>NC_140466.1:28137958-28879147 GCF_051167445.1 Perissodus microlepis | reverse complement strand
TAAAGATGTCAGATATTTGTAGTGAAGTTAAATGTGCCAATTTCCACTTAGAAGCAGTGGAGAAGAAGCCACAAATGTGATGGAAAGACCAAATAAAATAAAATAAAGTACAAATTCCTCACATTTGTACTTAAATGCTGTACTGTAGTAATTGTACTTAATATCATCTGGCAAAAATGACCCAACAACCTCAATGCAAACATCACAGTTTCTGAACAACTGAATGATCTACTTGACGCCTGAAACTACATTGAAAACACACATGACATATTTATATTTTAACAATCGAAAGTTCACATGTAGAAACACTTCACACCGAAGCAGTTTCTTGCAGAGCGGACTGTTTATTTTGAATGTTATTTTAATTTTATTATTTTCCATTACTCCGTGTAATGACTTGATTTATCCAACCAATGTAAGAGCAGACCTTCAGAGAAGTAGCAGGTCCGGTACAGGCATGTTCATAACCACCAACAAGCACACCATGAATCTTGTTGTTTTTGGCTATCACTCCACCACCAGAATCACCCTGAGAGCGAAAACATAAATTATATGTTTGTTCCAAAACATCTGATAATGATACAGATAAAATGTTGGCAGCATGGCAACTCACCTGACATGTGTCCACTCGAGGTTCTTTGTAACACATCGTGTTTCCATTTGGCCATAAGAATGCTGAATTACATGGAGTGAGGTTAAGCTCACACTCAACAACATACATCTTTGCACACTGGAGATGAGGCGGTGTACCAGGGACTAGAGAAAAAAATGTAAAAAACAAAAGCTACTGCGTGTTTCATGCAAGGAAATCAGACATGAAACATGCTTTGCCTCATTTCTGGAACAAAATGTGTTCTTTAAAAGAAGCTGAGCAGCATTTAAAAAGGAGGGAAATTGACAGTATATCCACAATAAAATGAAATAAATACTTTATGTCATCACAGTTTTCAAATAAAATGAAAATGTAACTATAACAGGCACACAAGAAAAATTAAAATATTATATAAACTAGAAAATTGTGAAATAATCAAAACAATACTGGTCTTACGTTTGTGGTAGGTTGCATTGACTGTATAACCACCAAAGCCTGCAATCTGAATGACACGCAGCCTACAAATAAAAAAAAAAAAAATAGTACATATCCATGTTTTGTGAGCACAAAATAAATCATCTGAATGGAGTCTGCAGGCTGGGTATTTCCAGTTCACTCTAAGTCAGCTAATCTAACTTTGCAGATTCAAACATTTTATTAAAACATTACATTTCCTTCCATTTCCTCATGCTCATGTTTTATTGTCAGTTATTATAGATCATGGATGTACCTCCTAAGCAGGTACCTAAAATCAAAACCAGAACCCTTTGCTCAATATTCAAGTCTTAGTTACATTATTGTTAATAAAGAAGCATTGCAGTCACTAATGGGGGTTTGTAACTTCAAAAGCATGATGACATTTTTTTCATAGACTACAGATGTTGCTACATTTTTTTTGCTCTTCCTGGATGTTTAAAAAAAACAACCAACTAAACAAGAGAAATACATATTATGTCAACATATTAAGGACTTCCAGAATTCAAACTTTACACTTAAAAAGTTACTCAAAACTCACTTTTTGCGACGTGTACATTTAGGTAAGTCAACAGGCTTAATCTTATTCTCTGGTGGGTCGATTTTCAGAAGCATGATGTCATGTTTTCCTGTTTGGTCCTCAAAGATTTTGTGATCAGTAATTGTCACCATTCTTCCTGGACGTGGATGAATTCCTACATATGCAGACATAGTCCTAAACAATGGAAATGGTAAAAGAACAAAATACCAGTAATGATTTTTGTCTCTGGACTGTTTTTTTTAAATATGTGAAACAGTCATTTCTCACCATCCAGGTTGATCTTTCCAGCAGTGAGCTGCAGTTAGAACCCACTCACTGTGGATCAGAGAGCCGCCACAAAGAGAATCATGTGTTTCATTAGTTGCAGTTATTTTTACGTGATACAAACGATCATTTTTCTCACAGCTATGGTCGTGAAAGATTCTCTTGTGCAAATCCACCTCTGTGCACACCGTGAAACCTGAGAGAAGAGTAATATACTTACAGATGGTTGGCTTACCACCTGAACAACATATTGTCTTAGCCAGGAGCCAGTTATTATGGTTGTAACCAGCAACATGGCCAGAAAAATGTACTAATAAAATTCACACTCTGAGACATTCTGAAAAATTTACAAAAACCTTGAGGCTGTTTTCCTGCCTTAGTGAACAAAGATATGAAATGCTATTTGATTTTGAGTAAGCTCAAAATGAAGTTCATTGTTCTGTGACATACAGCTGTCTTACAGCCTTAAAACTTTTTGTGTGGGCCTCTTTTAGTGGTCACTTATTGCACTCTTAGTTGTTAATACTCAATATTCAGTTTTTACCCATGCAGGTTAATCAGTCATGTTTGCATGGTTGTAAAATAAAAATATTCATTGTTAATTATTGATAATAAATAAGTACATAACCTAAGAAGTTGTTTCACATCCTCCTGGATCATATCTTGATATTGTTACCTTTTTAATAATAGCACAACTTTAATCAATTGAATTCTTTCACCTCAGGTGTCTATTTCCAAATCCACTCTAAGCTTCTTCAGAGCGGTTGGTGATGTGTCCAGGTGGCAAAGACCTTAAGGTCGGATTTGTGATATTTGGCTGTATAAATTAAAATATGCATACTATGTGATGTGATTCCAGAGAGATTCAGATGGTGCAAGAGGAGATTTAATGGTTCATTACCTGGACACAATTTAAACTACCATTTATCACAACTAGCTTGTAGCAGTATTTCTCTCTTTCTCTTTCTTTTCCACACATGCATGAGCGTGCAGTGGCATATGAGCACCTACAGAGTTAGTTTTTCGAATATATTTCAAATATGGACCCAAATTCAGAACTCAGGAGACAAAGGATGAACTCAAAGATCAGCTTCAATGCAGTAGCAAAAAATACAAAAACACAGTGGCAGGGCAGCAGGAGGGAAACTGGATACTAGCAAAACCAGGGAAACATTGAGGAAGGAAACAATACAGAGAGGGAGGACACAGCAACCAATTAAGACAAACTGAGGGAGTAAATACACAAGGAGCTCAGGACAAACAGGAGACACCTGGGAGGACAGCTGAACCTCAATAAGAAAATGAGACAAGCGACGTAAAACTTAATAAAAACCACAAGAGACAACAGACTAACAAAATAAGTAACTTGGTGTGCAAGAACAGAAACACAGACGTGACACAGAACGCAGGACAATGGAGGAAAATAAACTCACTGAACTATTTTTAATTACAAATTACAAAAGGAGATAGTCTGAGAAATAAGCTCGAAGCTACAAAATTCAAAGTAACCAGAACAAACTAAGCATAAAGATGAAAAGTGAAAATTTAAATCACAAATAAACTAAGAAACAAATTGAAACTATTTAATAATAACAGTAGTATCTAGGGCTACGTCCACACGTACCCGGGTATTTTTGAAAACGCAGATTTTTCTTTGCGTTTGCACCTTTCGTTACGTAAACGGCGTTTTCGGTCACTGAAAACTGAGATTTTTAAAAACTCCAGCCAGGGTGGATATTTTTGAAAACTCCGTTTTTGCGTTTACGTGTGGACGAGAAAAACGGAGAAAACGCAGCGTCAAAGGTGTGCGCATTTTTTGACGTCACACTGTGCGCCAGGTTATTGTTTCGGTGAAATGAATTTCTACAATGGCGGACTTACACAAAATACCATTACTGTTAATTTTACTCTCTGCAGTGTTTAAATGCTTACACAGTTACTGTCCCTCCACACATAGGACTCAGTTCTGCTTCTATGCGCCATCTTTGTTTACTCTTTCCCACCCAGGCTGACTTCTGATTGGCCAACATTTCTACACGGATAGGAATATAGCGCCATCTGCTGCTTTGGCATGTTCCTAGCAGCATTTTCCTTCGTTTTTGTGGACAGGATTTTTTTAAAAAACGAAAAATCTCCATTTTCAAAAATACCCGTGTACGTGTGGACGTAGCCTTGTTTTGTGTTTCTAGCTTCTAGGGATTCTAGAAATGGAAAAATGTACTTGATGGAAGGGAAGAGCAGTCATGCTGTCAAAATGTAAAGTAAAACATGAGTTGAATCTATCAATTTACACACTTTTCTTATTTGCCTTTCCATCATACTGTGTCATAATGTGCTATTTCTTCTCTGCTGTGCTGAATTTCACAATAGAAGACGACCATTTGGCAGCCACTGTGCAGAGCTGTGGCCCAACTCCAAATGTAACCAGAGCTCTTATCCATCCATTTAGTGGGTTTATCAGCAGTGATCAGTCCCATAGATATGGGCTAGTAGGGCCTTCTACACCTGCTAGTCAGTTCAGAAGGTTGTTATCATCCATTCAGATGGAGGATCACTAACAGGAGGATGGAAAGACTCCAGAATCCATTCTCACTGATCTCCGGTGGATACGGCAATGTTTACAAGTGAGATGATTTAAATGGACAGCATTTATAGAGTGACTATAAAAAGTCAGCGACTGTCAGTAATCACTCAGTCAGTGTTGGGAAAGTTACCTTTAAAATGTATTCCACTACAAATGACAGAATACATGCCCCAAACTGTAGTTTGTAATGTATCCCATTAAGTTACTCATTGTGAGTAACGTATTCTGAATACTTTCAATTACTTAATATATTAAAAGTCTAAAGAGCTCGGAAAGAAAAGCGTCTGGACTTCTTTAAGCTGCTTGAAAACGTTTCACCTCTCATCCGAGAACATCTTCAAGCAACTTAAAGAGGTCCAGACGCTTTTCTTTCCAAGCTCTTTACACTACGATGACCTGATGACTGAGAACCTTCACAGACTTAATATATTGTCATGCTTTTTACAACTACATGAATGTAGCGATCACATCCTGCAAATTCTTGTTTGTTTTTCTCTACTAATTGGCTGTTAAGCCCAAATCTCCCTGAATAGACAATATATTTACTGTAGAGGAGCAAAGACTTATGTTAACATAAGTTAACATAAGATGTTAAGATAAGATTTGATGTTAGCTTGGTGGTGAGTAGCCTTCAGTAATAATAAAAATATCACACAGCAGTAGTACATCCTAGATACTGACGGTAGTTTCAGTAGGCTAACGTTAGTTTTTAAAAACAAACTTACTTCCAGATGTTTCTTTAGGTTGGAGGTGGAGTCTTTGATGCTGAGAGCAGCTTGGTTGCTAGGAAACAGAGTTTGCATTGCAGGGTCAGATTTCGCCCATCCTTTTCTTCTTTAAATGTGAAGTGGTGTTGGAATTTCCAAGTAAGAAATGCATTCCTGCCCTGCTGCTGGCTCTGTTGTGCTGGCTCCGGGTCCATTGTGTAACTGACGGCATCAACATTAACAGTACATTCGAGCCTCTTATTACGTATTTTATTTGGGTTTCCGGCAATGCGTTTAATGACCAAAATTAAAGATGGGATATCCTAACATATGAAACAGAAAATGACCGCTGTGTAATCCATTTATTTCAGTAACTGTATCCTAATTATCACCTATTTAAATGGTAACTGTGACGAAGTGGTTACTCATATTTTGTATTTTACATACGTAACACCTGTACATGTATTACTCCCCAACACTGCACTCAATAATGTTAATGTGGTTGTGTTGAGTAATACTGCGAGTGCTGATATAAGAGCTTTGAGATGCATTTGTAGATATCACTACGTGTTTTACAGTCTTTGTGGTGCTAGCTTAAAGTTACGGTGTAAGGGTTAGCTTATATTGTGGTAAAGCGGTTACTATTTAAATGGTGTCTAGACAGAAATATTAACTCCTGTTATGACTAAGTTGCTAAGTTACTAGTTAATGAAGTTACCAGTAACATGGTTAATCGCATCCACAGATTCACAGTAAATATCCCGATTAGCTTCAATGGATCTATAATAAATTTCTAATAGTTCTAGCGCTTCATTTAAACTGTATGATACTCATACTTACCCAGAGTCAGTGTAAAATAAAATTCTACCTGTGTGAACAAAGTCTGGCTCCTTTAATCCTGCATGACAAACTTCAGGATGCAGGTTTATTGACCCACTTTCCTGCTGGCACACCTGTGACACCTGGGAGTCAGCTAGAAACTTACAGGAATGTTTACATCATGCAAAGACTGATAGACTCTGTAATACTGTAAATGATCAGTAACTTAGGTTAATACTAAACATTTGTGCCTCTCTGTCTGTGCTGAACCATTTATAATCAGGTTTTGAGTCAGGCTGCATTGAGTGTGGGACTTAAAAGCATTAGGCTTGAAGATGGTATGAAAATCTCTACTTACCTTCTACACTATATTTTTGTTACTGATTTATTAATACATTTTACATTGGGTTTTTTTGTTTATCAGTAGAGAGAACACAGATTTCAGAGGCGCAAAGAGAAGCACTGTTGCTTCATACTTAATACTTTAAAGCTGCATTAGGGGAAGACAAGAAGCAGAAGTACTTCCAGGTACAGCCGCAGTGAGGGAGCAGACACCTTACACTGAGTTCAGAGAAGTCAGAATTTCAAAAAGCGTCTGAAACAGCTCAGGTTCGGAAAGAAGCCTTTTATGTTGGGTGTTATAAAAAATATACACATATTTATAAATACATTTTATAATAACAACTATAATATTATTATAAATAGTAGTTATTCTCTTATTATTATAAATAAATATCAAACATTTCAGTTGATTTTCTATCACATATATTGTGTTAGCCCTGTGATAAACTGGCAGCCTGTCCTGCTTTTGCCCTGTGGCAGCTGGGATAGGCTTCAACCTCCCACTGTCACGATCCTGGGTCTTTTGACCCAGCGTTTTAAGTTTTAGTTAATTTTTGATGTTTATGGTTTATTTTTAAGTTCATTAGGTTATCTAAGCTCATTTGTTTATTTAGATTCCCCTTGTGTCTTCTACCCCTGTGTTTTAGTCTCCCTTTGCCCTTTATGTGTTTCATGCTGCGTGTCTTATGTTATCAAGTTTATATTGTCTTGTCTGCGTCTCATGTTTCCTGTTTTATTTTGAAGGTCTGTGTCCTATGTCAGTGTAGTCAGCTTTGCTTCCTTTGTCTCGTTATGTCAGAGTAGTGTCAGCTGTTTCCCCATGTGTTTCCACTTCCCCATAATCACCCTTGTGTGTATTTATTCTGTGTGTGTCTGTTCATTCTTTGTCAGGTCGTCTGTTGTTCCATGTCTCCAGGATTTTCCATGTTTATGGTTTTTGCAACGTTCAAGTTTTTTTTCTTTGCCTTTTGTGTTTAGCATTTAGTTTTCCCAGTTTAGTTCTTATTAGGTTCTTTCTTGTGTGCATCTGCCTTTTGTTTTTGTACTCTTTTATCAGCCACATTAAACGGCTCGCTTTTAACTTGACCGTGTTTTACCCAGCAGACATTTATTTCAGTGACTGTTTTGAATTTAACGGACTTTGGATTATTTCCTGTGCAGGGAAGCAGCAGGAGGGGAAGGAGGCTATTTGGGCTCAGATGACCCGGATAGCCACGGCTAACCCAAGGTTTCTGGATTTTTTTGCCTGATGATTTAAAGAACTTTGTTACTGCCTCAACCTCAGTAGTAATATAAAGGCACTTTTTTAACAAGTTCAGGAGCATTTCACTTTTCTTTTGTGCTCTGAAAGACACAGAGGCTAGTAGTTTTTAAAACAGAGTACCACAAACAACATGTATCCCTTTAGAAATAAACTTTTCTTGAGATACTTCTAAAAACCACATATTCTTAAGTAGCCACAATAGCACTGTATCGACCCCCCCAATGTTCTAATGTTCCTTTAATGCAACCTATAATTGTCTAGTAGCCACACAAACGCACTGCAACAGTAAGACTTGATGATTAGACAGAGGGGGTTACACGTAGGGCCCCAACAGTCAGCAAAACAAGTCATAAAACAATAAAAGCTGCATACTTATCAAGAGCATCCCAGCACACACATCCCAACTGTAGTTCCATAGTTTCCACCTTTTTTCTTTACAAACTGCTCTTTTCATCTCTCCATGTCAGAGGTCAACTGAAACCAAGTCCACCCATATAAAAACACCCCATCAGACACACAGTATTTTCCTCAGCACTTCACAACTTTCGCAAGGTATATTGTTTTAACTTTTTTTTTCGGACCCCAGACACAGCGGTGTGAGGTAGTTGGCACACAATTTGGCCATGTAGAAAGCATCGTTTGTTTGGAACGCGTCATCATTCATAAGAGTTTAATTTAATCTAACCTCATTTTACGAATCTACGTGGCTCCTCATCACTCGCCGATTCATCATTTTATTTAAATATCTGAATTTTCAGAATGGTGATCCAAGCGGGACACAGAGGCTGCTAGTTTTAACGCACCAGAATGCCGCAAATATAAATAAAAGCCTGACTATCCCGAGAGCCTAGCCGCAGCGACACTTTTCTTTCAAATGGATGCCTGCAGGTGTGTTGGAGTCGACTTTGCTACCCGCACAGAGCGTTTCTGACAGTCGGGCGCTGCTTATGCAATAAAGAAAAACAACAATACAGCATGTTTCTCTGCTCCAAGACATCCGCGGTCCTTTCACACGGTAAGCATGTCTGTTATACCCAGCGCATAAATGTCTGCATGTCAGCGCTGATTATTCAAACCCTGTTTAAAATGTGACACGTTTGTTGTCCAAAAACATTTCCTCTAAATTTGCAAAGTTACTGATTTAAAATCTGCTCTAAGAAATATTTCCTGTGATCTAAAATTTGGCACATTTATATTTGTGTCTGGCAACAACAGCAGCAAATGTGCTGTACAGCTGATTCTTTTGAGGGTGTAGCGCCTTCAAAGGTTGACGTAGGCACCATGTAGAGTTATAAAACGGGGTTTATTCTGGTCTCGACGACCCGGGAGAACTGCTCAAAGAAGAAAACGATTTTTTTTTAAAACATCACATCAAAATGCATTCTTCTACTTTGTGTAAATCAATCACAACGTAATTAATCACAGAAAATAAAACATTTAAAGAACACAAACAAAGTAAGCTGACCTCCAGGAGGGGCTAAATAGTCCTTTATGGCCTTACTATCTTTTTCTAACTTATTTCTTGCACTTATTTAATTTTGAACATTACTTTTTCCATGTGTGGAGCTAACCATGTGTGCTAGCAAAAAAGGGGCTGGGTGGAGACCCAAAAATGCAACCAACTCTACATTCCACTGTTCATCACCAGATGGTGCAAAAGCGCACGATCCAGACATAAAGCATCAAATCCAAAAGTCCTTTACAGAGGGTTTTTATCATTATCATTATTATTATTTATTATTTAACTAACTTTTTAAATGTTTCACACATTAAACATTAATGCATGAATGGGTGTGTATTTTAAAATGAAATACTTACAGAAGACATTGTTAATTATTAACAGCTTAATTATTGTGCTTTGTATATGATACATGTATATATAGTACATGCAGTATGACAGGAACACAGAGGTTTAGTGCCAGACTTCACATAAAAAGTATCAACTATGTTAGGATCCATGATTATCATGTGTGGTGTTAGTTTACATTAGTGGCTCCTCTCATGAAGGTGTGTGGATCTCTCACCTCTCTCCAAATTGTGGTTGTGTGTTTGATGCTGAAACAGATGAAGACTGCTGATTGGCTGAAGTAGGGTACAATATATATTTTTGGTTTTTGGTTTGGGCAGTGCTCACTGCTACATTAAATAAACTGCTGCTCGTGTGTGTTTGTAGGTTCTCAGTCATCCAGGTCATGGTTGTCTAAGGAGCCTGGAAACACTTCAGCCACCTGGAAATACCCAGCCTGCAGAGTACATCATATGATTTATTGATTTATTTTGTGTTCATGTCACATGGATGGATGTGAAATTAATTTATGATTGTTTTGTTTTTTTTGTCTGTTTCTAGAGGAGACGTCGTTCAGGTTGCAGGACTTGGTGGTTTTAGAGTAAATGCCACCGGCCACACACGTGAAGACAAAAGGGGACAGAGCCTTTCAGTCTGTTGCACCAAGGCTGTGGAACAGTTTACCACTACATTTACGTTTGCTTGACTCTGTGGATTCTTTTAAAAAACAGTTAAAAACTCTTCTGTTCAAACAAGCCTTTTGTTGATCTACATATTTTATATTTTTTACATTATTTACATTTGATCTTTTACATTGTATATAATGTCTATTGATTTTATTGTTTATTTTAATATTTTAATATTTGTGTACAGCACTTTGTGATTGTCTGTCTGTGAAAAGCGCTTAATAAATAAAGTTTACTTACTTACTTACTTACTTACTTACGTAAGACCATATTTTGTTTGATTATTTCACAGTTAATGCTAGAATCTGATTTCGGTTTCTGTGACTGTTTTATACTTACATTTATGGTTTTTGTTTAATACTGTATGAAAAACAAGTTTTTTTTCTTTTTGTAAATTTTGGAGTAGATATACTGTGTGCCAAGTTCCTTGTTTAAAAATCATTTTTTTACATAAAAAAAGACGAAACATCATTCTACTCAAAATTTTAGCTTTTGAAAGATTATGAATAACTTTTGTTCTTTTCCTTTTTCTCTAGTCCCTGATGAACCACCTAATCTTCAGTGTGCAGACATGTGTGTTGCTGACTGTGAGCCTACCAGATACTCTCAGTGTACTGCATATGTGCCATATAACAACAGGCTGTGACTGGAAGAACATCAAGTAGATGCATGTGGGGTTAGTTGACTGCTAATATTACTGTATATCATCTGTGTATGTTTTAGATATTTTGGGGAAAAATTGGGTTAGGGTTAGGGTTAGCACAAACTACATTTCTCTTCTCTCAGGGTGATTCTGGTGGTGGAGTGATTTACAACAACATGATTTATGGTGTAATCAGTTCTGGTTTTGAACGTGTCTGTACTGGACCAGCTGTTACTGTGAATGTTTGTTCTGACATGAGCTGGATAAATCAGAAAATTGCTCAAAATAATGGAAAATAACTGAATGAAAATAACATCCAGAATAAACAGTCATCTCTACATGAAACTTGTGTGCTGTGTGTTGTTTTTACTCTAGAATATCTTCATGTTAACTGCAAATTGTGAACCTTTTTCTTTGGTCTAAAATATTGTGTCAGATTTGCAGCTTGTGTGTGTTTGAATGTGGTGTCAGGTGTGTAGCAGCTCATCCTGTTGTTCAGAAACTCTCAGACTCACACTGTGAAGATGCAGAAAGGCTTTCTGATCAGACATGCCACCAATCAGCTGCAGGTCCTGAACATGATAAACTTCATAAATCTGAGCTGATTGTTGGGGGTGGAAATGTTTACATGGAGGCTGTTGGCTCATTGGTGTCAGATGAACTTTTTTTCAATCACTGCACTGAGGGCATTAAAATAAATACAGTAACCATCAAAATAAGTTTTGTTGATAAAATACATTTCTTGAAACCGTCCATTGTATTGTCCGAACTCTAAACACTGAATCCAATTTTCAAACTAAAAGCAGTGCTTTCAAAAGTTACACTAAAACAAAAAACCTACGAGAACAAAAAATAAACAAAATAAAATTCTAGTACATAGTGACATATGTGTTTTATTTCTCATAACACATCATTTCCATCTTGTCTTCAGTCCTGCATTTTTATACTTCTAAGACCAAAATGAAAACTAAACTCTTCATATTCACAAACACTATTTGTTTCAGGATTTCATCATGATTAATTTTCCATATGAGGCAGTGCTTTCAAATTACTTTTGAAGTAGTACAGAGAAATTACTCTTCTCCTCTTCTTTTAAATTGCATCAATATTTTCCAACTGAGCAGTAAAAGGACACAGAACTCAAACATGAAGCATCAACGTGATGTTTAGATGTCGATTAATATTACAATAAGACACTAAAGTAACTCGCTTTGAACACTTCAGTTTTCTCTCTTGATGCCGCTGTTTGTTTCCTCCTCCACTTGTATTTTTCTGCACTTCAGTGAATGTGCATAGCGCCCTCTGTTGTATGTTTGGGAGAACTGCACTGCATTGTCATCAAATGAAACTGTGCAGAGGTGGAAAATGAGCAAAGGAAGCACATCAACTGAAGAAGCTTCTTGGATCAGAAGTTAAACATCATCCAGAACCTTAAAGAAGTAAAGTCGCTTTCTTTCCAGGCTCCTTAGACAACCATGATCTGGATGACTGAGAACCTACAAACACACATGAGCAGCAGTTTATTTAATGTGGACCTGAGCGGTGCCCAAACCAACAACCAAACAATTTTTATTGAACCCTACTTCAGCCAATCAGCAGTCTTTATCTCTTTCAGCATCAAACACAAACCACACCTTGAAGAGAGGTGACAAATCCACAAACACCTTCAAATGTAAACACACATCACACATGATGAACATGGATCCTAACATAGTTGATACTTTTTTTGTAAAGCCTGATACTAAATGTCTGTATTTTATTTTAAAATACACATTCATTCATGCATTAATGAATTAATGACTCCAATACAAAACATTAAAAAAGTTAATTATGTAATTTAAAAAAAAACCCTCAAAAGAATCAGCTGTACAGCACATTAGCTGCTGTTGTTATCAGACACAAATACAAATGTGCCAAATTTTAGATCACAGGAAATATTTCTTAGAGCAGATTTTAAATAAATGGAGACATAAAGGAGGCTGGCTGAAGTGAATAAATAAAGCACTTTGGAGACTCTTGATGCGGTCTGTCTTCACAGATCGAGGCCTGTGTCTTGTTAAACCTCTGTGCACATCTGTCTGTGGAGGCGGGATCAGGGAAAAGAAGTTGCTACATGAAATTCGGATCTTCAGCTGGACTAATGTTGAGTGTAGCTGGATGTATGAGCATCTTTCAGGACTGTACAAATCCACAACTATGCATTACTTATAAACAGCTTACAGGGAGTGCAGAATTATTAGGCAAGTTGTATTTTTGAGGAATAATTTTATTATTGAACAACAACCATGTTCTCAATGAACCCAAAAAACTCATTAATATCAAAGCTGAATGTTTTTGGAAGTAGTTTTTAGTTTGTTTTTAGTTTTAGCTATTTTAGGGGGATATCTGTGTGTGCAGGTGACTATTACTGTGCATAATTATTAGGCAACTTAACAAAAAACAAATATATACCCATTTCAATTATTTATTTTTACCAGTGAAACCAATATAACATCTCCACATTCACAAATATACATTTCTGACATTCAAAAACAAAACAAAAACAAATCAGCGACCAATATAGCCACCTGTCTTTGAAAGGACACTCAAAAGCCTGCCATCCATGGATTCTGTCAGTGTTTTGATCTGTTCACCATCAACATTGCGTGCAGCAGCAACCACAGCCTCCCAGACACTGTTCAGAGAGGTGTACTGTTTTCCCTCCTTGTAAATCTCACATTTGATGATGGACCACAGGTTCTCAATGGGGTTCAGATCAGGTGAACAAGGAGGCCATGTCATTAGTTTTTCTTCTTTTATACCCTTTCTTGCCAGCCACGCTGTGGAGTACTTGGACGCGTGTGATGGAGCATTGTCCTGCATGAAAATCATGTTTTTCTTGAAGGATGCAGGCTTCTTCCTGTACCACTGCTTGAAGAAGGTGTCTTCCAGAAACTGGCAGTAGGACTGGGAGTTGAGCTTGACTCCATCCTCAACCCGAAAAGGCCCCACAAGCTCATCTTTGATGATACCAGCCCAAACCAGTACTCCACCTCCACCTTGCTGGCGTCTGAGTCGGACTGGAGCTCTCTGCCCTTTACCAATCCAGCCACGGGCCCATCCATCTGGCCCATCAAGACTCACTCTCATTTCATCAGTCTATAAAACCTTAGAAAAACCAGTCTTGAGATATTTCTTGGCCCAGTCTTGACGTTTCAGCTTGTGTGTCTTGTTCAGTGGTGGTCGTCTTTCAGCCTTTCTTACCTTGGCCATGTCTCTGAGTATTGCACACCTTGTGCTTTTGGGCACTCCAGTGATGTTGCAGCTTTGAAATATGGCCAAACTGGTGGCAAGTGGCATCTTGGCAGCTGCACGCTTGACTTTTCTCAGTTCATGGGCAGTTATTTTGCGCCTTGGTTTTTCCACACGCTTCTTGCGACCCTGTTGACTATTTTGAATGAAACGCTTGATTGTTCGATGATCACGCTTCAGAAGCTTTGCAATTTTGAGACTGCTGCATCCCTCTGCAAGATATCTCACTATTTTTGACTTTTCTGAGCCTGTCAAGTCCTTCTTTTGACCCATTTTGCCAAAGGAAAGGACGTTGCCTAATAATTATGCACACCTGATATAGGGTGTTGATGTCATTAGACCACACCCCTTCTCATTACAGCGATGCACATCACCTAATATACTTAATTGGTAGTAGGCTTTCGAGCCTATACAGCTTCGAGTAAGACAACATGCATGAAGAGGATGAAGTGGACAAAATACTCATTTGCCTAATAATTCTGCACTCCCTGTATTTTCTGCACATTCCAGCACATAAAATATATATTTTTTGTGTTTACACTCAGTCTTTCAAATAGATGCAAGTAAAACACAGCAGAAAATAAATAAAGTCAAAGACTAGCGGTCCTTTTGCTCTATTTTCACCTGTAAAGCAGGAGTAGGGTAGGCGGAGGTTTATCCTGGTGCAGGTGTGCCGCAGCGGTCAGTGGAAGAATCTGCGAGTTTCTCTGTGAATTTCCCATTACGTCATAGCGCACTCAGTGCTTGCTTGGAAGTTTAGGGGGTTTTTTTCGCTGTAAAAAGAAGTTTTCTTCCCATGTACAATGCTAATGGACGCTAATGTTTTTGTCACTTTTTATGGAATCAAGCTTAAAGTAAGGTCAGTACTTCCACGCTTTAAACGCTGCAGGCTCATACTCTCTCCTGCACTCCATATATGATCCATTGTTGATCTGCACACAGCTGTTGTCACAAACGTCACACATCACTGTCATGAGACATTCTCGCAAAAAATCACGGTTTTAGTAACGCAGCGTTCCTACGGGAAAGTAACGGTAATCTAATTACCGTTTTTGCAATAGTAATCCCTTACTTTACTCGTTACTTGAAAAAAGTAATCTGATTACAGTAACCCGTAACGCGTTGCTGCCCATCTCTGATGTTTACACACAAAGCTGATTCAGGTAATGCCAAACACGTGAGTGACACTAGGAGCAATTAAAGTCCAAGGGCACCTGTGGGTGTATGAAAAACAACTGAAGAAAGGAGTGAAACAGGGAAAACAATCAGAGCCGTGATAATAAACGTGACACATTTACCCAGAATGAAGACAGACTTTATATCTAGTGATTGCAGAACCAGCAGTACATCACTGATAACGCCTCTGTTACCTAAACATTTATTATTAAATTTGGCATCCATTCATCCATTCTCTTCTGCTTATCCTCATCAGTGTCGCAGGGCTGAGGGATGGAGCGTATCCGAGGTGCCATGGGGGTACAGTTGGGGCACAGGTCGCCAGTCTGTTTATTATTTAATTATATTGTTAATTGCGTTAGTTATTTAATTTTTTTTTTTTTCAATAAATAGATTTGGCAATGAAGATAAAAATATACATGGTCCAAATCATTTTTGATATTTGAACCAAATGTGCATGTGTGGCATCTCTGTTGTTGGAATTTTGTGGTTTGGGGGCTGACAGCCCTCTTTCTCTTACACATATACAGTTACATCTATTGTTAAGAGGGCACATAATCTCAAACAGCTTCTCAGCATTGACAAGGAAGTTATACCAAGGACACTTCCTTAATCCTGGGTCCAAAAAGCCATTGTTGGTTTATTTAACGATCCTTATCTTTGTTGATTTGTAGCATGTGTATCCATCTTATTCTTTAAAAGCTGTGCTTCTCTGTCTGTTTTTAAACAAGTCTTGTTGGCTCATTGTCCTGCTTTTGTCTGAATTGCATTACTGACAGAGGAACAGCAACTTCAACAGCATTTGGAAAAGGTAGAAACATTTTTTAATGGTACACAAAGTTATTGTTAACTTTATTTTAATAAGACAGACAGAGATACAGTGTTTAAAGAAAGCCTCCCCTTTTATTTGTTTATGTATGTGTTCTTGCATTTCAATTTAGTGATTTTTTTCTTATCTTCTTTTAATTCAAGATCATTTTACATGTGAGTCAAGTCAATATGAAAAATGTTGACTTGAGTCAACTAACAATACTTTATTGACTACAGCTTCTCACACAAGATACTACAGTATATGATATTGAAACCATATTACAAAAGAGAAACTGCACATAAAATTGTGTGTGAGCACAACATTTTAATAAAAAGGAAAATTACATTTTTGAGCAGTGATGATTAAAACAAATTTCAGAAATCTCTGCCATGGAAAAACTGTGAAAGAGGTATCCAGATTTTTTTTTAAAAAAGGAGACTATCTTAATGAATGTTTTTAAATACAGGTAAGGAATCCCAGAGAGTTGATTCTGTTCATCCAGTCACAGAATTTTAAGTGGGAAAAACATTTCCTCACCCATCGAGTCTCAGCTGACTGCAGGTTTACTCAAGCTTATAATATTATGCAAATCACACTGTTGTGTCCTGTACTGTTTATAAGGTTGGGGAAACCTGCAGTCAGGTGAGGCTGCATAATAATAAATAATGCAATTCATTTTTTCAGATCATCATGTCTTACTGGGATGTGACAGGGCCAGAAATTCAACAATTGTAACTATTTATGACTTACAGACCGTATTTTCCGCACTATAAGGCACACGTAAAATCCTTTAATTTTCCCTGTTCCTTGTTCCTTACATCCAGTGTGCCTTATATATGAATTGTGGTTGTGCTTACCGATTTTATGTGGTACACGGCTCTCAAAAATCTGTCAAAAAAAGTTTTAGAACAACTTTGGTAAGCTTCGAAGCGGCACCGTTCGATGGATTGTCGAAGCATTACTGCTAATATAGTCAGGAGCCTTGCGGAGTAATCAGGGTAAAAGTCAAACGAACACTGCTGCATCACTGAGAGTTAAAAACTGTCCAAATTCTTTCATCTTTAATAAAGTGATCAGCGTTGCTGTTTTACCAGGTGTAACAATTAAGTTTAACATCCAGGCATCCATGAAAACAGAATTTATTAAATTTAACCGAGTTAGAAGTTAACAGGAAGTTAGCTCGCTAGTTCCACCTAAACATGATATGCCATGTTCTGACTGAGAGATTTCTGAAAAAATTAAAACGTACAGCTCTGCTATCACTTCCAACATAAACGAAGACAGAAAACGAAACAGCAGTGACTTTTGTAGGGCTACTGAAGTTGGACTAGCTGGTATATAATGATGTGCTACGTGATCGCTAGCGACACAGCTATGTTAGCATAACATAAACACAGTGAAGCTGGAGCATGAACGCTAACTTATTTCCACTCTATAAAAGTTAACACCAGGGTTCCCGATGGTTAGAGACAAACGCAATCGCATGGCAGTATGCTGTAAACGCACCAAACTTCCGTCAGGAGAACAACTGAGACAATCCATCCACAATATGAGGTTAGTCATTAATATACTGCAAAAACATGGGAATAGAGCAGCTGCCAGACAATTCAACAGTAATGAATCAACGGTATGGAAGTGGAGGAAGCAAGAAGAATGAGTTGAGTAAACTTATCTGACTCTTTTGTTTCGCTTAATGCGCCTTATAATCCGATGCACATTATGGTCTGAAAAATAGGGGAGTTCCTTGATCATTAATATGCAAATTGTCAGTGGTTGATCAACAATCCACGGTTGTCCTTCTCTCCTGGAACGGCTGGAGCTTTCTATAGGCGCCTTCCCAGCTTTGACAAATGTCCAGCTGGGATAACCACATTTACTCCGGGCCTTCTTGATGTGATATTCTTCTGCTTCCCTGGCCACTGTGTCTGTGGGAATGGCGTTCGCTCTCTGTTGTAGCGTCCTGATGACACCCAGTTTATGCTCCAGTGGATGATGAGAGTCAAACCTTAAATACTGATCCGTATGTGTAGGTTTACGGTACAATGAGTTTTGATCAGTGGTCGTTGATCAATGGTCATGACAATTTGCATATTAATGATCAAGGAACTGACCTCCCAGCCAATTGTTCCTTTAGCGGTGCTAGTTTCAGTCATTATACAAATGTACTGTTTATAAGATTGGGGAAACCTGCAGTCAGCTGAGACTGAAGAAGTTGGATGAGTGACGACACGTTTCTCCCTCTGACAACGCTAGGTCCAGATGAATAGAATCGAACTTTGGGGATTTACTTACCTGGATGATTGAGCATGCATCAAGAAATTGAAAATGCATTTATTTCCTACTGGAATATTTTGGGGAATTAAACAAAATAATTTCTCTACAGCTCACTGGTCGAAGCATACACCAACCAGAACAGCATCGACTGGAAGGTAGGAAACATGTTGAGTGAAACATGCAAATCATATTATTATCACTGCAAACTGTTGATGTAGTCCTGTAATAATTTCTAGCTCCATGTTTAAAAGAGGATCCCATGACTGAACATTGTAAGGACAATATTTAAAAGAACAAAAAGAAGCGAAATTACCAGGCAACTACAGTAGAGCCCTACAAACATCATACATACGTGCTTGCACCCTTCCATTTATTGAGGAAGATCAACCCCATGCTTGCTTTAATACACAATTCAAAATAAGAAAGAATCACCTGCAATAACATGCACACACCATGCACTGTAATACACAGGCTAGATATAGTCGGGCTCACCTCTACGCATGGCTTGGGCTCTGGAACCAGTCTCCTGGAGAGGGGCTGGACTCTGTCTCAGTCTGCAGTTGCCCCTGGTGAGAGGCGGCGGGCTGGGGTGGGTATTCCAATATCCCCTCGGCTTGCTGCCGGTACGTTGGGGTTCTTCCCGGTGGATGAGAGGGTTTGTTCCCTGCACCTTAGGGTTGTGGAACAGGTCCTGACTGTCATCTGCGCTTATGCGCCGAGTGGCAGTTCAGAGTACCCAGCCTTCTTAGAGTCCCTGGGTGGGGTGCTGGAAGGTGCTCCACCTGGAGACTCTGTTGTCCTGCTGGGAGACTTCAATGCTCATGTGGGTAATGACAGCGAGACCTGGAGGGGCGTGATTGGGAGGAACGGCCTCCCTGATCTGAACCCGAGCGATGTTTTGTTATTGGACTTCTGTGCAAATCACAGTTTGGCCATAACGAACCTTGTTCGAACATAAGAGTGTCCATAAGTGCACGTGGCACCAGGACGCTCTAGGCCGCAGGTCGATGATCGATTTTGTAATCGTATCACCAGACCTGCGACCATATGTTCTGGACACTCGGGTAAAGAGAGGGGCTGAGCTGTCAACTGATCACCACCTGGTGGTGAGTTTGATCAGGTGGCAGGGGAGGACGCTGGACAGACCCTGTGCACCTAAACGTGTAGTGAGGGTGTGCTGGGAACGTCTAGCAGAGGCCCCAGTCCATGAGATCTTCAACGCATACCTCCGGCAGAGCTTCAACAGCATTCCAAGGGAGACTGGGGACATTGAGTCCGAATGGACCATGTTCAGCGTCTCCATTGCCGAAGCTGCTGCATTGACCTGCGGCCGCAAGGTGGTTGGTGCCTGCTGTGGTAGTAATCCCTGAACCAAATGAAGGTTGCCACCAGGCAGGAGGCAGGCGGGAGGAGTTCGGAGAGGCCATGGAAAAAGACTTTCGGACTGCCCTGGACTGGCAGACCGGGGTGGTGGTCCCCATCTTTAAGAAGGGGGACCGGATGGTGTGTTCCAACTACAGGGGGATCAAACTCCTCAGCCTCCCTGGGAAAGTCTATGCCAGGGTGCTGGAAAGGAGAGTTCGTCTGCTAGTCGAACCTCGGATACAGGAGGAACAATGCGGTTTTCGTCCTGGTCGCGGAACACTGGACCAGCTCTTTATCCTCTCAAGGATACTTGAGGGTGCATGGGAGTTTGCCCAACCAGTCTACGTGTGTGACAAAGTGGATGAGCAGTTGCAATGGTCTCCATTTGTCCCATATGTGTTGACCTTTTTTTTAAATAATAAAATGGGCTCTGGATACATTAAAGTACTATCTAATGGGTGATGAGTTTGTTTTGGAAACTGACCATCGTGCATTACAATGGATGAACAGAATGAAAGACTCTAATGCCAGAATCACTAGATGGTATCTGTCCCTACAGCCATTTTGCTTTAGAATCCAGTATAGACCAGGGCATAAGAATGTGGTGGCTGATTTTCTGTCGCCTTCCATGGAGGAGTGAGTGCCTTAAGGGGGGGAGTGTGACAAAGTGGATGAGCAGTTGCAATGGTCTCCATTTGTCCCATATGTGTTGACCTTTTTTTTGCACATTATACACATTATTCTGTTTCTATTTATTCGCTATGATTTGCTATTTGTCAAGTAACATTGCTTCACTCACTATCCCGGGTTTGTTTGTGTAAGCGTTCTGTTGCCGGCAAATCGAACATTCTGCAAATTACGGCAAATACTCAGTTACATGTTTCTTTATATTTTATTAAGTTATAGATTCAGTCTTCATGAGGGTTAGGTGTGGGGAAACGCCCGCCTGGCATTTCCTCATTTTAAAATCCTGATGATGTCACACATGACATCAGCAGGTCAAACCAAGTGGAGGGGTTTCTTTTTCCATAGAGATGCTTCGTTTTTTTTGTGTTAAGGTTTAAATGGATTTGTTGAATGTATTTCTGTTCATTAATATTGCCATTTAGTTGTGTAAATGTGCATATTAGAAGTGTGAAGAAGTTTTGTGTTTTTAGATCATCTGTGTAGAGTTTTAGATCCCTCAGTTTGAGTGAGTGGTACTGGCTGGGCAATTGAAGGGAAATTGATGGCCCTATTTAAAGCCAGTCTCTACCAGATGCAGCGGAGAGGAGAGTTGAGCCGTGTTACCAGATCCATGTTCTGTTGAGTTTTGTTAATAGAGTTGATTTGGGGGGAAGTTTTGTTAAGTTACACATTAAATTAAGTTCACTGTAAATAAATTGCTCACCTCTGGAAATCTGAAATGTCTGCGTAGTCTGCTTCCACCTTCCTTGACGTTGGTGTCTAACTACCCCACAAAATGTTTTGTGGACTTGGAGAAGGCATTCGACTGTGTCCCTCAGGGTGTCCTGTGGGAGGTGCTGCGGGAGTATGGGGTGTCTGGCCCATTGCTACGGGCCATTCGATCCCTATACAACCGTTGCAAGTGCTTGGTTCGCATTGCCGGCAATAAGTCGGACTCGTTCCCGGTGGGTGATGGGCTCCGCCAGGGCTGCCGTTTGTCACCGATTCTGTTCATAATTTTTATGGACAGGATTTCTAGGCGCAGCCAAGTGGCGGAGGACTTTCACTTCGGTAGCCTCAGAATCTCATCTCTGCTTTTCACAGATGATGTGGTCCTGTTGGCTTCATCGGGTGATGGCCTCCAGCTCGCACTGGAACTGTTCGCAGCCGAGTGTGAAGCAGCGGGAATGAGGATCAGCACCTCCACATCTGAGGCTATGGTTCTCAGCCGGAAAAAGGTGGAGTGCCCACTCCGGGTCGGGGATGAGTTCCTGCCCCAAGTGGAGGAGTTCAAGTATCTCGGGGTCTTGTTCGCGAGTGATGGGAGAAGGGAGCCGGAGATCGACAGACGGATTGGGGCTGCAGCTGCAGTAATGCAGACGCTGCACCGGTCCGTCGTGGTGAAGAGGGAGCTGAGTGTAAAAGCGAAGCTCTCAATTTACCGGTCGATCTACATCCCTACCCTCACCTATGGCCATGAGCTGTGGGTAGTGACCGAAAGAACGAGATCGCGGATACAAGCGGCGGAAATGAGCTTCCTCCGAAGGGTGGCTGGCCTCTCCCTTAGAGATAGGGTGAGACGTTCAGCCATCCGGGAGGGGCTCAGAGTACAGCCGCTGCTCCTCCACATCGAAAGGAGCCAGCTGAGGTGGTTCGGGCATCTGACAAGGATGCCTCCTGGGTGAGGTGTTCCGGGCATGTCCCACCGGGAGGAGGCCCCGGGGCAGACCCAGGACACGCTGGAGAGATTATATCTCTCGGCTGGCTTGGAACGCCTTCGTGTTACCCCGGATAAGCTGGAGGAGGTGGCTGGGGAGAGGGAGGGCTGGGGAGAGGGAGGTCTGGGCTTCTCTGCTTAGGCTGCTGCCCCCGCAACCCGGCCCCGGATAAAGTGGATGAAGATGGATGAATGGGCATTGTAAAAGGATCTTTACATTTTTTATTTATTTATTTTTTTAAATCCACATTTCTTGTCAAGTGTTTCACTTGAGTCCTTAAAGTGAGATTAGTACTTCTTCCAGTTTTTCACAACAATTAACAATTCAAATGTTGTGACCATGCAGGGTTTGGATATGGACAGCAAGCTGAGCATTCTCATAACCTTGTGATCAGCAAGTAGTTTGCTCCTTGATAAATACCTAAATAAATAACAAAGATATGTTATTTATCTTATACTAAACCTTCATATAGCCCCTCGTACACAGCCAAAACATTGAACCTACATTCTATCTGAGGGTCAGTAGATGGTGATAGCAGTTGTTGCAGTGGTCCTGTAGAAGTCTATAGGAAAATGGGTTTCTATCTTGACCTCTGTAAATACCTTTCTGTCGAGCTTATCTGCTCGGTCACTAATTTTTTGTCACATTTAATAATAATAATAAAAAGAAAGTAAGTCTACTTTATAAATCTTGGCCATACTGTACCTTAAAATAGAGGATTATCCATGGTATGAAACTACACACTCAGGCATTTTCACTGAGAAAGCTGGATATTTTCTCTGTTTCAGACCACTCTCTGTAACCCCTAGAGATCATTTTATGGGGAAACAATTTCTAAATTACACCGTCTGGCATCAACATGCCATATTCAAAGTTACTTAAACTTCAGCAGGATGATCATGTCTACGTGCCTAAATGTACTCCGTTGCTACCATTAGACTGGCTTATTATATATTTGCATTATTGAGCAGCTGAAAAGGGGGAAAATATTTTAATAACATGCATGCTTAATGATCTTCGTGTTTACATCTACAAACACGGTATACTACTTCAAACACAACACTAAGTCTCTCTTGAGAGTCTCTTCATGAGACTTTGTCTGTGTAATGTTTTTACAGTTTGAAAATGAATAGCCTGACTACTTAAAGGTTTGGATATTAATTGAAATTTTAAGCCTAGGTAGTGATGGAACATGTTTTATAGTGGATAACATAACTTGGTGTATGTACACACTAAGAGTTTACAAATAAAAAAATACAAATATGCAAAAGGAAGTTGATTTATAGGTAATGTATTTGATTTCACTGCTGAAAAAAACTAGTAAAAGATTTCAGGTATGTTTACACACAAAGCTGATTCAGGTAATGCCAAACACGTGAGTGACACTAGGAGCAATTAAAGTCCAAGGGCACCTGTGGGTGTATGAAAAACAACTGAAGAAAGGAGTGAAACAGCGAAAACAATCAGAGCAGCGATAACAAACGTGACACATTTACCCAGAATGAAGACAGACTTTATATCTAGTGGCTGCAGAACCAACAGTGCATGTCTGCGGGTACATAAAAAACACTTTTAAAGAGTTAACCCACACACAACAACACATAAATTGACCCTTTGGTTTGTGTTGACAGTAGTGTTAAAACAAACCCTGGAGAAAAATAGGACATGCAGTGGGCTCGTATCAGGCAGAATTGATAACACCTCTGTTACCGTAAACATTTGTTAATAAATTTGGCATCCATTCATCCATTCTCTTCTGCTTATCCTCATCAGGGTCATCAGGGTTGGGGCTGGCGCGTCCATAGAGGTAGAGGTGGGGCACACCCCGGACAGATCATTAGTCTGTTTATTATTATATTATTATTCACATTATTTATTTAATTATTAATTAAACAAATAGATTTCTCAATTAAGATAAAAAAATACACATGGCCCTAGTACTTGTTGAGATTTGAACCAAATCTGCCTGTATGGCATCTCTGTTGGTGGGATTTTGTTTATCTCTTACACATACACAGTTAATGTATAGTTAAGTGGGCACATTATCTCAAACAGCTTCTCTGCATTGACAATGAAGTTAGTCTAAGGACACTTCCTTAATCCTGGGTCCAATAAGTCATTGTTGGTTAATTTATTACTATGCTAATCTTTGTTGTTTTGGAGCACATGCGCCCATCTTATTTTTTAAAAGCTGTGCTCCTCAGTTTCATTTTTAACAAATCTTGTTAGTTTGTTGTCCTGCTTTTGTCTGTTGACCAGAATGAAAGGAGTATCTAGTGCAGAACCGACACTGGAGAAAAATGTGACATGCAGTGGGCTCCTATCAGGCTGAACTGATAACACGTCTGTTATCATAAACATTTGTTAATAAATTTGGCATCCGTTAATCCATTCACTTCTGTGTATTCTTATCAGGGACACGAGGGTGGGGGCTGGAGTGGATCCGAGCTGCCATAGGGCGAGCGGTGGGGAAAACTCGGGACAGGTCATCAGGCCGTTTATTATTTAATTATATTATTAATTAAATTTTTTATTTAATTATTAATTAAATAAGTAGATTTGGCAATGAAATTAAAAAGATACTTGACTCCAATAATTGTTGAGATTTCTACCAAACTGCATGTATGGCATCTCTGTTGTGGTTTGGGGGCTGACAGCCTTCTTTCTCTTACACGTACACAGTTAATGTATAGTTAAGAGGGCACATAATCTCAAACAGCTTCGCTGCATTGACAATGAAGTTAGTCCAAGGACACTTCCTTAATCCTGGGTCCAATAAGTCATTGGTGGTGAATTTATTATGATGCTTATCTTTGTTGATTTGAGCACGTGCACCCATCTTATTCTTTAAAAGCTGTGCGCCTCAGTCAGTTTTTGAACAAATCTTTTTGGCTCATTGTTGTGCTTTTGTCTGATTTGCGTCGTTGACAGAGAACTGCAACTTTTTGGAAAAGGTAGAAACATTTTTTTAAATGCTACACAAAGTTATTGTTCATTTTATTTTAATAAGTCAGAGATTTAAGATTCAAAGAAAAAAAGAGCACAATACAGCAGAGAGCATGAATACGTTTAGAAGCCGACAGCTTAAAGACTCAGTTTATTCTTGGAACATGTTTATACTTGTATATGTGTGTGTCTGTATGTATGTGTGTGTATGTTTATACTTTTTTTTCTTATTGTGTCTTCTTTTAAGTCAAGATCATTTTACATGTGAAATGTATTTTTAGGTATAATCCTTAGACGTAAACAAATTCCACCAGTACCACCAGTACTGGTATAAGTATTCCAGCTTCTCAGACGAGTTGGAATCAAGCACCGTGTTGTGAGAAATCACATCAGATGTGATGCCAGTGCACACAAAAGTGTTTTTCTCCAAATAACACGGTGTGTGAACAAAACATTTTAATGGCAAAGGAAAATGCCATTTTTTGAGCAGTGAGTAACTAAACAACTACAGCAAATTGCAGAAATATTCTGCCAGAGGTATTCAGAGTTAAAACAATAAACTATATATTTCAGAGAGTTGATTCTGTTCATCTAGTCACAGAATTTTAAGTGGGAGAAACATTTTCTCACCCATCCAGTCTCAGCTGACCGCAGGTTTATCCAAGCTTATAATATTATGCAAATCGTTAATTCACACACTGTTGTGACCTGTACTGTTTATTATGGGGCGCCGTTTGTAAAGAGAAACATGCTGAATATAATATATATAATATATTTAAATCTAAATGTTAAATGTTAAATCTAAATATTATATTTAAATCCAAATGTTAAATCTAAACGTTAAATCTAAATGTTAAATGTTAAATCTAAATGTTTAGGCTAACATGCAAATTTATTGTACGGATCAACGGAAATACCAAAATAAAAGCTTTCCGAAAACCTCCGGTGCAAAAGTGTGCCGGTAGTGGTCAGACACGTTCTCACTCCCTAAGCCTAATATTTTAGGCTAGGTCAACATTTTATGCTTTCGGGTATCCAACACGTTCCTAAATGACGGCATCGGAAAAAGGAGAGCACATGAGAACCGCTTGGACTCAATCTACACATGTTCGTTCGTTTTCTGAAAATCGCTTTGGAAAACACTATTTTACGTCATTTAACTGCTAGTTAAGATTAGGAATAAGGTTATGGTTAGGGATAAGGTTAGGTTTAGGGCTGGAACACATGGCTGGAACGTCTATTACGGTGGGACCGTCATTCCACTGGAATTCAGCCATAACCCGGCGCGGACCATGAGAAAGCACGTCCAGCGATTTAGCTGAAAACATCGGAAGATCCGTTTTGTCGGCCGTCCAAAGGTTCAGCAGTAGTGCACTCTCAGCAGCTGCAGTCTCCACTTCACAATCGCTGCAGCACATGTCCAGCAAAATCGCTGGACATGCTCGTAGGCAAGAAGTGAAGCAGCTCATCGCGGGGAGAAGTGAGGGGGAAAGCAGACACAATCTGACCACTACCGGCACACTTTTGCACCGGAGGTTTTCGGAAAGCTTTTATTTTGGTATTTCCTTTGATCCGTACAATAAATTTGCATGTTAGCCTAAATATTTAGTTTTCTGTAACATTTAGATTTAACATTTAACATTTACATTTAAATATAATATTTAGATTTAACATTTAGATTTAACATTTAACATTTAGATTTAACATTTAACATTTGATGAAAAGTTACAAATATTTTACTAAATGTTGTAAAAAAAATTACTCGAAAAAACATGTTTTTGTAAGGTTTTGAGCTAAATGTGGAAAAATGTTGCCGTTAATTTCAGCATGTTTCACTATACAAACGGCGCCCCATAGTTTGGGTTGGCGAAACCTGCAGTCAGGTGAGGCTGCATGTTTGCAAACATTTGGTGTTCTTTACTTTACTGAGAATCACCTGCTGTTGAAATGATGATTGCTTATGTCTTTATCTCTCTCTCTCTCTCTCTTTTTCACTGCAGCTATGCTGTCTTATTCAACCCCACCTCCTCTCTACCTGAGCCTCCTTATCTTTCTGTCCTGCAACTCCGCTGTTCTTTCCTGTCAGACTGGAAACTACGTCCAGTGCAAGGCTGCTCCTTTTATACCAGGTCACAACCTGGTGGGGGAGGGATTTGATGTGGTCACTCTGCGACGAAAGGGAGCCTACATGATTGATGTGAATACCTACCTCACCCCAAGTGAAACATGTACTCTCTGCTCCAACCCGCTTCAAGGCAACGTGCTGCAAAAAGTAAATAAAGATGCAACAACAAGGAGCCATTTGACAGTGGCACACACTTTATGTGTACATGTTCATGATCTGTCTTCATTTTCAGCTGCCAGTCTCTGCAGTGGACTGGCGTGCATTCAGCCGATGCAATGCCGATATTTACAGCAGTGCCCACAGCTCTGTTAGGTATAGTTTTATTACATTTTTATCATTGTTTAAAATTAGTGCATGCTTTCCAAAGAGAAATGTGCACAGTTAAATTGTGTTGTTTATACTCAGGCTCAACTGGGAACGCATCTGTTACCATGAAAAACAGTTGTGACAACTGAGTATCTTGTGGCTCAGCCATTGACTCTTTATCTAAAGATTTCCATCTGATTAAACTCATTCAGTCTTTGGCAATGATGAAATGAAAAGTCACGCTAATTTAATAGTAAGCATTTTGATTGCTAAACACCTTCTCTGGCCTAAACTCTCTTCATCATATTATTCACAGCTGAAAGTCTAATTACAATAACAGGTGTTCATCTGTAAATACTAACTTTCAAATTTTACAGTGATCGTTTACTTTGAATTGTATTCACAGCTCTTTGGTTGACACTTACACCTCCCAGGACAGTGCTGACTGGAAGGTAGGGCACATTTTACTATACTAATGATATATTTTACCTGCATCTTGGTGCAGTAATCACGCCTTCACAAGACTGCCACCTTGTGACCAAAAATGAAATGTACCTTTTGGCATCAAATTCAGAATCAATGTTCTGAAAAGAAATCAACGAAGTACACATTTACTCTCATACACTTCAACATCTCAAGACAATATTTATTTGACCCAAGTAGGAAAATTACATAATAAATTACACAATAAATTTATATTATGTTCAAACATGAGGCCATGTTTGAACATAAATTAGGATCTGGACAAATACATCACAAAATGTCTCAGTACTGGCGAGCTAAAATGTGAATAAAATGAAACACTTCTGTAAAGTCCCGTATTTGACTACACATTAATCATTTGTCTCATTTATTATAACAGGTTGGCCTAAATTTAGAGAAGTTTGTGGCTGCTAGCCTGGATGTGGGAGGAACGCAATCCACTGCCTATAACTTTGCTTCAGAAAGGACCAAAGAGGACCGCCACACCTTCAGCACACACAGGGTCACCTGCAACCATTACAGGTAGGCTGTGAATAACTCAGAATACTCACATAAATTCAGGTTATTCTGTAATCGTGGTTTGAAAAGCTTCTGTTGAGATCATTTACTAATCTGTCTCTTGTGTCCAGTTACCGAGTATCAGACAGACCACCTCTCAGCTCTGAGTTCAGTTCGGCTGTAGCTAAGCTACCAGGTTTCTACAACAGCTTCACCAGAGCTCAGTACAGTCAGCTCATACACACCTATGGCACACACTACATCCGCCAGGTTAAAACACACACACGGTGAATTACCTTATTTAAAAGTAATTTAAAAATTTTTTATAACAACAACTTTGCACCACATTGCAGGTTCACCTTGGTGGTCGACTGAGGCGAGTCATAGCTGCACGAACCTGTCTGTCCTCACTAAACGGACTCACCTCAAATCAGGTACATACATAAAGTTCATTATTTATACAATGCAAAATCACAACAATAGTTGCCTCAAGGCACCGGCTATTTTTGTGCAGAACTAACTAAACAGTGTAATAATATAACAATAAAAATAATAAGTACATTATAATACAAACTTTTCTTTAGTCAACTTTTAATTGTAATAAATATTCTCAGCTTGAATCTGTTAAGCAGAAGATGAGCAGACAAAAAGAAGGAAAATAAAAACATAGCTCTATTTTCTGTTTTCTACATTGTAGAGGGTGACTTTGCCTCTAAACAGGAAAATGAGCACAGTCAGATTCAGCAGGTGGGGGAACCCTAAAATAAGTTGTCGTGGCTCAGCATAGGGAAAAGAATCACAATTTTTATTGTGGGATCCAGCAGATTTTTTTAGTGTACAGGCTGTGATCAGTTTACCTGCGGCTCTGAGATTTATTACTCTTTGTGAATGTACACAACTGAATTCAAAATGTCAGCGGATATTTCATGAGTTGTCTTGGCTGATTTCCATCCTCTACTATGACAGTACACTATTTATATACTCAATGTAACCATGAGCACCATATCCACTGTGCACCAGTCACACACTGGTCTTTACTTTTAACCAGGTGTGTCCAACTCCAGGCCTCAAGGGCCGGTGTCCTGCAGGTTTTAGATGAGTCCTTGATCCAACACAGCTGATTTAAAAGGCTAAATGACCTCCTCAACATGTCTTGAAGTTCTCCAGAGGCCTGGCAATGAACTAATCATTTGATTCGGGTGTGCTGACCCAGGGTGAGATCTAAAACCTGCAGGACACCGGCCCTTGAGGCGGCCTGGACAGCCCTGTTTTAAACCCATCACAGTACAGCAAACTAACCTGTTTATCCCGCACTAAACTGCAGAGTGTTTTCATGCAGTCTTTAAATAATACCATTAATCTACCTCAGTTTGTTTGCAGCACGCTTCACAATATGAAAAAACATATTTTCAAATGTACAGACCCAATATCAGATTTACAAATATGACAACTTGTAAGGACACGTAACTTTAAATTTCCAGTTTGTCAAGCGTCACTTAGCAGTCCTTACCTTTAAATCTAACTTTTCTTCTTCCTCTCCTGTCCTGCCTTTTTTATCTTTCTCCATCTCTGAGTGTTGTGCCAAAAAACAAACAAAAAACAAACAAACCAAAACTAAAATAAAAACCACTCTAACTCCTGACGATGGCACACGGTTTTGCCTCTTTCATCTCTTTTTTTGGAACATGGTGATTAATACAGGATTGAATTTCATGTGTTACAGTTCAGGCTCAAGTCTGTTTGATGTTTGAAAGCTTGCATTGATGTAAAATAATAACTCTCCTGAAATATATCAAACAATATATCTGTTTTGAAAATGTACGGAGTAGAAAGTACAGATATTTGTTGACATTTTCTTTCCCTTCTTGTCCTGCAGGTCCACTCCTGTTTATCGCTGGGTTTCTCTGTTGGCTTGGGAAAGTTGCAACTATCTGGAAACAGAGACTCTTGCAACAAGGTCCTTCAAAACCAGGGTCTCTCTGTTACATACGTCTCTGGACTCCACCAACACTACACAGAGGTGGTAGGAGGCAATGGTTGGTTGGGAGAGTTTGCACTCACACATAATAACTCCCTTGGCTATCTAACTTGGCTGAAGACACTGAAGGATCACCCAGATGTTGTTTCCTACTCCCTTCGGCCAATCTACGAGCTGATGACAAATTATACACAAAAGGCAGGGATGAAAGCTGCCATTGAGCAGTACTTAGAGGACAATGCTGTGAAAAAATCACCCAGTGAGCCAAACTTTTGTTCAAACATTCCTAATCTGGCTTCCAACTGCTGTCCTCTGCAAGCCTGGAGGGGGACGCTAAAGGTTACCATTTTGCGAGCCTGGGACCTGAAAGGAGATCCAACTGGCCAGACTGAGGGGTGAATAGACTCTGGTCAGGGATTCAAATTTGGAGGTGGTATATCAAATAGACTTAATAATTCTTCTGTTGCTCTTCTTTCTTTGTTTCTACATACAGCTATGTAAAAATGTGGTTTGGCTCCATCTATAAGCAGACTCATTGGATTCGGTCAAACAATCCCCAGTGGAACGTGAATTATGATCTGGGCAAGGTCAGTAAAACCTTACTATGGATAATCATAAGTCTTTTGGGCTTACAGTCAGCAGAGTTAATTTACTTTTCAAACCTAAAAAAAAGATTGTTGTGGTTTGTCCCAATCAAAGCCATAATTGCCAAAGAAGGGTTGATACTTTTGTACCTAAACTGACAGCAAAAGGATTACCTTACATTAACCCAAATAACCAAACTATACTACCAAACTTATAGTTTCAAGTTTTAGTGGCTGTAAAACCTGTAAAACTGCTGTAACAACAAATTCCGTGATACAGTGTACACAATGACTTGGCAAGCAATAAAAGTAATATCAGCTATGTAGTGGTTTTGGACACATTTGCTACAGTTTTTACTATAATACTAAAATGCTGAAGGTAAATGAGCACAACACTTCTGCAATACTTACAACCCGCTCATTTTGTTAAAAGGCACCATGTGGATCCTGCCTTAAATGTCTTCTGCTGCAATAAGTTGATCTTGCTGATAAGGCGTTTTTCATGATTTATCATTTTATTTGGGAAGTGCCCAGATTTCAATAGATTTTGGGAAAACAATCAAGTATTCCACTATTCACAGAGCCATTCTTCAGCTAACCATAACTATATAGGTACTTGTTTCTAGGTGGTTTTACAGCCAAACAAAAATAATTCTGGGGATGGGCCTATAAAAGTCATCAATAAACTGATTAAATCTGTCAAGGAGACAGATTTAAGAGGAAAAAAACTGATATATGTGTGCCCCCCAGGAATTCACCAGTGTGTCTCTATCACAGATTAATTTTAAATCATTTTAAAGTTTCCAATCTGAATTTAAATGTAAAATATGATTTTAAAAAATATTTTATGAATTTGTCCAATTGTCCTTATTACTGTTTATGATTCACAAACCTAAAATAAAAACTGGAAGGATAAAAATTAAAACTCTTGTTTGATTGATTTTCTTATGAAGGTGGACACACACTCTGGTTTGAAGGTTGAAGTTTGGGACAAGGACGTAACGTATGATGACCGTCTGGGATCATGTTTCAAGTATCTTCAGCAGGGGACACACACAATTTCCTGTCCAGCTAAAAGAGGAGGTTTTGAGGTCCGGTACACTCTGACATGTGACCCTCATCTGGCTGGAGACCGGTGTAATCATTACAAACCATCTGCAAAATAACAAATGTATTTTGAGTTAATTAATGTAAAAATTCATGTGACTCATCAGTTTATGGATTTATTTTGCTACCACTAAGAGATAACTGTATTCAGTTTTTAGCCTTTATATAAGCTAAAGTTCAGGGCTGTATCCATATATTAATATTTTTAAATGATAGAAAAATCATACTTTTTTGGTTTTCAGTAGTTTTTAATTATAAATAATTACACACACACTGAATCAGCTGCTGTGTATTTCTACTAATATGTGAGTCTAATTTCAGTTGTGTAAAAATGATCAAATCCTTCTTGTGTCACTTCTGATTCAAATAAAGCCTGTCAAAAACATGTTCTTTGGGTCCTTAAAGGGGACACCTCTATTATAAGAGGTACCTCTAGATATATAATTCTTATTATCTGCCAGTATTAAACAAGTAAAAATATTCAGTCTCAGATAAGCTTCGGATATCCCACTTCTACTGTGGCCAGTACAATCTTGTTTCCAAACATGCGGAAAAGAGTTCACCACTCTGTCAAAAACTGGTTGAGTACAGAGTTCAACTATTTAGGATTAATGGTGTTTAAACCTGTGGATGCAAATATAACTGAGATCCAGAAACCTCTGCTGGGTTATTTCTTATTTAAAACGGGAACTGGTGAACTGAAAAATGGTCTGAATAACATGGATTTGAAATACATTTTGGCAGGTCTGCACAAAAACAAAAAAGGAGCCTTGGCCTTTTAATTAAAAGAGCTCTAATAAATCATGACAATTTTATAAATAAAGCAAGCTATATTCAGAATGCTTTATTTGGATTCTTGCAAATAAGAATCCAAATTGGCCAGAGGTGGCCCACACATGGGCCAGCACAAGGCCAGATGCAGACACACTGGTGGTCCTGACAGCTGACGAATTCTCCTTCGTCAGCCATCATGGCATCTTCTGCCCCTCCTTTGCAGGGAAGATGGAGGCCCCGTTGTCATTGTCGCACCACATCCCGGCTCATTCCTGTGGCTTCATCGGAGTCAGCTGACATCGGGTTGGCAACCTTGGACTCTGCAGTGAGTAGAACGGACTCTGCCATTTCAGTGAATTCTGTCACAAAGGACTTGAGGTTGGTGACTGTTACTCCCGTGCCTACTGGGACTATCAAGACTGCAGACAGTATTATTGATTCCACAGGGGTTAATGACTTAAAGATTCCCGAATTTTCTAAGAATAAAATTTTCCAGACCTCTCCAGGTGTTACATCTAGCATTTCCAGGCCAGCTGTTGTGTTTGTTTCTGGTGCAGCTGCCACGTAAGATGTGTGTTCAGAGCCAGGGATAATAAAGAAACATGTTTAGTTCCTGAGTCAGATCTTAGGTTGGAATAACTATGTTTCTAAGGAGCTAAACAATGATATGGCGGCTCCTATTGCTACTACTCTCATTGCATTCTTTGTTCATGAGCCAGCCAAACTGTACCCAACTTATTGCATGAATGACTCAATCCCCTAAAAGATTGTTTGCTGTGCTGAACAAAAAGCATTGTCAAGGATGGCTAATTTTACACCTGAACCTATGCTCTCTAAGGAGCTCCCCAGTCGTTTTGAGACCACAGCTTTACCCGTGGTTACTCCTGAGTCATCTCCTCTGTGTATTTCTGTGCCTGCTCTCAGGGTGGCAGTGCTCCGGCCTTTCCCTGCACCCATTCCAGCGCCTCGGGTGAGGGTGGCTGGGATTCTGCTGGTGCCTGCTCCTATCCCCAAGCCAGCTGAGCCTTCACCGGTCCCTGGACCCTTATCTGTTCTTTGGGTGGGGACAGCAGACGCCCAGCCTTTGCCTGTGCCTGTCCCGAGAGAGAGGGCAACTGTGACCCAGCTTGCTCCTGCACACATACTTACTCCTCGGGTGGGAGTGGCTGGCGCCCGATTTGTCCAGGCACCCAAGCCGGTTTCTGGGGTGAGGCCAGCCAGAACACAGTCGAACTCCACACCCGTACCAATCCCTGGGGTGAGAGCAGCTGGTGTACAGCAGGTGCCAGCACCCATTCCTGCGTTAGGAGAGTCCAACCAGCGCCCAGCCACATCATCCTGCTTGCCCCAAAATCTTTCATTTTAGGGGCTCAAAAGTAATTGGGCAAATTAAATAACTGAAAATAAATGTTCGTTTCTAATACTTTGTTGGCAATGACAGCCTGAAGTCTTGAACTCATGGAGATCACAATATGCTGGATTCCCTCCCTCTTAATGCTCTGCCAGGCAGCTTTCTGGGTTGGCTGTATGTTTTAGGTTATTTTAGGTTATTATCCATCTGCATTATGAAATGGCCATTAAAAACCATGTCCAATATATCATTATAATTGGAATATGTTTTAGTAAATAGGTTAAAAAAAACTTGCATCAATGTCCAAATATAGACCCTACTGTAACTGTATCCTTATCTACTCTTTTTTTTTTTTGTCTAAAATATTTCAGTTTCTTTGAGTTCAGCAATGCTCCCCTCTTAATCTCATCTCTACCTGAGCCTCATCCTCTTTTTGTCATACCACTCCCCTGTTCTCTCCGGTCAGATTGGTAACTACAGCCAGGGTTAGTCTGTTCCCTCTGTACCAGGACACAACCTGTGGGGAAGGGTTTGATTTTGTCGCCCTGCATCAAAAGGGAGCCTACATGATTGATGTGAAGACCTACCTAAACTCGAACACCTGTATTCTCTGCTCTGATGCTCCTCAAGGCAACAAGCTGCAAAATCTAAAGAAAAGGTTTAGTTAGCAGCAACTTAAACTGTAGCACATACTTTATGTATACTTCATTTTTAGCTGCCTGTGTCTCTAGTGGACTGGCGTGGATTCAGCCGATGCAAGACTTATATTTACAGCGGTGCCCACACCTCTGTGAGATATACCACTATATGATATTATAACTATTGAAAGAGTTATAGCATCCAAGGGTTTTTGTAAGGTCTCAGAGAACATCTTGGGGATCAGTTAGTGTCTCACGATGACAACTGGCATCTAAGTAAAGATTAAATGTTATTTTTTTTATCCTAAGACAAACTATGTAATTTTCATTGGACATCTCAGCAAATTGCACTGCACTTTCCTCTGAGTTATTGATTCTGTCACTAGTTTGCTAAAATTAATGTAAGTCTATATGCCGCAACCAACCAGCCAACCAACCAGATAACGTCCAGTTCCGTACTGAAAAAAGATGGTGCTAAATATGTTTTTAAATTTTTAATTTTAAGCACTTAAATCCAGTTTCACAGACAGTGTTACATCTATGTCAGATTTTGAGATCAGGACTTAATGGTGTACATTTCCTTTATACTCTTAAGGCTTAAAAGGAACATGAAATGCTACAAATATTGTCAGAGCAGCTATGGACTTATGTTATGTTATATTATATGTATTGTATATGTATTTTTGGTGTTGCTGCCACTACTCTGTGTGTGTGTGTGTGTGTGTGTGTGTGTGTGTGTGTGTGTAGGGATGCCGGTGTTTCTGCGAACACCGATTTGCGGGCGCCTTCAGGCCTGGTGGGTGTGGCCCTGGTGGCGGACTGGCCACACCCGAAGCCACACACCTGCTGCTGATCAGGGCTCGTCGGGGGAGCTACTTAGGAGAGCCTTGGAGCTCCCACCGACGCGGGATCATTGCGTGAGACTCCACGTTAGTCACCCAGTTTAGGTTTAGTTGTTTAGTGCATGCCTGCTATTGTTAAGTGTCCTGACAGCTGCCGCTATTGTTTCCCGCAGGAGGAGCGTGGGAGGCCCGAAGGGCAGCGAGCACCGGGAGTGCAGACACGGAGCAGAGAGCACAAGGAGGACACGACAAGAGAGTCTCGGGAAACACGGGGATTTATTGTTGTTTTGCACCATACACTGTAAATAAACGCACTGTTCGCACACAGAGCACCGCGCCTGGGTCCTCCTTCCTCACTTCTCCACGGTTGGCCATCGCCGACCATGACAAATATAAAGGCTAGATTGAACTTTGCTAAAAAAAAAAAAAAAATGTAAAAGAGTCAGCACACTTCTGGAAAAACATTGTTTGGACAAATGATACCAAGATCAACCTTCACCAGAATGATGGCAAGAAAAAAGTATGGAGAAGACGTGGAACAGCTCATGATCCAAAGCACTCCATATCATCGGTTAAAAAAAAGGCAGAGGCAGTGTGATGCCTTGGACGTGCAAAGCTGCCACTGGCACTGGGACACTAGTGTTTATTGATGATGTTACACAGGACAGAAGCAGCTAAATGTATTCTAAGGTGTTTCGAGACATACTGCCCGCCTAGAGTCAAATTGATTTTGTAAATGCATTTCATAATACAGATGGATAATGACCCAAAACATATAGCCAAAACTACCTAGGAGTTTATTAAAGCCAAGAAGTGCAATATTTTTGAATTGCCAAGTCAGTCAACTGATCTTAATTCAGTGGTTCCCAAACTTTTTTTGCTAGGCCCCCCTTTGTTTTACAAGAAAATCTTCTGTCCAAACCTGTCCATTATGTCCATTATGCTAGGCTCTGCACCAAGGGGCACGCCCCCTACTTTGGGAACCACTGTTTTAATCCAATTGAGCATGCATTTCACTTGTTGAAGACTAAATTTGAGACAGAAAAGCCCACAAACAAACGACAACTGAAAGCCGCTACAGTAAAGGCCTTGCAGAGCATTAAAAAACAGGAAACCCAGCATCTGGTGATGTCTGTGAGTTCAAGACTTCAGGTTGTCATTGCCAGCAAAGGGTTTTCAACCAAGTATTAGAAATGAAGATTTTATTTTCAGTTATTTAATTTGTCCAATTACTTCTGAGCCCCTGAAATGAAGAGATTGCGCTAAAAAAGGCTTCAATTCCTCACATTTTTATGCAGTCTCTTTGTTTCATATATGAAATTAAAGCTGAAAGTCAGTACTTAAACTGGATCTGAGTTGTTTCATTTAAAATTCACTGTGGTAATTTACAGAACCAAAATTAGAAAAAAGTTGTCTCTGTCCAAATATTTGTGACCTAACCATGTATAGGTAAGTTCTGAAAACTGCGCAACTGCTTATCGTATCTCTTCAGGTCTAAAAGGTTAATCCTTGAAAGTCTCATGCACCATAGGTTCGGTGAGATGAAGTGAGGGGAGATAAGAGATTTACAGTCTCCTGAGTTATACTGTAAACATTATCCCATCTCCACCAGACCAAATCTATCACTGTCACGCTGTCACTCTACGTGTATGTATGCATGTGTGATGTGTGAGGGACATTGGTATGCCTGAGCAAATGAGTCAGATAGGGTGTTAACTGTGCTGTCAATGACCCTAAGATTATAATCTCCCAATCCCAACCCCATATACTGAAATCACTACCACATATGGGCAAATAACTGGTAAAATGCAATAGTGAAATCCACTTCTGCAATATTCCTGTGTGTCATGAAATAAATTAGCTCAATTAATTATTTTGTTAATTTTCCAGTGTACAAACATACATGGGTATTTTACACATGTTGTGATTGGGATACATGGACCAATTCTCAGGAAACCTCATGGCAAAGCAATTCTACTGTAGACTGAATGGATTTATTAAATGTGCTTCCTAGTGGATGAATAACAAATACATAAAAGCAAATATTTCAGCTGGTTTCATACTCATACTGGCCTTGTGTATCAGCACTATTGCAATAATTCTGACAGATAAAGAAAAAGGCTTATTGAACATTGAACTATCCTCAGCTTGATAACACTGACTGTGCATAGGTTAGTTTAGTGGAACTTGTCCACCCCGTTATGTCAGAGCCCAGAACAATTTTCTGCATGCACCACACCCAGTGGATGAAACTGAACCAATCAGCAGGAGCTGTGCACAAAGTTCTCCTTTTATGGAGAGAGACTGCAGAACGGACCCTGATAAAATCCTGCAATTTACTGCCCTTTATTGCAGTCAAGTTCAGGTACTAAATCCTATGGGAGTGCAGCCCTGAGTCAGAGTTCACCTACACTGAAAACCTTTCCTCACACAGGTAAGACAACTGCAGATACCACTGAATGTCTTTTACTTATATTTTAAATACTCTCAAATTGTAAACATCACATTTCAAACAAGTAGTATCTTTTAATCCCATTACTTAAATTTCTTACTTAAGTTGAACCGATCATTAGAAACCATTTGTTATGTATAATGTTCTTGTTATGATGTCTTGATGTTTGCTCAATCATCCAGGTAAGTAAATCTCCAAAAGTTGATTCTGTTCATCTGGACGTAGCGTTTTGTGGGAGAAACGTTTCGTCACTCATCCAAGTGATTTCTTCAGTCTCAGCTGACTGCAGGTTTCCCCAATCTTATAAACAGTACATTTGCATAATGACTTCAATGGGCTGGTTTCAGTCATTCCAAGAGGATGCCATCTGTAGTTTGTAGAAATGTATTGACTAAGGAGTTGGAAAGAAAGCGTCCAGACTTCTTCAAGTTTCTAGAAGACATTCTACCTTTGATCCAAGAGGCTTCTTCGGTTCTAAAACTTACCTATCCCCTTGCCAGTCCAACTTTTCCCCTAAGAATTGCCTTAGTTTTTTTTTGGTTTTTTGTGAAATAGATTCAACAACGTACTCTTCAGAGAGATTCTGGGGGATACTGACTTAACAGGATTATACAGTTCACACCTAGACCCTATTTAAAATATCTTGAAAAAAAAAAAAACTGAACATGTCCACATCTGTCTTTGGATTGGAGGAAGCCGAAGAAGAACCTGAAGGGAAGCCACACAGGCACAGGAAGAATATGTAAACTCCCCACGGAAAGGCTGGTTTGGAACAAAGATCTTCACTGTGAAATGCCAGTGCTTTGTGTTGTTTATGCTACATTAAATGCCACAGCACAAAATTGAGACTCATCACAGCGGCCACTGGCTTTCCGATCTTCTGTTGTCCAACTAATAGGAGTTGCAGCTAGTGTGGTCTTTGTCTTTGTTGCCATCATATCAACTTGAAGGATTTTGGCTATGTGCCTCAAACATTAGGCATCAACAAGGCATTTTCACCCAAAGAATTGCAGCTCACATTATATTTTCTCTTTTTCAGATCACTTACTGTAAATCCTAGAGATGATTGTGTGAAAAGTATTCTTAACAGCCTTGTATAGCAATGGGCAGACTGAGCACTGGGTTTCGACTGAACCCTCTGCCAGCGATGTCAGATGATAAAACATACCACATGGAAAACACTACAGCTTAACAGCTGATCTAAAAATCCTTTCCTCCCTTCTTATTCCCTTCATACAGAAAATGGAAGACGAAATTGCCGCCCTCGTTGTTGACAACGGATCTGGAATGTGCAAAGCTGGCTTTGCAGGAGATGATGCTCCACGTGCTGTGTTCCCCTCCATTGTTGGACGCCCCAGGCATCAGGTACATATTCCTTAATAAACCTCACATACCTTGTAACCTTTTCATAACTGCTGACCTTTTCATAATCGCACTGCTCTTTGCATTCCTAGGGTGTAATGGTTGGTATGGGCCAGAAGGACAGCTATGTTGGTGACGAGGCACAGAGCAAAAGAGGAATCCTGACCCTCAAGTACCCCATTGAGCACGGAATTGTCAACAACTGGGATGACATGGAGAAGATCTGGCATCACACCTTCTACAATGAGCTGAGAGTTGCCCCTGAGGAGCATCCAGTCCTGCTCACAGAGGCCCCCCTGAACCCCAAGTCAAACAGGGAAAAGATGACGCAGGTAACAAGAGCTGACACCTTGACGAACTTCCCCCTAAGTCAGGAAACTGTTGAGCTGCAGTGCCCAACAACAGGAAACTGTGTTGCCACTCGGGTGTTTCTTCCCCTGCTCAATCTGTCTTTCCTCATCCTCCTTCAACCCTCCAGGTTTTTTCTCCAGGTGTCTGCATGAAAAAAAAAAGAAGAATAGAGCAGGTTGCGGCACTTTAACTTGTAGAGTCAGTGTAACAAAGGAGTTTTGTAATAAATTGCTTTTCTATAAAGTAATTTTACTATTAAAATTCAACCCAGTGTGCTGTTCTTTCTATACGACTGAACTAACACATGGAAACTTATTTCAGATTACTCTGACTCTTAGTTTCACTGATCATCTCTTTTCTCCTGCTCTCCTTGCAGATCATGTTTGAGACCTTCAACACTCCTGCCATGTATGTGGCCATCCAGGCAGTGCTGTCCCTGTACGCCTCTGGTCGTACCACTGGTATTGTCATGGACTCCGGTGACGGTGTCTCCCACACTGTGCCCATCTATGAAGGCTACGCTCTGCCCCATGCCATTGTCAGGTTGGACCTGGCTGGCAGGGACCTCACAGACTACCTCATGAAAATCCTGACTGAGAGAGGCCACAGCTTTACCACCACAGGTGAGAAAATGGACACAGTCAAGGAAAGATGGTTTACACCAGGAAAAAAAAACAGAAAAGCCTAAATGTAATGCGTTTTCTTGTCTCACAGCTGAGCGTGAGATTGTGCGTGACATCAAGGAGAAGCTGTGCTATGTTGCCCTGGACTTTGAGCAGGAGATGGGAACTGCTGCCTCCTCTTCATCCCTGGAGAAGAGCTATGAGCTGCCTGATGGACAGGTCATCACTATTGGGAATGAGAGGTTCCGTTGCCCAGAGGCTCTCTTCCAGCCCTCATTCCTTGGTAAGCAGCATCAGCTTTAAGACGGATTTCTGTGATTTGTTAAGCAGTTGTAGCTGAGTGATCACTAATGTTCCAACTCTCCACAGGTATGGAGGCCTGTGGTATCCATGAAACTACCTATAACAGCATCATGAAGTGCGATGTTGACATCCGTAAGGACCTGTACGCCAACACTGTGCTGTCTGGAGGTACCACCATGTATCCTGGCATTGCTGACCGCATGCAGAAGGAGATCACTTCCCTGGCACCCAGCACCATGAAGATCAAGGTAAAATTCTTGTTGCTCAATCCTCAGTCTGTGATTTTTAAATGTGGAGTGTTTTCATTGCTGACAACTCTACTTCTGCCCTTGCAGATTATTGCTCCCCCAGAGAGGAAGTACTCTGTATGGATTGGAGGCTCCATCCTGGCTTCTCTGTCCACCTTCCAGCAGATGTGGATCAGCAAGCAGGAGTACGATGAGTCCGGCCCCAGCATCGTCCACAGAAAGTGCTTCTAAACAGACTGCCCCCACCCCACCACCACCACCACCACCAAAACACACACTGCAAGAAAAACAAATGACTGGCTCTGCATACATGCCTATAGCACCAAACTGGTGCATGCCTAGCCGATACCTTTTCCATTTTTCCATCACTTTGGCTATGGCACCATGCTTTCTGATGGGGAGAAACTCTGCAGGAAGCATAGAGCATCCCAGGCAGTGTGAATTTGTACTTAGTTTTTCTGTAACAAACTCTTTTTCACTTGAATGTATTTCAAAAATAAGAAATGTTTCCAAAAAATACTGGAAATTATCAGTAAATTAGTAAATCTATAAATCCAACATGAAATATTATGGCTTCTTCTTCTTCTAAAACATTGAAATTCAGCAATTTCAGCTTCATGAAGATGTATCTGCCAAGATTTTTGTATTAAAATGGTTTAGCAAAATTGACAGAAAAGATTATCAGTTTTGTGATATTTTTCTTTAGTTTAGTTTTTTGTTAGCTTTTTTTGTTTTTGGTCTCACTTGCTTTACTTATTGAATGTGTTTATTATTTATTTTTATATCTATAGATATTTTACTTCTTGGTCATTGCCAACTGCACTGTTTTCTCACAGCACGACCGTCGGTGGTATACTTGGACTGGTAGCCAGGGAGGCTGCAGCACTTGATGAACTGAGTTGACTGAGCATTTGTCCGAAAAGATGAATGCACAGTCAACTCTAACTGAAACAGAAAAATAAAGAAAGGAAGCAAAACAAGAGAAATGTGTCCAACTGTCAAAGGAGGCAAAAGTACAGGCAGCTATATATATATATAAGCTGCTAGATGAAAAAAATACTGAAGCTACTAATAGCTAACGAACTTCTTGAACTTCTTTACTCAAGTAAAAGTGATAAAGTCCAGGCTCTAAAATGAACTCAGAATAAGAAAGTAAAAAGCATCTGTTAGAAGAAGCTCTTTTGGTGAAGAGATAGCCGTTAGTATAGCTATTAATATAAAAATACCAATAATATTAGTACATGGGAATGAAAACTTTTCTTTTTACTTTGCCTCCACAGCTAAACAGAAAAATCGGATGAGTCCGGGGTTAAAGGGGTATTCAACTTAAACCCTAAAACCGATTTTAGGGTTTAAGTGGGAACCCTAAAATCGGTTTTATTGGCTCATTGTGGGGAAAAGAATCACAACTCACAATACTTTACACTGAGGGCTCCAGCAGATTTCCTTAGTGTTCGAGCTGTGATCAGCTGCTGCTGCGAATAGGTTTACTGCTCTTTATGGATTTACACAACTGAATTCAACGAGATGCAACACAATATTTCACAAAATGTTTTCCCTGATTTTCGTTCCCTACACTGACAGTATACTGCTTATGATGAGATGAGATAGCCTTTATTTGTCAGTTGCAGGTCTTTTGCCCACAACCGAGATGACAGACCTTGCCGACCGTACAAACAATACACAAACATCACATTGGGGAGACAGGTCACGCTAGGTAGCGAGGAAAAAACATCGAAATGTGTAACACAAAAGGATAATACAGGAATGCACAGATATCAACACACCATAGCACAATAAACACAGACAGCAACATGGGAAAGTGTTCCAGTGTGTACATCTGATCTGGGACCGCTGCAATCTTCGACTGCGCCTCCAGCTGACCCGATGTCCACATCAGAGGGGAGGTAAGCGTTGGAGGTGGCGTTGGATCCGGGGTAGGGAGGGTGATGCGTCAGTGAGTGCTTATCAGTATCAGTATATGTATGTGTGTGCGTGTCCATAGTTCAGCTGAGACAGTGTCCTTTGCCCTGCCAGGCTAAGTAAACAGTCTTCCAGCCAACCCAGGTGGCCTTGTAGGGAATGGGAAGGAACAGACTCAACACAGTCGTTATCAGGGAGTTTTTGTTCGGCTCCAGCCTTGAGCCCACAGCTGGCGCCGAAGGGGTAGCCGGATTATGATGGTAATTTTTCTTTTGCAACAACTCATGAGAATTTCAAAGCTGTTCTTTAACACTCCAACACTGGTCTCTCAATCTCCCGTTGGAGAACCGCGAGCTTGCCCATGATGGTATCAAACTTGCGTTCCGTGGTCTTGTCATTCTTTTGCTCAGAGAGCCGATTCTGAGACCTCACGACTGCAGTGAGCTGTTCCACGATGTAATCCAACTTTCGCTCAAAGGTATTATTTTGAGCAGGCCTCTCCTTGATGTAACCCAATATACGCTCAGAGGTGTTATTCACGGCAGCTGTAAGCGTCTCCAAAGTCTTAACCATGCTGCTTTCAATGAGCCCGTTCTGAGAAGTCACGCCTCGTCCCATCGTTTCAATCCCAGCGGGCAGCCTTGGGGGGGTTTGAACAGCCGGTTCCGCTTTTTTTAATTATCCGATAAGCCAGGGCCAAGCCAGCTCCGATCAGCAAGAACCCTGTTATCATGGTTCCGAATAGGTAGATATCTTCAGCGTCCTCGATTGACAGTCCCGCCAGGCACACAATCCTCCATGTCTGCCACCCGTCCATTGTGTATCCGGCAGGGAAAGTCCCTCCAGGGCACTCGGGCTCTCCCGAGCCCAGACTTCTCATTGAGAAAAGGGTGTCAATAGCATTCAGAGACCAGTTGATCAAATCCATAATTCTCTTTAGGTTTTAGAAACAGACTGTGAGAGAGTGTTCCAGGGAAAGTAATACAAAAAAAACACAAGACTAGACAAGGACATAAGAACTAACCAGGGAAGATAAGGGAGAGGTGAGGAGAAAAAGTGCGTCCGCCTCCTCCGAGAGCCAAAAGGTCTTCGTATTATTATAGTATAAATCTTCAATTTAGTGAATGAATCTAAGTGTCTCATCAGTTTAAATTAACAATTAATCTCTGCTGCTCTGCACTTGATGTAACCTAACTGTGACCATTAACAGAGCCACTGTGCACCAGTCCCTACCTTGATGCTAAAGTACTGGGAACACAGCTTTTGAACAAAACGCTATTCCCGATTGTTAGGGGCCATTTTAGCGCCTTAGTGTAGTGCTGTAAATTATTAAATGAAATAAAAAAAAATTTCCAGTAAAGTTAAAAAGTATTTTTACTTGATAATTTCCAGCCTCTGGCGTCTATGTATGTGTGTTGGAGAAGCCATTGTGGCAGGAACATGGACCAAAAGGATTAAATCTGAGTAGCCTACAAAGTCAGACAAAGTTAGAACTGTTCTTTTCGCTACACCTACTGCACACAAACAAACTAAGGCCTCCAGCTACTGAGTTCAGTTAGACAGAGAAATATGCCACTGGACGTGGTCATTTCCCATCCTCCAGGGACAAAACGGATGTCATGTAACCCCCCCCCTTTCATCTACTGTCGGGGTGAATGGTTAATATGAAAATACTTTGGGCTATGACACCTTCCCCTTCTCACCCTCCGGCCCGAGTCAAACAGTTTCAGTTCCTGGCTTTTCAGATCAATCATTAAACCAATGTACTGTGGCCCCACACTGAAAACACCTTTCATTATTTCTCCCTCTACGTTCTCTGCCTCAGAAACTCAGAAAAAGACATTCAAGCTTGACACTGAGACTGCAGAGACAAGAGTATGGGGCATAGAGGCTTGATAACTAAACCTAAAGACTAGATAACAAAACTAAGAAGACCTGAGAAAACAAATATTAAACAGAGGGATCTCAATCATAATAACCAGAACTTGGAACAGAATCTTAACTTCACAATATTAAATAAACAGAATCAAAAGTCCAAACACATAAAAACTGTGTCACAGACCCAGGACCATGACATCTTAGTATTTTCATAACATTTTCATCTTGCAGAACTAACCAGTTTTTGATTTAAGGGGCATCTATCCATCCTGCAGTCTGAGATGTTGTAAGCTGCTGTGCTGTGACTGCTGTGACAGGAGGTTAATCTGGTTTCTATCTTGCTTTTGACACTTAAACACTGAGACACTTGATTAGTAACAATTTTTTGGCCCTGCGTGTCCCTACTTTCTTTTATAAATGTACCAATATAGCACGGACAGTCGTAACACCAGTATTAATACAGAAAGAAAACTGCTTTTTTATACTTATTGTGTGCATATAAACTTTGTCTCATCAGCTCTAGGGAACTTTATTATCACAGTCTTATAGGCACCTGCTTGATAACAAAGACATAATGCCTCATGACCTTGCAGCTTACAGTAATTTGTTTGTCATTGCACACACAATCAGGTTACAAGAAGGCTACAATCATATACCATTAGTATACAAAAGGTTAAGTGTGTTGAAATACAAGTTTTCCACTACAATGTTCATGTGTTCATGTGTAATAAATTGATAACAGGGGTAATAGCTTTATTTTGATACCAAACATAGGTATGTATGGGAAATTGCACAACTGTTAATCATATCTCATTCAGGCCTACAAGATTAATGAGTCCTTGAAAATCACATGCGCCATAGGTTAGGTGAAGAGAGGTGATGGGAGATAAGAAATTTATAGTCTCATTACAATCATGCTGTAAACATTAGCCCCCCTAAGTCGGACCACATGCATTTCTGGCACAGAGTCCCATGTGGTCTGTGCCCCCAGTGCATGTGGCCCCAAGACCCAGTGTCCTGGTATCTGCAAATGAGCAACAGGTAAATGCACTGGTGAAATCACATTTATCCCATTAATTAAATTATATAAATTAATTATTCTGTTAGGTTTCCAGTGCACAAATATGCAAGGGTATGTTATATGAGTATGTTATATGAATAATGGACATAATCAGGATTTATTGGCCCCATTCACAATACTTATAATGCCTATCAAAGTTATGCACACTGCGATAATTTGGACAGATGATAAAAATAGGATTTATTGAACACTGCCCGACCCCAGATAGTTAACACTGACAGTACATAGGTTAGTTTACTGGAACTTCTCTCCCCGTCATGCCAAAGTGCAGAACCAGTGACTGTATATGCCATACCCAGTGGATGTGTATGAGCCACTCAGAGTAACTCATGTGAAAAGTTCTGCTCTTATGGAGAGGGGCTGCAGCAGTCCTCCTACACTGAATACGCTCCCTCACACAGGTAAGACAAGTGCTAAATGCCAATGGAAGTTTTTCTCATGCATAAAATGTTTTCATTTGACATCTTTGTATTTTAAACACCAGGAAGTGGTTTTTTTTTTTTCACTATTTAAGTTAAAAGATCAGGTTTTCTATAAGTCCTCATTTTAGTTGAAATAACCACTTAAATCATACTTGTTATACCTTGACAGCTTTCGTAGAAATGTGTTGGTAGCTATGCGTAGACCACCTCTTGCCTTCAGAACTGCCTTAATTCTTCCTACATGATTCAAGCTCCAGACTTTACCGGAGGCAGGATACACCCTAGAGAGTTCAGCTGTCTCTCACAGGGTTGGCAAAGAAAGACAGACAGACATCCACATCACATTCACATCTACAGCCAATTAAGAATAACCTAATGATGAAGCCTCATCTGTTATTGGACTGTGGGAGGAGGCCAGACTACCCGCAGAGAACCCACGATTGCACAAGGAGAACTTTCAGTCTCCACAAAGAAAGGCCCAGGACCTTCTTACTGTGAAGCAACAGGTCATCATGATGCAAGTCTCCTGTTCCAGAACATCTCAAAGGTGCCGTCTTGGATTCAGATCTGGAACTGTGAAGGTCATTTGAGTACCAGTAACAGTTTGAGATGTTTTGAGCTTCGTGACATGGTGAGGGATCCTGCTGGAAGCAGCCATAAGAAGATGAGTATACAGTGGCTATAAAGGGACACGGTTTAACAAAAACTCTCAAGCAGACTTTGGTGTTTAAATGATGCTCGGCTGATACCCAGTGTACCAAGAAAATATCCCCAGGACCATTATACCACTACCAGCCTGAACCACTGAAACAAGAAAGGGTGCATCTGTACTTTCATGCAAACACACTACTACCAGTGAAATGTCACACCAGAAAGGTTGCCGGTTCGAGCCCCGGCTCGGACAGTCTCGGTCGTTGTGTCCTTGGGCAAGACACTTCACCTACCCCCTACTGGTGATGGCCAGAGGGGCCGATGGCGTAATATGGCAGCCTCGCCTCTGTCAGTGTAAAGTGCTTTGAGGGGTCCCGAAAAGCGCTATAGAAATGCAATCCATTATTATATGTGAGGGGGCAAACTCCTCAAGATGGGTGGTGGCCATTTAGAAGTCGGCCATCTTGGATACAACTTTTGTTTTTTCAATAGGAAGAGGGCCATGTGACACATCAAACTTATTGGTAATGTCACAAGAAAAACAATGGTGTGCTTGGTTTCAACGTAACTTTATTCTTTCATGAGTTATTTACAAGTTTCTGACCACTTATAAAATGTGTTCAATGTGCTGCCCATTGTGTTGGATTGTCAATGCAACCCTCTTCTCCCACTCTTCACACACTGATAGCAACACCGCAGGAGAAATGCCAGCACAGGCATCCAGTATCCGTAGTTTCAGGTGCTGCGCATCTCGTATCTTCACACCATAGACAATTGCCTTCAGATGACCCCAAAGATAAAAGTCTAAGGGGGTCAGATCGGGAGACCTTGGGGGCCATTCAACTGGCCCACGACGACCAATCCACTTTCCAGGAAACTGTTCATCTAGGAACGCTCGGACCTGGCACCCATAATGTGGTGGTGCACCATCTTGCTGGAAAAACTCAGGGAACATGCCAGCTTCAGTGCATAAAGAGGGAAACACATCAACATGTAGCAATTTCAAATATCCAGTGGCCTTGAGGTTTCCATTGATGAAGAATGGACCCACTATCGTTGTACCCCATATACCACACCAAACCATCACTTTTGTTGTGCCAACAGTCTTGGAGGGATCCATCCAATGTGGGTTAGTGTCAGACCAATAGCGGTGGTTTTGTTTGTTAACTTCACCATTCACATAAAAGTTTGCCTCATCACTGAACAAAATCTTCTGCGTGAACTGAGGGTCCTGTTCCAATTTTTGTTTTGCCCATTCTGCAAATTCTGTGCGCCGATCTGGGTCATCCTCGTTGAGATGCTGCAGTAGCTGGAGTTTGTAAGGGTGCCATTTGTGAGTAGCTAATATCCGCCGAAGGGATGTTCGATTAATGCCACTCTCCAGTGACATGCGGCGAGTGCTACACTGTGGGCTCTTGCTGAATGAAGCTAGGACAGCTGCTGATGTTTCTTCATTAGTGACAGTTTTCTTGCGTCCACATTTTGGCAAATCCAACACTGAACCAGTTTCACGAAACTTAGTAAGCAGTTTGCTAACTGTAGCATGGGAGATGGGTGGTCTTCTAAATGGCCACCATGGTCACCACCCATCTTGAGGAGTTTGCCCCCTCACATATACTAATGTGCCACAAACAGGACTTTAATATCGCCAACTATTCCCATTTTATTATGGTGTATCCATATAAATGGCCCACCCTGTATATATATATATACATATATATGTTGGGGAGCTCTGCTGTCAGATGAACATCCAGATGAACACAATCAACTAATCAACTACCTGGCACTCAGCACCTATTCTCCCCTACCCTCTATTACACTTACAGTTATAGGTAACTTTAACTGTAAATAACTTTGATTATAGTATAAATTAAAATCAGATGAGTCGTATCAGTATTTCCAGATTTTGACAAGAAACTATACAATAATTTTAACACAACATACTGTAGAACTGAAAATGTAACTTATCTTGAACCAAGGTTTAGGTCATTCATATTTGGTAGACCTGCCAAATTTTGGTGGAGATCAGGACAATTTCTGGAAAGTAAAATCTTTAGTGTTTTTATTTTTTACTTAAATTATCACCTTCAATCCAAATTCTGTTCAAGCCTATCTGGTATGGCCTCTGTTAATCAGAGGATCATGTTACCTTTGTGTGAGGGGTTCTAGTGTTAACAAGCACTTAAACACTTATACCTAACAAAGTAGCTGGTGAGTGGATTTTTGATGGTATGTAATAACTACGGTCATCGATGTTTTCAGTTTTGTAGTCTAACAAATCAGTATGTGTGGAAAAGTTTTCTTCCTTACAGTTAGCATCTGCTTTGGCAAGGCCTGCAGTGCTGGCTGATGACTGCAGGTCCAACTAATTTTGTAGAAGGAACAAGTAAAATTAACATTTTTGCTGTCATTGGACCTATGAAGAAAATTGTCATTTAAGGTCACTTAACACTGAACACTGCGCCACTGCGACATCCAGCATTCGTTCTCTATAACAACAAGACTTTTTATCCAGGCTATCTGCTAGATTTAACCCAGATTACTGCTTAACATCAAGTCTAAAAATCCTCTATTACCTTTTTTTTTTCCTTCAGAAAATGGAAGACGAAATTGTTGCCGTTGTCATAGATAATGGGTCCGGTATGTGCAAAGTTGGCTTTGCAGAAAATGATGCTCCACATGCTGTGTTCCCCTCCATTGTTGGACGCCCCAGACATCAGGTATTCCATCACATATTCCTCAAGAGTACTTTATAAACCTCAAATATCCTGTAAATTTTGTAACAATTGTTTTTTTCTTTGTTGCCCAGGGTGTAATGATTGGTATGAGCCACAAAGACAGCTTTGTGGGTGACAGGGCACAGAGCAAAAGAGGAATCCTGACTCTCAAGTACCCCATTGAGCACGGTATTGTTACCAACTGGGATGACATAGAGATGCTCTGGCATCACATGTTTTACAATGAGCTGAGAGTTTCCCCTGAGGACCACCCAGTCCTCCTCATAGAGGCCCCCCTGAACCCCAAGATAAACAGGGAAATGATGGCACAGGTAATGAGGGCTGACACCAGTTTCCTCCTACTTCTTCAACCTACCTTAAACTATTTTTTTTTTTTTTTTTTTGCCTTTGCAGATGCTTTGGGTTTCTATCTTTGCACTGTGATGCATCAGGAATGATGACCTGCAGCATGGGCGCTGCTGTTTATAAATTAGACCCATCAGACTTTAGCTGAAGTAGAAAACAAATGTTTAACTACACTGGTGTCTGCGTGAAGTAACTGTTAATAGCAGTGCAAATTACTGCACTCAGACTTATACAGTCAGTATAGCAAAAGAGTCATTTTATTACAGTATTCATGCTGTTGTTTCTGTATGACTAAACACATATGGTACATTTCATCTCAGACCACATTTTCTATTCAACCATCTCCTATGATGAATTTTATGATTTTAGATTTTATGGTGCAAAAATTAGATTTATTTATATGATTGTTGTGAAAATTTATCTTCATATATCAACTACTTTTCAAGCTGCACTACCCGTCAAAAGAACGCGCCAATTTTTCCAGTTTTTTATTGAAAATTATGTAGTTTAGTGTCTCATTGCACTCTGAAATGAAAGCTACAAATAAGCAATTGCAGTTAAAAATAAATCATGGAATCAATTTATAGACCAAAATGTATTCTTAACTTTTGACTTATCAAAGTAGCCACCTTTAGCAGATATAGCAGCTGAACATGTGGCATTCTTTCTACAACAGAAATCAAATACTGTTCAGAAAGTTCTTCCCATATCTTTTGCAAAAGTACCGATAAATGTGTGGCACTTGTAGGTGGCTTTCTTTCACTCTTCGGTCCAGTTTATCCCAAACCAGCTCAAGAGGGTTTAAGTCTGGAGACTGTGCTGGAGACCATGTTTTCAAGCTTAGCATCTTGTTCTTTTTTCCTGAGGGAGTTCTGGCATAACTTGGACTTAAGCTTACTGTAGGATGAACCCATGACCAACTAGGTGCATAGCAGAGGGTATTGCATAGTGCTACAGAATGCTGTGGTAGTCATTTTGGTTAGGATGCCTCTTACTCTATACAAGTCATCGACCCTGGATCCAGCTAAACAGCCCCAGAACATCCCACTTCCTCCTCCATGTTTGACAGTTGATGCCACACACTGTGGAATCATCCTTTCACCTACTCAACGGTGTACAAAGATTCTGTGTGATGAACCAAAGATTTCAAATTTATTAGTAGCACCAGCTTTCAAGGCTTGATCAACCTCCGTTGCTGCAAACTTATGGGCTCAAAATGTGGTCATAAATATTTTGTACTTGTAAAAAAGATTTGTATGCGTAAAAAAGATTTGTGTGTGTGTAAAAAAGATTTGTGTGTGTAAAAAGAATTTGTGTGTGCGTAAAAAAGATTTGTGTGTGCGTAAAAAAGATTTGTATGTGGACTTAGCCAAAAAAAACCCTGCAAGTTACAAGTACGAATTTTGACCCTATTTTTCTTCCTTTCATCTGATTGGTCAATGTCATGTCAATCACAAATGTAACAATCCAATCAGAGAACAGATGGGTTTGGCTGTCGGAGGGGCGCTTTTTTGAATTTCAGAACAATTATTATGAATTATTATATGTTGCACACTTGGATTAAAAGGAATTGAAACCAGTGTAGCTTCGTGAGTCCGCCTTTATCTTCTGTACATATATAGACATGGTTCATGGTTACACGTTTGCACACAGTCTCACACAGCTCTTGTTGGGCACACTGCATTATGGTGAGTGGCCTGGCATATTTACGCCCGCTAGAGCTGCTCATTTCAGGAGATACTGCCCCTTGTGGTGTAACGGAGGAATAACTACCCTTCCAGCACTATGTCTCATTAGAGACTGGGGCACACATTATTTTACAACAAATAAAGAAAATAACATATTTGAACAATCAGAACATTTTAACCAAACATTGTAAATAAAAGATTTTGGGGAAGGGGGGTCTTGTTTTTGTCAGTGATGCCTTGCTTACTCTTACATATAAACGTTAACATTTTCCACCATACAATATATGCAAATTGGAGATAGTTGAGGACAATAATTGTTTGGTTGGAGACAGAATGACCAATATGAGCTTATTTCAGAGTACTTTGGCTTTTAGTTTCACTGATGACCTCTTTTCTCCTGCTCTCCTGCAGGCCATGTTTGAGACCTTCAACACTCCTGCCATGTATGTGGCCATCCAGGCAGTGCTGTCCCTGTACGCCTCTGGTCGTACCACTGGTATTGTCACGGACTCCGGTGACGGTGTGACCCACACTGTGCCCATCTATGAAGGCTACGCTCTGCCCCATGCCATCCTCAGATTGGACCTGGCTGGCAGGGACCTCACAGACTACCTTGGTAAAATCCTCACTGAGAGGGGCCACAACTTTACCACCACAGGTGAGCACATGGACACAGTCAAGAGAAGATGTGTAAAACTAGGAAAAAATTTAAAAATCACAATAAAAAGTTGGGGGTTTTCTTGTCTCACAGCTGAGTGTGAGATTGTGCGTGACATTAAGGAGACTCTGTGCTATGTTGCACTGGACTTTGAGAGAGAGATTGAAAGAGCTGCCTGCTCTTCGTCATTGGATAAGAAGTATGAGCTGCCTGATGGACAGGTCATCACTATGGGAATGAGAGGTTCCGTTGCCCAGAGGCTCTCTTCCAGCCCTCATTCCTTGGTAAGCAGCGTCAGCTTTAAGACAGATTTCTGTGATTTGTAAAAAGTAGTCCTTAGCAAGGCTAACCTTAACCCCAAACTTTCCAACTCTCCACAGGTATGGAGTCTTGTGGTATCCATGTAACTACCTTTAACAGCATCATGAAGTGTGACGTTGACATCCGTAAGGACCTGTACGCCAACATTGTGCTGTCTGGAGGTACCACCATGTATCCAAGCATTGCTGACCGCATGCAGAAGGAGATGACTTCACTGGCACCCAAAAACCTAAAAATCAAGGTAAAGTTATTGCTTCTTATGTACTCTTTCATACTCACTCTTTTTTTAAAGGTGCTTCACTTTCACACGAACAAGGTAATTAACACTGTGCTGAATTTGTATGTCTGGCAGAATGTAAGTGCACTTCCTAAAAGTCTTCATTGCTGAACCCTCTTCATCTCTGCCCTTGCAGATTATTGCTCCCCCAGAGAGGAAGTACTCTGTATGGATTGGAGGCTCCATCCTGGCTTCTCTGTCCACCTTCCAGGACATTATTAATCCTTTATTTATCCAGGTAAAAAATCTCATTGAGATTAAAAATCTCATTTCCAAGAGAGACCTGGCATCATGGCAACAAAAGTCACATACCACATAGGTATATAACATTTAAAACAAATACAATATCCCATACAAACATAATGTGGATCAGCAAGCAGGAGTACGATGAGTCCAGCGCCAGCATCGTCCACAGAAAGTGCTTCTAGATAGACTGCCCTCAACCTACCAAAGCACACACTGCTACAAACCCCATAGTGACTGGCTCTGCATGCATGTCTACATCACCAGAATGATGTATGCCGAGCCTACACCTCTTCCATTTTTAATTCATCACTCTGGGTATGGTACCATGCACCCTGATGGGGAGAAATTCTTCCGCCTGAATTTATTTCCAAAATTAAGCCCATTGATATTGGAAAAGTTTGTATGATAACACTCAGTACATTAGTAAATTTATAAATCAAGCAAAATTCTATTACTTTTTTTGTTCTGCCTAATTTGCACAACTTCTGTTTTTTGCTTCACTATTACTTTATTATTACACATATGCTTTCACACTAATGCTCTTATTAACTATGAGTGTTCTTCCCAGTGAAATCTGGAAAATCTACATCTTACAGATTGAACAATTTTATAATATAGTGAAATACAGAGATTGGGTTAAGCTTCGTGAAGATGTATTTGACAAATTTTGGGGTGTAAAACACAACACTGAACACTGATTGAAAGTAGAGAGGCATTTCCTCTGAATACTTTGCTAGTTTTATTCATAGCCATCTGCTACAATGAATGGAGGGAAAGACTTTATCTTATTTTTCTGCAAATATTGATTTATAAAGATGAATTAATAGCACAATGTTAAGGTAAAAGCCATGCCCTAATGACTTAATTTTGTTTTCTGTATTAGTATTTTTTTATCAGCAGACTTTTCTTTTTCTTAGAGATGCACTGTATTTAGGTGATTAATGAGGGTTTCTTTTATTTTAATGCAAATAATTAATGCAAATATTTGTAAATGATGATCATTTTGTCTTTTGTCTGTGTCTGTTTACATTTCTGTAATAAAAACATCTTTGTCAATAAAATCAGTGAATAACTTTAAGTAAATAATCATGATCTCAGTATTGGACAAAATATTCATGATTGCCATTTTGGTAATCAAGTGCAAGCATCAGTGGTGCTCAGCATGTAGAAATATAGGTGACCAGCTAAATAAAGCTCGCTTTTCGTTCAAACACAACTCTACTCTCCGCATCTGCATCTGAGTTGTGAAATCAACACAATCGGAGCACCCCGCCGTGACACTATAGATAAATGTATAATTGCTATTTTGAGTGGCTGTAGCTCAGGTGGTAGAGCAGGTCACCTACTAACCAGAAGATTGGTGATTCTATATCTGTCTTTAAAAAAATTTAATGTCTGCCTTAAGCATTTATACTAATTAAGCTATGCAGAATACAGATACACCATTTATCTATTCTTTTTATACTGCTCATCTGGAGCTGGGCTTCAGCAGCCTAAAAAGAGAAATTCATGCCTCCTACCTCTCAGCCACCTCCTCCTGCTGATCACTGAGACATTCCCAAGCAGATCTGTAACCTCTCCAGTCCCGGGTCTACTCTGGGGCCACGTCCCAGCCTCACACCAGGTTATTTTTTTTCAGGTAATGTTTTTTGTTTGTATCAAATGTTCCAAAAGGCATCGTCAGCATTGGGATTATTAGCAGAAATTAGACGTGGCATGCTCTAGTTGGCTCAAGCTTCTTGTGTCAGACAGTCTCCAGTCTTCAGATAGATTAGTTGTAAAGAAGAAAAAATAAATAAGTCATGGTATAGATGTTTTAAAGGCAGAAACTATCCATACAGGCCAAAAACTTTTTTGTGCCATGTAAATGTATGTGAAAGCATATAAATATGCTTTAAAATACTGTTGAGTTGGACAGTTTCACCTGTTTGTCTGTGGGGATTGTCTGCCCTCAGGTGGCCACTATGGGAATTGAAGGAAGTCGTTTGGGCCAGATTGAAGTCTTTGTTTGGATCATGGAGACAGGTAACTCATTTGCCACCATTTGATGTTTTAACAACAGAAATGTTACCCTTATAATTATTGTTGAAATGAACTATGCAGTTGTCTGAGTGATGTAACAAGTGCAGTAGGCAGTGTACTGTATGTGTGTGTGTGTTTTTTCTCTTTTAAACAGATGCTCTGATAAACCTCACTTGTTGTCACTTTTTACTAGGAAAGAAGAGCATGTTAAAGACTTCAGCTCAATCAGTTAAACATATGGTGTTGTTAAAGCTTATAAAGTTACCAAGAAGTCCCTTGAAATCTTTGCAAAATAAAACACTTGGCTATGGAAGGACTGGGATCATAGAAGAGGGGGACATACTTTTTGGCTGTCACAGCCTGATAAAATGTGTAACACTGAAGTAAGACAGAGAGTGGTTACAAAGAGGAGATGGATTTTGGTACACTATAGGTCCAACCACAAACCTCCAGAAGATAACGAAGGTGCGCAAAACAGTTACGTAACAAAACAGTTATATAACTAAAACGTATTTTTCTCTTTAGTGTTATAATTTTGTTTACCAATTTCCATTATATTAAAGGAAGATCGGAATTATTTATCTAGCAGACAATCATTTGCATTAGTAACTTGAACTACATAAATAAAAGATATTTTACTGATTTTGCTTGAAATTGATATTAAAATGTATTCACTTTACTTTCAAAACGATACAATAGCGGGGTTTTCCAACATTCTAGGTTTATGCAACGAACATAGATCAGTAATGAGCAGCACACCGACGAATGAAAAGAAACTATCTGCTTTGGAGTCGCGCGTTCCTTTGCAGAACACAACAAAGTTGCGGTTCCTCGTGAGCGCGCCTTAGGGGACTGGGATACAATTATTGTCAGAGGTACTGCTTTGGCCTAATACCTATTAAAACTACACCTAACAGAGCCACACCTGTGCAGCTATATTTACAGAATACAGTCAGAACATTTCCTGCAAAAGATAACTTATACAGCTGAGATTTTATATTAAAAGGTTATATGGAGACAAAACATTAAACTGTGGAGCATTCCATTGGCATTTCAGTTTGCCAGAATTTTTTTCATTACAGAGCAGAGCCTGCATTTTAACCACGTGGACCGAGAAATATGAACACGTCTCACATATGTCACTGATCGTGCTGTTCATGTAGAAAGAAAGAAAGAAAGAAAGAAAGAAAGAAAGAAAGAAAGAAAGAAAGAAAGAAAGAAAGAAAGAAATTAGTCACATGGGTTACTCTGTCACGGTGACAGAACGAATAGAAGTGTTTAGGTAGTTCAGTAGTATTTTGTAAGTATGTTTCGTTTTATAAATACAGAATACAGATCGTGTTCAAAATAAGACACCGGATTCAAAATAGATGATACAGTGTGTGTGTGTGTGTGTGTGCGAGTGTGTGTGTGTGTGTGTGTGTGTGTGTGTGTGTGTGTGTGTGTGTGTGTGTGTGTGTGTGTGTGTGTGTGTTAAAGCTGAATAATTACATTTAAAAGCCAAATACAAAAAAAAAATTCCAGTTTCCAGTGGACCAAGCAGATTAAAATGAGTCATTTCTCCCCTCCTGTTTTTTAAGTTAAATATCATGGTCAGCACTGACAGCTGTTCCTAGTTCCTGATCTGCTGCATTAAAATTAAGTCTGTGTTCTTTATTTTCCTTTGCGATGTTGAAATGCTGGTGCTAGAGGTCGTTTGATAACGAACGTGCTTAACTCAAGCTGAACAGCTCATCTGACTCTCTTAGGTGCAAATGTAATGATAACATGCTGGAATAGGGCCTGCTATTCTGTGTCGTGAAGTCTACGTTTCGGTGTTTTGTAACTCCCCGTTTTATTTTGATAGCATCTTGTCTCATGTGCGCTATATTTCGTTTTCCTTCCACTGTCTTGTCTTACCTTATTGGTTTCATCTGTGTCCCCTGGCGTTGCCTGGTCTTTTCCTGATTGCCATGTGTGTATTTTGGCTGTAGCCTCTGTCTCTGCTCAGTTCTCTGCGGCGTTTGTCCGCACTTGTTGTACCTTGAGAATTTTTTGTTTGTTTGTTTGTTTGTTTTTTGCGGTTTAGACGGACTTTTGTTACCGGCTGTTCTTTGGATTATCTGCTCTCCTAAATAAAGGTTCGTTTTTTGCTTATTTTACTCTGTTTCACTATTTTACTGGGTTTTTTTTAGTCTGTTTTGGGGCCATGTTCTTCCACAACACAATAGACTTGCAAGGTTCTTGTGCATGCTCTCAGCATATAGCTCTGCACACCTGCGCACAGATCTAAAGACGGGTTGTGTAGTTGTGGTCGTTTGTTGCAGCTGTTTGAAATCTCTTTTGTCCCTGGAGCAGAGACGGTACATAAATTTGTTTCATGCTCTAAGGTTTCACTGAACCCGATACTATGATGCCAGTTCAACATACAGGATAGTTTTCCATTACCTGGATTGACTTTCCCTGACATTGGAAATTGGGATGAGCAGTTACACGAAGCTGGTTATTAGTTCGCCAAATTAACCCAGGGTGTCTCCTGCGCGTTCACATGAAATGGTGCTGTTGGCAGTATCTGACCAATCTAAAATGGCTGTTTCACAGATCATATGTATTTTTTGCCCCACAGTAAACAATTTCTGTGAGTGCCACCAACAATTAAATGGTGATTAAAATTTAAGAAAATAATAAATAAATAATAAATATTTAGTAAAATATCACGCTGTAAAAAGGACAAAAGATGAATTCTGCGTCAAACTGTTAATCTGGTGATTTAGGGCACAAAAATAAACATTTTAATGCAGTTAATTCTTATTATTGTCACTGAGTGCGTGCTCAGTGCTGCTTTTTCCCCTAAGGCGATGTCTGCACATTAGAGCTCTGAAACTTTAAACTGGCATTTAAACATTTAAGCCTACTCTACTTAAATGTTTAAATGGACTGTGCCAAAGTCTAATAACGCAAAACGCTTTAATTTGTCGCAGACCAAATGGAAATATATTTTATTGATTGGACAGGTGTTCTTAGTGCTGTTCTGCAATCCCAGTAGAAAGAAAGAAAAACAATGAATACATGCACATTCCCGTGATAATTCGATACGCAGTTTGCGCCTCATTTGGTGGTTTGAGTATGGTACAGCTTAACAAGCTGCACAACACATTCTCCTTGCAGAGTGGCGCACTTTAAAAAAACGAAGTGAAGACTCAGTGAAAACGTGGCTCTTCCAACCGATTTAAAACCGAAACTCTCGTATTGTTCTGCGATACTACAATCTATCCAATACCAAGTAAATACAAGTATTGCCAGTACTACCGATACGTTTAACTTATAAAGGCAGAGTGTAGAGAGAGTTCATCAATTTGCTAAATTCTGAACAAATTTTAATGAACACTGAATCACTGTGATTTTTACTTTCCGCAATAATCCGTGAACACAACAAGACACACCTTTCAGCTTTTTCATGTATTTTGAAACACTTTGTTGTTCTTGGGTTTTATTGGAGACCTGGAAGATAAATGTGTCTGGCTTTAAAGCACTTTGGGTCAGTTTATGTTGTTTAAATGTGTTCCATGATAAAATAACCTGACAGTCAACACAAAAAGGTGAGTATATTCACATCAACATTTTTCATAGTTCATGTTAAAGGTATATTATTTCATTTCCAATAAAATAATGTTTTCAACACAAATAGCTGGGCTGAATATATTATCTGAATATAGTCTATAAGTAATCATATTACTGTAGCAGGCTTTATGTTGCTGGTTCACCCAACACAACACAGAGGTGTTCAGTTTGTAGCAAATCCATTTTAATATTCCTTCAAATTTCAGCCATCACTTCACTTCACTCTCCACACACACACACACACACACACCATCTTGGTCCTGACATTCTAATGTTTTAAATGACAGGGGAGGCAAGTAAGATTAGCCAAATAACCACAGCTGCGTTAACCAGCCTCCCCCCAGCACTGCCCCTTAACCAACTGTACCCCCCACTGCCACTGCCAATATATGAACTACCTGGTTATAATTTCCCTCTGTGACAGTGGGCTCTGTCTCTGTGCGAGGGATCTGGGTCTGTCTTAACGATTTCCTTCATCCTCTCTTCATTTCTTTTGCTGCTTTTCTAGGACAAAGTTGTGTTGTTCATAGTCTTTCATATCTTTATATAAGTTCATAGGATTGCCAAAGTAGAAAACATCCTTCTAGCAGGCATCGTTGTTTGCAGTGTTTCGATTTACAGCTGTAAAGTAGCTCTATATATTGTTCCAATTTCTCACTTACTGCAGCTTGCATGGTTTTGCTTAGTGCATCTGAGTCATATGACTGTAGGACAACTAAACACAACTGAGCAGGGAAGAGGGAGCGGACAAGAGTGTGCCTGCATGAGAGGGAAGCAGTTTGCACAAACATGTCTCCTTTTTGATGATCAGTAGCAACATGCTGAACTTACATAAGAAAAACAAACTAACGCATTGAGCCGATCACACTAGTAACAATTCAATGTCAGTACCAGCATTAAATCGATACTATCGATATTTGGGTTGATCCACCCACCCCTACTGAACAGAACAATTTCAGTTTTGCAAAATCAACAACCTGCGGACGTAGAACTGTAGAAAAACAACATTTGTTTTGATTCTTGGCAGAACCATTCAGGTATCCTTTTTGTTTTTTTGCACTTTAAAAGTGCATTCATGGATATGGTCCTCTGCATATGTCTTATTTAGTGAGTCAAAAATGCACAACAGTGGTAGTACAGATTAAAAGTTAACAATTTTAGTAATGCTGGTGCTGCTCTGACTTTCAGTGTGGGAAATATGAGTTGAGAGGGTATTCTAGAAATTCTGACTTCTGATTATTGAGGAACACAGCAGCAGCCACTCACACAAAGAAGCAATTCATATGTTAAACTCAGTTTAACACAGTAAACTGAACATGTCCATCACTACTGTGAAAGAGACCAGGACTCTTTTTTTGGGCTCTGCCCTCCAGACCGTCAAAAGTTCTTTGTTTCAAGAACTGATCTATGAGTTACTTGTAAGAGCGTGAGACTGCTGCAATGTCTGCAAAACAGACACTCACGCATGTTTGATGGCTTCTTTGTTTATGAGGCTGCTAGGTGTCTGTGAGTTGTTGAATTTAAGTGAGTGGAACTTATAAATGTACCATTGAAATATATAATACCATACATACATACATACCATACATAATACCATTGAAAAAAATGGTTTGGTTGTGATTATCTTTTTTTGTCCAACTCCTACTCTCTATGCAGTGGTCTAGTAGATCTTTAAAAATGTTTATTTCTGAAGAATTGAGTGGTCAGTAGGTATGACCTGTTTCTAGTCTGTCTTTAACCTGGAGCCTAACCTGATCTGGAGCAGGTTCATAGCGTAAATTACCATGTCAATTTACCCCAGTAAGAAATGAACAACAATGAGCATTTATTTATTGAATTTCAGGATAAAAAGTTAATATTTTATTAATTAAAATGAATGGAGACAGATATAATATTGACAATTAGTCACCACATGTGATGTCCCAGAGCCAAAACCTATGATACTGCAATATATAATTTTTGTTTCATTACACAAATAAAATTTTTGTGCAATTTTTAGCCCTGTTTGCTGGTTATTGCACAGAATAACCACACACACATATTTAGACAATTAGCGACAACATTAAACATAATATTTACATTGCTAGCTTCAAACAAAAAAGAATGCTGGCCGGCATTATAATATGTTAATAGTATCCTAATGTAAGTATAAACCAATATTACCTTATTATTGTGGGCTACTACCATAAGTCAGTATACAAAAGTTCTAATGCACAGATTTGACCATTTTGGTAAAATCTGGTTGTCATATTGTTGCCTATATATTGCTAAACTATTAGTAATGGGTTTTGCCTCATAGGCAAGATTTTGTTTCCACATTATCGTCTCCAGTTTCTGGTCAGCTACATAAAGTTCCGTGTAATATTTCTTAGCTATTAGCTATAACCTCTGTTGATGTACAAGAACTACTTTGATATTATTGAATATTTTTTGTAATTAAGTGTTCAGTCTCTGTAATAAAATATTAAGCTCAACAGTGTTCAACACTGAGGTCTAGCAGAGTAAGCACAGAGTGCTTGGTCACTGACAAAGGACCTCACCAATACCACATTATTTCCAAGCTGTAACAGAAAGTGCTACCAATATTTTTTAATGGATTTTTCATGGCTTCATTTTGTTCCTTTTGACTGAGGTATGCAAGACTCAGTCAGAACAGTGACAGTTAAAATAAAGAGAATTGATAACCCCTGTTGTGATACCCAGACAAAACCTGTTTGCAAAACTTTTGTCATTTTGTCTGTTTTGTCTTTGACTTCAGCCATGCGCTCCAGTCCAACCCCACCTCCTCTTTACCTGAGCCTCCTTCTCTTTCTGTCATGGAACTCCCCTGTTCTTTCCTGTATGACAGTGAACAACAGCAAGTGTGAGTCTGCTCCATTTGTACCAGGCCACAACCTGATTGGGGAGGGATTTGATGTCATCACCCTGCGCCGAAAAGGAGCCTACATGATTGATGTAGCTACTTACCACAAACCAGATGGCACCTGTACTCTCTGCACCAACCGCAATCAAAACAAAACTCTACAAAAAGTAAATAGATAAATTGTGATTACCAGCAAACTATAGTAGATAGGTTATGTGCACATCTTAATCATGGTGTTCTGTTTTTTTATCTTCAGCTGCCAGCCTCTGTTGTCGACTGGCGTGCAATCAGCCAATGCAAAACCGATATCTCCAGCAGTGCACACACCACTGTTAGGTACAGTATAGTGTAGTATATTTGTTGCTGAAAGGACTTCATCGCAGAGATCATTGTCATCTCATTACTTCACCTAGTCTGTCACAATACCAGTTAGCCATGACAGACACATATTTTTCTTAGATGTCTGGTTGGCACTTTGTCTCTCTCCATTAAAAGGAAACACCAACAAAATTAAAGACTATTAACTTCTTTGTGAGTAAACTTTAATATTCAAAAAAGGATCAAATTATATTTCCTCCACTGTAGAATAAAACAATAAAGATGGGTGAATTCTTGTTACAATATTGGAAGGTAAAGTGATGACCAGGTCACAAATTTCTTGTGTTGATTATCAGCATTTTGAAATCTCATAGCAGTAGGAACAAAGGAACTTCTAATGCGTTCTGTCCTACACTGCTTAGGAGAAGAAGCCTGCTGTTTACATTTCTGACCCTTCAAAATATTATGGAGAGGGTGACTAGTATTTTTTCTCCATACACCTTTCCACAATAATTCCCAGTGAATCCACAGTCCTGCCCATTAATAAGCCAGCCTTCTTCAGTAATATGTGCAGCCACATACTATTCTTACTCACCATACTGCATTCCCATCACAGTGTAAAAAGGGGAGGGCAGTAAAATAGGGGATACTGGCAACAACAGTCTGATAGAATAGAAACAGCATCTCACTATATACACTGAATTTATATTTATTTGCTGGGGCACACTACAGAAACTCTCTAAATCCTTCAGGTTTCTTGGCTGTCATTTGGCAACTCCAAGATTCAGCTCCCTCCACATTTTCTATAGGACTGAGGTCTGGAGATTGGCTTGGCCATCACCTTAATGCTTCTTTTGCATGTTGGAAGACCCATCCATGACGAGCCTTAAGTGTTGTGGCTGACAGAAAAGGGTTCTCGACCGAGATTTTATGGTAAATAAAATCCATTGGCCCCTAAATTTGGTGAAGTCACCATTTAGCAACAAAACATCACCAAAACATAATGGTTCCCCTCCGTGCTTGACTGTAAAAAAATTTTAAAGAAATGAAACAAGTAAATAAAAAGTAATTCTTCTCCTTCAAATTGTGTCCACAGTTCACTACTTAACTCTTACACTGATCAGGACATCCACGACTGGAAGGTAGGAAACATCTTGCACTTACTGTTTGAAACAAAATTACTGTTTGAAACTACAAAATACTGTTATTGTAATTACTTGTTATTAAAACTAATAGAAATGCAAAATTTGTAAGCAACATTGCATGCTGATTTGTTACTCTTTTTTTTTCTTTTACAAGTGAAATGTGCACTGAATCAAACAGACTGTAATAACATAAAAACCTTAGTGTGCAAGTTCTCATCAAAAGGGCTGATTTGATTAAATTTTGGCTCACTGAGCTGTGTAAAGGTGATACAAATATGAATTCCTTGTCTCATTATTTCATTTAATATTTCTGATTTAATATTTTTGATCCCCAGAAAAAAAGTATTATATTCAAAGTAATTGAGTGAATGAATAATAAGACAGTATTTATTATATCTAATACTTTTATCTATTACTTTTATATTACATTGACTATTATAAAAAACAAAAAATGGTAATGAAATTACATTTCGATTTATCAGGCTGGACTAAATATAAATCCCATATCTACCAGCGTGGGGATTGGAGGAACACACTCCATGGCATATGCATTTGCTACAAAAAAGACCAAAGAGGACCACTACTCCTTCAGCACACACGCGGTCACCTGTACTCACTATCGGTTAGCTGTGAAAATCCTGGCATTACCACATATACCACAAGTTTAGATTAACAATATATAATTTCAGTTTTTAATAATTTACTAATCAGTTTCATTCTATCTAGTTACCGGGTATCAAGCAGACCGACTCTTAGCTCTGAGTTCAGCAGGGATGTGGCCAGTTTGCCAAGTCGCTACAACTCCTCCACCAGAGCTCAGTACAACGAGATCATAGATACCTACGGCACACATTACATTCGCAAGGTTAAAACACAGAAACACTGTTAATTCGATTATTTCAGGAGTAAAAACACTTTTTTATTAAAACTTTGTGCTACATTACAGGTTCGTCTTGGTGGCCGTCTTAGACGAGTCACAGCTGTACGAACCTGTTTGTCCAGACTAAACGGATTCTCCTCAAATGAGGTATATGAAGAACAATTGCCTGCACACAGTCACCAGACTGCATATTTCTGCTCCATATGAATAAGAACATAAGGGATGCTAATTTTTTTTTTTTTTTTTTTGCCAAAAACTGAATAGCAACATCATTCTTATTACATTTGTATATGAATGCAAGGAGCTTATTCCCTTCCAAAAGATATTCTCTCAGTTGTTCTACTGACCAAAGTGAAAGAAATTGTACCTTATCTCTATAATTGGCTCACAGTCCATCAGGAACTCTCTCTGCTGTGCTGAAAAACCTCTAGCTTCTGTCGCTGCCATTTTCAACATCAACAACAACCATAAACACGACAGCTTTTAACACTTATTTTGCCAAAAGTATTTGCTTGTCTGCCTTTACATGCATATCAACCTGAGTAACACCCCATACTTAATCCATAGGGTTCATTATGATGTCAGCTATAATAGCTTGAACTCTCCAGGTAAGGCTTTCCATAGGTTTTAGGAGTGTGTTCAAGGGAATTTTTGATCATTCTTCAAGAAGCACATTTGTGAGGTCAGACACTGGTATTAGATGAGAACTCTCTGCTTTAATTCATTGCAAAGGTTCTGTCAGGTTGAGGTCAGGACTCTGTGTGAGCCTGTCAAGTTCTTCCACACCAAACTCACTCATCCATGTCTTTATGGATCTTGCTGTCTGCACTGGTGCTCAGTTACTTTGAAACAGGAAGGGACCATTCCCAAACTGTTCCCACAAAGTTCGAAGCATGTCCAAAATACCTTAGTGTACTGAAGCATCAAGAGTTCCTTTCACTGGGACTAAGGGGCCGAGCCCAACTCCTGAAAAACAACCCCACACCTAGGGATGGGAATTGATAAGATTTTCACAATTCCAATTCCATTTTCGATTCTATTTAACGATTTGATTCTTTATCGATTCTCTTATCGACTCTTATTTTTAAAAAAGGAGAACACTAAGGTCGATTAGCTTAGAACTTTGTTTTATATCTTCTCTTTGAACAAGATGGGTATTTAGGAGTAACATGGCCTTACAAACCCAACAGTGAGATCTTAAGAGATCCACAGCCTATGGCTCTTCAATGGGGTGTCACAGGGTCCCCAGGAAAAAAAATTGTAAATGTAAAATAATAAAATAAATATTCTTCTGTAGCAATAACAAAGTATAACATAAATTATTCTGTAGCAATTACACAAGAATATCCAGTAATGTCCCTGCCTACAATTAAACACATTCACTTACTGAAAATCGGGGGCATCTGCTGTGGCAAATGGGTGCAAGCCTTTTACCACAAACTTAGTCACTGCTCGGTGACATTCGTCTATCCTGGACTAAAAGGAGACGCCACCGGTAGACTGCAGCGAGAACTGCCAGCATCTGAGCCAGCCAGACTCTGTCTGTCTCTCTCATCATGGTCACCTAAAAGCAGCGCACAGTAATGGCAGGTTTTGCAATAAGGCAGATCGCGCTAACATAATATGCACTGTTAGTTGATTATTTACCTGCCGCATTAACGGGAGAGGACGTGCAAATGTTACCGCTGCTGCTGGGTTGAGATTCACGAGTCCGGAGCGGAATTAAAAACATGACATTCATTTAAGGTTATCCCGTGTTTTGTGAGCAAATGCTTTTGCATATTCGTAGTGTTTCCTCCCTTAAATGAAATATCTACTTTTCAAGTATTGCAAGTTGTCCTGTTGTCATCTGTTCTCGTAAAGTATAACCTGCTGCTAAACTAATTTCCCCTTGTGGGACAATAAAGAAATTGAATTGAAAACTTTTGAGCATTTGAGCCACTTAGGCGCCATGTTTCCTGCCAGGTAAATGACGCTCCACAACGTGGTGACAATTCCAATTAATTGAAACAGTGGGAACCGGTTGTCAACAAGAACTGGTTTTCGATTCCCATCCCTACCCACACCACAATCCTCCCTCCACCAAACCTTCATGTCTTCCACAAATGTTTGTAGCATGCCTGGGTGCTTGATTATATACACCTGTGAACACGGAAGTTATTGGAACACCTGAATTCAATGATTTGGATGGATTAGTGAATACAGTTGAACAACGACTTACGAATACCCCATTTAACAAAAAATTCAAGTTACAAAGGCACTTAACGGCAATATTTCTGCCCGTGTTACGGCAAAATGCCCGTGTAACGAAATCAGCTGGCTCTGATTGGCTGAGCCTACAATACCCACAACGCCTTCCGAATCATGTGACAACCCCTTGCACTTCGCTGCTCCACTTGAACGATGTATTGTTGTTCTAGTTAGCAATTAGCCTATAGCCTATCGTTCAGCATCGCCTCACTCAAAACGCGCGATGGGTGCTTCGACTTACGAAAATTTTAGACTTACGAAAGACCCTCGGGAACGAATTAATTTCGCAAGTCGGGGTTCCACGGTACTTTTGGAAATGTAGTGTATTTTAGCCACTTCTGCATGAGAGCTATCAGCAGCTGGTTCTGTGACCCAGCAGTTTCAGTTGGTTTTCATCTCTTTTGTTATATTTTGAAGATAATGTGGAGGTTGGGATTATTATTAATTGGCTGTGAATTTTAGTTTAGTCTGTTTTATCCAGGCCTTCTGTGCTAGTTGTTTTGTATTTCTTGTCCACGTGTTTCATGTTGTAAAGCCTGGGTTGTCATGTCTACGTCTCGCTATGTTTCCTGTTTTATTTTGAAAGTCTCGTGTTTCTTTGTTCAATGTGCTTAGTTTTACTCTTCCCCTGTGATGTTGTTATGTTCATTTGTGTCAGCTGTTTCCCCATGTGTTTCCACTTTCCCTGATCACCTCCTGTGTGTATTTAGTCTGTGTGTTTCCTTCAGTCTTTGTCAGGTTGTTCTGTGTTCTTTCTTTCATGTCATGTCAAGTTTCAGTTAGTTCATGATTCATGTTTATATTCATAGTTTCCTGCATGCAGCTGTTCTGATTCATGTTCATGTTTTTGTCATAGTAATCATAGTTTAATTTCTCCAGTTTAGGTTCTAGTTTAGTTTTCGCCCCACTCGCCTTTGTTTTGTTTGTGTACTGTTCTTATCAGCCACAAGAAACGGCTCACTTTTTGTCCAAGTCACATTTCACGCTCCGCTTTAGTCTGCATTTGGATCCAGTGTTCTCTCTACACACAGTCAGCTCCCCACTGTCTGTGACAAGAACTTGCCTGACTAGTTCCACCTTGTGGCAAAGACTTTGGAACCCACATCCAACCGACTGCCGTTTGAAAATTGCTGAATTTACTTACATTTGACATTTTCTTCATTGTTATCTCTCCTTTCTCTTTTTTTCCAAGTTTGTTTTTCAAATTTCTCAACTGCCAGTGGTAGGGTATCGAAAACCGGTTCTTGTTGTGAACCGGTTCCCACTGTTTCAATTCCTTGGAATTGTTTGCCATTTTTGCAAACGATTCCCTTCTCGATTCCAGTCGCCCCGAATGACGTCACCACGTTGCGGAGCGTCATTTACCTGGCAGGAAACACGGCGCCTAAGCGGCTCAAATGCTCAAAAGTTTGATTATACTTTACGAGAACGGATGACAACAGGGCAACTTGTAATACTTGAAAAGTAGATATTTCATTTAAGGGAGGAAACACTACGAATATGCAAAAGCATTTGCTCACAAAACACACGATGACCTTAAATGAATGTCATGTTTTTAATTCCGCTCCGGACTCGTGAATCTCAACCCAGCAGCAGCGGTAACATTTGCACGTCCTCTCCCGTTAATGCGGCAGGTAAATAATCAACTAACAGTGCATATTATGTTAGCGCGATCTGCCTTATTACAAAACCTGCCATTACTGTGCATTTAGGTGACCATGATGAGACAGACAGACAGAGTCTGGCTCAGATGCTGGCAGTTCTCTCTGCAGTCTACCGGTAGCGTCTCCTTTCAGGCCAGGATAGACAAATGTCACCGAGCAGTGACTAAGTTTGTGGTAAAAGGCTTGCACCCATTTGCCACAGCAGATGCCCCCGATTTTCAGTAAGTGAATGTGTTTAATTGTAGGCAGGGACATTACTGGATATTCTTGTGTAATTGCTACAGAATAATTTATGTTATACTTTGTTATTGCTACAGAAGAATATTTATTTTATTATTTTACATTTACAATTTTTTTTCCTGGGGACCCTGTGACACCCCATTGAAGAGCCGTAGGCTGTGGATCTCTTAAGATCTCACTGTTGGGTTTGTAAGGCCATGTTACTCCTAAATACCTATCTTGTTCAAAGAGAAGATATAAAACAAAGTTCTAAGCTAATCGACCTTAGTGTTCTCCTTTTTTAAAAAGAATCAATAAGAGAATCGATAAAGAATCGAATCGTTAAACAGAATCGAAAATGGAATCGGAATCGTGAAAATACCCATCCCTAGCCAGTGGGCATGAATAGTGTAAATCAGGTGAATGGTGATTTCACTCTTGCCTCCTCCTAGCCGAAACAGGCATCAGGATCAGGTAAAAAAAGAGAGAGAGAAACACCTGATGACCTTTTAAAGACTTAATGAATTACAAATTGTTTCTGCTTTACTTCTTTTGGAATAATATGAAGAGTATGGATCAGTATCTGTATCTGTACACATCATTTACAAGAAATCATGTGATGGTTAGCATTGCCAAAACTTTTTACAATTTTCAACACTGAATGTATGTATAAGTAATTTGTTAAATCTGCATTTTAACAAATATCAACAAAGTAAATTAACAAACAGAAAATACAAAAAGACAAAGACCACAGAAAAATAAGTTACCATACCAGGCACAGGGCAATTGACCACACTGTGTACCCTCTGGGAGGAAAGCCACAACTGGCCAATACTGCACAAAGGTCCAGTGACAGAAGCTCAGTTCAGTTTGATTTATATAGCACAGCAAAAGTTGTCTCAAGGAACTGTGTTTATTGTAAGGTAAAGAACCTTCAATAATACAGAGAGAACCAGAACAATGAGACATGAATACCTTTCTTTGTTTAAACAAAGCTTTCTTATTACATTTCAAATTGGCTCTACACCCTAGGGTATTTTTAGGACATTTTCAATAACCCTTGAGTAACACATTTAGTTCCATGACATGTAGGCCTAACATCACAAGCGCTTGTCTTTGGCATGTGTTCCTATTTAATGGTAATCCTGCATCTTATGTCTTCTCCTGCTTTCTAGTTACACTCCTGCCTGTCGATGGGTGTCTCCATTGGCTTGGGAAAGTTGAATCCATCTGCTGTCCAAGGTTCTTGCAAAAACATCCTGGAAAACCGGGACGTTGCCACTAAGTACAACTCTGGTCTCCACCAACACTTTGCGGATGTGGTAGGAGGTAATGGGTGGTTGGGAGAGTTTTCACTTGCATATGATGACTCCCTGGGTTTTAAAAACTGGCTGAACAGCCTGAAGGATCATCCAGATGTTGCTTCCTACTTCATTCGCCCAATGTATCAGCTTATACCGAAAGGCGCAAAGAAGTCAGGGATGAAGGCTGCCATAGAGCAGTACATAACAGACAGTGATGTGAGTCAATCACACAGCGAACGAAATTGTTGGCGGGGCAATCCTAATCTAGATTTCAACTGTTGTCCTCGACAAGCCTGGAGGGGGAAGCTAACTGTGGAAATCATCCGAGCCTGGGATCTAAAAGGAGATCATCTTGGCCCAACTGACAGGTGAGACGAGCATGGTTAGGGATTAGGATTTAGAGATTTCTAAAGATTTCTAAATCTCTAGAATTTAGAGATTTAGAAATCTGCAATATTACTCATCTTTGTGTCTTTCTCCTACTCACAGCTATGCTAAACTCTGGTTCAGTTCCATCCATCATCAGACTGGCATGATCGAATCAAATTATCCCCAGTGGAATGCTTATTTTAATCTTGGACAGGTCAGTGAAACCTGACAACATATAAAGTCAAGGACCATATTGAAGGAATTTTAATACTGCAGGTTTGATGTACTGACTTCAATTAAATCCTATTTTTAATGCTATTTTCTCATAAAGGTGGACACACACAGTAATGTGTATGTTGAATTATGGGACAAGGATCTGTTCCATGATGATCTCCTGGGATCATGTTCCCGGCGTCCAACTCAGGGGACACGTATATTTTCCTGTTCAGCTAACAGTGGCGGCTATGAGTTCAAGACCATTCTGACCTGCGACTCACATCTCACAGGAGACTGGTGTCACCAATATACACCATCTCCATAATGAGAAATGCATTTTGGGGCTGCATGTCTTTCTTCTATAATCAGTTGAGATAAATCTGTTGAGTCACATGACTGATGGGTTTTTCCTTTCATTTTCCTCGTATATATTGTCCATTTTTTTTAAAAATTGATTTTCTTTTTAATTGTTGTCAGTCAGTTATTTTGATATATACATACATATATATATGTATATACATACATATATATACAGTTTGATTTTTTTTGCAGATTATACTTTATTTCAATTTGTCAAATACATGTAACCATTTTGTTTACCTTCTCAAACAAATAAAAAAAAGCACAGTAATGCTAAATTTTAAAAAAGAAATAAATGTCCTAACACAACAAAAAATTTTACATTGTAATATCTGTTAAACAAATAAAGAATATTATACTTCATGTCTAAGTGTAGGCAGGCCAAACGCAAGTTGTGTTTGGCCTGCAGATTTACAGATTTACAAAATTAGGAATTTCTGGGGAAATTATTTTTAAATTCAGCATCTGGTGATTTTAAAATGAGTTTGAATGACGTTATATACCCTCAAAATTATAACATGGTGAGCAACGACCAGTTTTGGTGGCAATTTCTGACAAGAAGTACTCTGTACAAAAGGCCCCGTAGTTACGGTTTTATTCTGTTCAGTTGTTAGTTCACCTGTAGTTTTTTAGAGTGACCAGTAGAGGTCACCCCACCGCTTTGTATGAGAGAGACTATGAGCAGGGAGAAACGTGGGCAAGGCACCTGAGCTTTTCTGCTCCAGATTACCAGCAGAGAAGTGGTCATTCCGTGAGAAGTGTGCGTTAATGAGCAACGTAAGTTTGTGATGTGTGAGGATGTGATAATAAGATGTGTTTGGGACTGTAACTGAGGTTAGGGGGGAAATTACTATGTTTCTGTCTGTGCCGTTAGCGGGCGCTAGGCTAAGCTAAGCTAACTCTCCTGCCGTGTGGTTGGGTATAACTGTGTACTGGGTTAGCTCTCTCAGTGGGTCTATACGTGAGTCGTGGGTAATATATGGGTTATGGTATTAAAGGGGATGTTAGTTTATTTCCCACCTGTGTTTATGTTGATGTACTCTGGAGTTATTGATGTGAACACTTTAGTAATGTAGTATTTTCTTTCTGTTCCTTTCAGAGACCACACACACCACACACATACCCACGCACCTAAGCCTGTGTGCAATACCTGCTCCTCTGACAATCCCTGTTACCTTCAACTGTGTGATGTCAATACAAGAGTCTGCACTATCCTCGGTGTCTTCATTGTCTCCCTTCTGAACATTCATCCGGGCCTTGAGCAGTGTTCTGGCCGACACTCCGGGGAGTGGTAGCGGCAAATCGGAACTAGCACCTTATAGTCCTCCCAGTCCAAGCTATCTACCCAACATACTCAGAATAGGTTTTCACACTTAGTAGCTTCTTGTGGCTGCTCCCTTACTCACAAGGGGTTAATACAGCGTGTGGCAGATGTTTGATTTGGCAAATGTTTCCACCAGATTCTTTTCCTGATGCACCCCCTGAGGAGTTTGTGTCTTCTCCCCAAACTGTAAAATATTACACTATGAACCTACTAGTTTTTTGTTGTTGTTTTTTTTTTTTACTGAGTAACATAGCTTAATTGATTTGCAAATCAAGCAAAGGCTTGGATAATGTTTTAAATTTTCATTACTCTTAAAAAAAATTTTAAATCATTGCCACAAACTAAAAATAAATACATTTCCCAAGTGCCCAAGGGGATCATTGTAGCTTTGCCATACTGGTCCACTTGATTGATCTTTATTATTTATTTATAACTTTTAAGTTATTAAACAGATATTTTCTCAACCAAACGTTGTGTTACACCAGATACCCGTATTATTAACTTTAAGGAAATGCTAATTTGAATGTATAGGGGAAAAAATCATCCATCAATCAATCTATCCATCCATTAATCCATCAACATAACCTCCATCTGTTAAATTTACTAAATCAGCATTGTCATATCAAACCTTTTGGAATAGCCTTCTGGATCCTATGTTTAAATGTGCACACCACATCAGATGTTCTGTAAACCACTGCAAACAATGCAGTGTAGTTTTTTCATAACTTTCAGCTTTCAGGTTTGTTTCTGGGGAACCACCTCCCAGTTTTTAAGATTAGGCTTACAGTTGGGGCTGCATTAGCTGCTCCTCCCTTGTTACACTGCAATAGGCCGAGGCTGCTCGAGGCCAGGCACGTGCAGAGGGGGCGAAAGGGGCTTGAGCACCTGCCCCTTTCTTGATGTGTGCCCCAAGTGCCTTTTTCTTAGGGGTTAGGGTTAGAGAACATTCACATGATGGGGTGAGCAACCATTGTCCAAAACACAGCGATGAAGACAGAGTGGAACAAGTTTGAAGGAAGAATAAATAGCTTCTGACCCTCCAGGTAATTGCGAACAGATAAACTTAAAAAACATATATGTGAACCATACAGTAGGTCTGTGTAATGGTTTATTGGGTAGAAATAGGTTCTATACCAAGGGTGTTTTATACAATTATATTTGGCCCATGAGACAATTTCTTATGTCAATTATTAATGGCTCGTGGTACGTGGGAGCCAAATCTTTATCCCTGCTGAGAATCTATAGTGTTGGAGTTTGTTTTGATGGGCACACCAGGGTGCCCAATCAGATGAAAGGAAGAAAAATAGGGTCATAATTCGTACTTGTAACTTGAAGCTTGAGTGTTTCACACGTATTTTTTGGCTAAGTCCACACACAAATCTTTTTTAAAGACACACAATTTCTTTTTACACATACAAATCCTGATTTACAAGTACAAAATATTTATGACCACAATTTGAGCCCATAGGTTTCTTTTGTAGAGTTTATAGAATTCCGACATGATTACATTGCTTTATTCTACCATTACACAATTCTGCTATTCCAACTTAATGTACTTGAGTTGGACCAACTTAATTATTTAATGATGAATAACCCTTTTTTTTTTTTACAGTTAAGTCGAACTTTATTTAATTGAGTTGATCCAACCCATTCAAATTATTTTTAGGGATGGGTATCGTTTAGGTTTTATCCGATACCGGTGCCAAACTGGTACTTTTGAAACGGTGCCGGTGCTTAAACGGTGCTCAAACCGGTGCTTAAAGAATGGAGAACACACACTTTGTCCAAAAACCTCTCATGTTTAGCTGTTTTTTTGTAAAAAGATAACAATGTTAGCCTTTTCTGCAGCTATAGGGTATATATGGTATCACTCTTGGCTGGAAGCAGTGCTTAAACAATGGAAAAAACACAAACTTTGTCCAAAAACCTCTCATGTTTAACTGTTTTCCACTTTTTCTTTGGTCATTTTAGCCTTTTTGGCCAGGGTGAAGGAAGTATGTGCCATCAAACTAGAAGACAGCCGCATGTAGCTATGATGATGTTTGCTAGTTCACCTTACATGCATTAATGTAATAACGTGGTTAGCCTACTCAACGTAAATTACACACGAACAACATTAAGCTACTCACGCAGAGAAGAACGGCTGCTGCTGCCATCATCATCCGTCATCATTTCTGCTACACTGGAAGGGCTGCGGGCCAGGACTCTACTCTTAGGGTTTTTGGGGGATGTTGCTAACTCCGGGTCCGATAACAGGCAACCCACCCGCAGTAGATGTGCTCGATGTGAGGTCTCGCAGCAAGCTATCAAATACAGCGCATTTCTTGGCTTTTAAAAAAACACTATGCGTCGCCAGGTGTTTTATCGGATTTGCGGTGTTACCTCCTTTGACAGTATCACAGTATCAGCTTAAAGCACTTGTTGCAGGCTGCTGAGTTTGCATCTTTTGCTGTGAAGTACAGCCAGACTTTTGACCGCTTTGCCTTCAGCATTTTAATCTGTAGCTCTGCTCTAAAAGAACGTACGTACCTGGACCCGCCTACTATCCTCGAAACGTAAAATGATTGGCTAGAATCTAAAGTGTATCACAGCTCAGGAAAAAAAGCACCGAAATGTGCGCTGCTTTTCGGTCTGGTTACTACCGTGTATGTCAAAACCGGGGCCATTATGGCACCGGATACCGGTACCCATCCCTAATTATTTTAGTCCAACAAAAATATTTAATCCTAGAAAGCCGTTTATTAACATGGAAATCCTTTCCATGATTTTTTAAAATTAATTTAAAGAGATATTTTTTGGAGTCATTAAACAAAGTCTAGTCTGGTTAACATAATAACTGATTACAAGGCTTGATACAGATTTTTATTTATATTTTTGTCCTTGATATGTTAAACCAATATAAGTAGCAATACTTTTTCTTTCTTTTTCTGCATCTTATAACACGAGTGATTTTCCTGTGGTTTGAAATCTTATGTGGTTCGTGAATTTTGCAAGTCCAGGCTACTAACCACTCTTTCTAGATTATATCATCTCATATTAAAGTTGCTGAATTTCATGCAGATCCTACACAATATAATGATGTTCACCATATAAACAGTTGTTTTGTTTAAATTACAAGTTATAAATGTAACAACCACCCAATTTTATTTTTTGAGTGCTTTATTCAAAGCACACAAGGTTTTCAGTTTGGCACCAGTGTTTTTGAGACTGCTTAGCTTTCCACCTGACTCTGCTCTCTCAGGTAAGTAAAAACATTTTTCTTTTTAGACTTGAATTGAATTCTTTTTCTTTATTTTTACTGCTTTCTACATTATACTGAAAACATCAAATATATGAAGCAAGATATGGGGAATTATGTAGCAAAGAGAAAACAGATAAATAACTCTAAATATGTCTTATATTTTAGATTCCTCAAAGTAGCCACACTTTGCTTTGTTGACAGCGCTGCAAACCCTTGGTCTTTTGTCAATGAGCATTATGATGTAGCCCCCTGAACTGGTTTTCACTTTCACAGGTGTGCCTGGCGGTACACAGCTGACAGCCCTATTTGACAAATGTTAGACTTAATATTATGGCAAGAACCAATCAGCTAAGTAAATAAAAATGACAGTCCATCATTTCTTGAAGAACTAAAAGGTCAGTTAATCTGGAAAATTGTAAAAATTTTCAATGTGTCCCCAAGTGCAGTCGCAAAACCCATCAAGCGCTATGACAAAACTGGATCACATAAGGACCACCCAAGGAAAGGAAGACCAAGAGTCACCTCTGCTGGACAGGATAAATTCATGCGAGTCTCAGAGATTGCACAGTAGCAAGACCTCAGATTAGAGCCCAGATAAATGCCACACAGGGTTCCAGTAACAGACACATCTCTACATCCACTGTTTAGAGGAGACTCATGATAACACAAATCAGGTGTTATGGTCAAATAGTTGCTAAGAAACTACTACTTAGAAAAGCAACAAGTAGAAGAGATTTGTTTGGGCCAAGAAATACAAGGAATGGACATTAGACCACTGGAAAACTGTGCTTTGTTCTTATGAGTCCAAATCTGAGATCTTTGGTTCCACCCCTTCTCTTTGTATGACAAAGAAAAGGTGAACTCTACATGCATGGTTCCCACCGTGAAGCATGGAGGAGGAGGTGTGACTGTGTGGGGGTGCTTTTAGATAGTTGAACAGTGGCACACTGAACCAGCATGGGTACCACAGCATCCTGCAGTGACATGCCATCTCATTTGGTTTACGTTTAATTGAACCCTCATTTATTTTTCAACACCCAAATACACCTCCAGGCTGAGCAAGGGCTGTTTGACCAAGAAGGACTGATGGAGTGGGAACTTGTTGGAAAACCATTTCTGGTGACTAACTCATCCACAGTCTGACTAACTCTCTCCAAAAAAGAGAATGTCAACCAAGGGCGTAGATTTGGCATGGACGGAAGGGACATGTCCCCAACAATATCCAGCGATTATTGAATTATCCCCACCAATAATTTGATCCCTTCGAGTAAAGAAAAACAAACCCAATAGAAAGAAAAAAAACGATCTGTCAACGTCTCATTCACCCAGCGGTGCAGAAAGAGTTAAATTACGTTCTCTACTGGAGTCCTACCTCATGTGACAAATATGGCCAATGTGATTGGCTGTGGCTTTCAGGGAGCTCTGTTTAGTTTTAGCAGTGGCAAGCCTGCGCTGCGAGGACCTGCAAGGAGGAGAGGAGGATGGCAGCAAAAAGGAAGAACGTGGATATAAGAAAATATTTTTCAAACAAACCTGTAAATCACTTAAAGTCAAGTTCACTCATAAAGTTACAGGCTATGCTAGGCTTTGGCCCACATCAGTCTAAAATTGTATGTAACCATGAACGTTTTTTGGAAACTCTCTGCACAACAGGCAGCACTATTAGTTATCTCAGTCTCCCAGAGTAGCATTTCTAATTTTGATTGAAACTGTCAGAAAAAACGGCAGCCTCGAGCAAGCCAGGATATTAGTTTACAGAGGCTGTTAAAATTATATGTCTTAAAATGTTGGTGACAATAATTTCATCCTAGTGGCACTGACATGTTCATAGGGTGATACAAGATCACAGGTGAAATTGGATGATGACTTGGTGGTTCATTACTGTATTTGAAGCACATGTGTGACTGCATGTATGTGGAATGTCTCACTGTTATTCATCAGGTGACAGAAGCAGCTCTGCCATGTTGTAGCTCGGACAGAGGTGAAGAGGCGAGGTCACAGGTGACTGACTGATGATTTGGTGCTATAGATTAACTAGTATTTATTATCATGACAGTTGTTAGGCTGCTGATGTAAATTGATTCATTAGTGTATATTTGGCAAAGAATCTGAATTGACATGTCTCACTTTTTATATGGCACGAATCAATGTGTTATTTTATCAGGTGGCAATATGTCCTAATGCAGTCAGGTGTATTATATACAATAGGATAAAAATAGAATACAAATGTTATATACAACTGAGTAAAAATACAACTTTGTCAGAAAAGAGTATTGCACTTAGTCTTATTGCACATGTGTGGTTTTGTGTGTGTTTGATCAGCTACAAAAGTCTTTGTTGTGGAGTCTGACAGCAGTGGGGAGGAAAGACCTGCAAAATCTCTCCGTCCCACATTTAAGTCCTTAAAGTCATATTCTTTTATTGTCATGACTGTATTTTGTATGATACCTGATTTATATGGAATATGGCTGAAGTAAACTAAAGTCTAAAATACTTAGTCAGTCATTTGTTTAATAGTAATTTAACATTATATAATTCACATATAAAACTATGAATTGTCATTTTAAATGGTTTAAAAGCATGTAGAATAGCATATGTAGGCAAGTATATTTCTCCTTTTTTTATCAAGAAGCAAAGACAAAAAGGAAAAAAAAGAAAGAAACAGGGCAGGGTTAGGTGGTTGAAACAACCGTCCCCACCAATGCCAAAACCAAATCTACGCCCTTGATGTCAACAGTGTGCAAAGCAGTGATGAAAGCAAATGTGTGTATTTTGAAGATTCTAAAATATATATATATTGTTTACTACATCATTCCATATGTGTTCATTCATAGTTCTGAAGCTTTGGTGAGAATCTACAATGTAAATAGTGATTTAAAAAAGAAAAACTATTAAATGAGAAGGTATGTTCAAATATTTAACTGATAGCGTATATAAAAAATGCTGATGTTATGCAATGGGATTGTGTACTCACATAAAAAAGATTTGATCTCGCATTTTTTTTGTGTGTCACGGTGTTCAAAAAACACAGCATGATAGAGCAGGTACCCATGAAACAACCATATTTGCTCCATATTTTCTATCCTTTCTAATGATAAGGGCAGCATGTATGAGGTAAATAGAACTGGTCCTAGCACAGAACACTGTGAAACTCCATAATTAAACTCAGTGTGTAAAGATAACTCTCCATTTAATAAATAATAATAACTGTAATAAAATATTATGGTCAACAGCATCAATTGCTGCACTGAGGTCTAGCAGCACAAGCACAGAGGCCACAATGGTCATTGTAATTAACTTTCCGGTGTCCCAATTATTGTTCTAAAGGGATGAACAAAATGTTGTGGGAATGTACCCCAAAAACGAAAACCTTTATTTTCACTAGTGATTTTAAAATTTCAATATGAATCAAGGCTGAAAACTGATTGGATTAATGTCTGGTGATCTTTTCTGTCTTTCTTCAATTTTGTAACACTGAACATATTAAAGAATGAATTAAGGCTGATTGGGACATAAGGTTCACTGGAACAGTTTAAATTAGACACACTTGTACTGTTTTCATCATATTATTGCTTCCATCACTGGTTTGTTCAATATAATAACTATATCAGATGAGAAATTAAACCCTGTGTAGTTTAAAACTTGAATTTACTCTGATGCGCGAGATCTTTTAATCTTGTCAACAAAATCCTTAACATCTAAATCCACAATTTACCATCTTGTAAAAATGTTTTCTCTGGTTCTGTTGCACATCTCCCCTGACACTCTCCTCTTCACCTCTCCTGTGCACCCGACCCGACTCTATGCACCCATGTCTCCCTAAACTGGTGTATTCAAATCTCTTGAACAATGTTGCGAACTTCACATGAAGTTTGTCGTCACAAAATCAAACTGATGCTGATCTCTTGAATGAAAAATAAACACTCACGAGACACAGTGACAGCATGTGTATGAGCTACCCTCACTACAAAAGCATCAGAGGTTCTTTCATTACACATCATACACACTTCTGCAAATCAGTGCTGTCTTGTGGCGACCTCTTGTGGCAAGAGAGCAGCAGAAAATATGCACATACAGCCAAGCTATAACTAAGCACTCATAGGCTTTCTAAAAAATGGAATTAATTAAATATTTTTGATTTCACTTTCTGTGAATGCATGTCACGTGCTGATGATGTATGAGTTTTATTTGGATAATGGCTTAGTGTGTGTTTTCTGCTTTAACTCAGATGCAGAAGGCTTTTGAAGACGCCTCCTTTGCTCTCAAAGTGGGAAACATGAGCGGCCCTGTTTTTACTGACTCTGGAGTCCACATGATCCTACGCACGGGTTGTCAGGAAGACTCCACATGTTGTACTTTCCTTTTCCATCATCAAGCACACATACAAAGTCTAACCTCAACCCTGCAGTTTTGTTTAATGGCACACACCACCGCAGTAAACAAAGCTGCAAAGCCTGCATCACATCATTTTAGTTGGGATCAGTTTGTTCCAAGCACCATCAAACAGGGGTTTCCATTTTAATTGGCAATAATTAGAAGCTGTGTAGGGAGTGTTAACAAGCGACTATCTTCTCAAAACCATAGACTGTGCATCGATTTTAAACTTCTGACTTCTAGGTGATGTGTTACCACTATTAAGTGCATTCGTAGTGCAGAGCATTAAAGGTAAACTTCTTTTTGGATCTTTTGTGTATCAGGTACTCAGTGGGGATGTGGCAGACAACATTAGAGGCTAACTTCAAGCCCATAGCACAAGTCACCATCAAGTGCAGTATCTACCAAGGAGATGCTCTGTCCCCACTGCTGTTCTAGGCCTTAACCCCCTCAGTGAGATCATCAATAAGGCTGGCTATGGCTACCAACTACAGAATGGTAGCCATAGCCACCTCCTGTACATGGATGACATCAAGCTGTATGCCAAGAATGAACGAGACATCGATTCACTGATCCACACCACCAGGATATACAGCAATGACACTGGAATGTCGTTCGGACTGGAGAAGTGTAGTCAGGTAACAAAGTGAGGGAAGGTAGTCAGAACTGAGGGGATATAATTACCAGAAGGCAACATTTCAGACATAGAGCACAGTTACAAGTACCTGGGGATCCCACAGGCAAATGGGAACCATGAAGAGGCCGCTAGGAAAGCTGCAACCACCAAGTACCTGCAGAGGATCAGGCAAGTCCTGAGGAGTCAGTTGAACGCTAAGAACAAGATCCAGGCTATGAATATCTACACCCTGCCTGTGATCAGGTACCGTGCTGGGATAATAAGCTGGCCAAAGGAGCAGATAGAAGCCAATGACATCAATCCAAGGGCCAGAGGGTGTGTTCGCCCAGGGCGCCAAACAGGCTAGGACCGCCACTGGTCCAGGGTGAGACAACGAAAATCCACGAATACATCAGGAAGATGGCCCAAACCGACCGCGTGCTCAGTGAATACCTCAGCCGGCAGAAACCCAAGAAAGAGGAGGAAGAGGAGGAACCATCATGGAAGGACAGGCATGGTACCACCGGCAGATAGAGGAAGTGTCTGACATCCAGAAGTCCTACCAGTGGCTGGACAAAGCTGGACTGAAAGACAGCACAGAGGCACTAATCATGGCAGCACAGGAACAAGCTCTGAGCACAAGATTAATCGAGGCTGGGGTCTATCACGCATGCATACATGGAACGCAACAACTAAGTAGCTGGTATAGTATACACAAACATCTGTGCCGAGTATGGACTGGAAGTCCCAAGGTCAAAATAGGAGACTCCTCCTAGGGTGGTCAAGAATGGCCGAGCTAAGATCCTCTGGGATTTCCAGATACAGACAAAATGGTGGTGGCTAACCAACCGGACATAGTAGTAGACAAACAGAAGAAGACGGCCGTAGTGATAGATATAGCGATACCGAATGAAAGTAAGATCAGGAATAAGGAACACAAGAAGTTAGAGAAGTACCAAGGGCTCAGAGAAGAAGCTCGAGAAGATGTGCAGGGTGAAGGTGACGGTGGTCCCAGTGGTAATCGGAACACTAGCTGCAGTGACTCCCAAGCTAGGCAAGTGGCTCCAGCAGATCCCAGGAACAACATCCGAGTTCTCTGTCCAGAAGAGCGCAGTCCTAGGAACAGCAAAGATACTGCGCAGGACCCTCAAGCTCCCAGGATATATATATTTGCTTGTTTAAGGTCTCCCTGGAAAACGTATAATGTCATTTATAAAATTTGTGAATATGAAAGAAGGATAATGATAGTACCAAGATTGAAAATGTATTTTCATATTAATTTGAATTTTTTTTTTTTATTATTAGGGGAGAGCGGGGTAAGTTGTCACACTTTTCACACTGACTAACTTTTACTGAGCACCATACATCACAACGTAATAAATGTTTCACCAAATGAAAGAAGGAAGTCTCGGGCACATATGATGTATTCATTACATTTTCATATCTTATCTCATTACAGAGTTGTAGACTGTTGAATGGAGAATGTGCACTTGTGACAATTTGCCCCATCGGCAGGTAAGTTGTCACACTAGATTATCTTAAAATAAGAACACAAATACTTAATTGTGATTATTGATTTTAATTGTTAAATTCAAACCAAAACTGGAAATTTGAACAATTATGCCAAGAGAATTTGGAAAAAAAACAATTATTTCAATCCAATACACATTTTAATCAAAACATTAAGTAGAAAGAAAACTTTAGTTTGAACTTTAAACTCAAATGTTCTCTGGCTTGCACATAAATCCATCATAACTGAATGGAATGCTGCAAATAACTTGCTTTACTTAACATGTTTATCCTCTGAACAAAACAGATGCCCTATTTCTGATTAATCAGACTCAACTTCAGAGTCACAATTCTGGCACACATAAATTGCCTGGCCTGAGGTGCAAGCATCATGGGCCCATTTGTTGCATTTTATGCATTTTACCCAGGTCTCTTTTGGACGACTGTTTGAAAATGGCTCCACACAGACAAGGCAGAAGCACTCTTCATCATCTGATGATGACTCTTGAATTATTTTTCTTCTTTTAGCTGCGTTGTTCTTCATAGGTCCAGATGTTTTCCCCCCTCGCATCCCTCTCTTTTGAAACAGCTTTTTGCTAGATTCAGCCTTATTCTTTTCTTTTTCTAGTTGCTGCTTCACTGGCGTGTCGGTTAGAATTGCTGATTTGCGTCGTTTTCTTCCTTTGCTGGATGGTTTTCGGCGGCCAGCTTTTGGATATGGCCAGATGTCCTCTGGAGTTGGTAGTCCGCTGTCAGTAATTGCAGTGCTGGGTAAGGGTGAGCTCGTGATAGAGATGGTGCTGGAGCTTGGCAGTTCAGAGTTGGTGCTGGGGCCTAGCAGTGCAGAGTTGGTGCTGGGGCCTGGCAGTGCAGAGGTAGTGCTGGGGCCTGGCAGGTCAGAGTTGGTGCTGGGGCCTGGCAGGTCAGAGTTGGTGCTGGGGCCTGGCAGTGCAGAGGTAGTGCTGGGGCTGGCAGTGCAGAGTTGGTGCTGGGGCCTGGCAGGGCAGGGTCCGGAATAGGGCGATCTGTGACGTAGGATGGTGCAAACTCGGCTTCCAGAAATACATTTCTGTTGTAAGGTTGAATCCCAGCCACCCTAAAACCAGCCTGAATGTTCAATGGGGTTGCAGCCAGAGGATATGCACTTGCCACAATCCCAGGAATGTCATAAATAGACATTGTCTTCCCAGGGTTGTTCCTCATCCAGGCATCACACATGCTGTTGATGTGCCTCTTTAGTGGCCCGTAGACAGACCTGTCTAATGGTTGGAGCCGATGTGAGCAGTGGGGTGGGAATGACAGCATGATTATGCCATTTTCTTTGGCATAATTGAGTCCATCAATGGACAGATGAGACTCGTGGTTGTCCAAAAGGAGTAAACAGGGCTTCTCCCTTGAACACTTTGTATGTTCATTGAAATGTTGCAGGAAGTCAACAAAGTGTGTGTCTTTCATCCATCCAGAGGAATTTGCCCCTCCTTTGCTGCCGGGTGGCCCGTTGATCAGGAAATGGTCACGGAAGTGGACACGCGGGAAAATAAAGTATGGAGGTAAACTATTCCCTATGGCTGAGACAGCACAGGCCAGTGTGACAAGGGTTCCCCTTTCAGCAGAGGTCAATGACCCTACTTGTTTGAATCCACGTCTGGCCAACACTTTGTCTGGTTTATGTACAGTGGTGACCCCAGTTTCATCAACATTCCAAATGTCTCCTGGTCCAAACTCATATTTGCATAACACTTTCTCTAAGTTGTCAAAGAAAGCATTGACATTCTCTCTGTTGAAGCTACTTGCCCTGGCAAGGCTAGTTGCTTCTGGCTTTCTCAGTGACAATGTTGTATGCCGCTTTAAAAAGCCTGTAAACCACTCTTTGCTGGCCTTTTCTTTTTCTGCCCACAAAGGCACAAACTTCAGTTCGTGTGCCACAGCAAACTGGTAGGCAAGCTTTCTGACCTCACTTGGTGACAGACCAAAATAAATGTCAGCTGACCTAGTAATATACTCAACAAGCTGCTTTTCCAAATCAGGGGAAAAAATCTTCCTTGGCGTTGTATAACTAACCATTGTTGTTGGCATGGCTGTCTGACTTTCAATTTCTTCTCTGGTAATTTTTTGACAATACCGAGTTAGAGTACGGTAATTTATGTCAAAATCCTTTTCTGTACTTCTGATTGATTTGTTCTGCATCTTTACCTGCCTGACTGCCTTTAACATAATGTCAGGTGGTGTTCTGCCACGCTCTGTCTTTCGTTGATAATTTCGAACCATCTTACTTTCTTCCTTCCTTCCTTAATTCCTGCCTCTCCTTCCTTTCTTCAAAAACCTTATTACAAATACAAATGAATTACAATATCACAATTTTTTGGAGCATTTATTTGTACTGGGGCAAGTTGTCACATGTGACGACTTGCCCCAAAGTTAATGAGACAACTTGCCCCAAACTGACATTTATGCTAATTTTGGCTAAATGTCAGGGTTAGCTCAACATAGCACATCAGCTGAAGTATCAAAAGACACATTAATGTCTCCTCTATTTTGTGTAAAAAAAATAATTTGTAACATCTATACCTAACAAAGTTGTACTGAAGAAAATTTAAAGTGATTTATTTTTCCTTTTAGGTCAAAAAAATAAAAAAGATGTGCTCACCTCAGATTAGAGCAGTCTTGACCACATGTGAACAGGAGGTTGACTATAGAAGAAGAAGTCACACAAAGTGGCTATTTCATTTTTGAGATAGAGCCTTCTAGTGTTGGAGTTATGAACAGTGTGACAACTTACCCGTGTGACAACTTACCCCGCTCTCCCCTATTATTTCTCTCCAGTGACATCACGTGCTTACAGGGATTCTCTCTATAAAACTGTATTTCTTTATCTTACACTTAAAAGTGCTTTGACATGATTATTGTTGTTGGCATTATATGAATAAAACAAAACTGTGTCCTGTGTGATTGTTATTGTTTTTGATTGTTTGTTTTTAAATGTGTGGAAATTTCTCCTGTATAATGTGGTGCTGTGTTTCGAGTCACTATCTTGTAGAAAGCAACCGTTTCTTAACAAGTCAGTCCACGGTGGGTGTCATGGTGTTATAAAATAGGGGAGGAAGCTAATGTGTTTAATTACAGATCTTACACGTTCTGATTACAAAGTCACCTCCAAAGTTCATTTTCTCCCACATGTTTGAGAAATGGTGTCATCCGCTTTCCCGGTATATTTTCATGTGTTCTGCATTTCCGAAACTTTTTTTGAACCTATAGACGTAAAACTTGTTTACGTGTTCATAGCATTCATTTTTAGTCTTTCGAGCACTCCTAGTGGGGCGTAAGTATAAAAGCTCTAATGAACTGCTCCCTCTCATGTCTCCATGCCGCCTGCGGTAATTTTCCTGTGTAGACTTTACGCACTGGATTCCTTCCTCTCATCTCTGAAATGTCGTGTGGAACAGCCTGGAGGCGGCGTAAAGCCTTCCCATCCGCAAACCTCTGTCCATTCTGCAGTACAGGACAGGCTGCCTCTCACACACACGTGTGTCTAATTTAGGTGAGTGTGCGGCGCTGTGCCCCTGACAGTGCAGCGGTTTCCGTTACAAGGAAATGATGGAGGAGGAAAGTTTCTGACGCCTCTCTGCTCTCTCTCTCTCTCTCAGGGACAGTCCAGAGGAAAGACTGGAGCTCATTAATCATTTGCGCAGTTTGCTCGTCCTCCTCGTAACATGTACATGTTGTCAGTGTAAAAAAAACTGCATGTGTTTTGGATTAAAAGGGTGTCCGACACTGAAATGTCTCACCATTGGAAATGCAGCTCCACGCCTGTCTGTTGCTTTTTATCGTCACAACAGGTAAGAACGTCCGCCCGCCGCTGACATGTTAGATGTTATTGTGCTATTTGCTATTCTTTTGTCTTTAAATTAGGTTAAATCAAAGTGTTATGCACACTGTCGGTATGGAATAGCGTTTTGTTCTCGGATCAACCTCAATATTATTGGGGTTAGTCAATGGAAATAAGATGTTCTGTAAGCTCTGAAATTCTCTGTCTAAATTATCCTTTTGGTTGTACTTCCCTCAGCTTATTCCCACAAATCCAATTTGAACTGCACAAGTCCAGCAAGGTTTTTCTCTTTCTCTTCTCAGATAAAGCGCTGGCCTCTTCATATCATCACTGTGGTGGAAATGTCAGCTTGGACCAAAAGACTGCTGGTCACATCAATCTCACTTTGGCTGGACTGTTTACTAACAGCAGCAGTCTCGACCCCATGATTCTGCAGTCTAACAAAACCTCACAGGTTTCAGTTTGCACTTGGGTGATAGATATCCCTTTGGGAGGGCAGGTACTCTTAAAGTTAGTATGGTTGGAAAATGGTTCAAGTATATCGGTGCGCTGTGTCTGGAAGGAAGAAGATCGAGCCTTGGCCAGCGGGGGCAAGGCTCTGCTGTCTGGTTGTGACAAGAACAAAGCCGCCCTCACTTGGACAGGAGCAGGACGTTCTTTAAATGCAGTTCAGCTGGCTTATTATGGTGAGAAAACATTCCTGCAATAACCAGCCACTGCTCAGTCCTATCACGAGAATCATAATGACATTTATTTCTGGTATTTTTAGAGCTGTTTCTGCCTCCTGATGTTCTCAGTGAATACATGAAATATATTCATGATTTACAGTAGGAGTCGGGTTCAGCAGTGTATAACTTAGCACGCTGTGAAAATGTGTTGTTCCAACTGTGCCGTGAGCTGGGAATCTGTAGGAAAGATCTTATCTCCCTCTGTGTGTTACATAGAGCAATGTTATGTTGTTGTGATTTCCACTCTGTCTCTTCTCACCCTGTCTCTCTCTGTTATTGTGTTTGTTCCTGGTTTTCCAGTCCAGGAAGATGAGAGGAATTCCTCGGAGGACCACTCAACCCAACATCCAGACCTAGACCCCACTCAATGGTTTCCAACAGGAACCAGCTTTACAAATAGTCCTCCTGTTGATCAAGAAGTGGCGAGAGGCACGAAGGAGGGCAGAGATCACACCTACGATGGTCTGGAGAGGAGTTTTGCACCTCTGTCTGTGTCTAGTGCCTCCTCTCTGGATCAAGGACTGCTGAACCCCACCTCACCCCAGCAGGGACTCCCTGTCGCTGGGAGAAGTGATAGGGAAACTCTCCCTCTTCCTGAGGAAAAACCAAACAATGGAGCGGAAACATCTGGAGCTGCTCACCTCACCGATGGGCCCATGGCTGCCAGAAATACAACACACCCATATTTTCAGCATGGACTTAGTGCAGGCCCCAATACAAGCACACCCTCAAACCCGACTGAAAAAAGCCTTCAAACTCTGATGGCATTGACAGAGGAAACAGCCAGTAGTTCAGCTCTCATGTTTGGCAAAGCTATACAAGATACATCCATTCAGACATCTAAAAACACAGGCAAAGATGTTGCCACACAAATGGATCAAAGAGTGTCCAGCGCCAGCGTTCCTCTCCGTACTTCTGCTCCAGCTGAGCTATCTTCCTCCAGGACAGGTCATACAGGCATAACCACACATGGTGTGGGTGTTAGTGGGACATCTGGAGATGAACGGCCTCATTCCTGGAGGAGCCAGAGAAGCACAGACAGACATAATTCTGACCTGACCTTTGCTGTCACTTCTGACCCTTTAAAATCCTCCATCAAAACACTGCAGGATGACTTCAGTGCACAAACCCACACTGAACCCACTGCATCATCATCATCTTCAGAAGTTTACAGCGGCACTCATTCATTCAACACCCACTTCACAGAGCTCAACAATGTTGTTAGCACTGTGGAGGCTGATCCAGTTCATCCAAACATAAGTCAAATTAACTCATTTGTATCTGTTGCTGCTGCTCAGACTGTCACATCTGAGTTGCCTGATAAGTTTGAACAAACTGAGATGACGCTCCCATCTTCCTCAAGGAGTCTAACAGACTCTCCTCAAAGCACAGAGAGCCCCACACATTCTGCTTACACGTCATCTTCATTTACACAGACAGACAAAGAGACACAAACGGCAGTAGAAAGCGCACGCAGAAATATCATTGATGCGCACCCGACTAGAAACACTACCCCTTCCCCACCTGGTATTACCAAGGCTTACAGTTGGACTTCAGGGTTCACCGATTCTTCTTCTACACCCAGGGCAGCGCTGACCGTGGGAGGTGTAACCCAAAACTCAGCCATCACAGGAACCACTGGAGTGACATACACTCTGCATCCTGCTCACACACTCCTACGTGATGACTCGCCCACAGATTCTACTGCTGTTGCTGTTTCATCATCCACCACATCCACAGAGTCCTCTACAGCTTTGTACACACTCCACACACACAGTACGTTTCCTGATAGTTCACACCCCGCTTTAACCTCGTCTGTGTCTCAGTCCACGGGCCACACAGTCAGCAAAGCCACGCCTTCACCTCCACGAATGTCACCTCCTACACACAATCACCCGCCTCCTCCGACTTCTACTAATATGTCACCAACACGTAACCAATCCCAACCCCTAATTATTACTACTACTACACATACTCCTCTCCCTTCTACTGTAACATTAGATTATGGAGATGGAGAAGTACATGTAGAAAAGTATGATAAGTTCTGGCAGTGGTCTCCCAGCAGCACGACCACACGCACTCCCACATCTGGACTACCACAGCAACCTCCACAGCGGGCAACCATGCATCCCAGCCAGGAGCCCTCTTCTGCTTTAACCGCCACACCTGCTCGAAGCTCCACAAACAGTCCCAAGTTCTACATCGTGCCAGATGAGCCTGCTGCCATCAGAGGTACTTCCCAAACACCACTGAAGTGTTTTACGTTTAGGTAAATATCCTGATTATATATCCAGAAGTCCTGAAATTAGTTTATTTACTTGTTCTGTCCAGTGGAGTCAGTTAAGCTGCTGCTGCAGATAGTTGTAGAAGAGCCCATGTTGGCTTCAAACGTCAATTTGGAGAACGACACTACTACCTGGGTGAGGGATTGTACAATAACACACACACACACTGGCACAAAAAAGCAGAAATAATCAAATAATTAAGTATTTTTGACTTCAGCTGAGTAGTTTTTACAGAGTTCTCAATTAAGGTTTCTTTCAGATGAAGCCATACCTACAGAAAGCCCCGGGGTTCAGCCGGCTGCTGGGAGTCTGGAGCAGGTGAGGTGGTGCAGACAAGCTGAAAACGAAAGGCACCTCCAGGCTCTTTCTAGGTTTCAATTAGCTCCACCTTGTCTCTCAATATGTACTGTCCATTTCTCAGTTGTGTGTGTTTCCTATCCCAGGTTATGGGACGTTAAATACATCATTGCCGCTAGGGGAAGATATAAACTATCAGACATAAGTAAACACAATTAAAACACCACAAAAATGCACCAGAGTTAAACATCATTGGGGGAAAAAAAGTGAAAAAAACATAATAAATTCTTCATCATCCTTCTGCATTTTTCTCCCCTTTCTTAAGTATTAACTTTTTTTTTTTTACCCATGCAGCTAATGGAACTTTGGAAACTAAAGTCAGTGTCCATTAAATTATGTAATGGTCTCTAACCTCTGTGTTGCTTTCCCGACATTAATTTTATTAGCTATCCCTCAGTTTGTCAACAGGGCTCAGATAATCTCCCGACTGGAATGTTTTGATCTAACTAAAGCGCAGTGGAAATTGTAATTGGGTTATGCTTTGGGATCGGTCACAGAAAGTTGCGTAAAAAGAGGTACAGAAAACAAATCTCCAGTTCTGTTTTTGTTCCAGTGGCCGTGCAGTGCAGAGCCTGCTGGAGTTCAAAACCAGCAGAGCTCTGGAGTGGCTCAGCATGACAGAACCCACATCACTGCTGGAGCGTACTGGACTAGCCCAGGCTGTTCGCAACAAGAGGACATTCAGGACTTCCAGGATCACCAACATCACAGTCGGAGGTAAACCCGTGTTCGGGTGCCTGTCTGCAGGCAGCTGACTGAAGCCCTGGTGGCTGAGCAGTTTGGGAGGAGTCTGGTTGCCTTTTCATGCACATTGTTCTTAATATCTTTCCGTTCATTTCCTGTCATCTTTCTGCAGAAGACCGGGTGTTTGTGTTTGTCATCAATGTCAAAAATTGACACCAAGATGTCCTGAGTTTCTTCATTAACCTGAGAGAAAGTTCCATTGTTTTTTAACGTTTTTATTCAATTAACCCAGATACAGGAAAACTGATGTAAACATCGTAACTCAGTTAGCCTGACTCAGTTAAGCTCAAAATCTAATTATGAAAAATCTAATTATTCTACCTGGCTTGGTCTAACAAACTTTTTCTTCTTTACTATAGCGTTGAGTCATTTTATTTGTTTCCATTTTAATGTTTGGCATCAGAAAAAATCTACAATGCAGAAGTGCTGCAGTGTAGTTTAAATAGTCGTTTGGTAAGAAACGCAGTAGGTTCAGTGATTCATTTTTGTACTGCATGCTTGTTAGAGGCATAACATGTGAGGAGAGCACATGCTACAGACATCTACACCAGAAAAGCAAGAGTGATGTCATGTAGCTTTAAGATGAGAATTATTCTAAAAGTGGGGAAACTTTATAATAAATTTTTATATTTCTCCAGGTGAGAAAGTAAAACCTTTTAGATACTGAAAATGTGGCCAGTTCATTTCCATTTTCAGGGGATGCTCAGCCATCGAAACTCATGTCATGAAGCACTTGATGTGCATTTCTTGTGCTGATGTTAATGCCAGAGGAAGTTTGGAGTCAAAGTGTTGGTGACTTTTACACACTATGTACCTCACCACTTTGTGACTTTATGTGATCTGTTACTTTGGTGACTGAGTTACAACTACCTGGTGTGGTGATCCCTTTTAAATGGTGGAAATCTTGGACGGAAGAGATTTGACAAATTGAATTATTGCAATGAAACCATCCTTGTAATAACAGTCCAACAGTCCAATTCAGTTAACTCTTTAGAAAGACACTTTTCCAGGGCCACACCTGTGGTCACAGGACTGAAAACAGCTCAAAGATCAAGCGATGTAACCTTTTGTCCATACAGTGCACATACTTGTAACAATTTTTGAAATGCGGATTACTGTTTAGACCAAATAAGAAACATTATCAGCTGGTTAATGGAGAACTTAATCAACAATTGTTAAGTTAAGTCTCAAGTATCTCAAGTACAACTGAAAATTCAGCCTGGTGACACATTAGCTTAATGTGTAATTGCATGATATTCACGTGTTTACTAAAAACTTCAGCGCCTGTCTGCTTTTTGGATACATGTATTATTACAGTGAGATCACTTTATGATAAGAAAATAAAAAATGGCACCACCTTTATTATTTTCTTTAATTCTTTTTAAACATGCCTTCCCCTCAGGTCTGCAGGGCGACATCTGTGACTGGTTACTGCAGTGCTCTGCAGGATATAAGTGTGTTTCCCAGCCTGGCACTGCCAACTACAGCTGTTCCTCAGTCTGCCACTTTGACTACTGCCACCATCACGGCATCTGCACACACCATCCACACCAGCTTCCAGTTTGCCGGTAAGAACGTTAAAAGGAAAAGCAAAACTTTTCGTTCATCCAGGAATATTTTGTTTGCATGTGTAAATGACTTGTATTTGGGCATTAGCTGCCTTGCAGGTGACGATTTCTGGTTCATGGGTGAGAGGTGCGATGTCAGGATGACCCGCGCACGTCTCATTGGTGCGTGCCTTGCCATCTTACTCATCATAGTGACAGTGATCATCATTTTGGCGTTTGTGGCAGTGCGACGCTATCGAGCAATTCTGATCCAGGCCAAAGTAGACCAGACTCGCAGCAGGTAGGAAAAGGCTTTTATTAAGACACACCTACAGTTCAGGCATGTGCATATTTTGTTAATTATACAATTTTTCTAATTTTGCCTTTCTGCACCACCACAGTGGATTTTTTTATTATTATATTTATATATTATATATTAATTAAAACTGAAAGATTGCTCTTCAGTCACATCTTGTTTGCTTTTAGATCCATTGTGGTTTTCACTGCAAAGGTTACATATTTTTTGGATGATAAGTATTTCCATAAACCTTAAAATTTATAGTAAAAACGTGCATATTTGTGACGTACAGTAAATCGCAGTAGTCACAATAGGTGAAAGTATTCTGTTGTGATCGACGAGAGAAAAACCAGAGACTGACATAAACGCACATGCTCTTCAGTAACTGTAAACACTCATTGCCACTAGGTGGCACAGTCTAGCTGACAACGCACATACTAAGGATGAAGGTGGAACTGGACTGCTGGCTCAATCTGAATGTCTAACCTCCACATATGCTGACAGCTGAGCACACAGACACAGTCATTGATACTGTGACATGTTTCATTAGGGTGCTGGGCCAGGAGATGAGGAATCCTATTAGACAAGATGTTCCTGAATGGAAATGCCTCCTACACAACTAATATTAGAGGTGTATGCATGGTAATATTAGTAAATCCAGCATAAATGCAATCTCAGTTCTGTATACTTTCTTTTCATATTAATGTTTGTTTTTAAACCACGGGTGTTCCTCCAAGTGTAGTCTGGAAAAAATTACCTTGTAGTTTTGGATGGTTCTAATATGATGGCGTGCAGAGACTTGGATTCAGCTTCATGAAAGTCTACCTACAAGGATTCTTGTGTCGAAGCACTTTTCATTTGAACCTTAATAACAAACTGAGACTGCAAGAGGCAAAAGCATATCGATCTTAATCAAGATACTGTTTGTTTGACTGAATGTTGGGCATGTACAAAGACAAAGATCTGACAGGAAGTAATAAGTCTGAAGCTAAGCCTTACGTCCAGTATGTCTACTTAGAGTAGGAAATGTGTGTTTTCCAGGAAATTGGGACCTCTTTGGAGTTATTTTTTTAAACATCCCAAGACTAAAAGTAGCTCATAATTGCCTGAGTTTAGAGAAACTTTGCAAAGCATTTTATTTAGCACAGGAAAATATTTTAAAATTAGCCTAAAAGAAGTTATCCCAGAGGATTTTTATACAAATAATGGGGAGGATTTACCTTTTATGACTATACTAAAACACTGCTAAATGCATTTTTTTTTTTTTTTTTTTTTTTTTTTTAAATTTGAGTTCATGATGACTCCAAATAGTATTCATTTAGTTATATAGCACCAAATCACAACAACAGTTGCCTTAAGGCGCTTTATATTGTAAGGTAAAAACCCTACAATAAAACAAATACATCAGATATGCTGAACAGTTCTGGCCTTTCTATAATCTGTGTGCAGCACTGATGAACAGAAATATCGCAGCTGTCAGTCACAATTGGTTATACATCTTAGAGCAGTAATCTCCTGCCAGTATACAGAGTGTACACAAACCCTGGTTGTAAACTAGAGTTCATTACAAAACTGCTGACAACTACTGGTTTCAGGGCAATGGCTGGGTTTTAAAGGTGTTTATAAGTGGAACTTACACTATTAAAATAACTTGGAAAAAATCACCTGTGCCCATTAAATGGTGATTAAGCGGTATAGTTTTATATTGTTCTTGATCCGCAATGTTTTAAACAAATCTGTTAATGTTTCTTCTTACCTGCTGATCTATTTCTGGTAAATGGAAAGTTATTCACTGGCAAGGAGCAGTCATGTGTCACTGTGACACATCAGTTCATTCATGAAACATAACATCATCTGTATGAGCGGGGTCATCTCCGACCTTTCTGTTGTCTTAGGAGTTCTTTGTTCCTCGGTGAAACTGAGCAGCTTTGTGAAGAGCTTTTAAGAAGAAACTATTTTTAGGGGTAAAATAAGAGCTTCTATGAATGCCACAGAGATAAGGTTCAAGTTATGACCCCACCTTGTAAAAGGGCTGTCTCCCATCGACTAGGTTGATTTTTTTTTTTTTTTTTCCTTCTTGAAATTTTGTTCATGTGAAACGTTTAAAGCTGGCACACAATTGTTAAAAAAAAGGAAAACCCAGATTGCAAAGAGAAGCAACAACAACAACAAGCACTGTACCCTGTGACCTCTCACGATTTTGTTTGCGCAGCTATCGCAGATTCAACCACTTTGATGAGCTGTCAGGTCGCTTCTGGTTGCGCTCGTGGGCGGGATCAGCAGACTCATTGGACAATCCTGCCTTCACACGCTCCGATGAGTTGCTGCATCTGCGAGCGCTTGACCGCCCCTGCTGTTACCACGACGACACGCTGTCACTGGCTTCCACCTGCCCCAGCCACGGAACACGAATCAACACAATCTACCCCCACAGGTATATACAGCACACACACACACACACACACACACACACACACACAGTTCATTGTCTGACAGTGAGTTGTGTGTTCCAAAATGTGGGAGAGTTTTCAGTGAAAAGCTTCTCTGTTCTCACCAATGCCACTCTTGAAGCTTAAAAACAAGCTTGGTTCACAGTTATCAGTGATGGTCACTGTGGTCACCTTGGAATATTTACGTTTTAAAGCCAGTAAAGCTAAAACTGTTTCTTACTGACATTTTTTTGTATTGACAGCATATGGGATATAAGGAATGCTATATTCGGATTCTAAATACCATGTTACTTTGGACCCTAAGGTCAAACTTTCATAAAATGTCTTTTTATCTTAAAACTGCTTAAAATTCTTCTGCCTGTGTTTGCATTGGCAGCATTTAGGAAATGATCCTGGTACATGGGGATTGTAAATCTCACATCATAGCTTGCATCCAAATATCATGTAACATTTGACCTCTGACTTCCCTTTTACATTTCAAATCTGCGTTTCTTTCAGTCTTACCCCAAAATGTGTTATAGCTTTAAAGAAATCGTTGTCAAGAGAATGAGCTGCCTAGTAAGAAATACACTGTAATAAAATATTATATAATCGGCTCAAGTTATTCATGTCCCAGTCACTCTCCAAATGCTCCAGAATGGCATCAACAGCATAGGTCAGGTGGGGAATATCGGACTCTAGTAGCCCGATAAATCAATTGTTAAAATAAGAAGAAGAAATTGAAACTAATAAATCACCCACCATATAGATGTTTTGGAGAGGGGGCAATCTATTTTTGTAGTGGACATGTTGTTGTTGTTGTTGTTGTTGTTGTTGTTGTTGTTTTTTTTTTAAGGCTGTAAAGCTGGCCATTTTAACATGGATGGGAGTCTGTGGACATTGACTCGCTTTTGGAGCCAGCCTCAAGTTGCCATTAGAGAGCATGCAGTATTTGGCACTTCAGCAGAAGCCGCAAATGCCTTCTGTTCGCCACCTCTGCATCTCACTAATACATGGTAGTTTCAATAAAATGTCAGATTTTGATTCATAAGCACAGAGTCCAAATTTCTAGTCAGTTCCTGGAGAGTTAATGTTGAAATGGAGTTTCTAATTAAACTCTGTGAGGCATTAGCGTGAGCTCTAAATGTGTGTGAGGTGCTTTTAATTGCCAGTTCCCACAGCAGCTAACTCTAATGAATGTATCATGTGCAGCAGAGGTTTCTTCAAGAAGTAGGATGTTAGGGCATCAGTGGACTGGGCCTCCAAAATAATCCAAACTAAACTCACTTCATACAGTTTGGGATAAGTTGAACTGGATAGGAAATGAAATGAACTATCCGTAATTAACTGCAGGACTTAACACAACATAATAATTAGTACATAAATGCAAAATACACTTGAGTCTAGTTTAAATGTTAATAAGTAATCTCTCTAAAAACCCACTCATTCAAAGATTTCACTACTCACTTCCCTAACTGTTGCTTAAAATATCTGCTAATTTGAACTTGAAGTGTTTAAATAATGTAAATAATCCTTTTGCACCCTGTAGTTCCCAGTATGGATGGAGGGGGAGTGAGATGAGCATGGGGGATGGTGTGCTGGACTCGGGTAAGGCCAGTGACCTTTCAGTGTGTAGCTGGCCAGTGGAACCCATTCACTGGACTCCATTTCCACTTCTGCAGCAACTGGCTTCTCACAGGACACCCACAGTGAGTGTGTGACTGTACATGTGGTTTCCATGAGAGTTTCGGTAAGATACAAATGTCTGCGTGGTTTCACAGTTTGAATGATGCGATGTTTCTCTATGAAACCAGGTCAGGGTGTCACGACCACGGTCCTACTGTGAAGGCATGGAGCTTGTAGACATGGGGAAGAGCTGGACTGCTTGACTTGCATATGGAGGATTCAATCTGTTCTGACACTGGTTTTTACAGTTTATTAATGCATTGTAAAGTTAAAATATTTGTGTTTTGTTAATAATAAAAAAAAAAGTAAGGCAGTAAATGTATAAATGTGTACACATTTCTTTCTTTCTTTGAAAGATTAAATCTGTTTCTGATGCTGAGATGTTAACTGCATGTCTGTCATGTGTGGTACAAGGTCTTGGAAAATGTTCTACTGTTACTCAGGGCATCAATATATTGTATTTACTTTTGGAATTAAAGCCATCAAAGGATATTTATACTCTACTTACTTTCAATAACAACTGAAGACTTTACACTTACAAATACAATAATAAAATAAAAACACAAAGATGTTCTCACATTTTAGTACAGGCTAATTGATTTAAGTACTAGCTGAAACATTTTTAGTTACCACCCCTGCTTTCTACATATTTTGCTTCCAAGGAGCAGGACTTTTTTGTAATTTTCCAAGTGGTCCTGAACAATAGTTCTCCAGGCTTTCTTCAAAGTTCCTATTTGGACACTGGCTGCTTCCTGACAGGAGAGATGCATCAGGATCTTCACCTGATCCAGTTGATCCATCGGTGGAAAGGTCAAGAAGTCATAGTTAAGGAAAGGAAACTGGGAGAAAAAGGTGAAGTGTGCCTAATTTCATAAGAAGTGTACTGAAAATCAGTGGCAGCAGGTCTGATGAAGGGGTAAATCCAAACTGGAATTTATGTATTTTTTGGTTCACATCATTGTCTTTTTATGAAGGAGGTAGGGAGAACGCTACCACAGTGAGTGTCTACATTAATCTGTAAAACACATTGGAGGCTCTGTCATGATTTGGAGCTGCATTTCAGCCAGTGGTGTTGGAGATCTTGTCAGAATTGATGGAATTATGAACACAGAAGAAGTGCTGTCAAATTTAGATCCACCATGCAATACCATCTGGAAAGCATCTAATTGGCAACAAGTTTATTTTTCAGCATGACAGTGATCCAAACACACTCCTAATACAGTAAATGCATACCTGGGTAGAAAAACACACAATGAAAGATTATGAATCGGCCTCCCCAGAGGCTGGACCTCAACATTACTGAAGCAGTGTGGGATCATCTTTACAGAGAACAGAACAAAAAGCAGGATAACAGAGAAACAAGAAAGCTTTGAATGTCCTTTAGAAAGCCTCCAGAACTATTCCTGAAGACTACTTAAAGTATGAGAAAGCTTGCCTAAGAGTTCAGACTATGTTGGAGAGTAAGGATTGTCATACAAAGTATTGACTTTCGAGTTCCTTAGAATTGTACAAACTCTGTTTTTGCCTAAACAAAATATAAAGAAATGAGGTGACACAAGCATAATACTGCATATCATTATTGTTCCTAATCTTGTAGCCCTGTATCTCATCTGTTAGGGGCCTAAAAGAAAGGTTGTGTGTCCCTGTGACTCTAAGATAGGACATAATATTTTAGAATTAAAAATTCAGTAAGCTTAAAGGTTGACAGAAGACTTCGTGCTAATGCCTTACATTATACACATGAGATGCATTGTTATTTCACAGTAATAAATGTGCTATTATTTACTAAATGCGGTTTCTCTGATTTTCATTTTAACTGCAGTAATAGCTAAAAGACCACTAACGACTTAATTTTGTGGCTTCTTCTAATCTAATATTTTAGTGTTTCATATACCTTCTTTCGTTCTCGTTTTTTCTACTGTAGCACAGGCATACCACACATACACGAGCCCCGCCCCCTCAATGCTGTGTATGAAACTCTGCTGGAATGTGACCATTAAACGACTGGAAACATGGTGAAGATTGAAACAGGTAAAGTATGCATACTGAGCATACATGGTGCTCACATACAGAAAAAGAGAGTGGCTGAATTGGAGACTTAATGGGAGTTTAAAGGGAGAGGGTGGGGAGAGAAGGGGATGAGTGAGAAGTGGACAGAAGCTACCTGCCAGCTTCTTCCATATACGGTCTTAGTCAGAGCTGGCCTTACCCAGGACTGTGAGTTTCTCTGACTGTGTGAGGGAGTGCCTACATTTGTGTGTTGTAATGCGTGCATGAGTCATGCACGCTGCCTAGTTTTGAAATTGCTCAAGGAAAGGCGTGAGATTGAGAAACTTCTGTCTGGATAGAGAACAAAGTTTAAAAGATTATTTTGTAAGATACATTTAATCATTTAAAACTGTGATTGAAACATAAATCGGATAAAGAATACAGAAGAAAATGTGAGCGGTAACAGACAAACATGGCCTTAAAAAGGGAGATTCATTCATTTCCTCAGAGTGGTCACATGACCGGAGCAGCGCATTCTTCCCCCCATGTGACTCTCTCCAATATCTCCTTATATGGACGTCATCCAAAGGAACTCTTAAAGGGATGGTGGTGCCCTGGGTCTATACTTGGTGTGTGTGTGTGTGTGTGTGTGTGTGTGTGTGTGTGTTTAGCGTCAATTCAAAGCAGGATAATGCTGAGCGGAAAAGCCAGTTCTCTGATCACCTGATTGCCTACCTACACCTAGCTCTGTGTGTGTGTGTGTGTGTGTGTGTGTGTGTTTGCATGTCTGTGTGGTCACTTCCTCCATCTGTAGAAGTGAGGCACTTTAAAAGCTTGCTTCCTGTGCCTTTTGGTGATCCAGCTCCCATATATCCTTATTAGGAACACACAGGGCCTGTGAGAATTCCGAGTGTAAGTTTATGAGGCTTTGTCCGGTGCCCTTATTGAGTTAAAGCCCATCCAGCCACCTAATCTCTGGTCAATTTATAAAATGAGCCTTGGAGGAGGATTTTCATTATAAAAATTAAAAAAAAAAAAATCAACAAAGCATTGAAATAGTTTCAGGCCAGAGGCAAACAATGGTGTGTGAAATACCTGCCTGTGTGTAGGCTGTATGCATACCAGAAGTGAATCATGTTCCTGAGTAATCAATCCAGGCCTAATTGTTTTTAGTTTGACACCTAATATAAGTATGTTCTGAAAATAACACGCCTGTTTATCACACGTCATTCACAAGATTAGCCCCGTAAACTCAATTGCGCAATTCCTGCGAGGTGATGAAAAGGTAAGACATTTACAGTCTCAGTTTTCAGTTTTATTTGTCATATGCAAGTTAGCACAGGGTCAACATTGCAATGAAATGTACTTGATGAGCAGAAGACAGTCACTCAGCAGACTGGTACAGTAAAAAATAGTAAAGAGCAAAATATTAATAAAATATAGTAAAAGAAAAAAGATTTAACAGTTAACAGACTAAATATATATATATATATATGTATATATATATATATATATATATAGTCCCGTTACAGTCATGCCCTAAACATTACCACAACTCAGCCTGGATACATGCATTACTGTCAGTCTGCACTGTGTGGGTTTGTGTGTGTGTGACGCTGGTGTGCCGGGGCAGAAGAGTCAGATAGAGGGTTAACCGTGCTGTTAGTGACCCTGAGATTAAACACCATCCCCAGTCCTGTCACCACAAACAAGCATCCTGCAAACAAATAGGAAATGGAATGGTGAAATCCTCTTCTGAAGCATTCCCTGACCCCGTGAATAAAATTAAGAGCACTCATTCAAGGGTATATTATATCACTGAGGCTATAATCAGGATGATCCTGGCATCGTCACAATGTAGAGGATGTAAAAACGACGTAACTATAGGCTGGATTAATTCAGTCTATTAAAGTAATAACTAATACATGCTCAGGGACCATTCAGTGCTTTGCAGCAGGGGTTGTGGGATTTGTCATCCACTAGTCTGTATCCCACTTATGTATTATTATCACATTATGGCAGACAGTTTAAAAAAAATCAGCAGGTTTACTGAACACTGAACGACCCCGGATTGATAACTTTTAGGGGGTATATGGGTTAGTTTAGTGGAACTTGTCCCCCCACTGCTATGTCAGAGCGCACAAACCATGATCTGCATGCGCCACACCCAGTGGATGGAGCCGAACCAATCAGCGGGCGCCGTGCGGAAAGTTCTCCTTTTATGGAGAGGGGCTGCAGCACGAGCCCTCATAAAAATCCTCCAATTTATTGGCCTTCATTGCAGTCAAGTTCAGACACTACATCCTACCGGAGTGTAGCGCTCAGTCACAGTTCTCCTACACCGAAAACCCTCCCTCACACAGGTAAGACAACTGCGGAATGTCGGTGGAAGTTTCTTCCTCACATTTTAACGCTTTAATGTAACATTTTAAACAGCGAGTGTTTTCTCTTTTTTTTTTTTTTAATATATCACTGCTTAGCTTACGAAGCAAGTCTTTTTCTCTTTCGAGACGTCTTTCAGGCTGAAGCCACTTGCTAGGCTTTACAGTGTTCCTATTATTTTGACCGCCACAGTTTTAACCATGTAACGGTTCGGTTTAGAAATGTGGTGACATGTTGCCGCTTATGTTTAAGTGGGTGTGAAATAACCTTGCCACTCGATGCTGTCATCACTTTGTAGTCCGACAAATCAAGACTACGTTTTAAGAAAGGAAAAAAGCTTGACCTTCTCGCTTACATGTAAGCATCCACTGTGGCAGGTCTGCAGCTCTGGTGTCTCCGGTTTCAAACATTCAAACACCAGACCAGGCAAATGCAGATTAGATGGATTAGGTTTATAGAGACTTTACTAATTTTGTAAGTAGAGCTTCTGAAATTAAGGGTTTTTGCTGTGTCACTGCAGCTATCAGTTAATGTGCAAATCCTGGTGCGTCTGCTTTAAAGAAATGTGCGAAGTTGGCTTTTGGTTCGTGTAACCTCGCAAATGCGGCAGTCACGACGTTTAGATATATCAGATTTAACTGTGATTTGTAGAAGTTCGTTCAGCTGCTAAAGGGTTTTCTGTGTGGTTAACGGTTATGGTGAGCTCGGTGAAGGGAGTGGTCGCTTGTCGGTGTCATTTGAGGTTCAGCGACACACGGGGCGGCTTCCGGGCCGGTCTACAGCAGTCTCTAAGCTGCATTCACTTTTGCCTTATATGGCCATGGCCAGCCCGAGTGAGAAACTGCCTTTGTTTCTCAGCTCTGGATTAGGACTCAACCTTGCGCCACTGCGACATCCAGCGTCCGTTCTCAATAACGGCAAGACTTCATCCAGGCTGTCTGCCAGATGTATCGCACACTGCTGCTGAACATTAGGATTAAAAATCCTTTCCTCCCTTCTTATTCCCTTCATACAGAAAATGGAAGACGAAATTGCCGCCCTCGTTGTTGACAACGGATCTGGTATGTGCAAAGCTGGCTTTGCAGGAGATGATGCTCCACGTGCTGTGTTCCCCTCCATTGTTGGACGCCCCAGGCATCAGGTACATATTCCTTAATAAACCTCACATACCTTGTAACCTTTTTATAACTGCTGACTCTTTCATAATCGCACTGCTCTTTGCATTCCTAGGGTGTAATGGTTGGTATGGGCCAGAAGGACAGCTATGTTGGTGACGAGGCACAGAGCAAAAGAGGAATCCTGACCCTCAAGTACCCCATTGAGCACGGGATTGTCACCAACTGGGATGACATGGAGAAGATCTGGCATCACACCTTCTACAATGAGCTGAGAGTTGCCCCTGAGGAGCATCCAGTCCTGCTCACAGAGGCCCCCCTGAACCCCAAGGCCAACAGGGAAAAGATGACGCAGGTAACAAGAGCTGACACCTTGACGAACTTCCCCCTAAGTCAGGAAACTGTTGCTCTGCAGTGCCCAACAACAGGAAACTGTGTTGCCACTCGGGTGTTTCTTCCCCTGCTCAATCTGTCTTTCCTCATCCTCCTTCAACCCTCCAGGTTTCCTCTGCCCTCAACTGATCTTTTCAGCTCTGCAGATGCTTCAGGTTTCTATCTCTGCACTGTGATGCATCAGGAATGAGCTGCAGCATGGGCACTGCTGTTTATAAATTAGACTGAGACTTGTGTTTAACTACACGGGTGTCTGCATGAAGCAATGGATGATAGAGCAGTTTGCTGCACTTTAACTTTTAGAGTCAGTGTAACAAAGCAGTTTTGAAAGTTTTCTATTGTAGTTGGCATAATACTCAACCCAGTGTGCTGTTCTTTCTGTACAATTGAACTAACACATGGAAACTTATTTCAGATTACTCTGACTCCTAGGTTCACTGATCATCTCTTTTCTCCTGCTCTCCTTGCAGATCATGTTTGAGACCTTCAACACTCCTGCCATGTATGTGGCCATCCAGGCAGTGCTGTCCCTGTACGCCTCTGGTCGTACCACTGGCATTGTCATGGACTCCGGTGATGGTGTGACCCACACTGTGCCCATCTATGAAGGCTACGCTCTGCCCCATGCCATCCTCAGGTTGGACCTGGCTGGCAGGGACCTCACAGACTACCTCATGAAAATCCTGACTGAGAGGGGCTACAGCTTCACTACCACAGGTGAGCATGAGGATAGTTTTTGAGACATGATCTGAGGCTTCCAGGTTTTTCTTATCTTAACTGTAATGTTTTCTTGTCTCACAGCTGAGCGTGAGATTGTGCGTGACATCAAGGAGAAGCTGTGCTATGTTGCCCTGGACTTTGAGCAGGAGATGGGAACTGCTGCCTCCTCTTCATCCCTGGAGAAGAGCTATGAGCTGCCTGATGGACAGGTCATCACTATTGGGAATGAGAGGTTCCGTTGCCCAGAGGCTCTCTTCCAGCCCTCATTCCTTGGTAAGCAGCATCAGCTTTAAGACGGATTTCTGTGATTTGTAAAAAGTAGTCCTTAGCAAGGCTAACCTTAACCCCAAACTTTCCAACTTTCCAACTCTCCACAGGTATGGAGTCTTGTGGTATCCATGAAACTACCTTTAACAGCATCATGAAGTGTGACGTTGACATCCGTAAGGACCTGTACGCCAACACGGTGCTGTCTGGAGGTACCACCATGTACCCTGGCATTGCTGACCGCATGCAGAAGGAGATCACTTCACTGGCACCCACCACCATGAAGATCAAGGTAAAATTCTTGTTCTGTCTGTTTTATTATAAGTTTATAATAAATGGACTGTATTCATTGCTGACAACTCTACTTCTGCCCTTGCAGATTATTGCTCCCCCAGAGAGGAAGTACTCTGTATGGATTGGAGGCTCCATCCTGGCTTCTCTGTCCACCTTCCAGCAGATGTGGATCAGCAAGCAGGAGTACGATGAGTCCGGCCCCAGCATCGTCCACAGAAAGTGCTTCTAAACAGACTGTCCCCACCCCCACCAAAACACACACTGCTACAAACCCAAACTAGCTCGGCATACATGCCTACACCACCACACTGGTGTATGCTGAGCCTACACCTCTTCCATTTTCCCTCATCACTCTGGCTACGGCACCATGCCCCCTGATGGGGAGAAACTCTGCGGGAAGTACGGAGCATCCCAGGCGGTGTGAATGTGTGAGAAACATGATATCCATTGTCGTGTTTGTGTAGGTCATTCCAGTTGTCTTTGTTCACCACCTTATTTGCCTCTATGAAGGTTTATTCTCTGGTGGGCTTGCTGCCCATCAGAACTGTAGTATTGCTTAATATGTAAATTATGTAATCTGAAACTTGTTTTGTTTTTGTACTTTCAGCCTTAAATGATACTTGGTCCAGTTTGTTTTTGTCATCATGCAAAAGACAAGGCTTGTACCTTGTATTGAGGTGTATGAAGGTTTGTGCATAGGGCTTTAAGCCTCTGGTGTACACAACAACCCAATAAAGCGCACATGTCTGACTCAAGTCTGATTTGGTCTTTATGTTGAATGCATCAAAGTAACCTATTCATCATTTGGCCTCAAACTGCACTCTGGGAAAGTTGTTTCATCTTATGTAAGATTTAGTAAAATGCATCTGGAAGAGACAGAGGCTTTGCTGGTATAACTGGCAAAGGTCAAGAGGTGTGACACCTGGAAGTTACAAACCATAGTGGATAGTAGGTTAAGTTTGCACATTTAAATTTAATAAAAGATGAACTCTACACCCTTAATTTCAGGGGCAACACTTGTGACTTCAGTGTCATAAATGCAGTTGTGTGCTGTAACAATAAACTACACCTGTCTCATGTTAATCTTGGCAAAAATGACTGAAACAATAGTGTCTTAAATGAGATCCAAGAACCAAAGCCTGCTTTTGTCTTAACAACACTTCAGCTTGCAGCTCGTAGGAAGGACTTGGGGGGTCATGTGAGGAAAGGAATCAAGGATGTCTAAATTAAGAAATGGGATAAGCATTTGGCGTAAATGACATTGATGGCTGGAGTCCATTTGGCTACTGTTTGCATGTCAGTATAAGGTGCTGCACATGCAACAAACGCTGATGCATCAAAGCCTCCATCCAAACACTGTATTATGTGAATTCTGTAGATTCTTAGTTTTCTCAAGATTTTTCTTTAATCAGTCTAAAAAAAAAAAAGAATTTAACACACACTTCAGTCTGACTGCTGTCAAGAGTTAAACAGCAAATTTTACAGTCATCAGCCTTCATGGCAGGCTGAATACTGAAGATGGATTTTGAGGAGTATAACTTTACTACAAAACTTTTCTTTATAGTGCCATCATGTGAATAACTGATTATGGGAAACAATCAGCTTTTTTTTTACATTAATGACTTTAGAAAATATATAAGATGTTATATAGTTCTATACATTAGGAAATATAAAGACTGCTGCACTGAAACTTTACTATCTTTCTGTTTAACACTAAAGCTAGCATACATTTGTCTTACCAATACTTTAGATTTGTGAATATTCAATAAATCCTGCATAACTCTCTTATCAATCTGCATGCCAAAGTCAGGAGTGCAGGAGAAGTAATATGTGAGGGTGGGGCATGTATGAAAACAGCAGGACTGGTGATTTGTGACTGGTTTAGCATATGAGACTTTTGAATTCTCCCTCAGACTGTCTTCTCGAGAGGCTTTTGATTCAGTGGAACCAGCTATTCCTCTCATAAACAGTTCTCTTACATCTGGTTGTATTCCAGCTGCCTTTAAACATGCTGTTGTGCAGCCTCTTATTAAAAAGAAGAACCTGGACCCTGCTGTTTTTTCTAACTACAGACCTATTTCTAAATTACCATTTCTGTCTAAGGTCCTTGGAAAAAAATGTTTTTAAGCAAATTCTGACATTTTTAAGCATACACAGTATGTGGGAAAAGTTTCAGTCAGTGTTAGGTCACATTACAGAGATGGCTTTTTTGAGAGTTCTTAATGATCTGCTTTTAACTGCTGACTCTGGCAGCCCTGCCATTTTAGTTCTTCTAAACCTGTTTGCTGCCTTTGATACTGTGGACAGCAAGATCCTGCTGTCTTGTCTGGTATATGTTGCCTCTAGGGCAGTGGTGGGCAACTCCAGGCTTTGAGGGCCGGTGTCCTGCAGGTTTTAGATCTCACCCTGGGTCAGCACACCTGAATCAAATGATTAGTTCATTACCAGGCCTCTGGAGAACTTCAAGACACGCTGAGGAGGTCATTTAGCCATTTAAATCAGCTGTGTTGGATCAAGGACACATCTAAAACCTGAAGGACACTGGCCCTGATTCACTGTGGCCCTGATTCACTGTGGCGACCCCTAAAGGGAGCAGCCAGAAAAAGAAGACAGCTCTGTTATCGCCCTGTATATTTTTTTTATATCTATCTAATAGCATCTATAAAAAAAATACAAAACTTTATTTAATGACTTTTACAAAAGAATTTGTATTTTATTGTGTACATTTATAAATTTGCAACTTTTTTAAAATTGAACCAGCAGGAAGTGTGTCCGTCGCAAAAAGATGTCCGACACGTGCGGCAGCATATATCGTCCGTGCAGCTAACGGTAACACAAGCGTTCAGCCGCCTGTGGTTTCACGCAGCAGGTTCACGGAACATGAAGCTCCAGCTGGGTGGATGAGCCTTTTTTAAAAACATGAGTGGGGATGTGTGCGGAGTTTCAGACGGCATGGATTACCAGATTTTACAGGTTGGTGAAGACGGCGTTCACAGTTAGTTAGCGGTGCTGCTGAGCAGATCAGCTCAAAGTAACGTTAGCGACAAAATGTTAACGCCGGTCAGGTAAGGTTATGCTCCAAACACTTTACACAATTATTTTTTTAATCCCGAATTTGGTTTACCGGCGTCGACAGTGTGTTGGAAATAAGTGTGTTTAGGTGTGTGCGCGTGTGGGTTTTTTTGTTTGTTTGTTTGTTTTGTTTTATCGAGAAAACCTGCTAAGCTCAAACGCCCTGGTGCTATAACCATTAAAAGGTTGTATTGTCCTGAAGTGGTATTATCAAATAATAAAAAAAAAAAAAAAACCTGGAACACAGTGACCACTATTACCATTTTCTATTAAAAATATTTCATTTTTATTTTGTTTTTGCTAAATAATGCTTCAGCTATAGTGGGGGTCATACTTTATGAATAAAGATAAACCATGGAGAAATGATTGTTTCTGATCGAGTAAATTGAATACTTAACACATACCCGATATTAATGTTTTTTTTTTTAAAAAAAAAACGTACAAAAATTACAATAAAACAGGACACATTAAAAGGAGAGCTGTACAACAGCTACATAAAATAATACTGTGTCATGGTATAAATTATATTGTCAATTAAATTCCTTCTAGAGGAATTTAATTGACTAATTTTCTAATTTTCTCCAAATGGCCTAAAAGCGCCTCTCACTGACACTGTGTGCTGTCTGGCTCAGGCTGTGTGCGATGAGGATACCTTGTCTTCTTCCTCCGTGGGGATGTCAGATTTGTCTGATGAAATCCTGCTATGCATCCTGCGCCATATTCCGGTGTGTGACCTGCTGCTGAATGTGGCAAATGTCTGCCAGAAGCTTAACACGCTGTGCCATGACAAGACCCTGCTCACAAATGTCAGCCTGTCTGAGGATTATTGGGTAACTTAATGCAATATTCAAGTTCATGTATGTGTACAACTTTCCATGTATTTAAAAAAAGAAAATGCCTCTGTAACAGCAAGTTGTATTCTAATGAAACATTAAATAGACTCTGTTCTTTATTTCTCTCCAGGCTGATGACGCATTGGTTCGACGCATACTAAAGCAGCTGGCCAATCATGTGCAGTCTCTGAGCCTGAATGGCTGCTACTGGCTATCTGGCTCCACCATGGAGCACATCGCACGCTGCAGAGGAGTGACGCACCTAGATGTCACCGGTTGTCGCATCACTTCACTTCGCCTGTCCCGTCTCCTCTCCTCCCTCGCTTTCCTCAAATCCCTGGCTTTTGACGTGACACCAGGCTTCAACTCTGCTCAGCTCAGCTCAGAGGCGGTGGATGCACTGAGCCGCCTGTCGGAGCTTAGGCAGATGCTGTTGACACCAAGCTACGGTGTAGTGCCATGCTGTGCCCAACTCCGCAAGTAAGGATGTTGGCCCTGACCCAACTGTGTTTTTTGATCCCTTCCCTCCTTAAACCCCTTTCAAATGCTTAGGAGCGGCCCTCTTCAAAGTCTAGAAATATTTGGATAATGTCACAGTTTTTATAGGTTCTGGCTCTCTGGACCACCATACTGCGTTTCCTTGAGGTGTTCTGCCAGTCCTTTAATACAGCCACTCTCTGATAGGTGTACTTTGATTTTTCTTTGATCTGCTTAATTTTCATGACATAACGAGGGAACATGTCTAATTAAAAAATCTATAAATAGCCTATAAAATGGCTGTCATTTGTAAATTATGTGACAGCTGTGAGTCTTTGGCTTAAAAAACAAAAATGTATGATATTTAAATGATACAGTGTTGTGTGCATTTGCTTGTCGTTGCACCGTAGGCTGATGTTGCAGTTTGACATCCCAGATGTGACCAAAGAGGGTGTCGGCGTTTGCTGTCAGTTAATGGTCGGTCAGAGCAGCGTGCCACATTACAAACAGCTTGAGGAGTTCACTGCCAGGCTGGCTCCAGGAGAGGTGAGTGTGTTGGGGCTTATGTCCATGAAACCTGTTCCTATATGGGCTTTAATTAACGCGTCTGTGTTGTCATGTTCTTAGGTAAACCAGACCCTGCTCCTCCTATACCTGGCAGTGTTCAGCGTTAACGTTCCGAAGCATCTCAGAGTTTTCCTTGTGTCCATCCCCGGCCCAAACCCGGCTCCCTGGCCTGCTGCTCCCTCAGTGGCTCAGAGCTTGGGTGAGCGGGGCGACCTGGTTGCCCTGCAGCTCCCTCGGTCATGGCTGGACTCTGCATCGCTAAAGCAAGCTCTGGAAGGAAACAGCCCCAAACACCTTAGCTTCAGCCGATGCCCGGCGTTGTGGCCACAGGTGTTCCAGTCGCTGTTGAACAGTGGTATAAGAGACGCCACGCAGCTGGTTAGTCTGAATCTGAGCGGGATCAACCACGTTCCTTATTCGGAGTGCAGGATTGTGGAAGATCAGCTGGCTGCTGGGACAATGAGCCAGCTGGCAGACAGCTGTTCCAACATTAAATACCTAAACTTGATGCACACACATTATCATCATGAAAACTCACCTGGGCTGGAAGGGGAAACCCACCTGTGTGCCAGCTTGGCCAAATTCAGACACCTGCTGTCTCTCACTCTCCCTGCCTGTGCCCTGTCAGACGGTTTAAATACAAATCACACGCAAATGCAGAACACTCATCTCTCTCCGCTTTTCCAGGGATTGAAGAAGGTTCCTCGTGTGGGCCTCCAGAATTACAAGCCTGCCTCAGAGTCCTCTGTGTCAGGGGACAGCACATCGGGGCTTGCTTTGCTGTTAGCTGGCTGCCTTTTTTTAGAGACCTTTGAGCTTATTGGTCCAGGCTTTGCTTCCACACTGCCTCGGCTTGAGCCGTGCACTCGTGCAAGCGTGGAGCCTCGTGGCATGTGCGCTTGGGCACGAGGAATTGGAGACGCACATTTGGCGGTGCTTGAGGCTCTGCCTCAATTGCGTCGCCTGACTCTGGCTGGTCTTCCTGGAGTTCTTAGGGGAACGGGACTGGTACAGCTGGCAAAGCAGTGCAGAGACCTGCGAGTATTATCCCTCGCCAATCTGGGTTCGCTGAAAACCATGAACTACACCGCTGCCTTGCTGGACACACTTAAACAGTGCACGCAGCTACAGGAGCTCAGGTAAGAAGATGACTTTGTGTTCGCTTTGTTTATATAATAGTATGAAGTATGCTCATAGTATGAAAATGTGCTTTAAAACTGTCTGATTTCATACACCTGAAGCAAGAACATTAACATCACTTAAATATTATTCGTATTTATCTTTCTTTTTTCCCCCCTATAGACTGTTAGGTATGCAAATGAGAGGATCTCATCTAAGAAGCACTAACCTGTATGACTGTCCAGCAGACAGTTGGCTCAGTTTTTTTTTTTTTTTCTGTTAATTTGGAGAAAAAACATTAAGGAAATAAAATTTGCCCAAAATTTAAAGTTGACCAAATTGACCTGCCCTTGACTCTCTTCAATCAAAGCATTTAATGTTAATTACCTGTCAAGTGTAATTTGTGAATTATGTTTTGGTTTTGAGAGGCTTTTAAACAAATAGGATATTCACTTTCCAGTTGTCCAATTGGTCTATATCAGGGGTGGGCAACTCCAGGCCTCGAGGGCCAGTGCCCTGCAGGTTTTAGATGTGTCCTTGATCCAAAACAGCTGATTCAAATGGCTAACTTGCCTCCTTAACATGTCTTGTAGTTCTCCAGAGGTCTGGTAATGAACTAATCATTTGATTCAGGTGTTTGCCCAACCAGTCTACATGTGTTTTGTGGACTTGGAGAAGGCATTTGACCGTGTCCCTCGGGGTGTCCTGTGGGAGGTGCTGCGGGAGTATGGGGTGTCTGGCCCATTGCTACGGGCCATTCGATCCCTATACAACCGTTGCAAGAGCTTGGTTCGCATTGCCGGCAATAAGTCGGACTCGTTCCCAGTGGGTGATGGGCTCCGCCAGGGCTGCCCTTTGTCACCGATTCTGTTCATAATTTTTATGGACAGGATTTCTAGGCGCAGCCAAGTGGCGGAGGGCTTTCACTTCAGTGGCCTCAGAATCTCATCTCTGCTTTTCGTGGATGATGTGGTCCAGCTCGCACTGGAACGGTTCGCAGCCGAGTGTGAAGCAGCGGGAATGAGGATCAGCACCTCCACATCTGAGGCCATGGTTCTCAGCCGGAAAGGGGTGGAGTGCCCACTCCGGGTCGGGGATGAGTTCCTGCCCCAAGTGGAGGAGTTCAAGTATCTCGGGGTCTTGTTCGCGAGTGTTGGGAGAAGGGAGCAAGAGATCGACAGACGGATTGGTGCTGCAGCCGCAGTGATGCAGAAGCTGCACCGGTCCATCATGGTGAAGAGAGAGCTGAGTGTAAAAGCGAAGCTCTCAATTTACCGGTCGATCTACGTCCCTACCCTCACCTATGGCCACGAGCTGTGGGTAGTGACCGAAAGAACGAGATCGCGAATACAAGCGGCGGAAATGAGCTTCCTCCGAAGGGTAGCTGGCCTCTCCCTTAGAGATAGGGTGAGAGGTTCAGCCATCCGGGAGAGTAGAGCCGCTGCTCCTCCACATCGAAAGGAGCTGGCTGAGGTGGTTCGGGCATCTGACAAGGATGCCTCCTGGGCGCCTCCTGGGTGAGGTGTTCCGGGCATGTCCCACCAGGAGGAGGCCCCGGGGCAGACCGAGGACACGCTGGAGAGATTATTTCTCGGCTGGCCTGGGAACGCCTTGGTGTTCCCCCGGATAAGCTAGAGGAGGTAGCTGGGGAGAGGGAGGTCTGGGCTTCTCTGCTTAGGCTGCTTCCCCTGCGACTCGGCCCCGGATAAAGCGGAAGAAGATGGATGGATGGATGGATGGATGGATAACTAACTAACTAACTAACCATGTGCATCTGTTTCTTAGGTTGGAGCAGCCCTACCTGAATGCGAATGCGTCGTTCTTCGAGGCTTTGTCCTGCTGCTCCCGACTGCAGCGCGTCTGCCTTATCTCACGCTGTGGCACTTTTGACCCATCAGCCACAGAAACTTTCATGGAGCAGTGCTGCCATGTCGTCATGTGCCACATGTTCATGGGCGGCACCTTAGTGATGTGTCGCACGCTGCAGAAAGCTCTACTGGACAGGTTGGTGACTGTGTTCATGTATTTAAAGCTAGGGGACATATTCTGTCAAAAGTTTTACCTGAGGGGTCTTTTCACTCGTTTTGTGTATTTTCTGGCTTCTTTTTTTTTTTCTTAAGGTTCTCAGCAGAGCGCCCGGCACTCAGTGTGGTCATCTATCCGTTACAACACGAAGACCTACCCTCGGTCATCAGAGATATCCCATTAACACTGCTGGACCGGATCACTTTGTTTCAGAGCCACGTGGCTCAACCACCACATTTATCACCATTGTGACCTCATCAGGATGCTTTAGTGTGATTGGTGCTCAGCAGTTGAGGTGCTCTCATCATTTTCTTTTTTTTTTTCTCTTGCACGAAATAAAATCCACAAATGATGCTGAGACTGAATGTCATCAGCACCATGATTTCTGTTTGTGTGCTCCACGATTGTTTACATTTACACCGGTGATCATCTTTCCAAGGGAAATAGATTCACTCAGGCTCACGGTTCGTTCCAGGATGTTTCAGATGCACTGCAGCTCTGTGACGGTTGTGGCTTCTCTATCACAAATCATTACAGTTCCTTTAAAATGAAGTGCCAAAATGGATTTTAGGATGCATTTGTATTTTAAACTTTGTACCAAATATCATAATAAAGTCTGTATAAATAATTTTTAATTCTTCCCTTGTCTGCTGCTCTTCCATTCATGTCAGGCTTTTTTTTTTTTTTTGTTTTTTTTTTTTGTTTTTTTTGTTTGTTTTTTTTTGGTTTGTTTTGTTTTGTTTTTTTAAAGTAACTAGTGGAATAGCTTCTTTTTTTTCTTTTTTGTGTTTCAGTGTACTCAGTTTGAGACAAAATAATATATTGACATCTCTTTCGTTTCAATATTCTCTGAGAACATAAAATTAGGTGGAGATTTGATAATTTATTTGATAAGTTATCATATTCATACTCAATTACCTTTTTATAAAGTGTATTTGGGATACAGACTTTTTAACACCATGTACAAAGTTCAAAATGAATTGGAAAGAAGCAGAAAGTCAAAATGAATCATCATATTTAATGTTCATGGAACACCATTTACAGTTAATTACTGCCTGTAATCTTTGACCCACAGAGCCATCAGCAGGAGCTCTACTCAGACCTTTATTACAGCCACTTAAAGATGGAGCTTCTTGTGTGATATTGGGCTCACCTACAGCAGTGATGACCTCAGAGAATATAATGTCATCACCCTGACAAGCTGTGTGGCTGTTTGAGCTGCATGAATATGAATCATGTCCTTCACCGTCAGTCTGACTCAAACAAAGCACACAGAAAGTGAGTGAGTAGCCATGGATACCCATTAGTCTGTGTGACTTGGTCAGGAACTATGACACACTAAAATGTACTGTAGGTAGGCTAGATGAGAAGGAAAAGACCGGTTGCCACCTCTCCTCGGTTACATTTTCAGGTTTCTTCCTGTTAAAAGGGAGTTTTTCCTTTTCACTGTTGAAAAATGCTTGCTCATGGAGGGTTGTATGATTGTTGGGGTTTTCTCTGTATTATTGTAGGGTCCATGGGACCATGATATACAGCACCTTTAGGGGACTGTTGTTCTAATTTGGCAAAATAGAAATAAAACTGAATTCAATTGAAAAATTAAAGATCTGTCCACATTCACATATCTGTAAACTCCAGCAGCTGCAAAATCTTTCCAAACTTCTTGATATCTGTGATTTCAGTCGCAGTCTCAAAAACACTCCGAACACTGCCGAAGCTGTCTCTCTTACACTGGGGTTGTAGATTTCTGATTTTTCTGATCAGCCACAGCAGCGAGTGCCATGCTGGCCTTTTAATGATAAAGACTTTAAGAAGAGAGAGAATTTTTATTTTCTTCAAAGGCAGCGTCAGGGTGCCATAAAGGCAGATTATTTTCACCAAGAGTACTTGACTTTTGTTGGTCTTGGGTAATGTACATGATTAAAAATTAAGATCCAAATATATGTATCTACAGGGATTGTAACAGGAAACAGGTGCACTTCTTTCCACATCACAATTCAGTGCTTTGTCTCAAAATAACAGCAAAATGCAGAACTTAGAAAAAACCCCAAAATACTTAGTTCCTTAATTTCAAATAAAAGCTAGCATTGATTATTCATACATTTTTTGCACTTTTTATCCACTTTAAAGTTTACTGTGTTGTGTTTAGTTGTGCTTAGTGTCGACATGGGACACTTTTCAAACTTTGTTGTGCTATTGTACTAACTATGACTGTGCAATGACAATAAAGAGTTCACAGTGATGGAAACATTCCTCAGAGATTTTGGTCCATGTGGACATGACAGCATCATACAGTTGCTGCAGATTATTCAGCTGCACATCCATGATGTGACTCTCCCGTTTTACCACCATGCAAAAGGTGCTGTACTTGATTGCTATCTGGTGACTGTGGACTCCATTTAAGTCCAACTCACCGTTAACTTAACTCTAAATCTTCAAGAAATCACTTTGATGACCTGAGCTTTGTTACATGATGTGTTATCCTACTGGACGCAGCCTTCAAAAGATGGGTAAAGCCTAGTCCCAAAGGGAAAAACAATGTCAGCCACAATACTCAGATAGGCTGTGTTAAAGTGATGCTCAGTTGATGCTAAGGGGCCCTAAGTTTGCCAAAAAATACTCACCCACACCTTTACACCATCACTACCAGTCCGAACTGTTATAACTAAACATATCTGTTTATGCCAAATTGTGAAACTACAATCTGAATGTCACAGCAGAAATCAAGACTCCTCCGCTCGGAAAATGTTTTTGTAATCTTCTCTCGTGCAGTGTTGGTGAGCCTGTGCGAACTGTAGCCTCGGTTTCCTGTTCTTAGCGCACAGAAGTAGCACCTGGTGTGATTCTGCATACCTTGGTTGTAACGAGTGGTTATTTGAATCACTGTTGCCTTTGTATCAGCTTCATTCTCCTCTGCCGCTCACAGAATATTTTCTCTTTTTCAGACCATTCAGTGTAATAAAAAGAGATGATCGTGTGGGAAAAGCCAAGTTAATCAACAGTTTCTGAAACACTCAAACTATCCCACCTGCCACACTCTTGACCACGTCTACATCCCTAAATGCACTGAGTTCCTGTCATGTGATTGGCTGGTTAAGTATTTGTGTTTACAAGCTTTAGCCTATTGAACTGAACTTGGAGCCCTCTGCTGAAATAATACCATAGTGTGACATGCTGCTGTATAGCTTTCCTTGCAAGGGTAATAATGCTGACTAAACTATCCTGCCTATTCACTTGAGGGTTTATTACCTATTTCATTTATGCCTTGCTTGACCCCACCTGACCCGCCACTTAGATATTAACTAGAACATTTTCCTGGATGTTTAGTAAATAGAAAGATGTGGCTTTAGCCTTCACCTCATTTCACCCCATTCAAAAGACGGAAAATGTACTTTCATAGCCAGCTGGAGGCGATATCAATCTATCTAAAGATTATGTGAAGCCTAAACACCACACAGGCGTACTAACATATTGTCGATGTAGTCGATCGAAGTGTGCCATCCTTAATTAACTAGACTGGTATTTTTCCACAATTTATGTAAACCGTTAATAGAAATATACTTTTAATTAAACTATTAAATTTGTTAATTTACTCCAACGATCTAAAAATAATCCCCCAAAAAGACGCTCATAATTATATTTGTATATCTACTATTAAGGTCTGGGTAAGTTTGTGTCATTGAAACATCGTGGTTGTACTCAGCTTGTTAGCAGCTAGTTAGTGCACCTTTAGCTAGCCTTGTAAGTGTAACACATTTTGTAGTTTTCTGTCAAAAGGAAGAAACCCGACATGATCCGTTAGCTTTTAACCAGCTCGCTAACACTAACAAACATGCTGACGTCCGTCGCCTGTTCGTGTGTGCGAAACGGGAGGAAAATATCGCTTCCTGCTGCCAGGCTGTGCACATTTTCAACCTTTAGGAAGTCACCAGAACCGCTAACTCTAACAGTTAGACGGGATGTGTCACAGCACCCTTTATCCAGGCTTCTCACACACACTCCCTGGCATCCTAGGCCCGTGTGTCTGTCAGCCCCCTCCCGAGGAGACGCGGACCCACTGGACTCCCCCTCTGAACCACTTGAATGGGAAAACTTCGGCTCTCTGTCTACCGACATGGCCTCCAGGAGGTCGTTCAGGAAAAGCAGCCCAGGCCTCCGGGACCTGCAGTACCGGGAAGACGGAACCAGGAACGAAGAAGAGCGAGAAGACGCCGGTAAACCTCAGAGGAGGCCCGTGAGGAGAAATACACCGTACTGGTATTTCTTACAATGCAAAAAGCTCATCAAAGAGAACAAGGTTAGTGTGGCTGAGCAGTTTTATGTACAAGTCTGTATCTATAGAATCTTTGAAAGATAAGCTTTCAGGCATGTTTTAACTTTGCTTAGTCAAAGGGGTGAGGATTGAGAGAAAAATTTTAGCTAGCTGCTGTTCTTTCTTTTCTCTGCTGATGTGTTTATAACCCTCCTCTGTGCTCTCACAGCTACAGGAGGCTCTGGATGTGTTCAGCAGAGACATGCTGCAGGGAGAGAGGCTGCAACCGGAGGAGTACAACTACACGGTCCTGATAGGAGGCTGTGGACGAGCTGGACAGCTGAAAAAAGCCTTCAAACTCTACAATGATGTAAGCATCTTTAATTTGACCAATTGAAATGAGATGTCAGTGTGCAAGGTACACTCTAACTCTAAGTTAAAATGTTCATGTTTGACAGTTTTAGAGTGGTGTTGATTCAGGTGCTGCAGTTTCCAGTTGCTGAATTGTGATGTTTGCAGATGACGTTGTGATATGTAGTGAGGCTAAGGAGCAGGTGGAAGCAAGACGGGAGATGTGCAAGGAGTAGAGAAGGTGAATGCCTGGGGTCAACAATCTGAAGCAACAGGCAGGGTGAAAGATTTAAAGGGAAGGTCTAAAAGAGGTGCTATGGTGTATGGTTGGGAGACGATGGCTCTGACTAAAGATAGGAGTAGTTCAAGGTGGCAGAGTTGAAGATGCTCTGATTTTCATCAGTAGTGACCAGGATGGACAAAATTCTAAATGTAGTGTATCACAGGGACAGCTCAGGTGAAGCAATTTGGAGACAAAGTTAGAGAGGCAAGGCTGAAATGGTTTGGACATGTGCAGAGGAGAGATGGTGGATGTAGTGAACAAAGGATGTTGAAGATGGAGCTGCCAGCGGGAAACAAGGAAGACCACAGAGAAGATGCATGAATATGGACCTCGCTTTTAATATCCACAAGAAGAGACTAAGATTAATACAAATGATTTGTACAATTGAACTGCCCCACATACCAGCTACTACAGCCATCAAAGTTACTATAAATTTATTTGTATGGCAGTCAAGATTTAGTGAGAAACATTACTTTAAATGCTGCAGGCTGCCAATCCCTCCATCCTCCAGATTTGTGTCAGGAAAACTGTGGCTATAATCACAGAAAAGATTCTAGTATTTTTAAAGCTTCAGACACTGATGCAAGACTCCTATGTGTTTGTGTGTTAAAATAAATTGAGGTCTTATTTCAAATTCAGAGGGGTTAAAAGCTTGGGGACTGCTTTAGTCCACTAATGCCATAGAAGAGCCAGCTTTCACAATCAGTTTAGTTTCGTTGTAGATGTTTTATTTTAAATATATTTAAGTGTGTTATTCATTCTTGTCCTTTATTCTGACAGATCGTTATACACAGTCAGAAACCCTCTCTGTAATTATTTGTGTTTATTTATTTTTTTCTCTCCTAGATGAAGAAGCGTGGTCTCACTGCTAACGATGCAACCTACACGGCACTCTTCAACGCCTGCGCCGAGTCGCCTTCAAAACAGGCTGGCCTGCAGCAAGCGCTGAAGCTAGAGCAAGAGCTCCGTCGCAAAAACTACCCTCTCAGCACAATCACGTACCACGCTCTTCTGAAGGCGCACGCCGTCACCAACCACCTTCAGGCCTGCATTTATACGCTCAGGGTAGGACACACAGCTGCATGTTTATAAGGGAGAAAACTCATCCATTGTCACCAAATTGTGTCTTATTCTGGGTTTGTGTGCATTTTGTAGGAGATGCTGGAGAATGGTCATGCTGTAACTCAGGAGACATTTCACTACCTGCTGATGGGCTGCTTGAAGGACAAAGAGGCAGGATTCAGGCTGGCGTTACAGGTACGTAATACTTAAGTGTGGGATGTTTTTAGGAGTAAACTTTAAAATAGCCCAACCAATGTTACTCTTGTTGATCTTAAAAATCTGATAATGATACATCAGGTGGTCATTAAACAATATTGATACTTGCTACACAAATGAGCTCATTCGTAATGTTCATTTCAGGTGTGGCGCCAGATGCTGCGGTCAGGGATTCGTCCTGACTCGCACAACTATACCCTGCTCCTGAGAACTGCCAGAGATTGTGGACTTGGCGATCCTGCCTTGGCCACTGCTGTTCTGCTGGGGACTGACTGTGAGGGTCAGAAAGGGAGCAAGGATGTGTCGGAGTCCAGGTGCAAGGCTGTGATAGACATCGACCTACTTGAGAGACAGTTATTTATCCAGCCTGAGCAGAGGAAAGACAGCAGTGAGATGCGACTCAGACATGACTCAGCCCATCTGATACCGGTCAGGCAAACAGTAAATGCCCGATTACCCGGAGAGTTAGTCGCCAACTCCTCTGCTCCTAACCTACTAGAACTTTTTGAGGGTAAAAGAGAAGCTGTGGTCTCCCTTGGCACTGTAGATAAAATGTCAGACAGGCTCGCCCTCATCGGTGGAGCTAAAGGTTTTCTAGAGAGGATGGAAGCTAACGGACTCAGTCCAAACCTCAGGACTCTGACCCTACTGGCCGACACGATGGAGCCAGGCTACCAGTCTCTGCAGGTGTTGTTGAAGGTCGCCAAACGGCATCAAGTGAAGCTTGATGTCGCGTTCTTCAACTCTGTGATTCACAGATCAGCGCGAGCCGGGGACTTGGACGAGGCAAAGGTAGGTGTGTGTGTGTGTGTGTGTGTGTGTGTGTGTGTGTGTGTGTGTGTGTGTGTGTGTGTGTGTGTGTGTGTGTGTGTGGCCATGTATGAAGTGTCTGTTGTTTTTGTTTGTGACGCCCATCCTGGAGCAACTTCTTAGGAGAAATAGACAACAGTTTTTCTGAGGACTATCTGGTATCTGTAAATCTGGAGGAAGAAGGAACACCAATTTTAAACTTGGGTAAACGTTAACAAAAGTGGAGTTAGAAATGTTTAAACTGTGCGTGCGGTTTTTCATACACTTCTTTCACTTTTCAGGCTGTGCTGAGTGTAATGAGACAGCGCAATGTAAATGTGGATCTGCAGACATTTGGGTGCCTTGCATTAGCCTGTGACCAACAGAAAGACGGCCTTCAGTTGCTGAAAGGCATAGAGGTGACAACATATGTTATTACACTAAATTTGGCTGTTTATTGACCTGAATTCTGTCTCTGGCATTGTTAGTGCAGAACTCGCCCCCTGCTGGTCAGTAGAAAGAATGCAGGGTTTAGGTGCTTGTGCATCTTAGTTTACTTTGCTCTATGCGTTTTTCCTCAGGAAGCAGGACTGAGGCCTAACGTCCACGTGTTCTCTGCTCTGATTGGCCGAGCGAGTCGCAAACTGGATTACGTCTACCTAAGAACAATCCTTAAAACCATGAGTGACATGAAAGTCTGGCCTAATGAGGTCATCATCAGACAGCTGGAGTTTGCTGTACAATATCCTCCCAACTATAACCAGGTCAGCATGCACCCATCTATACTGAGCACATCTATAATGATTGGTACATGAGTGTTTCCCACATATTTAGAGAAGGCATATGCTCTTTTCAAATAATTATTAGGATATTCCTTTATAAGTTTTTTTTTCTAATTCACAAATAAGTACCATATAATTAGCTGCCTCTTCAGTGAGTCTCTTATCACAGACTTCAGCTGGTGGCAAGCTCACTGAGGCTGCAGAGCAGAACAATTATTACTGGCTGCAGTCCAAAGCAGGCAAGTTGCAAGTCCAGCCAATGTTAAAATACACAGACAGACCAGTCAAGTAAAATCTAATTTGGAAACACGGGAATAAAAAACACTGTAAACTATGTTGCTCTAATTGAAGTGTGTATGCTGTCAATCTTAATGCCTCTCTGTTTACCGACTTTAGTGCAGTCTGTAAACAGACAACTTCTTCTCATTTCGTGGCACAACAAAGATCCAACTTGGAAGGTGACTGTATGACTCATGTTTCTTTCACTCTGGTCCCCTCACTTTTTGGCACCCTCTCCCCTCTCTCTATCCCAGTACAAATCCAGAAACAACTATCTGGTCCAAATTGACGGTTTCCGTGGTTACTACCAGCAGTGGCTCAAGCACATGCCTGCTCAGAGCGCTGAGGAGGAGCAGGGAGCGCTGCAGTCCCAGACAGATGCTGCAGAGCTGAGAACAGAGGCTGCAGATGGGCTGACGGAGGCCCAGAGGAACCACAGAGCAGCAGCCAGGAGGTGTCATACTCGCAACAGGGACGGGAAGAGCAGCAGCACGTCCGCTGTATGACTGAACTCCAGGAGATCATCACGACCACTCTTTTACCTGCTGCTTGTTCTGTAATAAACTTTATAACCCTGGATGGACTTGGATCAAAATAGTGGCTCGTGTGGTTGCGTTATTCTTGAAAAACAGTGATGTCATTGTAATTTATGTTCCAGTTTCAAGTTTTTTGGCTTGTTTATTGAAAAATAAAACTTCTTCATATTCATCTTTTCAGTTATACTGTCATTTTAAAGGTACCCAACCAACCCATTGGCTTTCAGTGACCCACACTGGTCATAAAATTTGTGGATTTCGGGTTAACTGATTATTAAAATTGATCAGCGTTTTGATAAACAAACTGCAGTTTCATAACGTTGTTTGGTGTGAGGATTACCTGCATTTGTAAGCAAGTTGAGGGCCTTTGTTAAATGTGAGGTTTGTTCAGTTCATTTGCATGAAGAGTGCATTTTCAAAGTCAACTTTTATCCAAACGAACAGTAAGCGTGAACCTGATGACCCAGAGCTGAAGATAAATCATCTGGCAATAAGAGGCAAACGCATTTCTGATTTCTAAAGCAGCTATTCCCAGACTCGCTGCTTCAGCCCACTCAAACCTTTAATCAGTACAGGACTGTACTACTTTGTGTTTTAATGGATTCAGTTTGATCTCCTGTTGATTTGCTTGAGACTGATTCTGCAGAAATGGCTTATATTTCCGTTCAGTTTCAACCTTCCTCCTGTGCTGACTGCTGGACAAGACCGAAGCACAGAGGAGGAGAGGTGTCTGGCTCGGTGTGTGGGCTGTATATGTGAAAATTACCTAACAGAAGTTGAAATTTTTATTTGGAGGGAAAAATGTAAACATGTACTTTACTTTTATACAAGCAATCTTTAAAACAATCAGTAACATGAATACATCCACATCAGTTATATATTTATACTGATCACTAACAGTGGTGAACCTGTAAGGGATCTGTGTTCAAGCTGCAAAGTGAAGGGCTGTGAGTGCAGGTCTGCTAAAGGAGGATCTCATACTATGCTCACTGATTCTCTATCTGACATTTTTGCTCTGTAACATTCGCATGAGCAGTCTGCTAGAGGTCATTTTGTAGAACTTTGGCAGTGTTCCTCCTTTTACTTCTTCCACAAACCAGTCCAGCTGCTGGGTTGATGACCTTCTACAGCTCTATCTAGGTATGCTTGTGTATTTGCTAATCTCCTGGTACTCCTTCATGCTTTTTAGTCTGTGTTGTGAAACATGGCAAATTTTGTGATGGCACATATGGAGCACATACCTTCCTGGAGGAGCTGGACTCTCTGCGCAACCTAAATTGGCTGCAAGTACTGTCTTATGTTACCAGCAGTAACAAGGACACGAACAAAGATCAAAACTAGAGCAAAAAGTCAGTCAGGAGCGATAAGGAGAGAGCAATGATCTGCGGCCATCACCTGCAAAGTCACTTCCTTTTTGGGGGAATTGTCTTGGTGTTGCCTCTCCAGGTCACCTGGGCCCTGTACTGACAGGGAAGTTCATAATACCTGGGTCTCTTTTCCCCATCGGGATTCTCTCACCCTAACAACAGCAGTCAGCATATAGGTTGAAGTCCCACGGTTTATTGATGTTGGCAGCATCTGATAAATCACATAATTTATGCATACTGAAAGTAACCTGCTATGAGAGGACAGAGTGCAGTAGCTGTGTATTAAAAGTGTTTAATGAATGGGTTTGGCATTTGAATATATCATTAAGGTCTATTTGATCCCAGGAAAGAAAGGAAGGAAAGTGTTAGTAAACAGATTTACCAATATCACAATTCTGGTAAAATCTGACAGATTATTATTGAGTATTTAATTTAATACATGTTATCTTCAGTGGTGTTTGACTGTCAGAGAGGAAGTAAAGAGTACATAGCAAAACTGAATTTAAACATGGTCCCGTCCGAGCATAGAGGTCGGACAGGAGGGAAGACGAACATTTGATTGGTCAGAAGGTGGTGAGCTCATACCTCAAACCCAGGCTTAACACTGATGTTAACCTGAAGAAGTAGCTTACATGCTTTCTACTTCCTAAGTGACAAAGTTGAAGAGACTCGACCGAGTGACCAAGTGTTCCCTTCATTTTTAGGAGCAATGTATTAACAAGATGATGATTTTCACCTTAATTAGACTGTTTTCTCTCTATGCGGGAGGCGGCGGTAATGCAACTCGAAGCTGTTACACAGCCGCAAAAAACAGAAGAAAGAAACAGCAGCAGAGGAAGCGACGCTATCACATCCGGTGACGCAGAAATTTCAGTCGCCAGGCGCGAAGGAAAGCGTACTTCGGCTTAGACACAAACAGTAAAACAGAACAAGGTAAGAAAACTATGGTTTACGGTACTGACGCGGTCATTTATGTGGTTTACGTTACACGTTCGCCTGCAACTAATAAAGCGCGAGGTCGACTTTTTTTTCTACGCGTTTCTAAAGGTGTAAAAATAAATAACTGTCCTCTTAAAAGTAAGAAAACCGTACTGTCCCTTTGTTAGGCCTGGCTGGAACAGTTCATGCTGCAGAATGACACAGTGTTATTGAGAAAGTATGACCTCTAAAGTTTAGATTCACAACAAAGCACACAGCTGAGCCTGTGGGCTAGCAGCCTTGGTGCATGACTGCAGGGTTAAGTCTACATTCATGCACGCATTTCATACTGCAGGTCTGCATCTGTGAACTAACTCATGGTTGGTTTTCCTTTTTCTGTTTCTTTTTTTTTTTTTTTTTAACCAGGCATTTCTGATGTGCACGCCAGCAGACAGTGGAGATATAATCATCCTGAGTAGTGATGATGACGATGATCATAAGGATGACAGAGACATGTCCTGCCTCATCGTGGAGGTGGTGGATGTGAAGGAAAAAGGTGACAGCGGTTTTAATTTGTTTGCTCCATGTGTTTGTGGATGATCTTATGACTAATCACTAACAGCCTCTGTGTTCCAGACTGCGTGTCCTCTCCCAGCACTCTGGAGGAAGACCTGGTCGTGACCTTCTCCCGCCACGCTGATGTGCTACCTCATGCTCGCTACGACTGTCCCATACACCCTTTTACGTGAGATACAATTTGAAATGACCATCAGTGCTCTTTACCCCCGTCTTACTGTGTCAGGTGCTCACACTGCTTTTCTTTGGCACGCTCAGGCCTACAGAGTTGGAGACTAACATGCCAGTAGACAGTAACCAGCTCATTTGTGATCAGTGCTTCTGCTACATCTGCGATAAGCTGGCATCATTGGTAGGTGTTAATGTTAACAGGACAAAATGTATCTGACCAGCAGTTTGGAGGGTTCACCAAACTGTATTCAGGGTTTTTTTTGCTTGTTTGTTTTGTCTCTTTGCTCTTGCCTACTCAAAAATTAAATAAATACATACTTTGTTTTTGTTTTTTTAATAACAGTGTATCAAGAAACAGTATAGGGGGAAATAAAGAATTAAACATTTTTTTGTAGTGTTATCAGCTCATTTTTAAGCTAATTTTGAATACAGGTCCTCTTCCACTTCTCTTACTTGTGGTGTGCCATAAGGTTCTGTACTGGGCTCTTATTGTTTCCGTTGTATCTGCTCCCTCTTCAGCACATTTTGGGCACCTTTAACGACATGACTGTCATCGCTGCTATCTGCTATGCTGATGACCTTCAGTTATACATCTCTTTTTAAGCTACAGATCCTGAATGGGTCTATGAAGAGTTGGATGGCAAACAGCTTTCTCCAATTTAATGAGGAAGTCCTTGTTTATGCCCCTGACTTATTTTTGCCTAAGGAAATGGAAGCTCTTGGTCCCCTTGCCTTGTTTGCTAAATTTCTATCAGGATTTGACATGAACATCACTTTGAGTGTTCATGTCTGATCTGTGGTTCACGCTTGTTTTTATCACTAAAGACATATTGTCAAGTCCCATTGTGTCACACTCTGACCTGGAAATTGTTATTTATGCATTTATTTCTTTACCCCTGGATTGCTGTAATTCATTGTTGTCTAAGTAAACACAACTCCCTGGCATGTCTGAAGGTTGGTCAGAGTGCTAAGTCTTCCAAGAGCTCTCATGGCACACTGTTGCTGACCCAGCTATGTCAGTGAAGTTTTACATCTGTATGTCCCCAGCAGGCCCTTGAAGTCATGGGGAGGTCTCTTACGAAATAGTGATTGATGTGCTTTTCTCGCTGGTTTTTCAGTGTGAAATGTGGTGCGTGAGCGGCATTTGTCACTGCAACAGCCACAAGAGGAGCGCCTTCTGGAGCAACCTCAGAAACCATAAGCTGCTGGGAGGACTGACTGCTTTCAACCTCACCCTGTCAGAAATGGACTCGCACCTCCGACAAGCAGGTGCAAACATAAAATTCATGCGAGGAGACACTCGAGATGAACCTCTTGTACTGTGACTTTAAATATATCTTACTAATGTATTTATTTATTTTCACTTCATGTCCAGTGACGTTGCTGCAGCAGTTCAGAGAAGAGCTCTCTGCGCTCTACTCGTCCTACATGAAAGGCGAGGCACTAAAGGAATATGGTCTGAGCCAAGAGAACCAACAAGGCTTCATCTACAAGTATGTTTCATAACACTCAGATTTTGATTTCTATATTGCAATGATTAGGAGCCACATCTGGACCAATTACACATCCATAGCTGTAAGAGATTCCCAATATGTCTATAAATATGTGGAGCATTTACATTGATTATTCAGGTCAGTGTTTTTACACTGTCTACGGAATGGGCATGGTCATAGCTGTCCGCTGTCTCTACCCTCTGCCTTTGCTGCACTGCCGCCACCACCTTCAACATGGAACTTCATCACTTTCCCCAAGTCAGACTTTTTAAGGCTTTTTAAGCTTCTTGAGCTTGCAGGTATACATCAAGCAGCTGGCTCGTAAATCACTTAATGCTCTGCTTTGATGTACAGTCCAGTTCACAATAATAAATAAAAAAATAATAATTATTTAGACATTTGACAGAAGGCCAACATTGAAGTGTGAACCACTGTCGTGGATCACCTTGTTCAGCACTTCCTTCTGGTCATTGGTCAGAGCATCACATGTCATGAGCTCCATCAGGTGTAGGAGGTCTTTCTAATCTGGTTGGTACAGTTTTTTGTGAAACCCATGCAAAGAAGAAGAAAGTAGCCATCAGTGGTCTTTATATTCACTTGGGCTTGAATTGTGGTCAATTCAATAAACTTTAGTTATATAGTGTCAAATTACAGCAACAAGTGCCTCACAAGTGATTTGGATTGTAAGGTAAAGATCCTACAGTTAGCCGACCCCTCACAAGCCAAGTACTTGGTGACAGTGTGAAGGGAAAAACTTACACTGCAGGAGAAACCTGCAGCAAAACAGAGCTCAGGAAGGGGCAGCTAACTGCTGGGACCGGTTGGGGGCAAGTCTGCCATATCTTGTTACGGATCAGGTCCATGCCTGGAAGTTGCTGTGACAATTTTTGCCTTGAACATTCCCAGTAATGAGCTTAAACTTGTGGAAAGACCAGCTATTCATCCTACAGATCGCCAAGGCTCACCTCAAAAACATGTCCCTTTAGACCATCTGAGGTCATTTTGGTTCCCTGAGTCCTGGTGACCAATATTGTTTAACACAGCTGATGCCTTAACATCAGCCATTCTTGGAGAAAGGGTGCACGCTTTTCTTTGCTTTTAGTGACGTATTTGGAGATAGTGTTATAAAAGCTTCAGTTTCTTTTCATAGGACTGCCTGGTTGTAAATCTGTGATTTTATATTTTTAATTATTTTTTAAAAATTATTTCTTTATTTATTGCTTGTTCTGTTCATGCATTACTGACTTCTCCTCTAAACTGTAGACACGCTGATTGTGATCTGCTGTAAGTAATTATTTAAAATGATATAAAATTGAAAAAGTCTGACGTAACGTTTCAGTAAGGTCAGCTGTTAATTTTAGCAGTGCAGTGCTGGAACGAGTCCACACACTTGTATATTAAGACGTCTCTTTAACTTTCCTTTGTTTTTTGTTGTGTTTGTTCCAGTTACTCACCGGTGTTTGAGTTTGTGTCCTCGTTCCTGAACCAGGCAGATCAACAGGACAGCAGAGCGGCAGTCATCATGAGCCTGGGGGCTGCTGAGGACTTTATTAGACATTTCCATTTCTCAGGGTACTTATTGCAGCATTTCCGCTTCTACACGCATTCCTTTTTTCTTCATTTTCAAATGTTTTTCAATATTTTTTATTCCATTTACAGGGGTTTCATCTTGGCTTCTCCAATGGCTAATGTTGATACAGCTAAAACGATGTTACTGCAGAGGTAAATGCATGCACGTTCACTTCTTGTGTTATACCTGTAGCTCATTCACCTGGATATTCATCTTCTACTTGTGTTTGTGTGTGCTTACCAGGGTAATAGCATTGGTACAGAGACAGATGGTGATGGCTAATTTTACTCCAGATTTCATTAACAAACTACAGGATTTTTGCAAGAAACTGCATTTCCCAGCTGAGCTGAGGAACATGAAAAACAGGTGTGCTCGCCTTTTAACCTCCAGGGTTACCTGTTACATGTATATGTTGTTGCTATAACTTGATGTTTGTGTGCTCCAGCCTGTGTGTTCGCCCCTGGAACGACGTCCTGCTCGTGTCTGTGATGAAGGGGCAGAACGTGTCAGGCGTGCGTAAGGACAAAGGCAAGAAAGACGTCCTGGCTGAACAGATTTCTGTGATTCTGCTGAGGACGGAGCTACTGCAGCGTCAGCGCAGGTTCGTATACGTGAACTCATCCACTTTGCTGTGTGTAGACAGCTGTTTAACTGTGTTGTTTCTGTCTGCAGGTACAGAGAACTGTGTCGATATCTACGAGTCGTCCAGACAGACGACACCGCACAGTGAGTACATGCACATGTTCCTCTGTTTTACTTTCCAGCAAAGTGCATTTTGTGTTATTCAGTCTATGCATAGTTTATTTATTTTAGTTTATTTAGTCCTCTTTTTGTTTCAGGGTAACGAAGACGGGTCAATTTTTTTTTTCAAATTACATCAGTGTTGAAAAATAATTGATTTTGAGATTGATTCATCTTTAAATATCAATATGGATTTGTCTTGTGCTAATTTAAATTCTGTTTCTTTCTGAATTGCTTCAGAGTTTTTGTGCTGTAACTTGAGTATACTTCTTCTACTACTGATGATAAGAATCTTAATAACCCCATGTTTGCCTACTGGTGGTGGTCAGAGGGCATAAAACATAACCAGCACTGAGTGGTGTTTTGGGGGTGAGATGAGGACCAGGCTTGACTATTTGTCGGCACTTTGTAAGAAAATCCTTGATCCAGGTGCAGGCGAGAGTGAGACAGTTTCCTGGATCAGGATATCAGTGTCGTAGGTTTAACGTGTTTTGTTCTACATTTACAAAGTAAAAACTATAAGCCGATCACCCCCACGCCACGGCCATTAGGAAGAGGGGAGGTTTGAGGCACTTGCTTCACATTTTCAATCTTCTTCTTCCAGTCTAGGATGGATAATCCATTTTTAATTAAAAAAGGGGAAAACTGTAGCTCTTCCATATTTCATAGTTTAAAACCCCATCTGGAGTTCATTAATTTGTTAAATATAGGTTCAGAAATGACTGTCAATCTGCAGTTACCATCTATAGAGAAACTAAAATCTCAACTCAAACATTTAAATATTTAGACACCAGCAGTGACATGTTGCTGACTTGCTGCATTGGATTTGTTTCTCTGTCAGGTTTCAGCAGATACAAGACCTCATCCCCTACTTCATGTGCATAGCTGGAGACTTTTCATCAGCTCTCACAAGTTTGTTCCCCTCGGTGAATGCTCCCGCTTCCCACTTTACTCCGGACCTCTTCCTCTTTTATCTCAAAGTCTTTGAAACAGCGACTGCACCAAAGCTGACACCAGTCAGTAAACCGGGAGAGCTCTGCTGTGCTGGTGCAGCGTGGGAGTCTATTGAAGGTCCAGCAGAGATGTTTTGTTTTTTTGGGGGGGGGGGTTGTACCAAGTTCAGAACTGACCCAAGTCAGTTTTGTGCTTGTGTCTGATTTTTCTTAGTGTTACTAATCACTCCACCACATTCCCAGCTTCAACTGTGCATCCACGTACACCTCAATAGAGATGTCGCACGCACAATAATGTCATGTGATCGCAGCTACAGCCCCTTAAAGTTATACTAACTGTGACCTCTGTGCTTGCTTCTGTATGACCGCCTCCTGTGAATCAGGTCACATGGGAATCTGATTTTGGCCACATAATTGCATCATTAATATGAACAGTTCAACAAAAAAAATCAACGCAAAATATCCAAATGAAGCAATGAGGTTTGCAGTGTAAACGTAGCGTCAGGATAAGATTTAGTATAAAACAAGGATTGATAAGAAATCTGATTCCCCTCTGTGTGTAGATGCTGTGCCGCTGAAACGTCATGAGCTGGTGAGGTTTGCTCTCAGGGCTCAGGGATGCTGCAGTGCTGTATATGCTGATGTAAGTTAAAAGCTCCTCATTCAAGTCTGAAAAATGTTTTTGTCTCTAGATATCTGCCATCTTTATTTCTTGGTTTAGGTACATTTTATACTTGTTAAAACCTTGTCTAGTATGTCCCATGTCTGACTGCATGTCTAATACTCCTCTGATCCAGTCTCTGTGTTGGACCAGTTTGCTCACGATTGTCAACAAGCCTTGCGGTTCACTCACTGCTTTACCCATGCCCAGTTTGCAGTTTCTGCAGGTGTGTACTTCTTGATTGTTAGAGTTAGACTTGCAGCTTTCTCCATGTTTCTCTGCTTTGTTTCATTCTGTATTTTGTCTCCTCAATGTCTGAATGATGAAGGAAGCGCGGGATGTTGTGAAAGGGATATTGCTTGATCAGAAGGGCTCCAATATGCAGATCCCACGATCCTTGCATGAGGTCAGTGCATTAACACTTACACTTCAGTGTTTAGAATTTGCGAGAAGTAAACAGTCCAATGTGTTCACAGGTGTATCCAGATCAGGCCTTGCTCCTGTTGGTGACGGAAGCTTTGAGCCAAAGAATCGTCGATTCCGTTTTGTATCCGATCCTACCTGTGCTCAACACCTTTCAGGTAGCCAACTCTTGCTTTCCTTCCATAGACGCCACGCCACTGTTTGTGCTTTCACATACTTAAGCTATATCATGTAAAGGGCTCTATTGGCACACGCAACAATAACGGTGCTATAATTTTGTGTAACTATGACAGTTTGAGTGTCTCTTGCATCTTTGTCTCGCTAAAGAAATAATTAAAGGTACTTTTCGCGGCTCCCTTATTTCCCAAGGCGTCGCCACAGCGGATGGATCTGCATCTTTTCATTTGGCACTGGATGTCCTTCCTTTTTTTTCCCTTTTCCCCCCTCAAATTACAAAACAACAGACGTGCATAACAAATAAGACAAGTACAGTATAAAGAAACATGGAAAAGCTTGGTGATCTGATTGTTTTAGAGAATCACTCTCAGCCTCACTCTTCTCAAATTGATTACAGGTCATTTTTTATTTATATAGCACCAAATCACAGGAATAGTCACCTCCTGCTATGATTTATTGGAAGGTAATACAGATGACCCAACCAATTGGTAACAGTGGGGAGGAAAACCTACCTTTTAAGACTTGGGGGGGGAACAAAACAAAAGACACACTGTGGAAGAGTCATAAAATCCACGTGTCTTCGGTTATTGGAGCCACACACTGTTTTCCCTCAGTTACTTTGATCTACAATTTTGTAGCTGCTCTCTAAAGAAATGTTTAAGATCCAGCTCTTCACTCAAGTCTCATCTGTGATGGAAACCACCTGTGACAGGTCAGATTAACACACCAGTAATGGATAAATAACTCTCCAAATTAATAAAAGCAGCTGAAGTTTAGTGTGTAGTTTCCAGCTGTTCACAGAAGTCTTTCTTCTGACATTATTACACTTAGGATGCAGGATGCTTTCTCTTAGGTGAGAGTGTTACTCGCAGTTAAACATATGACACCACAACTTTAAAATTGTATGCTTTGTCTGTTTGTTTGGGGTCACTATTGACTGAAAAGATTCTATAATTTCACACTTTGAATTCTCGGGGGCTGTGCTGTTGTTTGTTGTTTAATCAGCTTTCTTGTGTTGCAGGAGAATTCATGGGCCTTTAGGTGGCTTTGTGAAAGGTTTTCCTCCAGTGAAGAACATCTGAAAAGATTCTTTCAGGCGATTGCACAGGAGAGGGAAAACAGCAGGTATGTGAACAAGTCTTGAGATAAACCACTACAAATCTCAGCATCCTTTAGCTAATCAAATTAACTTCCAGAAACAGAAAAGCTTTGATTTAATACAATCCCAGTTCCCCAAAAAAGTTTGTGTGCGTTAAATGTAAATATAAAAATGGAGTGTGATGTCAAGTGGCTTTATTGTCATTCCAACCATGTGCAGTTGTGCAGTACACAATGAAACGAGACAACGTTCCTCCAAGACCGTGGTGCTACATATGACATAGAACAGATAATCAACACAGGACTACGTAAAGTGCAGTGTGCAAAAACAAAGACAGTGCAACACCAGACAGAACGATACAGACACAACAGTACAATAGAAATGTGCAAAAAGTAACTTGGTGTATGAATGTGTGTGATTCTGCAGATAAGTGCTTGGTATTGACGTGTATGAAGGTATGCATGTGTGTCAGTCCAGTTACTGAGTGTTCAGGAGTCTGACAGCTTGGGAAGAAACTGTCTCACAGTCTGGCAGTGAGGGCCTGAATACTCCAGTACCTCTTGCCAGAAGGCAGCAGGGTGAAGAGTGTGTGTGCGGTTCCTCCACAATGCAAGTTGCTTTGCGGATGCAGCAGGTGCGATAAGTGTCTGCGACGGAGGGAAGAGAGGCTCTAAAAGCGTTAGAGCTACATATTTATACCGACTCATACATTACCTCAGCACAAGTGGGACAAGCAAGGACTTTTTAACTATGAAATATTGTCTGATAAAGGATTTTTTTTTAAAATTCTAACAGCCATGTGATCATTTCAGCACTGCACGTGTGTCTGACTGAATCTCATTGTCATTACTTTTCTTGTTCCAGTGCATCCTGATTGCACATACTTACCCCCTGCAGAGCTACAGAAGTCTTAAACACTGTTTACAGCACTGTTGCCTTCCACAAAGGGTTAAATACTGTGGAGAGTCGCCAGCGTCTTACAGATGTCCGACTGTACCTGCGTCCTCACACCAGTTCATGTTGGTACAATGCACATACTTCTGTTATTCACCATCTGATGACAAGAGAATTGATATTGATTCACCTTTTTAATGTTCGTAAAATGTTAATATGTTACAGTTATAAATAAAAAGACAGTTTTATGCATTAGATTGCTGAATCGCTGCTTGAATATAAAATGATTTTATTGTCTCCACAGCAAGATAAACAACAGTTGTTGCTCTGTCATTTTATAAAGGCACTTTATTGTTTCAAATCGTGTGCTGTATACAAAAAAAAAAAAAAAAAAAAAATCACGGTTGGATTAACGGGCTTTTATGGAGTTCTAGTTACCACAGTAACTGATGGTGTAATGTGTACTTTTATAGACAAAAGTAAGGATTTTTTTACAAAAACGTTATAATTTTTTAATTCTAAGGAAATCCGTGGTTCCTGGTGCAGAATTGAATCTGCGCCCACACTGGCACTACTACAGTGGAAAAGAGGTACCTGAACCATATCAATTAAAAAAAAAATTGTAAGTGCTATGGACTGTTTCTGCTTAATTTGAAAAAGGAAAAAAAAAAAATCCTACAAATTCATAATCGAGGGATAAAAAAGGTAATCTATCTGGTGTTCATGCAAGCTAACCAGTTTGGCATAATAATGCCAACACTATAAATCCATTATCAATTCAGCCAAGAAACATTAGTGATCAGTTCACTCCCTGGCTTCTCCAGCCTGCACATCAAATATCCTTGGGCAAGATACTAAACATTTGCCCCTGCTGCATCCCTCAGTGTTTGTGCAAATGTGTGACAAGGCTCCAGTATAGAAAAATGCGCTGATTTGAATGAGGCTTGCAGTAAAAAGCACCTGAGTACTCAGTGGTAAAGTGTTTTAAAAGTACACATACCTTTACACCACATACAGCTTTTACAAAACAGTGCACACTTCTCCACCAATGCTTCACTTGAGACTTTGGTGATGGGTGATTCAATGTAATGCACTACCTTTCTGTTTAACCTTTAGCAAGAACCCATTGACATCCAACAGACCTGCAGGTTTACTGCATGGGCCGCATTATCATTAATAGTCGTAGAATAATTATAGGCCGCCAGTTATTTGTGACTATCAGACATGCTAAATGCAGGGTGACAGGTTTTTACAAAGTAATGATGTAATGGACCTACATGTCATGTGGATGTCATGCTGTACTCTATAGTAAACAGTACTCTATAGAGGTTACAGGCTTGCTTACATTGCACAGTGTTCAGATAAGGCTCAGTTTTCTTAAATTACAAGTTCATGTGTCATTAAGTGATAAGGCTGCCAGCATGTGGAAGGGTTTTGGTGCCAAGTGAGGCACTAGTGCAACGATGTGACCTAAATCTATATTTAACACTGCACATAAAAACATTTTTTTTGTACCGAAATGTTCACAGCAGCAGTTGATCAAACCTAAAAATTAGAGAAACATTGAAACATTCAGGGTTTCTCTTTCTCCGTCTGGACACCTATGATGTCATTGTGTTTCTGTGCATTTGCACTGAGCTGTAAGCAAATCTTAACACTGGAGGTCCACGTCCCGCATACCGCTGTTTAATGAGATGAGACAGATAGCTCATCACTCTCAAATCACATTCGCTGTGGCAGAGTACTCGTTCACACCAGGAATCCTCTTCTGTGTTACCCTTCTCTTTAGCAACGCATAGATTTTTAAAAAGAGGTATAAAAGTGTGCACCAGTACGTGATTGACCAGCGCAGCAAGGCAGCTCTCCAGATGCTGCAGGTAGGTGATGCCCCGGGTGATACCAGTGTGAGGATTGGCCAGTCTGCTGAGAAGAGAACCAGAGTAAGACGGGCACCGCAGCGTCCTCTGGTCGAGGTCCAGCAGAGCCACATAACGACTGTAGCGACTCAGAGAAGGAAGGATGGTGGAAAAAGAAGCTGAGGATGATCTGGTGCAAGAAACCATGACATGGATGTGACATTAATAAATTTCATTTATGGCCTGAAGCTGAAGAAGAAAAAAATAAGCTGTAGCCTTCTACACATGTCAGTTTACTGTCATTTCGGATCAACTTGAAGATACCTAGACACATAAACTATGTGTTACATAAACAAGTAAACAATGAAAAGCATAAACCTCAGCTGCTCAGTTTGTAAAGGTGGTGACAGAACTTAATGTTTCCAGGTCTGACCAATAACTGCAGTCATTCGCCTTAAATGGCCACCTGATTAAAAGCGTTTATATACAGTTAAAGCACCCAACTTGACAGCAGACAAACATGTTTACAGTCTGGGACAAAAACTTTTTGGCTAATGTCCCCTCCTCGCTCATTACAACTGTAGGGAGGGTCATACTTTTTAAATTTCTCTATAAGATCTCCAGTTAAACTGTATTTGGTTTAAAGTCATGCATTATTAATGGTTTGGCCAATTTGAGGGCTAGTGGATATAAGCCATAGCTGCCTGCTAGCTCTAACTTTAGCTCAATGAACTGGACATCTCATCGGTATGAGGTTGCTGACTTTTAATTACCTTAATGTAGTTACGAAACAAACAAAAAAAAAAAAAAACAGGACTTGTAATGTATTTTAACAAGTCTGTACTCTGGTTTTGGCGAGTGAAATCTTAGTATTATTTTATTTATACGTTAGCAGGCATCTGGTTAGTGCTGACCAGTAACCTAGCATTAGCCACTAGCCACCCTGTTACCGAAATATTTACTGCCAACTCAAAAATGAATACATAAAAATAAACAAACAAAACAGCAGGATGGCAGATAGCCCTCACCTGTGCACTCCCATCAGTCTCCAGGTGAGCAGGTCAGTCAGCTGAAGGGGCGTGGTCAAACACATCTTCACAGCACTTCTATGAGGACCAGGAGCAGGCAGGAAGAGGGTCAGAGCATCCACCGTCTTCCTGACTAGGTTCTCATCTCCTCCGATGACAACCAGTGGCCGGCCACTCAGGAGACAGAACACTGCATGCTGGGAGAACGAGTTGTGCTTGATAAACCTGAGGGCTCTGAGTCCAGCCTTTCTCCTCCTCCTCTTATCCCAGCAGATGTTGCTGTGGATATTTTGAATGGGGGATGGGGGCTCTGAAGATTCAGTGAAACTGATGCTGCTGAGTGTTGACTCCTCATCAACACTCAGCAGCCTCAGGGGAGGGCGGGGGGAAGACCAGCGATCCACCTCGGCCATGTAGGAACCAGGTGCAAAGTTCGCATTGTCCTGGGGAATCAGCCGCACCTTCTGGTGAACCTCAGGTGAGGGCTTCATCGCTTCGTCAGCTGTGGAGTAATAACAATATTTTATATGTTTTAAAAAAACCACAGTAATCAGCTACTTTCCCTAGCAATTAAGCGCTTTATTAAATGATCAGCCGTTATAATTTTAAATTATGTCAGAAGAAAAAAAACAAAACAAAACTATAAATTTACACTAAGCCACGATTACAAATGCATATTTTCCACATTTTTAAAATAGCTTCTCATTAATTTCTGTGTTGCTGCAGATTTTATTTAAAACGGATAAAAACCATACCGACAAAGTGAATATATGTTTTTCATAGTTTTATAGCATGGATGTAATAACGAGAGCTTGAGAAATGAATAGTTGTACAACGTGTTACCTTGCAGTAGTTTGGAGGTCTTCTCTTTACTATTGTCTTTGCAAAACTGATTCATCTTTATGGCGCCTGGCTGCTCTTTGATCATGATGTCATCAGTAACCATTGTTTGCTCCAAAGGCTCTTCACTTTCAACGCAACACTGATCTTCCTCATCAGGCCCATCATTTTCATCCTCGCCTACTGCAGCAGGTGCATTCAGTGTCTCTTCCTCTTGGAGGACTTTGTAAGACTTATCCTCCATCTGTGGTTCTTCTTCATTCTCAAAGCCGTTGCTCAGAGGCTGCAGCTCTGCTTCCTCCTCTGTGATGGCGGTGAGGTCTTCGGTAAGGATGGATTCTGTGGTGCTGAGCACTTCAATGCTGTCCTCGCTGTTGGCACGCTTTGCATAAGCTCGCGGGCGTCTGATGCCAGTGTCTACTGCTGCACGCCTGCTGCAACTCTCTGTCATTCCGACTGGTGTGTCTGTGGAAGAGAAAGGTTTTTGTTTCATTTTTTATTTTAAAATAAGCATTTAATCTGGCTAGATATGTAATGAAAAGCCGAAAGACTTTTTTTTCATTGATATTTCTTTAAACCATCATTTGTTCTTTAAATCCCAGACATCCACACAGGAGCAGAGGATCAAATGTTTGGTATGCATGTGTGGTTTTTAATTAATATAAGACAAAATCAAACATGTCAGAGTTTATTGAAAGCCACCCAGTGGACCCGATTAGACCTTTAGGTGGGCCGGTTCTGATATATTTGGCACTCTTGATCAACAACCAAGACACTATTTGTTTTTTTTGTTCTTATATGAATTGACTAACAAAAATACCCAATCCGCCAAACATTTATTTGAGAAATGTTTCCACACTGCCGTACCTCTGCTGTCGGCGACATGCTGCGTCATGTACGACTTCTCAGTTCCGAGCACTTCGATGCTGTCACTGCTGCTTACACTCCCCGTCATCTCTGTGCCAGGACCAGGCCCAGGGGTCAGTGTATGTGCTTCTGCTGCCTCCAGTTTGATTGGGATCTCCTCCACACAGGAGAAGAACGACTCCATGCTTGGTGGTTCTGGCTGAAACGCCCCGCCAGTCCTCTTACTCCCCGTGTCCTTCGGCAGCTCCACCTCAGTGCCCTCTTCATCAGCATCGTCCGGGCTCCATAGCTCAAACAGGAAGTTGGTGAGCGTTAGTCTCCTGGACAATGATTGTGTAGCATAAGTAGTTCGCAGGACACTTCTGTCACCACGGAGACGTCGCTCTGTGTCTTTGAGCCGGTCCGTCGTAAGAGACAGGTAGTATTCGTTGCAAAGCTCCTCCAGTGGCTTCAGGTGGTGCTCTGACTTGCAGGAGATGGAGGAGGGGGTGGAGAACGAGAAGCATGGCTCAAAAGGTGCCAACAGCAATGGATCTGTGAGAGAGGTGGCTGGGTCATAGGGCAAGAAGTCGGGCTGTTTGAGCTTCCTGTTTGGGTAAGATGCGACCTGACGAAGGAGCTCTCTGTGATTTAAGACTGAAAGCTCCACAGCTTCGAGCTCGTCACTTTCTCCTTCAGATTCTGTCAACCCATTTACCGTTGTCTGACGTTCTGCGTCCTTACGAAGGGTCAGCCGTCTGTACCTGAAACACAGGGAGTAACATGTGGTGAGCAGCCCTTAATTAACTAACAGTGGTGTCACAGTTTCAAGGCTGCCATGAACTACAAACTTCTGGAAAAAGCTAAATTTCTTGAGAAGACGAGCCACAATCTTAGCCAAAATAATCTTCTGTTTCAAGCACCCCGCAGGCTTTCAAGTGGGGTGCTTGAATCTGTTTGTATCAGAGATTATAAAAAGTCCAAAATAAATTCAAGCTTGCGCAGCTGAATTTTGTTTTTTAAAGTCATTAGATATTTTTGCTGTACAATCATCCACCCTGAAAAAAGAACAGTTCAAAGAAACCATTAAAAGTTCAAAATTACCATGACAACCATGCCCAAGATACTTCTGAGTCTACATTTCTGAATACACACTTATGTGGGTTTATACATGTTTTTTAAAACATAAAAGCATCCCTGAGATTTGATGACTGAAGAGCTGTGTTATAAGCAAGTGAGTGGATTTGTGTAAAAGTAAAAGATCCTACATTAAAAATCCATTTGATTTTTAGCTGGGGGATGCAGTTCTTTTAACAAAAAGAAGGTTAAAGTTAGCAAAAGGTTATCAGGGAAGGCGGGGCCTAATGTTAGACCTGCTAACCAACCCTGCACATTATAAGTCATTACTAGTGGAAGGTGGTATCCAGCTCCTTCCTCTTTCAGGTTAGGGTTAGGCTTGAGGCTAGGAATTCAAAGTTACAGTGAAATTATCACTAAATGCAGATGTGCCAAATAAACAAGAGGCCACACAGGAGGATCTGAAAAATAAGAAGCATCCTGTTTGATAAATGAAGTGATGCTTGAGCTTGTGACTGCTTCCTCTTTAACAGCTTCCCCTTTTCACCACTGAGATAGAAATTGAAGCATTTTCACTCTCTTCAGGCCGTCTTCATTATTCCTTCCAATTTATGCTCTTAATCTGCTCAAATTAAAGATATTTAGAAGTAAGTGGCTTGGATATTTTAGTACAAACAGTTTTGCACAGAACCGTCCAATTTAATCAAAGTAAAAAGTGCTGCTCTTACTCGAGCTCCTGTAGTTTTCTCTGCAGCTCAATAGAAAATGCTTGTCTGTTTCCCGTCTTGAGGCTTTCAGCTGCCTCAGAGAAGCGTGTCGATAGCTCAGAAAAGTTCTCCATCAGCTTCACCTGGTCCGAGCACACGTAGGCCATGCAGAAAGGGCGCACCATCCCCCGAGCCTCCAGGTCGTACAGCGTCAGGTGATGAACATATGCAAACGCATCCTCTGCTGAATCTCCCAGGATTACTTTGGAGTCCTCGCTGAAGTTGAGTCGGGGGCCGGGAGAGGATGGAGGGGTGTGGCCGGGGCCAGACGCTTGGTAATCCACAGACATGATGCGAACAGAGAAGTGGTTGAGGTCAAATGACCCGAGGACTCTGGAGTCCTCTGGTATTGTCAGCACAGGGGATGGACCCACCTGGAGACACAGAGCAGGGGGTTTGCAGAGATGTAATCAAATTAGTCACTAATCATCTGGCTTTAATTTTAGATTTGTGGATTTATTTAGGTAGTCCAAAATCACAAACTTGATTCAGGGGCTTTTACCACATATGGAGCATACCACACCCTCTGTTTATAGAGCCTTAAATAAGATGAAGAAAATGTCTACAGAAAAGCCATTCACAGTCATGAGAAAAACTCAACACACCCCATGACTTAATAGCTTGTAGAACCGTCTTTAGCAGCAATAACATGAAGTAATTATTTCCTCTATGACTTTATCAGTCCCTCAAATCATTATGCAGGAATTTTGTTCCGCTCTTCTTAACAGCATTACTTCAGTTCATTGAGAATTTCAGGCATTTGTTTCTGCATAGCTATGTGAGGTCCCATCACAGATTTCGATTGACGTGCACACTTTGACTGAGCCATTGAAACAGCTTGATTTTTTTCTCTTTTTTATTCGTTCTGTTGTAGATTTGCAGCTGTGCTTGGGATTATCGGCCTGTAGCACGATCTAGTTTGCACCAAGCTTTAGCTTTTAGACAACAGCCTCACATTTGACTCTAGAATTCCTTGATATACAGAAGAGTTCATGGGCATCTCAATGACTGTAAAGAGTCCAGGTCCTGTGGCTGTGAAACAAACCTAAATCACCACCCCTCTACCACCGTGCTTAACAGTTAGTATGAGGTGTCCTGTGTTTGGTTTTCTCCAAAGATGGCGCTGTGCATTACGGTCAAACATCACCATCCTGATCTCATCTGTTCAAATTTCCAGAAGTCTTGCGTTTTGTTCAGATTAAAGCTAACAAACTTAACAAGCTCTGCTGCCATGTTCTCTTTAGAGAGAATAGCCTTTCTCCTGGCAAAGCTTCCAAACACGCAATACTTGTTGAGTCTTTTTCTAATTTTACTCTCGTGAGCTTTTAACATGCCTGAGGTGCACACTGCCGAACGTGTATCTGTATGATACCGCTGGGAGCAGACATCCTAAAATGTACTTGTTTACAAGGGGCGGCCTTATAAACAGAAGAAAGCCGTTTTCAGATGATTTTTATGCTTTTTCAGAAATAAAGAATGATGACAAAATTAAGACTAATATTACCATAAATGCTTAAACCTGGTTTCTCATTTGTTGTTTTTGTTTTAATATTATTTCTTTACTTGCCTTTGTGTATTTATGTCATGCCATGTGTTTTATTCATCCTTCATCACTGAACCCCAGCAACAATGTGGGAAGTTGCACTTGCTAATTTAATATTTGTAACTTTTTTGATTCGGCGTCCCTCTGTGTGAGAGGTGGCTCGTTTGCGTGACTGACTTGGAGAGTATTTCCTGTTAATCATTCAGTAGTTCTGTCTTGAAAAAAAGATCTTAATCTTAAAGAGACTTCCTGAATGAATAAACGTCAACTCACTATCTGCTGCAACACAGTGATGCATAAGTATCTAGAAAACAGCAGGAAATATATTGTTTGTATTGGAGTAAACATGGTTGCACTGTAGAGAATGCAGCCTGATTATATGTGTGTAACAAGTGATGCCGTGCTATTATAATACCTATGTACCTTAATGCAGATAAAGCAGGGTTATAAACCTAGGCCTGGATTGTCTTTAGCTTTCTTCTGGGAATTTATAAATGTACTTAAACTTTTTTTTTTTTTTTTTTTTACAAAATAATCTTTAGCAGATGGGTTTGCAATACTTCAACACCTATTGTTTCTGAAGGAGAATCAGTAAATATGGGGGTCCAACTTTGGCGTATCCCATTTGACACTTTACAAGCTCCATATTTGTATTATTTAACTGTAAAATAGCTTCACATAACAGTTCAAAATAATCTTTCATTATCCTACACTTGATGTAGCCCCTCAGCTCATACCATGATTGACTGATTGTACATAAGATGACCATATTAAAGCTACCCCTTCTCCAATGCCTCATACACCTTTATATCAAGCACACAGGGATTACCTGCAGGTGTACTGACCCCATTATTCGAAGCTTTTTTTTAGTGTTTATGAGAATCCACCCTGTTAAAACTATATAGACAGAAAATAACCCCCAAAAAACATGGGATCCCGTTTAAAACAAGTGCGATCACAGTAAGAAACCAGCAGTTTTTGTTTGAATGAAGCAAACACACCTGCTCTGAGAACTCAGCCACCAATATGAAGTCTCTGTGAAACTGTGCTGCTGTGCTCCAGGGATGAGAAGAGGGGAAGCGAGGGACAGAGAGCTCTTCAGGTAGACCCTGAGCCTCCTGCTCGTCTTCCTCTCCCCCAAAGCCTTCCGTGCTGGTGAAGGCCAGCAGGTCCGGTGACCCGATCATCTTGACTCGGTGAAGGGTCAGCTCCCAGGAGGGTATCAGCGAGTACCTTTGATCTACTCCGCAGGGGAGGAAGAGTAGGCTACGGGCTCAAACACCGCCATGTCCCGGTACCGCCCAGCCTACAGTCCGTGAGTCAGCTGTTCACACGGGACCCAACAACAACAACCGCTACCAAGGAGGCAAAAAAATAAATAAAAACAGTTGCGCAATTGTTTGTTGCAACAAAACTATAATGTTATTGAAAGTTAACCAGATTGAAACTTCAATGTGGGTCCTCCTAACCACTGCGTTTCAGCGCAAACAAGCGGCGTTTCCACAAACACGCAGCACAGAAAAGTCGACGGAGAAGCGAAAGTTCCCTGCGGGCTCAAGTCACACGGTTTGCTGACCTTCTCCCGGGATACGCGTTCCTCTTTTTCTCGCAATTAGCAAGCTAACTTTGAGTCTAAAACATGTGCCTCGCTGTCGCATATCTGACTTGTGCCTCTTTGCAAATATTTAACCTTGTGACGGGCAGCCGCAGGGAGAGACGCCGAGACGCTCCCGTTCCTTGAGACGTCAAAGTGGGTGCTTTTAATGTGAAGCCCGGCGGGAGGTCCGCACTGTAGCCAGACTCGATAATGAACACTTCCGGTCATTGGTTTCAACTCAAGAGGGCACCTACAGACAAATACAAGCTGCAAAATAAACTCATGTGTTCATGAAGCTTGTCATTATCGGTGTGTGCTACAGTGCTGATTTAACGCTCTGATCGTTTTAAAGCCTGAATTATATTATACTAACCAGTCATTTTATTTATCTGTTCAGTTTATTTTAATGGAAGCACACTTTTTTTTTAACTTTACATGTCTACACAATAATGCAGTGTCTTTTGTTGTATTGTCTACTGCATTTTTTTGTGTCTTTAATATTTGGCTGGTTTTAGCCAAATTTTTTCTAATTTTGTGTATTTGTCAAAGGACTTAAAGGTCTACATAAATAATGTTTATCACTATTATTACTCTAGTTAATTGCATCACACTACACCCAACACAAAACACGGCTGAATCTGAACAATAAAACTAAGACATTGCATTAGGTTTAGAAAATTATACGTAGAGATTAAAATAGAAGTCAGCTTGCTCATATTAGAAATACTACCTTAAAAACAGAGGATCGACACTTAATTTGACTGAAGTAGTTCAGCCTACAGAAACCTCATTAGAATATATTTGTTTTTTAATCCTATTAAGTTCAGTTTTTTTTTGGCACCAAATCTTAGAAACAGTTCCTACCACAGGACAAACCTAACAATCAGATGACCCCTTATGAACAAGCACTTGGCAACAGTGGAAAAGAAAACCTGCCTTTTAAAAGGAAGTTGCCAGTTAAAAACACAGCCTAGCTTTTTGCTGCATAACTAATGGAGAGTTGTTTCTCAATTTTATCAAAAAGTCCATATGAACCTGAAGTAAGTCTGTAGTTTGAAAGCAAAGTGCTGTGTTGGGGTGATATGGTACTATGAGGTCTTTAAGGCATGATGGGACCTGATTATTTTATATGTGGAAAAGGATGTTTAATTTGTTTCTGGATTTAACAAAGAGTCAATAAAGACAAGTTAATACATAAGAGCATGTCAAATTATTTCAAAGGACACCTGTTATGTTTATTTCCAGCTCCATATTTTTATTGTTTTACTGGAGCAGCTTTGCATGACACACAGGTCAAAATTGTCTTTATTTAATCTTTTCTGGGCACTGGTGCCGCCTCCAAGTTCATCCCTCTTTAGTCCCTTATCCTTTAAATCCACCTTTCTCTTAAACCAACTTTCTTCTGAGGCTGCTCATCACAAACATAGGGTTTGAACCACAGGTGAGTGGGCTTCAGTGCTCACAGCTCGCTGAATGAATATACTGTAAGAGGCCTAACAAGTTTCTTATGCAATGGTTTGAGGTACCCACATGACTCATTTGAAATTCACATGACATGCCACCTTATAGGTTCATAAACGTAAAACACTTTTTAATGTAACAAAGTTACAGGAATCTAAATAAAAGCTTTTCATTTTTATTTGCAGTTTTGCTGTTCACTCACAGAAAAACTATTTCTCTTACGACCATCAAAGCACACAATTAAAATATTCCCACCACATTCACTCTGTATTTAAAAAAAAAACTGCATAAAATCATTAGGAAGGTTCAAAGCATAATTTAAAGGGTTATTATACCCAGAAACGACTCACAACAGACAGATGACTAAACAAGACAAAGAAAAATGCTCAGCACTTCAAACCATCATTATAATTAAATGTACACAATGAGTTAAATAAGCCCAACTCAGATACACTGGATAGTGCAGCAACAGCTGGTGGTTTTCATCATGTTATTATTGATCTGCATAGAGAACATTTCAGTGATCTAAGAAGATGATTCAGGGCACACACCATTAATCAGAGGATAAAGAAACAAGCCATACTCCTCTTCTGCTGTTGATATATTGAGCTGTGTAATTGGGAAAGATACCACACAAATCTAAAGGTCTGACACACCATTTCAGACATTCTGACAAATATTTTTTCAACTCTTTGCCTGTCTCTTTTCCTCAGAGTGCCTTGTTTAGCCTGATTGGCAAATCTGCAGCCTCCTTGTAACGTCTCCTCCACCAGCGTAGACATCAAACCATGGTGCCTGCCATTATGCCACAGCAACTGTGCCCTTTTCATTTGTGTCAAATATGGAGGCGCTAGACAAGGAGCCTTGAACCAGACATCACAGATAAGATTATTCCTTTGATCTCTGCATGTCAGAGCTTGAGAGAACTGACATGCTGTGGGTGTGCAGCGTTAAATAAGCAGTATTTCCGGCTCTGACACAGCACAGTAGAACATGAAGCCCATCTGGTCCACCTGGTCCTCTGACAAGCCGCTCAGCAGATTGACGGCTGGTTTAAAGTAACTGTGCAGCGCCCCTTGCTCGAGGTAGCCAATTAGCTCTGTGATACATTGTTGGAATCTTACATCCAAGCTGGTCTCGGACCAGTCGCTCTCGGAGTCGCTAAGGTGCAGGATGAGATTGGCCAGCGGGGTGGCTTTGAGCGGTCGCAGGGCAGGGTTCTGTCTGCACACCGCTTTGAGGATTTTAAGGGTGTGTTTGCGGTAGCCGTTGTCAGCTGCATCAAGCTGAGCCAGACGTTGAGTTTCCCACGGGTAGAGAGAGAGGTGCCAGGCGTTCACCCAAGGAGACGTAAACTCTGGCTGGGCGGTCAGGACCACATCGCCCTCGCTCAACAGAGGCAACATAGAGACAAACAAGGGCTGATAGTCGCTCTCTGCTCCTTCGACTGCATTTCCAGGCCTGCAGCATGACAACAGAGGAGTGTCAGTTCAATGCAAACAGACATTTCTGTAGAGTTTATTATTTTCTTAGTTATACCCATCACTCAGTTTGTTAGTATGTTTGTTGGTTAGATTACTCATAAACTCAGGTTTGAATGAAAATTATACTGAGGGTGAAGCTAGGTCCATCTTGCATCAAATATAAATATTTAGAAATACTTATACCTTTTGAGCGTATATCACAAACTAATCTGGACTAATACATCTTTCTAGATCCAGAGGCTCATTTCAAGAATGGTGTGTGCGCTTCGTCATACAATATCAAACTGTATTAATTAAGTGATGTCAGCAGTGAACTATTAAATACAACATGTTACTATTTAAAAAAACACAATTTTCAACAAATCAGCAGTTAAGCATGGGCACACACCGGATCTCCAATCTCAGGTCAGGTCCTCCTAGTACAGGTCTGACCACACAGTCCAAAGTGCTGCTGATTGACGGCCAATTCACAGTTTCCATGACAGCCTTACTGAACATGTTCACAACAGCTTCTGCAGACAGATAGCCGCCCACCAAATACCTGCAAGACACAAGTAGAGACCCTTGTTTCATCCATTTAACAGCGTCTCAAAAAACCCCAAATTCTATTAATTTTGCTTCTAAAATGGAAAGTGGAGGCCAATACACTATATTAATATGCTACACATGTGTTTGATTTAATACAGACATAAAAAAAAATGTGTGGTGATCACCTGTCCCAGTAGCTGCGTCCTTTGGGAAAATATTCTAGATTGATCCGTCGGACCATCCAGTGCAGAGGATGTGTGAGCAACGTTTCCTCTCCTGGGATGAGACGCCACAGAGAAGACTCCAGCTGTAGAGGCACCAGCAGGCACGCATGGTCTGCACTGACCACCTAAAGACCAGCACATAACAAAACAATTCCAAGATGTTGCTAGACAAAATCAGAGGCTCGTTTCCCATCAGTGGGAAATATATTTCTGTTGTGTATACCTGCAAATCATCCAGCAGAGAACCGCCGAGTGTCATATCACCCAGAGGCATGTCTGGGTGACGGCTGTGCAGAAAACCTTGGATCTCAGTGCAGATGTCCAGAGCCACAGACTGAGCCCTCTGCACCTCCTGGGGAGAGAGCGCCGCCCTTGTGTGGTAGTACTGCTGCAGACGCTCCTGAACAGTTCACATGATTTAAAAATCAGTTTTAATACTCCCTACTTTGTTCTAACACATCTATGTCTATTTATAGTCATCATGCAAGGAAACTCCCAAAGTTTATACTGCAACTCTTGATTTGACCATTTAAAAGCACTGCTAACATTTACTGAAGAAATTATTATCTTATACTAATTTCTCTGCTTATGTGGATGTTATGCACAATACCTCAGAGCAATGTCATGCTTGTCTGACTTCTTCTGTATCTTCTGCTTGCCCAGCACACACTGTTTTTTGAATTGGCAGGGCTCTTGGGGCTCTGTCAGCCTAATAGTGCATAATAAATATGTATCCCCTAAGCGCTGCACTTAACAAAACATGCTGGACGCGCATACATAAATGAGCCAACAGCAGCGGAGGAACTACAGAGCAGCTGCTGAGACTTCATATTCTCTCTCTTCAAGGGCTCAGAGGTGAAGTGTCAGAGTGTACCTGCAAAGTCAGGGCGCACAGCTGGAGCCTCTTGGACTTTGACTCCGGTTTAGTCTGCACGTCCAGCATCTGAGGCTGCTGGCAGAGATCAGCTGAGTGAAAAGAGAACAGCTGTGATATAATAACAGAAGGTGTCACACAGGATACGTTCTGTGTATTTGTGTGCCCACTTTCAGTCGCTCAAATACCTTTCTGCTGTTTGGTTGCCTTGGCGACATGCTTCATCACCACACCCTCTATGCCCTTCCTGATGAGTGTTGGGGAAGCAGAGACCAAACTCAACTCCTCCCAGCTCTCAGCCATCTTCTGCTCCACCTTTTCGTCATCTGCTGCGCGGCCTGCGCGCTCTATCAGCTGAATGAAAACACTCATTGTCACGGACGTGCAGCCACGCGTACACTCTACAAATACAATTACATACACCATCACAACCCACAAGCAAATAAACGTTGATAGACAGAACCATCCTCAGGACCCGTGCAGTCCAAAGTGCATGTAAGATTTTTATTTTTTTTTAAAAATGGGTTAGCATAGATGAGGGTGAAAGAATCATAAGAGATTATAATATTTAACACTGACGTAAATACAGCAAAGAAAATGGGGAGAGATGCCATAAGACATGATTTTTAGATCCATGTGTAATAGTGCAAAATTCAGATTTTGCACTATTACTTTTACTTGTTTCATCCCTTTTGCAACACAGTTAAAGTACATTAAGTAAAAGTACTCATTGTGCATAATGATCTTTTTCAGAATCACATACATTATATTATATTATTAGATCAGAATTTAAAATTATTGTTACTGGCAGCTACAAGAGTGATGTATAAAGGCGAGAAAAGGCAAAAATGATGAACAAATGATGAGGAATCTGTCATTCATCCCTTTAGATACACAATATTTCCATACTCACTGGGCTTGGGAAAGATGTTGTGATGTGGTACTAACAAACTCAAAAAGCACTCACCCGTTTCACTGCCAGTGTAGCGATCCCCAGCAGAGCCGCACCTCCAACTCCCAGAACCAGCCGGGCATTAGACAGCAGAAAGTCAATCACTACAGCGATGCCTTCCTCTCCTCGCCTCCGACTGCTCTGGAAGTTCATCTTCTCCTTTTTCGTGGTCAGCCTTTGGAAAAGGAGACGGCATGCATTTGGAAGAGCAGAAGGCAACACAAGATATGACTGACTGTCAGAGGGAAAACAACATTTTGGGGGTTTCTCTTCGTTTAGAAATAATTGTATGCAACAGCACTCTAAAGTGTTGAAGTCTGAATAATTCATGAAAGTGGAATAGTGTGCACAGCAACATTTCTATTTAATATGATGAATAACTTCACACACATCGAGCAGAGTATTCTTCAAAGATGTGTGGACACATTAAAGAAATAAACTGAAGCTTTTATACCTTGAATGAAGGGCTTGGTTCTTAATCTTTCAGCACTCTTTATGTCAATACTTCTACGAGCCACAGAGTATTTCTTAGAATGACAAAACCTGCTCTCATCTTTCTTAAAGCAGCATCCCTTCCCAGTTAAAGAACAACTAAACATGTCAGAAAGTGCTGGCAGAAACAGTGTTACATAAACAAACATGGCTGTGATTGTTAGTGGGAATCCTAACAGCTCAGTTTTGACATGCTTCAGAACTGTCACTGAGTTAATAGTGATGTAGTTACATGAAGAGAGCTTCACAGACTGGTGTAGCTGACTACACCATTCAGGGCTCTGCTCACTGCTTTAGTATCAGGAACTAAATATGTCTGCAAAGGTTGCCTTGAATATGGTGCAACTAAGGTCATATTTTAGACCTGAAACAGCCACAATAAAGGTTCTGTTTAAAAAAAAAGTAAGTTCACAGGATCAATGTCTGACATGCATTCGCCTAATTGGGCTTGATACAACAATATTCCTTTCTTTTTTCTTTCATAGCTAGGTGTTATAGACAGGCAAGCTAATTTAAAGCAGACTTTTGTGTCATGGTCTTTTTCCACAGGTGTAATCAATCCCATTAATTGTGCTCCTAAGCTCATTACAGTACACCAGCCCTTACTGATGACACCTGGGATTTTCCTGTTGTGACACATCAGTCTGTTGGTAAAACATCCCTCCCACTATGGAGGTCTATGATCCAGTGCACTGCAAAACTTCAGTTAAGGAGCTTGTTTAAACTGATTGTAAGCTTCTATAACTGAACATGACAGTGATAGAAATGTATTTTTAGTTTGTACAAAGCCGAAAGTTTGTTGAGCTTATCGCGTTTAGCTCCAGATGCCTGATATCCACAAATAGCTATAAGATATTACTCAAAACCATTTCAAACAACTCTGTGTCCTCGCTCCCTGCAAGAGGCACAGGGTCCCAAAACCAAAGGAGCGCTCTATTTATAGACCCAGTGCATCCCTGAGTCATCTAGTTACAGCACGTACAGCATGGAGGTGTCACTTTGACTATCAGAACAGAGGTCACTGTTCTGTTATCATCAGGTCAATACTTACATCAATATCCTGATTGCTGTCACAATAGTGCTTAATTATACCACCGCATTCAAACTGCTAATTTAAGCGTGAAAAAAAAATTAATAATATTTATTTATATATATTTATTTATATATATATATATATATATATATATATATATATATATATATATATAAATAAAACACTATATTACAGACACATTAGCACCACCATCAGCAGGATATCCTACTAGACTTCAACTGACAGAGGACCGTCTTTGCCGACATTCAAAAACAAAAACAAAAACAAACTCTACATTTAATAGCTGTGAGTGTGTGTGAATGGGAGGTTGTAAAGTTTTATTTTTGCCATTTTCACTTTAAAGCACTGCAAACCTGCACAGATTTTTAGGTTTTTATCTTAAGCACATTGAGCTTACATGCAATGAAACATCTTATATAAATAAACCTGCCATTGCCATTATATATGACACTAACAAAGACATTATACAAATAAAATGCAATTTTCTTCCTTTTCCATCTGTGTGATAGATTACTGACCAAAGACTAAACATATCACATGTTAAGTATGGCAAATGTAGAAAGGGCAAAGTTAGACTTCTCCCACAGGATTAAAGGATTTGCAGTTTATCCTGCTGACTGGACTGCCAGTATGTTCACCGTAAGAGTACTGTGGAAAAGTTTCTAATGTTAATTGACTTCATAATAAGAGTAGTAAACTGAAAAGAAAAAATCTTGGTGTGCTGATCTTTTGCCCTTAAAACAAACCTTCAAGATATTTGGCATCTTGGACAATTTGCCACAAGTCTTCTGAAGGTTTAATTTCTCTCAGAGTCGACTGTCTTTACATGAATCCAAGATGCTCTGATTCTGCTGCTTGCTAAAGAGAGTTCTTTGCCTGTTTTCATGTGATGTCACGATGCAGAACAGTGCAATGCGTTCTCAGCATTTCACTGACAACGTGTTTGGACCAAATTAGTGAATTTTGCAGAATGTGGCTCCAGACTTTGAGGAACCTTAACCATGCTTAAGGTTTGATTAACCCCCTGTTTAGTCCGTTTCTTTTATCTGTCTCTTGGTGCTTTTGAGAAAAAGTGTGGAAAGCAGGTCATGACAGAAGCATATGGTGTTGTTTCAACTTTTCTTACTCCTCTTTAACTCTCCTCTTCAGAAACAACTTTTAGAATCTGCTAATCACTCACCTAGTTTTATCTGTTTTGTTATCTTGTTTCTGTTTTTACCTCCAAATAATATTATATTATTGCGGTTACTGCTTTAGTCATGCTCTGGGTTATATCCAAACGAACTAATTGCTTGCATAACTGGTCCTTTAACAGCCTCCAAATACATTGGTGAGGCATTTTTCCAAAGGGAAACTTGGAAATTTAAGAGAGGAGACTTCAATTAAGTGTTTCTGTGAAACATCTGGAATCACTCAAACTTTTGAAGGTCTCACTACTAACGAGTTGTGACAGTATTTTAGCGCCGACCTCCCTTCTCATCTCTAGCCTTACAAAAACAGTCGAAAAATACGTCGACGGAAATGAGTAACATACTGACAGACAGTAAAGTTACACAGCTGTCCGAATAACAACGCAGACAAAAACAAAGCGTTTCTCATTGTTAGCAGCTAGCCAGCTGGTTAGCCTTGTTAGCAGTCCATTATATAAGTTATCTCTCCACCCTCCTGATAAATATGCTTACCACTCAGTGCGAAGAAAATGTGATATTCAGGTTCAGAACCATTGGAGTTTGACAGAACACGTCTTTTGATGCTTTTTTGGCAAATAAAAAAAGCCAGTCGACTGTCGTTTGCTGCCATAAATATGCCATAAACAGTAGCTAACAGCTGGTGGCTTCTTCTTCGTCTTTTTTTTTTTTTAAATTTCGGATATGATAATCATCGTTAAAGGTGCATTAGCGCCCCCCGGTGACGCTCTGGAACAACAGACCTTCAATAACTGTCCGGCTCTCTTCTGTACAGGTGTTCTAACTAATCGGGTTATTTCTATACATTTATCTGAATTTCCAAAAATAATGTAACATAGATAGATAGATAGATCTCTGATATATATATCATATCTCTATATATGTGATTTTATTTTATTTATTTATTTATTTTTAAACTGAAACATTTTATGCGTTTTACTTACTGACACAGACCCAAAATTCTTCAGGTACAAAGGCAACCAAAAGATGTATATCTTCATATGCAGATTATATATAACACATCTAAAAAAGGAAAACATTAAAGGAACACCTGCAGTGAATTTTAAAGGACAGCTTTTTTCCTTTTTGTGGTTCTCCCTTTAAGTTAAATCATCACTTAATAATTAACTATTCCAAAGCTATAAGATAAGATTTCAGTGAAGATGAAAGTTCTCTCCTACTCAAAGTGGCTGACAAGAAAGAAAGGTTTTAGACTTTTCAGCAAGCCTTCACTGAAGTTGAAGAATTCCATCAGTTCAACATAGTGTAAAAACATAAACAGCTCATTTGGATCAGATGTTAAATTCTGCAGTAGTTTGTAGAGGAAACTTTAGATGAATACCCTGACTTAGTTCATGAGGTGGAGCTTGTGAGGAAACTGCTTACGTCAGCTTTCTGCTTTGAAATAATAAAATGAGAGTACTCTAGATTGAAGTTTCCAGAAGAAATTGTATTTCTGATACCACAGAATCAGACCATTAAAAACAATGTTCATAACTGCATTTGTTTAGCAGTTTGCAGCGGCTGGAAAGTTTGCAGTAAATTGTAGTGACATATGTTTCAGCTTCTTACTGATATTAGATATAAAATAAGATTTCTCAATAGAAGCGACCAGTGTTGATCTTTTAATCTCAAATTCTGCACTTAAAGAATGTAACAAATACATATTTGTCAGTATGGCAGGCAGAATAAATAGACTCAGGAGAGGCAAATTCAGCTTTATTTCATTTAGCGAGGACCTTTGTCAGTCAAAACAAATGACAACTAAAAACCCATGAAACCATTTTATGCTCCTTCACTGTCCACACAATCATTTCAACTTTAGCCGAGCTACACAGAGCCATGAACACCCCACGTCCTGTTTTTAGAAAGCAATTTCTCCTCTGAACCAAGGTTATTTTTGCTCATATGTAACTCCATACTAAGCAGTCATCTAATGAGTACCTCTGCCAAACATGGCTGACTGGAAGCAAGCGACAAATTTATGTTTACACAGCAAACCGCAAGGAAATTGTTTCTGCTCAGACCCAAACTAAACAGGACATAATGGAGGTCATTCTGCTCAAATTAAAGTTCTGACTGACCCCAATTTCACCTTATTTAAAAGAGAAAAATTTAGATCTAGCACAGGACAGCAACAACGTCAGAATGAAACAGGAGTGTAAAACAAGACCTGAGTTTTTCCATTGCTCCTGAAATGGTGCATCACTCCAGCTGACAGACCAGCAAGAGAAGCCATGCGGCCGAGTTGAATCGTAAAACAAAAATCCAGGTTTCACGTCTGCTGCAACTTAAAACTGCAAAATGGAGGCTAAAGTGAACTGAGTGAAGTTACAGGTCAGAAACGTAGGTGCTAAAACTCAAACGCTCCATAAAAGTCCTCCAATCAAACACTATATAAACATATTGTACATTATAACAAGTTAGATTACAGCCCAGGGTTTCCTTTTTACAAGTCCATACTCCTTTCAGCTCTCAAGGTCTGTACATCTTGGTTACAAAAAAAACAAACAAAAAAAAAACAACATGCCAGTTTTAGGTATCTATGAACATACAAACAAAAAGTTTAATTTAACTGAACAGTTTATCAACAGAGCCTAACTGTAGTGAATAACTCCAAGTGCTGTAATAAGTAGCAGAGATGTAAGCTTTGTCTGCCAAAAACTAATCCAGACTCAAATCAAAAAGCAACAATATGATAACTGCCCTCCCTGTGCCAAACTGAAACAAACGGAGCAAGTTTGAATGAACAAATAATATAATACTGAAATATAATAATCAGCCATAACATTAAAACCACCTGCTCAAAACGGTGCAGGCTGCACTCAGTGTTGCCAAAACAGATTTGACCTATCATGCCATAGGGGTAGGGGTGTCTCTGATGGCGCTGTGATGCTAGCAGCAGATTCTTTGGCTGCCTGTGTGTCCTGCTAAGATGTTTTCCTCATTGCTGTTTGTCCTGCTGTGCTCCAGTGTTTAGCTGGCCAAAGTAACTTTGACATGAACGCCAGGACCCCGAGGATTCAAACGACGCTGTTCTGTAATGAGATCATCGATATGATCCTGTTCACCTGTCAGTAGTTTTCATGTTGTGGCTGATGGGCTTACATAAAAAAAACCAACAACCAGATATTCATATGTTCACATGTGAAAGGAGTCCTCAGTGGCGCCTCATTTTGACTTTGCGCCCTGAACTCTCCTGCTCTTTGTCGTAGTCTTGGCCGCGTCTCCTGTAGTTCTCTGAGGTGATGCTGTGACGATGACGGGACAGTGAAGGACGTCTGTTCTCCTCTTTATCCATCTCCAGAACCCTCGGCCTGGTGGAGTCACATTTGGGTCATTCATCACAAACCCTTTCATCGCACAGAGTTATCTTACTAACACACCTCACGTTTATTCTTGCAGATTCACCACCTCTGAGCCATGACAAAATATTACCGCTTAGAGTTCTGCTTAAGTGCTGCCCAGTTTTCCAAGTGGGTAGCGAGACCAGAGGCTAGTATCGTCCCTGACCTCAGTGGAAGACGCTTTTCTGTCACAGCAACTTAAAAAGCAAGATGTGACACCCTCTATATCTTTTTTTACTTTTTATTTCTTTTCTACATGTTTAAACTTGAACAGACTGTATGATGAATACCACTCACTGGTGTTTACACACATCATCTTGACCCAACATGGGATCACCTACTCTGCTGCACAGCCTGTCATCCTGACAGGAATCTTTTTTTTTCTTTGGCAGAAATAGGTAAATGGTTTTGTTTGTACACATCACACTTTCCACACATCTAATTATGCTGGCAAAAACAAGCATTGCTTGTACTGTCATGTCAACAAACTTAACCCTACAATATCTTTGGTCAAGGCTTTCTGCCTCATTTATTGATTGAGAAAGCGTTTGTTGTGCTGTTTGCCTGAGAATTAATTAGGGCCACTTAAAGAAGTACTCACACCGATGCCAACTGTGCATTTCATAAAAGACTCATTAATAGCCCTAGTTACTGTGACTTGAGGGGCAGACAATCTGCTTGAGACTAGCAGCCTCATTTTCAGGGGGCAGCTGTGAATTTCTAAACACTGGCTTTGTTAGAATGAATTAACGTTACATAAATACTGAGAGTGGCACCACTTGTCCAGACACTTATCAATGCTTCAGTTTAGAGGAGACTGGAATCAGTATGAATTTAATGCCAAACTCTGGTACCCTTTCCTAGCACTCACTGATTGCAGCCTCTATGTTTTCCAATTACATTTTGACCAGTTTCTCATCAGATGAAATACTTGTGCGCTGTTTTTAAAAGCTAGTCTGACTTTTCTCAGTTTAGTTTGTACCATGAAGACCTCTGGTGTGTTAGCACGTGCGGGTGGATACCTGTGAGCAGCATCAGGGTCTGCTTTGCGATGAGAACGTTTGGCTTTCAGGCGACCTGGTTTCTGTGCCAAAGAAGCTCTTAACGAGCTGTCAGAGCCCAGTCGAGGAGCGTCAGGTCTAGTCCTGCCAAAAAGAAGAAGAAGCAGAATAAGAAACACTGGGGTTGAGAGAGAGGTTTAAATTAGGATTGTCAATTTTTCAAAATCACAGTGTGTTGACTCACTTTCTGAGGATGATTACTGCACGCCTTTCTTTTATGTCCTGCGGTCGGATGCAGTGGGTAATGTCATCTGCTGCATAGCCACTGAGAGAGGGGAAAAGAGGCTTTTAGTGACTGCTCTCTGCAGCCCGTGGGAACTACACAAAAACACAAAACATGAAAGCAAACACAGCTATACTCACCTAAGCACGGTGACACTTCCTCTTCTCACAGGCAAGACAAACACAGGCTCAGACACCCGAATCGGTTTGAACTGGAAGCGGCAGCCGAAGCAGAGAGCGCTGTCACTGAAGAAGGACACGGACACGATGGGCCGGTCAAAGATGTGCAAAGGATCCACGTGTGACACGATGCAGCCACCTGGCTGATAGTCATTGATGACTGCACTGTTGACAAACCCCTCTGGGATGACTCCGTTTGTCACCAGCCGATTGATCACCAGCTCGTGCACCCAGCTCGGGATCTCATCCACTTCTCCTTTGCGGTACAGACGCTCCTGACCCGGACCACGCTTCTCCAGCTGGGCTCCATACGTGTAGCCCTCCCCGAAGAAGTACTTATTCCGAAGGGGCGCTCTATCCACGGTGTGCTCGCGGTAAAGTCCGGCCTCTGCCTGTGCAACCACCTCGTCGATCTTCTTCTCGATGAGGGCGCACTCCTCCGGCGTGAAGATGGTCTTCTGCTGGATGCTGCTCCTCACCCGGCGGGCCTCCTGCTCCCGGAGGTCCGTGCTGTCATCGCTGTGCTCGTACTCGTCGTCATCGGATTCCCGGTGCTTGCGTTTTCGGTGTTTCCCGTTGCTCGTTTCGTCCACGCACTTGTTTTCGTAGTCGTCTCTGTGCGGAGTCATGGATTTGAGCTTCTCCCTCAGGTCGGAGTATCCACTGGCTGCCATATCAGCCAAAACAAGATGACCGGCGTGCTGCGACGAGGGCTGCTAGCTAACAGATAGCACGCATCAGCACTGCATTTCAGCACCAATTACTCGGGGTCTTGTTAGCGTGAGCGGACTAGACGTCTAACAGATGAATATCACTTGCTTTAAAGGGTCCAGTTACTTTCTCGCAGCGCATAAAGTAGCTAACATTAGCTAAGCTGGTGGGCCACCCCGCGTCTGCATTGAAGTAACGATGTGGTGTGGCGGACTCTCTCAGGAAAACAAAGCCGTGGCAAATGCAGCACGCTCGGCCAGCAGAAACGCGAAAAATATTATCTGAGCGGCCTGGCTACCAGCTAGCGAGCAAGCAAGCTAGTAAGTTAGTTAGCTCCACTAGCCTGGCTGGGTCTGTCCGTCGCCGCCTGGAAAAACAGACAAACCACGCAGCAACATTTCACATGTCGCCGTTAAACTCCAGACCTCAGAGCTCCGCAGACGAGTCAGGTTTTAACTCCAATAGCCTGGGAAACGCATTGCTATATGTGCACGAATCTTGACCTCCTCTTAGTGTACACCAGTACAAACCGTCTCCAAGAAAAAGGCTGAAAATAAACTCGTGTAACCTGCCAGAAGTCTGCGCATGCTCGGTGACGATTTGACAGTTTGGGGCGGGGCTAAATCCATTTTGGGAGCCCCGAGGACACATTTTAGTCCGCTGCTACTAATTCTGTCCCACTTACCTCTTATTTACCTCCACCGAGTCCACACTTTACATCCAGATAGCTCTGTTTTTTTATTTTATTAACTCCGCTGGTTCTCAGTTTATATAGCAGATATACAAAGAAAGAAAACTGTACGACTAAAAAATAGTTTTTAAAGTTTTATGCAAACTTTTTATTTCATTACATATCACGAAGTAGAATAAAACAGTGAATATAGTGGAATAAAAAAAGTGTTGTTATACAGTAAAAATAACTACTTACCGGCCGCTATAGAGTTTGGAAGCAAGCAGTATTTGGCTTAACTCTCGCACACTGAAACAATGTATATTTTTAATATTATGTGTGTAAACGATGAAGTCAGTAAATACCTGATTGGGAGGAAGGTTGCTGGTTAAATATTTCACTTTTTCCCCAGCAGTGTATAGTTATGCACGTAATATAATAATCACTGAAGAAGTTCACAATTGTTTTTAAAAACCTGATTTATTGTGATTTATATATAATGTTTCTTGTTTTGATTTTTTTTTAACAAAATGTGCATTATCAAGGGCTGAATATAACAATAAAGAGTACAGTCAACTGTACTTATAAAAAAATATAAAACATGTAGCCTATCAGTTATAAAACTTTGTGAAGACACGACACCGGCCCTGCAAAGCCTCCCCACATTTCATTTACAGCTTCTGTACACATAAAACAGTTAAGTGCAATTATTAATGAGTCACAGATAGAAAAACAGGAAATTCGTCCAGTATTGAGATCCATTCTTGTTCTGCACTCATAGAAAGTGACCTCACATTTGTGTGTGTGAGATACATATAGCAAACACCTTAAGCTGAGAAGAGGTAGGCTATTTATGAAGGTCTCATGTACATTAGCGAGAGCATGTGCACTCGTGAAAGTTTGTGCGTTACAGCATGGTGATTTCGCTGGGTGGCAGAGTGAGCCTCTTCTCCCGCACCGACATCATGTTTTCCACCTGCATGGCGACGACTCGACACAGTTCCAGGCCCTGAGGATGAAGAAAGAGCGGATCAGAGCCCGAAAGCTGACTGGCTAAAGATGATCAAGATTCTTTAGATGTGTGGTTTGCATAATACCTGCTCCAGCTGTAGCTGAATGACACGTTGTGCGTTCATATCCCCTAAGGTGAGGTCTACATAAGGGTAACTGGTCCCAGCAGTGGGTCTCTGGGTGCGGGTGGACTGTATATCTGCCAGGGGGACCAGTGCCATCATCTCCTGCATGACAGAGACTAAACTTTTACAGCTGTCTGCTGAAATTACAGCTCTGCATATGAGCTCATCTTCTCGTCACGATGCGCTGAGTCATAAGCCGACCAAAGGTGTGTGTGTGTGTGTGTGTGTGTGTGTGTGCGCGCTCCTTACATGGGTATTTTTGTGGAGGAAATGGAGACCGTGTTGATTGACAGCAACGATACAGGGAGCGTAAAAGGTGGTGGAGCTGCTGCTGTGGATGTAGAAGAACGAAGAGCCGAACATGGGGAATGCACTGACCAGGCCTGAAAGCGCACAAGAAAAATTTGAGTAAATTTTCAATCTTGGGGTGAAGCAGTTGAGTTTTAGTTTAACACATTACTGTAGACCACCAGGTGTTCCTGCAGCGCTTCTTAATGTCCACAGCAATCTTACCCAGAAACTGTGCTCGGGCCTGGTGCGGGTTCAGTGCCTGTACTTGCTGCATATGCTGTGTCGCCATGGTAACCCACTGCTGGGGTGGCTGCTTTTTGAAGAGAGGTGTGGCGATGTACTCCGATAATTCGTGTCTGCAGGAGAGGGAGAACAGAAACAGAGTATCAGATAAACAGCAGTCTGTTTCACTCTGTGATTTCCCACATTTCTCCAGAAGAGTTTTACAACTCAGTGAGCTGCTCTTCTCCGCTTTAGGCTGTGTGTGTGTGTGTGTGTGTGTGTGTGTGTGTGTGTGTGTGTGTGTGTGTCTGTGTCTGTGTGTCTGTGTGTGTCTGTGTATGGGGGAGGAAGGATCGAGGATAACAGCGGTTAGAGCAAGAAGTCATATAAGAGTTTTTACAGTTGAGAAAGTAGAAAAGCAGTCATGCCTTTTAAACACAATAACTGGTGACTGCACCACAGTCTGTGCCTGCATTTACTAAACTGCTGCAAGTCGAGTCAGAATCCTCCACTTAAACATTAACATTACACATTATACCAGATTTTACTCTGTTTTCTTTCATGCAGGGCATTTTATGAGGTCTTTACTCTTAATTTTTCAGCATGACACTAAATTCTCGTTCCTTTATTTCACACCTTAATTGCTGTAATTTCTCACCACTAAAATGAGCATTAATACTACATTATAGATATAAAAGACCACAACAAATTTGGTCATTGTAGGGTGTATTACCAAAGTTTTTGATGGGAACAGAATTTTTTCATTTTAAAGTCTAACCCATCCAGAAATACTGGGGAAAGTGTTCATTCAACGTTCAAATATCAAGAATAACTTAGTTAACAAGTTATAAGAATTTAAAGGCAAAAACAAAACCGAAGTTAGACAAACATAAAGAATGTATAGAAACATGCTGACACTGTTTTTACTTCATGAATGACTTCCATCTACAGTCACTGAACACTTTATAAGGTACATCTTATTAATACCAGGCTGGATCTCTTTTGCCTTCAGGACTGCCTTCATTGTTTGTGGCAAAGATCCAACAAGCTGCTGGAACCATTCCACAAAGATTTTGGTTCATATTAACATGACAGTATCAAAGAGGTGCTGCACATTTGTCAGCTGCAAATCCAATATGAGAATTTCTCAATCTACCACATCCCAAAGGTGTACAGTGAAGTCATTGTCATGTTCATGAAACCAGTTTATGATGTTCTGAGCTTTTAGGCATGGTGCGTTATCCTGCTGGAAGCAGCCATCAGAAGATGGGTACACTGTGGCCATAAAGGGATAGACACGATCAGGAACAACATTTAGGTAGGCTGGGATGCTTGTGGCTAAACGTATGGCAAGAAAATAAGCCATTACACCTGCAGGCTAAATTGTTGACAGGATGGATCCATACTTGTACAAGTTGTATGCCAAATTCTGAATGTTATAACAGAAATCAGGTTTTACCAGACCAGATTTTGCCGATAATGGGCAAATTGTGCAAAAAAAATTTAGTTTCCTGTTCTTAGCTAACAAGAGTGCCACCCAGTGTTGTCATCTGCTGCCTGGAGCTTCTCTGTTTCAAGGTTCAGTGTGCTATGCATTCAGAGATGCTCTTCTGCATGCCTTCTGTGACTTTGTATCAACTCAGAACAGTCTGGCCAATCTGAACCAGAACTGTTGCTCGCAGAATATTTTCTCTTCTTTAGACCATTCTCTGAAAACGCTAGAGATCAGCAGATTAGCAGTTTCTGAAATACTCAGTTTAGCTCATCGGGCATGAACAAACACGCCACATTCAGTCATTTAAATTAACTTTCTTCAACCATGTTTATCTGCCTGAATGCACAGAGTTGGAGCCTATCCATGCCTGCTGCTAATATTTTCTTTTAATTGAGATTTGTTTGACATCAGGATTGTTAAAGTACAATAAGTTTGTGTTTTCAGGACAATGATTATCACTAAAGTAAATTGTTCAGAACAAAGTAAGTATGTAAAATTAAGTAAAATTGAACTCCAGGTTAAATTTAAAGTCCTCTTTGGGGCTCATTAGAATTAAACTATAACCACTTTCTCAGTGCTGCTGTTTCCTCACATGCTGGGAATGAAGATGTTGTCTTTGGCTCGGTGCTGCAAAGCTGCCAGTTTGGAGATCTGGTGAAACTGTTGATCGCTCACTTTTCCATGTGGAAGAACATTCAGCAGACCCTTACAGTAGTCTGGAAGGATCTAAATAATCACAAAAACAGGGTTATGCACACATGCATACACACAGGTAAACAGCAGCTACCCAGTATGTGCGGCAAATGTTGTACCTGGTTATAGTGCATGGCCACACAGAGCTCATTGTCAAACTTGAGCGGCTGAGTCCAGACGACTCGCCTGAACCAGAAGCTGTAGCCGGTGTCGACTAACTCGGCCTCTGTCGCCACATCCAAGATGTACTCATGCTTGTTCAAAGGACGCACATTCTGACCTGAACATGCAAATATGCAAAGTTTTTACACAGTGGACGTGCATATTTTCACACTGGCCACTGCTCACCCCCCAAAAAGGAGTTAAAACTATTGATACTCGTGTTCTGAAATGTGCTGTGCAGCCCCATGCTGCGTGACCTGCTGTGCTTTGGAAAAGCGCAGGAGCAAGAGCAGCTGCCAGCTGTTATCATGTGGAGATATTTAATGCTCAGGGAAGAAAAAAGACAACAATGGTGTTTGTGTATAAAGTATATGTAGTGTGAGAGCATTTCAAGTGGCTTAAACATTAAATTATTGATAAAGCAGAAGGAAACGAGCCATAGGGCTGTTCTTCATCACTTGTGTTTTTAAATACACACAAAAAAGGCAAACAACTGTAGAGAGAAAAAATGTTTACTTTTAGAGGTACAGTCATGTGAAAGAAGGTGCCCCTTCTTCAAATTATAAGGTTTTACAGATCAGGACATAATAATAAAAAATATAACATATTACACTTTGGCTAATTTACCTGCCTTCTCTGGCAGACCAGTCTTCCTGAGTTAAAATCCTGAGCATACTCGTTAATAAACCTTTTGAAATTGCAAAGCTGTCGGTCTCCAGGTTGTGTTTGAGTCCAGGAAACTGAGTTTCCTTGATTGGCTATGGCACTGCGTTGAATGTTTTCCACCTGTGAATAATCTTTCTCACTGTTGAATGGTGGATGTCAAATAGTTTAGAAATTTAAGCCCTTCCAGAGTTAACTCACACCAAAATGCTGCAGATGAGCAACCTGCCAAAACTTCTGCTTTAATCGAGTGGATCTGATTAGCAGCAGCCGGCTGCTTCTTACCCCATTAAGTCAGATAGAAACTATCACAGGTGTAATTAATTTTTCCGCACACTGCTTCTGCATTTTAGTGTAATTTTGGGTAAATTAAAAATGGCGCACTGCAATACGTCATGTGTTATGTTCACTGCGGGCTGTATTTACCTCATTTTAAGACCTGCAAAGGATTAGATGATGAGTTTTACCATCCCCTGACTTTCTCCTACAGCTAAGCCTCAGAGAGCAACTAACAGAGATTCTCAAAGAGCATAAATACAAAGTTTAATATTTATGTGTTTGTATGTGTTTGAGACAAGCTGCCCATGAGCATACCTCTATTGGTCACTAAAAATATGGCATATTCTTCCATAGCCTCCAGCTTGTGCAGACCCATCTCATAACACAGCTCCTCGATCACCTCCAGGGCAACCTAAAAAAACCAAAACCCAAACACAACAGTGTCAGTGCAGACACATGAATGCATCACGACCGCCTCGCTCTCATGATGCACACCAGTGACGGTGATAGTGGCAGCTGAGTACTTACAGAGCACGTTTTGATTTTCACGTGACGTTCGATACCCCCGGGGAAGAGGAACAGCTGACGTTTTGAACTCCGTCCCGCCTGAGGAGGCACGAACACATACACATGTAATACACTGCTATAGATTAAACTATACACACTGTATAAGTGGGGCTACTTCACAAGATCCTACACCCAATGAAACCTGTTTTTTTTTTTTAAATTAACAGCATGTTTTTCTCTCATTAGGCTCTCCTGTTTGTAGCATTCAGCCCCCCAAGCCTGCTGGTTCCTCAATAAATCTTTCAAAGTGGCTTCCAAGTTGCATCCTTTAGTTATTTGGTAAAAAAGCTGGACGCTGCACTTTTTGCCAAGTATTGCTGAAACAGGAGAAAATTGTGCATTTGTTGGGAATTAGTCTCACACTATAATCCCCAGAAGCGTGTCAGCCATTGCAACACTGTGGCTTTCTGATGTGTAATAGATTTTGGACAACAATCGAGTTCCCTGGCAAAGAGGAAGGGGAGAAAAAAAGCTTTGATTATTCAGACAATGCCTGCTGGTGGGATCCGACCATTGCTGGGTTTGGTCTTTCATTCAATTACAATAAAATAGAATATAACTTTTCATCTTTCAAAAGCCAATTCAGTTCAGCCAGCTACCTCATTAACTTACTGCTTACATTAATAACAGTACTGTAACAAAACATAATAGGAGTAAACTTCATTCTAATTCAAGGCAGACTGGGTTTGGAAATTGTGTCTGTCCTTATTCAGTTTGTAACAAAAAAAAAAAAAAGTGAACAAAGAGTGTACACACCCACAGAGGTGCAACGAAACAATGCAGACAGGAGCACAGCACTATTTAAGCGCTGGGGTAGCTTCAGCTTTGAATGCTCCCTAAACCTGACACCATTATTTTAGTACAATTTACAGCAAATAGTTTTGCTTTTTATTCATTTTATGCACAAATCAGCAAACGTGATAAACTGCGAGTGGAAACTTCAGGACATAAATTAAAGAGAGACACTGACCATCATAGCCTTCAGCTCCATGCTGTTGGGTGGAACAATGCGGCCGCCAAACTGGAACGTCTTCTTCAGATTCTGCTCGCACGCTTTAGCTATGCCTGCCAATTTTATAGGCAACGTTACACATTTACACTCACGGGACAGTAAAAGATGTGTGTTTGTGCGCGCTCGTTACCCTGATACTGCACTCCTGCGCTGCGAGAGGCCTGCTGCAGGTATTTGAGGAGGAAGGGCTTGAGGACTTCAGAGCAGCAGTGGAAAGCAGTCAGGATGTACAGCAGCCGCCAGCCTCGCTGGCAACTGTCGCTGTGGAGCACAGGAGTGCACGCTCGGAATCACAGGCTCAGTGATGAAAGAGGCTTGTACCGCGTGTGTCGGTGTGCGGACTTACGGTTTGGAGCTGGTGTTAGCGGTAAGCTGTTTGAGGAGCTGGCAGTAAGCCTCATCCCTCATCAAGGAGAACTCTCCTATGAGCTGAGCGGTGGATGGACGCACGCACATACACACAAAAATACATAGAACAGCATAAAAAGATTAGCCAGCTGTCAAAGAGAAAACAGCAGAGTAGACAAGGCGAAAAATGATCTGTATGTTTACCTTGAGGAAAGTGCTGACCACTTCCTGTTCTGTTAGCCCCCTTAATGGAGAGTCGCCCATGAAACGCATGATGGCTACATAAAATACACAACCAGGACACACACACACACGCACACCAACAACATTTAAACCTGAACTTCAGATGGTCAAATCACATAATGAAAAATTCCCCTCAAATCCGTTTTACGGGGAAAAAGCAGGAACCTCAGCTCTTCCTTTGCCGAGATGAACAGATATGCAGTAGATGGCACAGGATATGAGAACATCTCCTCTGAACAGAGGATCACTTGAAGCCCGGGTTGTAAAAAAAAAATCAGAAAATTATTAATGTAACTGAAGACAACAGAAGGTGAGAACTTACACAGGAAGAGATCGGCTGCCACTCTGTTCATGGCCGGGTCTGTGAACTCTATCAGAGATTCAGTCAGAGGCGTCTGCAAAGGTGAACACGGTACAAGAAAAGTTACGCGAACGACTCGGTGCGGCCGTAGTGTTACGACAGCAAAACTGAGAGCAAAGAAGAAGGCACCTTGGAAAACTTGATCATTTCAATGGGCTCCCGGGAGTCTCTGTTCTTGCTTTTGCTCTTCAGGGAATCTCTGTGAACACAGTCAGTCATGCCTCATGTTGCCTTTTAGTTCCAATAAAACAGAGCATTTATTTGAATTGCCTGAAAATTAGCAACCTTCAAATATGTATCTAAACAAGAGTACGCAAGCACTTTCGACACAACTGATTTCAGTGTACCTATGATGCAGATTAGTACCTCTCAGTGTTACATCATTTTAATATTCTATCATTGGAGCAGGACTTAGCATCATAAATTGTATTTCAATGCAGAACTTGTGAACACAGGAGCTCCTAAATGATTTTCAAAGTAAGTCAAGTATTTTTGATTACTTTCGATGCCCCTTTCTGATGCTCCTTCTCGGGCCATACCTCCTCATTTCAATCTTTTATCTTTGCCTAGTGAAATTTCTAACAGCAACAGGTTCGCTGTTCCTGCTGCTCAGCAGCTGCATCCACTTGAAGACTGTGCACTAAAATTAAGGAGACATTCTGTTGCTTCTAATGTTCTCACGCAGTGATAATTTTACATGAAAATACAGCCAAAATTACAACAGAGTGTTATTGTTAGGAAGTCTGGTGGCTTTGTCTATTCCCTGCTGATTACTAAGAATAAAAGATAACTAACACATCTTTTTCCTGTTCTGCTGTTAGAGCACGGTAAACTCATTCTGTGTTTTCCCTCACCCTTTCCCGCTGGGCGCCTGTCTGAAGTACTTCTTGGCAAACTCCAGCATGTCATATTTCGTGTCCTGCAGGGCACTTTCATCCAGATCTCCATCAGCAAAGCCATCAACAGAGACCTTCTGAAGGGCAAAGAGTGACAGTGAAAAACAACCTGAATTCAGTTTGACAGAAAAACAAGCAATCTGTATGTGTGTGTGAGTGTCTCTGAACCTCAATTGTTTGATCTATCTCATGCGCGGCCATGGTGGATGCTACGGCGACAGCGACAGCTGATGACACAGCGAACTGTCCCGCTCCACCTCGAGGCTCCGACTTTCGGTCCAGTGGAAGTGACAGGAAGTCAGGAGGAGCGACGGGATGGACGCACTCGGCGGGGAATGCGCCGGAGCGGCCGAACACGGCACCAAACTTCCAGCCTGATGCGCAGACAGAGCAGAGGGGTAACAAGGTGCAGGTGCAGGGCAAACACCTGATTGTTCACTGTGCCTAAACAAGCTTTTGCTTTACTGCAAATCCTGATCGCTATCGGCCTTTCCTCTACCAGCAGGTCAACTTTTCAATTAAAGTGGTCGGATCTTTATCTGCAGGCTTTTCCTTCATTTACAAGATGTGATCCCCCTCCCACCTCTCTGCTGCCACACTGATAACCTGGCACAAAAGGCAGTCTTCTCTCTAATTGTAGAGACACAGCACACATGGGTGCTTGGATTGATTAGAGCATAAGGCTAACTTATCTGATATGGGGCAACCTCCAACCCTCATCCCAAACATGACATGGTGCTGTAGCAATCCTCGAAGCTAAGCGAGTGATGAAATTAATCATCAATCAATTAAACCTTCAGTGGGAGACTGCGGCACCCACGGTGTGGGACGGAGAGATTTCGCAGGTCTTTCCTCCTCACTGCTGTCAGACTCCACAACAAAGACTTTAACTGATCAAACACACACATCCACTAATGTGCAATAATCTTTTCTGGCATCGTTGTATTCTTACTCAGTTGTATATAGCATTTGTATTCTATTTTTATCTTATTGTATATTTTATTCTATTTTATTCTACTGTATATAGTATTTTATTTTATTCTATTCTGTACAGTTGTGTACCGTACTTATTCTTATTGTATTCTAATTTTTGCTTCATAACTTTTGCACTGTCCACTTCCTGCTGTGACAAAACAAATTTCCCACATGTGGGACTAATAAAGGTTATCTTATCTTATCTTATCTTATCTTATCTTATCTTATCTTATCTTATCTTATCTTAATGCTGCAATATTCAATAGTTTAACCTGTCAGCTGGCTCATAGTTTCCAGAGACGCTGTTTGTTTTTTTCTTTTTCAGACTTATGTGAAAACTGGTTCAGTTTTCTGAGGAGAAGAAGCAAAGTTAGAAGCATGCAATTGTCATTTGTCAAACCAAGATTCATCCATCAGACTATCAGATAGAGAAATAAAATTAATCAATCCACAGAATATGTTTTGACTGCTCTAGAGTCCAGAGACACTTTATCTGACAGCTGGCATTTTGCTCAGTGATGTAAAGCTTGCATGCAGCTGGACAGCCATGGAAACCTATGCCACAGTTTCCATGGCTCCATAAATACAGATTTCGTATTTATGATAATGCCAGAGGAGGTTTGGAGCTCAACCCATCAACCTGCTCTGTAAGTTTACACCAAGTTTCTGTGGTTCCTAAATGCTTCCACTTTGCAACAGTACATGTTGCAGTTGATTGGGAAATATTTATGAGTGAAGAAATGTCACCAACTGACTTGTAGTAAAACTAGCATCCTATGACAGCTCCACACCCAAATTTAGGAAACCCTTTAGAACAGGAGTGTCAAACATAAGACCCGGAGGAAAGAATCAACAAGGACTCCAATCCCGCCCACCTGATGGCTTTGGAAATGTGAAGGAGGGTTTAAATTGTGTACTTTAAAATACAGCATTCCACTGATAAAGACCTCCCTGCGGCCATTCTTACTACACCAAAGTAATTATGTAAAAGATAAACAAAAAAATGAGAGAAAACCCATTTTTTTCCACTATCTACAATAGAAATCTCAGTCAGATTTTTGCAATAGACCAACAGTAAGATAAAAAGAAACAGAATTTCCTGTGAATTAATGAAAATTTGTTTTGTAATTACAGGACAGTCTGGGGATTATCGTGCTGACAGATGTCTTTTATTTACTTAATTTCTTTATCATGCAGGAAAGAAATGAGTTGAACTGTTGAACTTTCCTTCTTTTTTTGCTTATATTACGATATTTGACAGATTTAATGTGCAGTTAAACTTCTTTACAGTGACAGAAAGGGAGGTTTACTCATCCGGCAAATTTAGCAGTATGTGGCCTTTTACATAAAATGAGTTGGACATCCCTTCTGTAGACTGACCCAGTCTTTCACATATTTTTGTATGGCCAGACTGCGTAGCTAGGTGCATGATTTTATACTCCTGTGGCAATATGACTGAAAAAACCTGAATTGTTAATCTTCCAATTTTGATATAGTGCTCCAAAACAATGTTACTTTCCTTTCTAAAAATAAATAAAATTGTTTTAGCTTTTCATGTGGCTATAAGGTCACGTTTAACATCCTCAAGCAGTAAACAGGGCCGGGGACCAAATCAAAGAGAAGTGACAGAAGTAACTGGATAAGAAAACCGTTGTGTCTCAACTTTGGAGATCATCTTGTTTCAGGCAGAAGTAAAAGAAACATTGGCTTATAGGGACCAGCACTTTGCCCCAAGGTCAGCAGTAAGTCCCTTTTTGTGTTTCATAAGAACACACACGCAAAGAATCTTAAAAAAGAAAAAACAAACGCACATTTCAGGCACGTAGTTGATGAAAAATGTTTTATGCAGCCCATAAATCAACTTAACATTAAAGGTTAATTTATGTAAAAATATAGCTTTTTATGCTACCATTTAAGGACTGTGGTTGAATGAGAGCGGTCTGAATGGCGCGGGCAGAATTCACATGAATAAAACATGAGCATGGAGTGCTATATGAGCAATTTATAAGTTCTGAATTTAAGACCCCGAAAAACAAAACCAATACATCAGATTAAATTAGAAATATGCGCGCAAACTTCTGCTGTAGTTTGTCTTATCCACTGACTGCTTGACGTGACATTTGTGATCCCATTTCATCTTTTATGTCCTCAAGAAAACACATAAATCAATAGTTTTGGAACTGCATTGCAGTCATCCATCTGGAAAATAATTTTCTGATACAATATTGTATTTAAAGAGTGCCGCAGGCGCCGTCAACACGACTGCAGCTATTCTTCCCTGGCTTTAAAAATACCCTCACATCCCCAGGGTACACAGCGCAGCATAGGTTAGTAAATCCTTTAAAACCGTCATTTTGAATTGTCGCTTTGTTTATATTTGGGCCTCGTCCAACATCTGGGAACTCTGTGCAAAACTGATTGTTTTTTGTTATTAAAATAACAGGATTTCATAAATACCGAAGTCCTGAGTGTCTCTTTTGAGCTCCTCCAAAAACACAACCTTCTTCCTCACCACGCAGCCATAGCTGTACCCTGGAGAATGAGCAAAGGCAAATATGAGCTCATGAGTCTGCCGCAGATTCACACAGAATACAGCGTGACTTCCACACCAGTGCCTCACCTTTCTCCAGCCCATCCATAACCTGAAGCCTGATGATGTCACCTTTATGGAAACTGAGCATCGAGCGTTCATCTGTAACAAAGTTACGCTCTGCAATCACGTAGTCTGAGTCCTTGAGGGGGAAAAGGGGAAAAACACAGAAAAAAGAGCTTATTTTTGGTTTTTCTTTCTTTTTTTTTAAACAGCTCAAATACCTGTGTACGTTTTATATGTGTAATTGTTGTTTATCTTTGTGTATCTGGACATTGGCATAACCTACTTAAGCTGAATGTTTCAGGTGAATTGTGTGTGTGTGTGCTTTGTGCCTTTTTGATCTCATTGATGAACGTGTCTATGAGGTGTTTGACTTGTGGTGCCTTGGCTGAGAACAGTATGAGCTTCTCATTGGTCAGATTGAACTCCAGCATGTTCTCAGATGGGATGGTCACAAACAGGATGTCGGCATAGCTGGAAAAAAAGCGGAGTAAATATTTTAACAACAAACAACAAAAACAAAACAAAATAAAACACACTCTCAGACAACAAATTGGTGAGAGCTTGGAGATACAGTACTGTCTAAAAGTCTCGAGGCAACCGTCATTTCTTCTCAATTTTTTAGGTGGTCTGGTTCTCCAGGCTTTCTGAAGACCATTCAAAGTTTTCCTTTGAACACTGGCTGTTTTTTCCACTCATTTTCAGTCCTTTTCAGAGGAATGGTTTTTTGCGGCCTGATATATAAAGACATAATTGATTTCTTCAGTTTCATATACAAAAAAAGAAGCCAAAGAATAAAAGAAGTGTCAAGTAAGAAACTATCGATAGCAGAAAGTCATGTCCTAATAAATAGGAAAAACTATTCACTGACAATGGAAATGGTGACAGTGGAAAGAAGAAGCCATGAAGGAAAACAGGGAGAAAAGGCTGAGGCATGTGAAATTACACAAGAACTGGACTGAAAATCAGCAGCAGCAGCAACAGGTCTAATGGAGTCCATCCACTCTTCCGCTTACCCTTGTTAGGGTTGCAGGGCTGCTGGAGCCTATCCCAGCTAACTTAGGGCAAGAGGCAGGGTACACCCTGGACAGGTCACCAGTCTGTCGCAGTGCTAACACACAGAGATAGACAACCATTCACACTCACATTCACATTCACAACTATGCAGTTTAGAGTTACTAATTAACCTAACCCCAGTAACTGCATATCTTTGGACTGCAGGAGGAAGCAAGAGTACCGGGACTCTGGGAGAACCCACACAAACACAGAGGAGAACATGCAAACTCCACAAAGACCCCTCTTGCTGTGAGGCAACAGTGCTAATTCATTTGAGATGGGTTAGCACCAAATTTGAAAGTTTTTGGTCATCAGTATGTATAGAGGAGATCAAATGAGAGGTACAACAGTGAGTGCCTATAGCCATCTGTAAAGTAAAGGCATAACTGGACAGAAAAGTGAAAAACTATCAGTCACGGATTGGCTTCCCCAAGGCCCAGACCTCAACAGACCTCTTTTAAGCAGTGTGGGATCATATCAGCAGAGAACAGAAGGCAACCAACATCCTAAGAAGAGCTCTGAATGTCCTTCAAGGAGCCTGGAGAACTATTCCTGAATACTTCTTAAAGACAGGATGAGAAAGGTTTCCTAAGAGAGTTCAGGCTGTGTTAACAACTAAAGGTGTTCATACCAAATACTGACTGTCACGTTTGTTAGAATTGTGCAAATGTTGCTTGTTGCATTATGTGCTGTATTTCCGTGTATGTTTGGTGTATTTGTCTGTGACATAAATCTACACAGAGACAAACAAGCACATACGTGTACGGTCTTAGGACTCGGAAGTAGTCTGGAGCTGTAGCACTGCTTTTTACAGTCTTTAGCAGTTTGATTCCACTGTGGGACACTGACAATACCTGCACCCCCGTTCCTACACTACCCTGCAGAAATGTAGACAGAAAAAATATAAAAAAGTGTTATTAAAAATGAAAATTCCCCACCGACTCAGAAATCATACTGCCCTAAGGATTCACCGCCAGGCTCACCGAGGCTGGGAAGAGTCGGGAGAAGTATATTTCCCAGGTTTCCCTGGCTGCTGTGACAACAGTTTTCTTTACGTGCTCCTCCACTGGATCCATATTCTGTCTGACGCCGTGCTTAGCTGCCATTTGCACAAAAAGACACACACAAACTCATGAATGTCAAAGAGATTCAAGCATACGATCTTAAAAAATGTCTCCCGGAAGAACAGACAGACTACCAAAAAGAGCTTTCATTTTCTGCCTTTCATCCCGGGTGACGCGAACACACGCCTCTGACAAGGTGTCATTTACTATCTGGAGGACAGAGGAGAGCAGAGAAGAGGAATTGTTAGAAATTATTAAGACGAATCTTTCTATGATCTTTGTGTTATTAGTTAAACTTATTGAGCTCAAATGGGTTGGAAATTTAAAAAAGAAAGAAAAGAAAAGTTACCTGTTTGAAAATTAGATCCAGCACCAGGGGACTGTTGAAGCTGTCTTTGGGATAAAATACCTGTGAAGGAAAGGAAATGCGGTAGGAAGCGTGGTTTAATAGTGAGGAGATACAGGTCAGAATAAGTGGAATTTTTAGGATTTATATTTGTATATGTGCTCACTTCCTTCCTCAGATACAGCCTCCAGGGAACATTGGTGTAGGTGTAGTGCTCTTCATTGGTCCTCTGATGAAGCTGCGTCTGGATAGTTTGTGTCTCTACTGGAAGTTCTCGAGAGACTGCATAAAACAGGTCAGATTATGTCTGTGTTACCTCCAGTCAACACTCTTATTTATACATGAGGCCGTGTTCAGGCAAACCTGTGCTTTAAGCTACGCAAAGAAACTTTGCATTTCACTGCCCTCCTTTCCCTGACGTCCAGAGTAATTTATTATAGTTATCTATTTTGACGTTACAAAATGCAAGCATGACACAAAAGAAAGCAGTTTAATAAGTGCTTGCAATGTTAAGAAACCTTAAAATCTAAAAGATCATGTGTGGATCACAGAAACACAGAGTGAGGCAAACAAATGTTCTGACAGGACTATTTATACACATTGGGCTAACTGGGAACAAGGAATAGGAGGGGAAACCAGACAAGGGTGTTTATGCTCCCCATTTCTGTTTAGCACCCTAACCTGTGCTAGTTAGCATTATAGGGGAGGCTAATGTGAAGGCATTGAAGTGAATCTTTATGTCTGCTATTAGTTTACTACAGAAAATAGGGAAAACTCATTCCAACATTTTGTAAACTTTTTTCTTTTTTTTTTAACAGAAAGTCAAACGTTTCTTATAGTTCAGAATCTATGTGCCTTCAGGGTCATGTGGGGTCTCACTGCCTGCTTGCTGTGACAGTCCTCCCATTTCACAACTGTCATTATCCTGACCTTTAGAGAGCTATTACAGTTGTCTCAGCTATTACTTAATGTTTACAAGCAGGTAATGTGAGATGTCAGGAAAATTACAACTGACAGTCAAGATACAAAAGCCAGCTGTTAAATGGCAAAGTGAAGAATACTAAAAGTCTAAAAGAACATACAGATCACAGAAAAACAGGGGGAGGAGACCAATGATCTGAGAAGGATTAAGAGGAGACAAGACTATTTATACACACTGGGTTAACTGAGAACAAGGAACAGGAGGGGAAATTAGACACAGGTGAAAACATTCAGGAAGCAGGAAAAACGCTAATGCAGGGCAGGAAAGAAACCCAAGTGTTCAAGTAAAAGTGGAAAGAGAACTAATGCAGACTTTGCATTAAACAAAAGAAATTACTCAGGTGGAACCATGACATTAAGACAGAAACAAGAAAGATGGAGGAACAGACTGGGAAACACTGAGGAAACTAAGAACACAAATAACCAACTTAAAGAAGACAATGAACCCAAATGCAAGGACATTAACTATCCAGTGAGTAGGCCAAAACTTTATAATAACCAGATATCAAATTACTAGAAATCTATTTCAAATTCTCAGAGAAGCCTGGAACCATTAAAGTGGCATTTCCTAGATGAGGTCAGGAGGACAGAGAAGTAGATAAAAAGAGGCAAGGAGGCAACATAATGACCCAGTAATACCTGAAAACTGTTAAGAGACTCTTTTCTGGGTGCTTGGCCTTAACTTTATGTAACAATAAGCATATATGTTATTTTTTAAAAACATTAACTAAGCACGTGGCATAGAGGTTTGGAGGAGAAATAAAAGCTTGGGAATTTCAACCACTTTCTTCATAAAGCACTTTTCCAAATACATTATGAGTTACTTTATAAAGGCAAATTCAGATTAAGCAATTTAATATAGTGCGATGAATAAAAGCAGACCTCTGAAAATGCAGTAGGCAAACAAAGCCTGACAATAAATACTATAAAATGTGAAGTAAATTAGAGACATTATTGAAAGACTTTTTGAGAAGTAATTTAAAATTCGTCACTGACTGAACCAGTTTTACAGCTTAGAGTCCCCTGGTGAAAATAAAAAACACTCAGCTTTAGACTTGATCTAGTCATCCGAGTCCTTGCTGAGAATCTGGCTGGTTGGGCTCCAGTAATAATGCTCGTAACCAAGCAATAAAGCGCTTAAAATGTGATTAATAAAATCTTTAAATTAATTTCCCAGGCTGACTGGAAACCAGTGAAGGGAAGCTAAAACAGGGCTCATGTGGGTTTTTCTTTTTTATTCATCATTTATAAGCCTTGAAACACAGTTTTGAACTAAAATCAGGTTCTGCAGGTTTTCTGTGAGCCAGACAATATCTTCAGCACGTAATTTCTTCTTGTAAGGTCTATTTGATCTAAACAAAACAGAACTGTTCCCTCTCCTCTTTCCTCTCATCCCAGTTGGTCATGGTCGATCCTCTTTGAGCCTGAGGATTATAGGGTCCTGAGATGACTACTGTTGTTTGGTTAAAGCTGAGAATTTTCTAACAAGGGAAAGTGATTTAGCGTCATCTGTACACAAATCAGTGTATACCTGGAGGAGGTATGGGGAGGGGACGGGCAGGCGCTCTGGTCTTTGTGCTCTTGGTGGGTTTAAACCCTGCCTCTTTCACTGCAGACGCAGAGGGTGAAGCAGCAGCAGGACGTTTGGGCTGGAGAAACACAAAAACATTTTGTTATGTGACCTTTTACAGCTGTGGTCAAAAGTTTGCATCCACACAGGGTCAGGTGATGCTCAGACCTAAGAACAAAAGCTGTTAAGTACGGTGGTGGAAGCGTCACGCTCTGGACCTGTTTTGTTGCCAGTGGGACTGGTTTGCCTTGTGTGGATTATAGAAAATAAAAAAATAAATTCAAACTAAATTAAACCAGTTGTAGTTTTTTAAGTCATTAAAGCTGCATCTGTACAATCATTCCACCCAGTAAAAAGAACAAAATAAAAAAAAAAAAATTAAAAACCTTAAATTACCATGACGAGTGGATTTAAGCTTTTGACCACAACTGTATATGCTGCTTGCATTAACACGTGTGTGTGTGTGTGTGTGTGTGTGTGTGTGTGTGTGTGTGTGTTCACCTGTGGAGCAGGAGGGTTCTCCATCTGTGGTTTGAGGATCTGTAAAGCTTCATCGCGAGGTGTTTGCGTCTTCTTAAACTTCCCTTCTGGTCTCCTAAGTACAACCACACAGTGTCAACATCACACATTACGGTGCGCAGGGTTTTTCTACTACAAATACATCAAATTGTATAATCTGCGTTTATGTTTACTGAGTGTAAACACGATCGTTCTGGTGCTGCGTGCTTAATGCAGGCGTTAACATCGGAGCCGGTGTCTGTCGGTGCTTTGTTTACAGCTCGAGCTTTACAGCGTGCGCAGTTATTTCTGTGTCTGCAGACAGCATCAACTGCTGTGCTGGATTTACAAGCAAAGTTTATTGTAGGAAAATCTGATCACCGAGCTGATTCCTCAACACAGAACACGTGTTTGCGTGCGTGCGTGTTTGTGCAGCCTCACCTCTTGCCAGGTGGCAGTGGGTCCGGCGGCGGTGGTGGAGAGTTGTATCTTTTAATGATTTCTTTTTAATGAAATAAAACACGTCAACAGAGGGTGGTTTCAAAGTTTTATACAATATTTCAAGAATGTCAAGAAAAAGACTCGCTTATTCACATGTGTGTGTGAACCTGTCAAAAATTGCAGTTACCTTGGATATCTTGGCTGGGGATGACATGATCTGAAGTCTGAGCTGAATACTTCACCACTTCTCCAGCAGGGGGCAGAGGAGACGTCACAACCGGGGCTGAGGCATCCGCAAAAACAGATTAGATTTCCTCTGCTCTCTTAAATGAGAGTTCTGTGAGAAGCGAACTTCTCTCTCACTCTCTTACCAAATTTCCTGACTGGTTTGTCCTTGTTCACGGGGATGCCCGGAGCTTTTCTCAGAGGGACGCTGTCCTTGGCTGACTGAGCCTGAAAAAGCCACGCAGACACACACAGAGAGAGAAAACAGAGAGTTTGCACTCAAGATTCTGCAGATGTTCAATGTAGTCATCTGCAATTTTGCCGGAGAAGTCAGTTTGGGAGCAAAGAAAAAAGAAGCTGACAGTGTTTTTGGTGCAGACAAACCTGTGGATAGTCTGAAACTGTGCATAATGTTTTTTGGGGGATTTTTTTGTTGTTGATTTGCAATATTAAAAGATAGACATGCCAGAGTTCTGACATGAAGGAAGGTCTAAAATGAAAGGTATAAAACTGGTGGATCAAAGGACAATACAGTCAATGCACAGGGTGACATTTTTCCCTCTCAGATAACTATTTTCCCTTTGACCACTACAAACATGAGGATTTGTAATAATTTAAGAGGAAAAGTCATATAGACGCTGAAACAACTTTACATATCTCACTGTACAAATCAAAGCTGCCATCCCAGAAATTTATGTGCTCGGAGGAAAAAAAAGGGATGACCCGAGGATCTCATCACTTGACATGAACTTAGCAAATGTAGCGGAGACAGAGGGAGATATTCTATTCAGTTTGGTCTTTGAATGCCGCTGATGGATGGCTCTTAACTAGTGAGCTGAAATTTCACACTGATGGAATGTGCCTCAATCCAATGTAACTGCTTCGCCCATAACCTGTCTGAAATTTTCTCCTCAGAATACTTAATACACGCCACTTTACTCAGCAACGTGTGCCAGGGAAATAAAGATGGGCAAACTGTGAGAGTAAATGTTTGGAGGTAGGGATTCTGGGCATCACATCAAAGGGAGGATGAGACTGGCAACTAAATTTGTAATTTGCAACCAAAAAAACAAAACCAAAACAGTAACCAAGGCGGACACCGAATTTCACCTTATTTTGTCTTTAATACCATATAATCCGTCTGCGTCTGTGCATAAAGAAACGAATAAGGAAGAAACGTTTCGTCACTCATCCAAGTTCAGTCACAGCTGATTGTTCTCACCTTATAAAGAGATCTGTGTTTTCAGGGTGCTGTGCATAGTGTTTGTGAATCAGTTTACCCGCTCTTTAATGAATTAGTGAGTTTTTAGCTGAGATTCTGATGTTTCTGTGGATACCACACATATCTATATTTAAATAACAGAGCCAGTGAAACCAGATGTTCCCCCTCTGTCTCTGGTACTGGGAGCACTGGGGTTCAACCTTTCTAATAATATCAGGCGCAGCTTCATAACTCAAAATATTCAATTATTACTCTTAGAAAAAAAAAAGATACCACTTCAAAAATAACAGCCAAACAGTGTTACGGAGGATTGCAGACCCAGAGTAACCTCCACGAGTAAAACTAAGATATCAGAACCAAAGAAAAGTTGCAGCCGCCTCCGCAGCAGCTGTAGTCGCACAACTGCTTCACCCTCATTTGTCTGAACATTTGAGAGTAACTTTCAGATACGCTTGATTTCGATTGGCTGATTAGGCATAGAAATTAGTATGTTTACTATTGCAGATCTTTGGTTGATGCATTTATGTGTTTTGGTTTTTTATATTTGTTGTTTTTTTCGAACCAGCTGCTGCTTATTATCCTGACAACACATATCTTCTTTGTATTTCAAATAAACGGCTTCTCCTGGATAATGTCTCCTGTTGCTTTAAGTTCACGGCAGCCTCTTTTATACACTCGGCAGTGCTGGAATATTACGCAACGTGTCAGTGCGAACTGTTTCCTCACATGTCTCGGAGTTACTGACCTGTGCTGGTGGGTTAGCTTTGTCAGTTTTTGTGGAGGCTGGCTCAGGGTTAGGGTTGGCAGGGGAGGCCTGAGGCTGAGTCTGGGGACCGGCAGGAGGCCGAGCCTGAGGCTGTGACGGAGCCTGAGCAGAGAGAGGATGGGGGCGAGGCGGGATGTCTTCTGCAGCAAAGGGAGTTGGGGTGAAGTTGGCGTAGGGGCTCGGTGGCATGTTTGCATACGGGCTTGGCGGTATGGCAGCATACGGGCTCGTGGGGGCATAAGGGCTCAGAGGGTGATGGAACAGAGGACTCATGGGAGGGCTCGTGATCGGGGAGGTGGGCGGACTCGACACCGGGCTGCCGACCATAGCCATGGCTTGCATAGTCATCTGTTGGGCCTGAGAAACAAGAACATGACACATTACATTGGTAGCAGAGAGCAGTGGGATAGATAAACAGACGCGGATCCAAAACCGAGGCGCACCATGATGACGGCCTGCTGGTTCACAATCGCCTGCTGCTGCTGGGACAAAACAGCCTGCTGGGCATCTGGAGGAAAAACACAGTAAACAGGATGGAAAATCATGTTTGATGATTCCCCCCCATCATCATCATTCGTTATACAAACCAGGTGTTACAGGTGCCACTGCAGCAACAGGAGGCGACATCACACCTCCCACAGGAAGTACTCGCACAGCTGTGAACACAAACACACACAGCCATCCAGTTTCTGTCAGATGTTAAGTGTGTTTGTTTTATTTCACACGCTAATCATCTGTCAGGACTGTGGAGTTCGAAGGAGTAAATATTTAGCATGTGTGCCCATGTTTGTGACTGACCTCCAGGTGGAGGCGGTGGGCCCGTGGACGCTCCTTGTTGATGCCAACCACCACCAACTCCCCCAGCTCCCTTCATCCGGCTGGAAAGTCCTCCAGCTGATTCTACTTCCTGTGAGGATACACAAGCAGACTTTAAAACCACAGACTGTATATAAAAGATGAATATAGTCACCGTGAGGTCAAGCACCAAAGAGTCAAAGACATTTTTGCTCTAAATGTATTAAGAAACACTTCAAATACTTCGAATTTGGATTAATCGCTCAATCACACCTGTTGTCACTGATTTTCGGTCCAGCTCTTGTGTAATTTGTATAATTTGGCAAACCAAATGCATTTTCTCTGCTTCCATGGCTTTTTCCACAGACACACTTCCACTTAGACCATTTCTAATGAGGTTTCAGCAAAGTTCAGCTTCCTCAAATTTTTTAAGGACACACTGCACACAGTGCTGAGGTAAAAATTTTCAGCTAACAGCTCTTCGGTAATCACCTGTTGATGCACAAATACCATTTGATCCCATTCAAACTCTTATATTTGTCATTTTTCATAGATACAAAATAAGAAAATGGAACAAGTGCCTAAAGGTACAATTTAAAAGTAGCTTAACAAAAAAATAATTCCTCTGAAAATGTCAGGTTCAAGGTCTAAACTGATTTTTTTTTCTTTTTTTAAAGCAGCCAATCTTCAAAGAAAAACTCTGAAAGGCCTTCAGAAAGCCTGGAGAACTGTCCATTTTAAAAATCACAAGAAGGTCAGGCTGCTTGTAAGAAAATGTAGAAAAAAGAGGGATAGCTCAAAACTTTTGCACAGAACTCTCTATGTATATTTGTATGTGTATATATTTAAATATATATACAATATATGTATGTATCTGTGTGTCTGCTTGTTGAAACAGCATTTGTGCTTACAGTATCTTAGAGCGAGTGACTGTCTGCTGTGTGATCAGAGGAATCTCCCTCTTCAGTGTGCAACCGTTCCATCAGAAATCAGCCACTGACCCATAAATCCTCAGGAGTGTGTGCGTTTGTAGGCCATGTCTCATTAAAAAATAAGCCCTTCATTTGCCAAAGTGTCAGTCCCTCGTAAGCAGATCCCCTGGGTGGGAAATCATCGTGGCGATCTGGTGGCTGTGACAGTTACGGTAACTGGGTAACGGAATAGGTTGCTGGCCGGGAGAGGTCTGTAGAACACATCTGATACATGCTAATTCCTGTCAGCCACATCCGATAGCACGACTAACATTCACCACACCGGCGTCCAGAGGACTGGCCGGCCGACAAAGTCACGCATTCACTGCACCACTGCCCTGATAAAAGGCTTTAACTCAGTCTTCAGATATTCTCTGCAATCACACATTTTAGATGAAGAATAAGTGTTTTTACTGCTGTAAGAAAACTATTTTCAAGTGAAAAAAGCTTTTATCTGGTACAACCAGGCTAAAAAACATAAATCACCAGACACACTTTACTAAATATCCTCCTTTCTAGAAACATGCCCTAATTCCCAGTCACAGTTTTGCTGTAATTAACTTGGAGCTCACAGTTTGTGACAAAGACACTCAGGTTTTTGCTATTAGGGCCTCACATTATGATATTCACTCTCTACCAAACTCCCACTGAGTCTCGTGTTCCTTTTAAATGTTCTCAGTCTCTCGATGACGCCTGTTGAGAAGGTGTTGAATGTAAAACAATTATTGTTCTTCTTTAATTAGATTTTGCTCTCTTTAATGACTTTTGTCCTTACTCTCATTTTATGCACCTTATCCAGTTATGTTTTGTGTTATATTTTTACTATTATTGGTGGAAAAACTGTGGAAAAAATGGCTGCAAAATTACAAAAAGGTTTATTCGATCAAACACTAGACTTTCTGAACATCTCAGACCTACACGTCCATAGGACAGACCTGAAACTGGGTGCTTCTATTGGAAATTGCTCTCAGAGGTATATTCACAACTGTCTGTATGCTAGTGGCAAAAGTGCTCTCTATATGCATTGTACATCTAACTGACTTTTACCCAGTATACAGCTCATTCCTTGAAGGCACACTCCATGCCCACTTTCTAAAAATAGAGCTCTACAGAGATTTACAGTGACTGACAGTAAGTGGTTGATGGAGGAGTCTGCTTGCATGTGCAAGTGTTTCAGAGTGAATGAATTATGTAACTTACTCCAGCTCCGTCAGACAGCACGGGGTCAAACAGGCTGTCAAGATAACGATCCATCCCTCTGTGAGGCTCCAGGTCTGAGAGAGGGGAGAGGACTTTGAAGTCTGCTCCAGTCACAATCAATATGTGCACACATATGTTTGGTGTAGTGACGTACCTTGGCTGATTGCATCCGAGCTAGACATGGCTGTAGATATGACATCATCGTTCGTGTTAAAGCCACCCCCCAACAGGCTTCTGTAACACAATAAGAAAGAAAAGGCTGTTTAAAACTGGTGGCGACACCTTTACAGACTTTTAAAATGTCCTTTAAAGTTGTTTAAAGGTTTACTAACATGCAAACAATTAGTTATGTACACATCCAACAGTTCCAAGCAACTTTCATGTCTGTGTTTTTCTGGGAAGCTCCATTTTTGGTCTTTACCAACTGTCTTCAGCTAATAAAAGCTCAGCTTTGTGAACCAATGAGTCACTATTTGTGCTACTGCATTTTTATCTGGTGCCGAGCAGGGAGTGTGCAGTTGCTTTTAAGCAGGGGGCAACCTTTGCGATTGGAAAATGAAGCCAAAGAATTGGTGTTTGAGGCTGGATTCAAAAGTGAAAGTCAGTCCCCAGAGACTCACATGCCAGAATATCCAAATTCACAGCAGAAATCGACATGTTTCACCCTGGAACAAAAACCTGTTCTGGTCTCCATAGCAAATTTCTCAGTTCGTGACAAATGTTCAGTCTTCTTATTCATCTATTTAATTGCATTAATGATAGGTGGATACCAACCCAGAGAGCCATAACCAATAGCTACCTGCTAAGCTTCTCTGACAACGATCTGACAAAGAATACACTTTGAAGTCTGGGTGAGATTTAGCATTTTATTTGTATGCTACACAGTATTAATTAGCAAATATCTGTGTTTTTCAGATGCACTTTGCTAGCCAAGCTTGCAAACATTAGCTGATTATGCAGCATTGTAATCACTCAAGTGTCCCACTTCCAGCTTCAATAAAAGTAAGACAGCGACAGACAAAATGCTAAAATCTAACTTTTAAAACGTGGCTTCACAAATTAATCCCTGACATCATGCTGGCAACTTCCATCTTTTATATACAGTCTGCAGCTTAAGGAGTTTGTTTGTTTTTTTTTTTACTTTTTTTTTTTTTGCTGAGAACAGCTACAAACAATATTTACTGTTGTTTCTAACTGAATCACTCAGTTTGCAGGTACAGACAAAGGAAAGCATAATTTATAACTATACTAACCTTAAGCATCTGAAGTTAAAATACCTATGAGGCTAGAAACTTTTTGTATATTATTTCATCATACTGACATTTCAGAGATGTATCAGGTCAAGGTGGAGTTGTTTTTAAATCATCATGTATGCTTAGGTATTTGGGTTTAGTGGTTGTTAAATGATAAATATCTAGGGTTGTGACATCAATAACAGGGCAAGAATGAAGAAAATCTAAATTTGCAGTAAATAAATCTATATTAACCTTGTTGATGTATCCCTTAATGTTAGCCTTTTGTGAAATATTTAAAGAAAATTCCAGTGGGAAATTATTTAAAATCCTGTAACAATGGATCCAAAGAGCCTTGGTACATTTTTAAATGGAATTTGTGCTACCAGTGGAAAGTTGAATATTTCCAGCAGACCTGAAGTTGTATCTCAAAAGTATCTCAAAGTTATGAGTAAGTACAGCACCAGAGAAAATGCACTTATTAACTTCATCATCTTAAAATGTAAACAGTGACAAACTCAACCCCATAATGGCTGGATGGGTTCATGAAATCTCAGAGATTTCTGTGTGTGTGTGTGTGTGTGTGTGTGTGTCTTACATGCTGGCATTGGCCCGCACTCTGGTTGGTTCCTGTGCAGAGATGATGAAGTAGCTGCTGTGTTTGGGGAAGTCAGCAGGAAGTTCCAGATCTGACATCAGGTCCAGAACGTAGTCTGAGCCCTCTAACTCCACCCACTGAGCCGGCTCTTTCAGCAGCACCGACCATCCTCGACGGCCCTCCACCACACCCCTAGACACACATACACACACAGAGGCACACAATACAAGACTGTAATCTGTTCACTTGTCATCAGCTTTTCTCTTTTCAGCATTTCTACATTACCCAGTGAATTTTGTGCAAAGATGCTACCTGTGTTGTAAGATGTCTTTGGCCATCTCTTCTCCTGTTGTCCATGAATGCAGTGGACACAGAAAGGACACACCTGAAGAACAAATGTCCCAGAGTGAATAAAATGAACTGCTACATGCTGTGTTTGTCTTCCATTCTCCCTTCTGTATCGCTTAAACAAACTTCTCAGCGCCCTCACTGGTGTGTTTGGGAAGATTCCCACAGACACCAGTACAGCAAACAGGCACAAACAAGACCAGTGAACCAGAGCGAGTATCAGGTGTTGTCTAATCCTCAGCGGACTTGCCACGAGGCTCGAGGACAGATTAGCTGAATGACAGGCGGAAATGAGAGAGAGAGACAGCTACCGCTGTCATGCTGGAGAGTGCACACATTGACAGGGCTCAGGGGGAAATAAAGACAGTCAAGGTTGCCTCAGCTACAGGGAGTCAAATTGTACCAAATGACCAGTTCAATAGGTTCAATAATAAGACCACAACTCCTCCCATACAGATATAAATGTGGCCAATCTCACATTTTAGATGGTCTCCCGCTAATTTTAGATTACTCCGAGGCTTCAACTTTAATTTATCTTTGGAGAAAAGGACAAAATCATTTGTCAAACACTGTGGGTGGTGAGCGATGATTGTGTCGGTGTGAATAATAGCAGTGAATAATCTCCTTTGGACATCTCAGGACATTACAGAAAGATTCAGTTTTCACAGACCGATCCTGGGTAATAAATTCACAGTGCAATGCCTGCTGAATGTGGGAAAAAAATAGGACCATTCTCCTACATCATGCTCCTGACATGATACTTGACACCATCTAGTCTCAGTAAAGCCAGGGCGATGTCCCGGACATGAAAGCATGAGTCATTTTAACCTGGTTTTTGCCCTTTTCCCATCTTCTTTTACAAATAGGTAAAAAAAAATAAATAAATAAAAAAAAAACGCTTCCAAAGAGCAATAGAAAAGCAGCATCCTCACTGAAAGCGAACCAGAGGTACACAAGGAGGTGATCCTGAAAATGGAGATCCTCCAAATTTATATCAGGTAAGGTAACCTTTGATTGCATCTCATAGTTATTATGTGTGTACATGTTGCACAGTGTTGCTGCACCAGATTAAGAGCATTCAGTCAAAAAGGCAAAGGGTAGTTAGAAAAATATATAAATGCGATTTTTTCAACATTCTTTTGATCATCTCCCTTTTTGCTTCTTAGCAAGTTTTACAAAACGACAAAATGATTTGAAAATAGGATTGAGCTTAACTAAATTCAAAGAAAGTGAATATGCTGACTACAAATATAGTTGGTAGACCCAGGCTCAGGCTCAGGGGCACTTTGACACATCTCTAAAAAAACAAACAAACAAACAAAGCAAAAAAAAAAAAATATATATATGCTTGCATTCTCTTTCATAAAGGTTTTCATTGTGTGTTGTTCATTTTCTCACCATCGAAACAGTGCACGTGCAGAACCGTGTGAGCTTTCTTGCGATTGGCGGTCCACTCCAGTAGGCAGGGTGGGTACGTCCTGACATACTCTGGCCCGACACTGAGCCTCTGCAGGGCCTGAAGCAGACGGTGCTGGCACACACAGTCATAGCCCTCTGGCCCATAGTCAGACACAAACCTGCAAAACAACAACAAGCATGAACGAACACAAGTATCAGCACAACCACAGCAAAAATATACCAAGGAGCAAAATACTTCAAAAGAACAAATTAATTTAGAGCATAAAGATCAATAAACTGTTGCTGATAGTCATGGATGGTTTATATGTTGCAGGCTCATGTCTTACTTCAGCAGGTACTTTGCAAGCCTCTGAGAGGGCAGGAAGGCAGAAAGGCAGGAAGAAAGCAGGAGCCAGCCGCGCTCTGAATTTAGGATGTTAGGATTCCTCCACACCTAGTGGTACAAAAGACAGCAATGAAGTAAATTAAGAAAAAAATTAATTAGTAATGTAGTTTATTAGTAGACACAAAAAGTGGTTCTTACTTGATTTGCCACCTGAACCAGAATCTCATCTCTGAGGCTGGGATTGGCCAGTCCTCTTTGGATGATGTAGTTCCCAAACAGATTCTCCTGAGCCCCGTTCAAGTTTGGGTCACCCATGAACCTAAGTATCTATTAAAAGCACGGGTAGTTGGTAGTTAAGACATGCATAAGTAAAACTCAAGCCCCCAAATTTATAGGTTTGGTCAAAAAAGGTTTTACTGATTTTGAACAGTTGATGTCCAATTAAACTGATGGTTAAATCAACACAGATACAGTTAGAACCACAAGTGTTTGGACCAGGACAGATACTAAATCAAGCAACTAAGATGTGATGGAAGTGCAGACTTTGAGCTTTAATTAAGTGGTTTCATATAAATATTATATGAACTATTAAGGAACTACAGCTATGTTTATGCATATTTCCCTCAATTTATATAGTTTTATTTTTAAAACACCAAATCACAACAAACGTCACCTCAAGGTTCTTTACATTGTAAGGTAAAGACACTACAATAATAGAGAGAAAACACCTGCAATCAAACAACGCCCTACAAGCAAGCACTTGGTGACAGCGGGAAGGAAAAACTCGCTTTTAACAGGAAGAAACCTCCAGCAGAATACCATGACCGGTTTGGGGTGAGGGGAGGAAGACAGGACAAAAGACACACTTTGGAAGAGAGCTAGAGATTAATAATAACTAATTAATAATAACAGAGTGGTGTGAAAACACACTGTGAGTGAAAAGAGGTAAGTGAAGAAGAAACAGTCAGTACTTGATGGGAAGCCATGAAGGAGCCTAGACCTATTGCAGCATAACTAAGGGCGGATTTAAGGTCACCCGATCCAGCCCCAACTATAAGCTCCATAAAAAAGGAAAGCTTCAGTAGCTGCTTGATGCTTGCTTGTTTGTGGGTCCCTTTGCATTCAGTTTTGCCTTCACTAACTGAAAAGCATGCTCGGCTGGGTTGAGATCGGGTGACTGACTTTGGTCACTGAATAATATTTTCTTCGCCTGGACAAACTCTTGGGTTCCTTTAGGTCACTATCCTTTTTCACTGTGAAGCACTGTCCAATCAGTTTTGCAGCTTTTGGCTGAGTCTGAGCAGAGAGTGTAGCCCTGCACACTTCACTATTCATCCTGCTGCTTCTATCAGCAGTCACAACATCAATAAATACCAGTGACCCAGTTCCGCTGGCAGCCATACATACATGCCCATGCTGTAACATTGTCCCCCCATGTTTGACAGATAATGTGATATGCTTTGGATGGTGAGCTGTCTCTCTCCTTCTCCATACTTTTCTCTTCCCATCACTCTGGTGCGAGTTGATTTGGCCACTCCTAAAGTTTTTGCCACCTTTCTGACAGCCTCCTTCCCTTGCATGTCTTGGGACCTCGTATTGAGAGCTGAAGTGCCAGCAAATGCACCTTCAGCCACAGATCTTTTATCTGCCTAAGCTTTAATGAAATAACAAGAGACCCGGCTTCACCTGGTCACCTGCTTGTTTGAATGTTTGATTTAAAATCCACCGAGGTGTCATACAGAGGCAGCATTACAAGAAAAAGTATCATTTTCCAAAGACCTGTCGACTTAACTGTAGCTGAGGGATTTTTAAAGTGCCAAAAACTGGAGGACACATTCATTTGATTGCTTTTCATTTCCTGACATTAGATTTGACCTTTCAGCACCGCAAGGTTTTCATTTACACTGTAGATACCAGAGTTACCCAGCAGCAACTGAATGTAACTATACCAGAATGAAAACGTTGAGGGCTCCGTGTTTTAGCTCCTCATCCATTCGAATCAGGGAATTCTCCAGCGGGGCTGTCACCATCCCAAACAACGGCTCCTATAAACACACACACACTCAGCCTGAGAAATGATATATGCAGTCACCATTTACAACCCTCATATAAATGAGTCCTGTGACGCTTCCCATTTATTTAAACCATTCACAAAAATTTACATGCATTTCCTGAGTGCTTGTACTTTTCCTGTTGTAAGGGACATGAAGCTGTTTAGACAGTGATGTTGTGCAGACCTGCTTCCCCTGTGGTGACAAAAAGCAAGTCCTCTTGATGTAAATAATTACATTTTATGACAACCACTTGATTTAATGTTACAGTAAAAGGTTTATGGTTCAGCAAGTAGCAGTTATGTTTAGAGTTACAGAAAGTCTACATGCGATAAATGTAAGTCAGTGTAATGTCCTCTAACACGATCTGAACATAACTGTGCGTGTATCTTCATTATTACCCTAAACATAGCCCGGATGTAGTGTGTCATGAGGTAGTTGTTGATGTCCAGGGGCAGGGTCAGCTGGGGGTCAACCTGAACCTTTGGAGCCTGAACGACAGCCAAGCAGTCAGAATGCAGCTCCTCACCACCTGCACAACACACGCATACAAACAAAAGCAGCAGGCCGTGTGTGAGCACAGAAATACGACAGCAAATATTCTCGAGGCCACCTGCAAACAAGATGGAACACATCTTCTGATGGAGGTTTTTTATAGCACTGTCTTCATATCAGCAAGTGTTATATATGAGTGTGTGTGTGTGTGTGTACCTGAAGCAGCCTGTAGCAGGGCGGCCAGCTCAGCGGGAATGGGCAATGTTGTCACATTCACCACTTCTCGATTGATGCGATCCTGCACACGTTGCAAACACACACATACTCAAACATTTATACACGTACACGAAATCTTCTTTTACTCAAAATGCGGCCCTCCTCCCTTTGACGTATTCTCCCTACGTCCTCCCTGCCTCACCTCCTCCGCCTTCCTTGCAGGCTCCACCACTGTCTGACAGAAACACAACAGCATCATACTTGACACGCTGGTTCATTTTTTATTTGTTCGCTTGTTTTTAGAAATATGTAAATGTGTCCAGCAGTTTATTCAAACTGTGTGCGCCTACCCTCATGTAACGCTGGCGATTGACGATGAGCAGCACGACGGAGTGTAACCTGATTAGGTACTTCCTCCTCAGAGCAAAGTTTTTCCTGTTTAGGGGAAGGATTAACCATGAAGGATTTGAAAAGAAGCAAACAGAGAGCAGAGAAAACACTGATTTAATGTTCAGTACATAGAGTCATGGTAAAATCACTGACATATCAGATTTTAAAATTTGGAAGTTTTATGTTTTAGGACGTTATAAAAACAATCACGTCATCAGCAGGTCTTAAAATGACAAAAATACGATCTCAGATGAGCAAACAAATGTGACATATTACACTGTCATGCGTTTATTTGACAAAAACTAAAGCAAAATGCAGCAGCAGTGTGTGCAAAACGAAGATCACCCTTACTGCTTCCATAGGAATTGAGAGGGTAAGTAGCAGCTGGGTGCTGTTAATCAAATTGATCATCAGCGAATGTGAGCATCTGTTGTGCTTTTGCACGTTTCTGCTCTGGAGCATTCAGGTGTGAGAGATTGATAAAGTCATACAGAAAATGATTACTGTATGTAAATGTCTAAATGTGGTTTTAGACACTATTAAGTCATGGGCTGCACTTAGTTTCTCACACACTGCTTCTGCATTTTGCTTTAATTTTTGTTAAAAAAAAAGTAAAATAATGACAAAATTTAATATGTAATGCACTTTTGTTGATGTCAGGTTGCATTTACCTAATTTTAAAACCTGCTAAGTAGTTGATATCATTTTTATTATGTCCTTTCTTTTTATCATGACTGTATGTAAATAAAGAAATGAATAAAATTGCCATGTTTTTATTCAAAAGTCTGACATCTTACTCTAATAAGAATTAATGCTGCAACCAGTGTAACAAGATTTAATGTATCATTTCCCCAAATTCATCAGAGGGAGACCGGCCGCTGCTGAAATATAATTAATGTCTTGAAATGTCTGACCTTGAGTTTTAGTGCTTTTTTATTGATTTTTTACACACTAGAACAAAATGTAAATTGGAACATCTATGGGCTTTGCTGGGCCGGCAGCGAATCAGACATCTATCACCTTTGATGGATAAGTACAGCCTGAATCCTCTGGCCTTGTCTCCTCACATCAAGGACAAAGAAGCAGGTTGTCTGAGATAAGGTTTGACCTGTTTGACTCTGTGAAACCAAACCCCAAAGCCTAAATTGCCAAGTGCAGGACTGAAACTCCAGACTAAACAGGGCAACATGCTGGCTGCTGAAGAAAGCCGAGGCTCAGTCGACTTCCAGGAAAAGACTGATGATACTGATAGTGTTCAGCTTTAAGATTTTTAGAATAGAGAAATAAGACTGTGCAAATTTTGAGTTTTTCTCTGTTTTCTGTATTTTTTGAGGAGGAAATATACATACATATACACATATACATATATATATATATATATATATATATATATATATATATATATATATATATATACACACATATACATATATATATATATATATACATATATATATATATATATATATATATATATATATATATATATATATATATATATATATATATATATATATATATATATATATATATATATATATATATATATATATATATATATATATATATATATATAAGGACATTTGAAATGTGAAGTGATGATGCTTTGAAGCATTAGATGAAGGCAACACGATGGGCACGTTACCTGGCCAGGTAGCCTCTGCTACGAGCTTCAAACACAGTCAGAAAGCGCTTGAATTTGATGAAGTTCTTTCGGATGAAGCACGTGCGTGTGTATCTCTGCAGCGTCATGGCAGCGAGGTTCAGCACACGGTCACGCTTGCCCTCCAGCAGCTGATACAACTCCTCTTTCAGAAAAATCTAACACACACACACACAAATAAAAACTCATCTGTTTTTAAATCTAAAGCACGACATAGCTGACCTCATGATTTGTACTTGTGTGCAGATTTCTGCGAACGCTCACCTTACTGACACCCAGCTGATACGAGTCGGTCTTCACTGGGCCGAGTTTTTGGAGCATGGCAACACAGTTTTCTCCGTCTGCAGGTGGAGTATGCTTCAGGCAGAGCAGGGCTTTATACCTGCATCAACATGTGACAGTTCAGTCTGAATTCTGTGAAAACACCTAAATCTTGTGTATCTTTACTTATTACTTGCGGTGAATCTGAGAGCTTATTGGGAATCTGGGCATTCACAGCTTCGGTAACTTTTATCTGTGAATCTTATTGTAAACGCTGGACTGTGCTGACATTGTTTTTTTTTCTCAGACTACTTTGGCAGTGAACGGCGCTGTGAGATCAATTGATTTCAGCTGCTCTCCTACTGCAGGAGGTGACAAAAGCCAGATGGCTACTTCAGCGTGAAGAAATCTGTGTGAAACGTATTCTACCCAGAAAAAAAAGACCAATCATCTGAGCAATTTTTGAAAACTGAAAGCAGCGAGTGGAGAGGGCAGCAGAAACAATTTATTTGAGGAAAGGAAGCTGAGAATGATGATTCAAACATAATCAGCTTGGAGATAAGTAGGTGGCCAACCTCGATAGGAAGCTGTGAAAGTGCAGTCTGATTGGATAACCCTCCTTCCTGATGTGGATGGTCTCCATGATGCCGGAGTAATGCAGCTGAGTTTTGACCAGCTCCATGTCAAACATTCCTGGCTCCTATAACAGTACACAAATGTACATGCACACACACACACACACACACACACACACATATATATATATGCTTTTTTTAAAAACAGAAATTAATAAAAATCTAAACAAGAAAGCACTGCAAGCCTGCACACATCACCCAACTTGCAAATATACCTTAAGATGGTTTGGCTTGATGCATCGCACAAAATAAGGGTTACACCTGTCACAGATAGATGAGAATGAATGGATGGGTGAGTGAATAAACAAATGCATGAGCTGATGAAACCTGATAAACTGTGCGGGGAAGTCTACTTTCCAGCTGAAAATGAGAATGCATGGCATGTACTTTTATAGCTGGAGCTACATTATTAACAATTTCAGACTGACAGACCTCCTGAGGCCTCAGTTTTCATCTATTTGAGACATGATTGAGGCTAATAAGGCTGTCAGAGATAATCACTTTAGTCTAATGGTACACCACGGCAAAACAAATTGTTCAATCCACCTTTAGGAACAAGGCCATGATAGAGTGTGTGTTGTTTGATGAGAGCTGTGAAAGAAACCACTCCTTCTTTTGCTCATTGCCCACATCAAACACTCTCATCACAGACAATTTTATACATTTATGAAGCATCATTATCTTTTTTCACCAGTGATAGTCAGGACCACTTTAGTCAAAAGGAGATTAATATTTCCCACGACTGCGATTCATATTTGGTGGTGTGGCGCTGCTCACCTCCCCGTCCTTCCATGTGCACACGTGCAAAGCTAGAGGCAGCAGGGAGAGGACCAACGAGACTGTCTGTACAGAACTGACAGCAGACATGATACTGATTAAGTCAGACACACCATAAAAGGAGGAGATGGGGGGGGGCTTGGTACAAAGGGACTTGCAGATGATTCTTAACTGCAAGCAGAGTCATGGCTCAGTCACACTACAGCAAAAACAGGATGGCAACCTCATGGCAACTAGGAAAAACCGGACCTCTAAGCGACCACTTTTGATTGGAAGGTGACTGCACCAGTTGCCTGGTGGTAGGCAACCTGTCTCCAGACAACTGCAGTCTGGCTTGACTGCAACCACTCACATACAGACTGGTAAAAGTTGGCAAGTAACTTTCTAATTTATATTCTGAGTCAAGGTTAACAGGTATGCAGGTGTCTTTTTGCAATGGGGGACTCATCTCTCAGTTTGATTGTAATCTGGTTACATGTCTATATAAAAGCAGGTTTGCTGGTAACATGGTTAGTTTGCAAGTAATTTCTGAATATTTGTTTCAAATCTATGAGGTTGTGTCTGGAGTCTGAATGAAAGTCGTTAATGTGAATTTGATGCCAACAGATTTGTGATTTAATCCAATTAGTCACAGTTAAACACCAGATTATCACAAACAGATTTCACATAATTGCCAGATTGACCCTATTCAGCTGCACACTGGCTCAGTTGTATTGTTATTTTATCAGCATGTTGATCCACCAAAACCGCTTTAAAGACAGTAACTGACCTGATTCTCATCTTCAAAGCAAGCATTTAATTTTACTGCACACGGCTGCACTGCGGTCCACTGTTTTTCCTTGTGTGACTTTAGGATAAAGCTACTTAAATTGCCCACCCATTATGCGATTTGTCAGCTGGATGCATAGAAGACTGTCAGCTGAACATTCAGCTGATTCATCGCAGTTGTAGCTGAGCTTGACTTTGTGGTCCACCTGAACTGATGACAGGCTCAGTGTATTGTGGGAGTCAAAGAGGGAGAGATTTCAAAGAAAGCTGCGATGCAGTCTTCTTGTTTTAAAAAGATAAATGAGCCTAAAACCTTTCCATCTTTTCCAGCAGCTCTTGCAGGCTGCTTTGAAACTTTGCGCTGACCGTGTTGGCCTGATAACGGCGAGCCGCGCTGCTGCGCCGCACGTTAGACCGCTGCTGAGACAAAGACTCTGAGTGCTTCCAGAAGAGGCTCGAAACCATCTGCACACACAGAAAGACACAGATAATATCCACGTTACAATATCATGCTTCACCATACTTTAGTATCTGAATCAAATTTTTTTTTTAACATTTCCACTTCTCACTCTGTTCTTGCTCTGGGTGAAGAGGTCCAAAACATCCTGGCGCACCATATCAAAGTTCTTATCCAAGAATTTGTAGACCTGCATCACAAATCATTCAAAACTATTGCAAATTGATTCAAACCAGAAATTTACAGCCACATGCATGAACGACAGGGAGATTTTTATGGAACGGAAATATCTCTGGAGTCTGGTTTTGACAGATTACATTAGAATATGTTTAAAACATACCACACAGTATGCAAGCGACTACCTGTTTCACAATCATACTGTCCAAAGCAAGACATTTTGATGAAAAACCTAATAACCTTCAATACTATATCACATTCATTCATTATTATAACACAGTTTTTTAGTACTCCCGTGTACTACTTCACAATGATTTATTCACAATAGAAGCCACGCATGTGAACCTGAACAAGAATGGATGGAAAAAAATAGATGGATGGACAGACTGTTAATTCTAGAGCTGTTAAGCAATTAGTCAACTAAAAGAAAAATCACTCACTCAAATTTTCAATTAAAAATGTCATTTCAACAGCACCTGTGGCTCTTAGTCTGTCAGATGTGTGGATTTTGGTGTGTATTCATTTTAAATTGTTTAAAATCCTTACATCCAAGAACAATGTGGACTTTGGATCTAATGGGCACCTGTTTAACTCAGTGTTTGAGCAGGTGCACATATGCTATACGGCTGAAATGCAAAAGCCCCAGTTTGAGTCCGACCTGCGGCCCTTGTATGTCTGAATTTACCACAAGTGGACTCCAATCAAGTTGTACACACATCTGACAGATGATCACTGGCAAAGGGTGTGAATTCTTATTTATGTGCATGTTATATTTTAGCTTTTTATTTTAATAAATTTGCAAAAATTTCAAGCAAACTTTTTTTGTACTGTTTGTAGAATTCTAAAGTGGAAAATGAATTTAATCAGTGATTTGAAATAATGTTGTAATATGACAAAATGTAGGACAAGCAAGAAGCTGTGAATACTTTCCAGATGCACTTTATATGAGAATGCAAAAAAAAGAGGGGAAAAAAGGAAATGATCAGAGGAAGAACATTGAAAAAAAAAAAAGGCTATAAAAGAGATTGAAATGTTGAGAAATTAAAAGTTGAAAATGTTAAAAAGCAAAACACAGAGAAGCAGGAAAGAAAGAAAACAGGGAAGGCAGGAAGTACCTGGTAGGTGACCTTCCCTGCATAGTGTTTCAGGGTAAACTCTGGCTGTGGCATCTTTGGCCTGGCATAGAGTGGATTGTTTCCATGGTGATAGTGGCACTTCTGAAGGAAGGTGTGGTCTGTTGCCTAGCAATGATTGGAGATGGTTAATGGTTGTTGAGCCATGGAAACGAAACCTCTACAGCACAAACACATGTTTCCTGTGCGTGTCTGCGTGTGTGTGTTTGGCAGATCGCCTCAGTGGGTTTTTCATGTAACGGCGTGTTCATATTTCACTCCGAGCATCAGAGACTTATAATACATTTATCTCACTATGAGCTCAGACAGCTTCTTACACTGGGAGCCCCGGGAATAATGATAGCAGCAGGTAGGCAATTAAGTGAGCATGTGGGATAGTTTTGTATTGATTGAAGCTGGCTACAATACAGTCTCCTGGTTAATGAGAAATCCAATAGTGCAGGGTTTTTTTTCTTTTTTAACTCAATTTTTTTTAAAACTGAGATATGAAATATGAAGTTAGAGCTGTTGTTGGCTTGTGTTTTTTTTAACCGCACGCTTAAAGAGTGCAACTCTTCCAAAGTTTCCTGTAATCTAATATAAGCTTATTATAAGTGTGCTCGCTTTCTACATACTGAGTCTGTCTCAATCACTTGTTCTTCGCGCACTTGGGGCTTCTCTCTCCGTGGAGTTATAAGTCATTAAACACCTTTGTCTTAATTAAAAACTGCTTGTTTACCATTATTGTATTCACTTTCATATTGTATGTGTTTTTGATTCAATTTAAGCGAGTTCCAATAACTCTGGAGAAAACGGTTATTAGTTTAACAGGAATGGGCTTACCTGAGGGAAACCACACTGGTCGTCCAGTATGCGCAGTATCCCATGGGGCTTAGCAGCAATAAGGTCGAGGCATGCCTCGTTGTGGCCGAAGGGCTGCTGCTGCCATTTGATCTGCTCCCGCATGTACTCCTCCTACGCAGCACAATTCAGCACAAAACAAGCGCAAGATTCGTCAGGCTGGTGTGTGTAAAACTCGACTAACTCGCTGCTAATTATTTCTTGCTTTCTGCTATGATTTGTGAAAGATTTGATAGCCTGAGTTTAAATGTGCCTCTGGAAATCCCTCCTTTTTTAGACGGGTGACATGGGGCTACAACTGTGAAACAGGAATATAGGTTTCATAGTTTCATAGCTAGTTCATAGCTTCTGTATCATTAACACAAAACTCTTTAAGCTTCTCTGGTGTCATTTTAACTTTTTTGTTGCTACATTAAATTATCTTGTTGGCTTCAGTGATGAACTATGCGTTTTTTTTGTGTTGTTGGTTATTTTTGCTTTGTGGCTGCCTGTAAACTATTGTGATAGTTTGCAGGCAGCCTTGCATACATACAGTCACTGAAAACTTTATTGGGAACACCTTGCTAGTTTGTGCTCCTGTTTGACATTCAGAACTGATTTAATTCTTTATGGTATAGATTGAACAAGCTGCTCAGAAACAAGCTGCTGGAAGCAACCATCAGATGATGGGTACATTGTTGTCATAAAGGGATGGACATAGTAAGCAGCAATACTCAGGTAGGCTGTGGTGTTTAAACAATGCTCATCTGGCACTAAGGAGGCCCAATGTGTGCCGAGAAAATATCCCCACACCATTACACCAACAGCACCCTGAAGCATTGATACAAGGCAGGATGGATCCATTCTTTCATGATGTTTATGCCAAATTTGGATTCTACCATCTGAATGTTGCAGCAGAAATTGAAACTCAGTGGACCAGGCAACATTTTTCTAATCTTTTGTCCAGTTTTGGTGAGCCCGTGTCAATTATAGCCTCAGTTTCAGTGTTTAGCTGACAGTAGCAGCACCCAGTGTGGTCTTCTGCTGCTGTAGCCCATCTGCTTCAGGTTTCAAGGCATTGTGCATTCATTCTTTTGGATACATTGGTTGTTGCCTTCCTATCAGCTTAAAGAAGTCTGGCCATTCTGCTCTGAACTCTGACATCAAAACAACATTTTCACAGAGAAACTGCCGGTCATTTGATATTTTCTCTTTTTCAGACCGTTCTTTGTAAATCCTTGAGATGGTTGTTTGAGAAAATCCCATCAGATCAGCAGTTTCTAAACCATTCGGACACATCTCATACCAACAACTATGCCATGTTCAGAATCACTTAAATCAGTTTGAACTTCAGCGGGTGGTCTTGACCACATCTACATGCCTAAATGCATAGAGTTGCTGACATGTGATTGGGCAATTAGATACTTGCATTAATGAAAAGTTGAACAGGTGTACCTAACAAACTGGTCAGTGATGTCACTGATGTGAGCTAAATGGGAAATGAACACATTAACTTGTGGTTCTCTGACCTGCTCCTCCTGGAAAATGACCCTGTTAAAGTAGAACTGCAAAGTTTCATTGGCGTAGTTGATGCACAGCTGCTCAAAACTGTTCACCTGTAGCTCCTGGAGGACACACAGAAGAGACAACCGGGGGTTATGTGAGTCACTTAGCACACGGGTCAGCTCAGACACAAACACAGATGTGACGTTACTGCGAGTGCTCTTCAGTGTGACCTCAAATCCATAAATGTCCAGCACGGAGATGGAGAGGGCTTCATTGCGAGGGTAGACGCGTCCGTTGATGCGCTCCGTCAGCCAACTAAACAGCAGCGAATACAGGATCTTGGCAACAGCATCTCTATGAAAAACGCACAATAAGGTTTCTATGGAAACAGAAAACCCGGTTCCTATGGAAACAGAGGACATCTGAAACCCCCCCACCCCCCCGACTTCAAGCCCTGACGTCCTTTGTCCTCACATGCCTCTACCAAAGATTGGAAGAGAATATCACAGACTCTTCGCTCCCTCTCAGCAGTCTCCTGGTATGATTTTAAAGAAGGGGGTGAAAAAAACATGAGGACATTAAAAAGCCCTAAGATTTTCAGTTTTTTTTTCCCCCAAGCAGAGCAAGGTGCATCATGTTTAATTTAACAGATTGAGACTTTTAGTCACTCACTCACCTGGCATCCACAGCACTCTCCACTGTCAGCGGAGTATAGATCTTCTCCCGCACGGTATCCTGGGGGATCAAACACATCTCTGATATCTAACATCTATATTTTGTTACAGAAATAATCATATCTGTGGTGTGTGCACGGGGCTGTTTCTGCAAAAGTGTGCACCACTTACTGTCAGCTTGAAGGTGACAGATTTCTCTAGGCCCTCGGGTGAGACCAGCAGCAGCTCAGCCACCACCCTTATCTCCTGCGTGCTCACCACTGACGCGACCTCCTGACCCTCAGCCTGCGGGACACAGTCGCAGACACATACATATGGAGTCACTGTCATTATTACTGCCAACGTCATCCTCACCATTAGGTCGTGAAACTAAATACATGTTTGTGTTTGAAAGACAGACCAGGTGTGGCTGGAAGTAGATGTTCCCCAGATGAAGGACAGAGGAAAGAAGTCTGTAGATGCCATTTTGCTCCTCTGGGGTGAAACACAGGATGTCCATGGCACTCAGCAAACGCCTGAAGTCCTCCCCGTCATCCTTTCCCTCTATGGTACAGTTCCCTCCCTGCATGCATGGACACACACGTGCACCGTTAGGAAAAAGACATTTTACCCTCTTTAGGTCTAATTTAAGAGCAACTTATCAGCGATTTGAGTCTCTTGGTGCAGTGATGGAGAGGATCCACTTCAGGGTGTATCAGAGCACCGTGACCTCACTGGCGATTGCAGTTACGAGTGCAAAAGGGCTCACTTGTCAGCACACTTTCAGTCAGGGAGAGCAATGACACGCTATCTCTCAGCCCGGTGTTAAGTTACTCTTCAAAAAATGTTGTTGTAATTACCACAAACACACCGCTAACTGGGTGGGAAATAGTCCAAGATGAACACTACCTCATAAAGAAATACAACAGCACAAATCAGCTTGGAAATAAAGCCCACAGGTGCAAAAACAAACAGAAAATGTCATAATTATGAACAAATGGCCCTAATTAATTTTTTTTTGTGTGGAAAAAAAAACTTGGTGTTGGCAGGACAGCTGACAAAGAAGAAACAAGACTACAGCTGTGCCTGCAGCTTTGCTAGGCTGCTGATAACGTTAATCCTATTCACCAGGATAGGCTGTGGTTTCATGGTTTTAGCATCAACACATTTCAAAGGTCAGAAACAGTTGACTGTAAGCAGATATGGTTGCTCTGTTGTAATGCTGGGGGAGGTATTTAAATATAAAGTTGCTCTGTATGATCACTTCATCCTGTGTTAAATCATTTTGGACGCATTTTATAGGTGATAGTGTGATAATACCCTTTAATTAGCATGTAATTACCGTGGTGATAACCAAGTAACGACTTGGCATAAGCCATAGTTTTTAGATGAGTAATACAAGGGAGCAATAACTAAGGGTAATAATGTGGAAACAAATGAAACAACACCTATGAAGCAAAGCAGCTAGTACAGTATATTCTCAAAAACAATGGGAAATCTGTGAGCAATGAAATGGTCATATCTGTGCTGTATTAATACTGTGACATTAGTCTGATCTCTTTCAGGATGACCATCCATTGTTTAGGACTGGTTTAACAATGGCTGATTTTGGATCACACTACACGCCACCACAGTGGATTTTAAATAAAACAATCAACATGTAATCCAAGTGCAGACTTTCAGTTTTAGTTAAATGGGTTTCACAAAAAAATTCCATTAACTGTTTAGGAATTCAAGCCATTTTTTATAAATATATATATTATAGATAACGTGACACAGATGCTCTTCCAGGGCTTTACTGTAGCTGCCTTCAGTTGCTGTTTGTTTGTGGGTCTCTTTCCATCCAGTTTAGGCTTCAGTAACTGAAAAGCATGCTCTATTGGGCTGAGATCGGGTGACTGTCTTGGTCATTACAGAATATACCATTTCTTTGCCTCAAGAAACTCTTGGGCTGCTTTTGCAGTATGGTTCTTATTGAATTTTAGTCCCAAGACTTAATGGCTTAAGGCTTACTGAAGTAGCAGTTATGCTAATGGTAACTCTACAGGAGGTTAATGTCCTTGTGATTTTCTTTGATATCTGATGGATGTCTGCGTGTTTGAATCTGAGCACCTGATTGAGATAGTAGTAAGTCTCAGCTTCCTGCAGGTACAGCGAGTGCTTCTCGTGAGGAGGAAGGCCTGCCAACATCTCATAGAAGATGTGATAGTTCCTCTCTGATTTGGCCTGTGAATAAACACACATACAGAAAAAGTCACCCTGACACATGCGCACACACACTAGGACTGCTTAGCAGTTTAAATCTCTTATGACTGAAACGGACACACGTAATGCCGTTGACAGAGAAACACATATTTGAGGGATACTCAAAGGATGTGTGACCAGATGAAAGCGACCACGAAGAAAGTCTCGGGCTACATCTCTACATCTGTCTCTTTTTGTCTGTAGGACACAGCTGTCTGTCATTCAAAGCCATCCAGATATACGTCACTGTTATTAGAGCCACAGTATGTGAACATTTAATTCTCCCTTAGACCAGGCTTAGAGGTATATCTGGACTGTGGATGGCAAAAGCACATCACAGAGCAATGTTTAAATTTTACTTGAACTTTTACTTGAAATTAACAGTGAACTTAATTACACAGGTAAGACACTGTTACGACTTTGTGCTTGCCTGTTCTTCAACGCAAATGCCGTTCGGTGATGTGTAAGTGGCCTAGTACCAAGAAAGGTTGCTGTTGCAGGTTTTACAGGAAAAGTGAACAGTGTGCCTACTAGGATATGTAGCGCTAGGTTCAGATGGCGTCAGATTAATGGAAAGGAGTGCATGTCTGAATGGGGCTCATGACTCAGTGGTAAAAAGACTCCACCTGAGCTGTTGTGTGAATGCGTGTGTTTGAGAGTTTTTCACCTGAAAGACAATGCGTGACTTCTCCAGCAGGTACTGAGACGTTATGGCACCGCTGATTACACCCCTGGTAAAATTACACAGTCAGGTACACACACACACACACACATGCAAACACAGAGTAAGGCTGAGTTAAGTAACAAGTCATGCATGTGTAATGTGCTCTCTGTCACAGTTCTAACAGAAAATCAACTCCTTATCTAACTGTGCCAGTGGGACATATTAGCATATTCCCCAGTAAACCCAGTGTCACCAATTCTCTGTGTGCGTGTGTGTGTGTTTCTGTGTGTGTGTTATGATACAGGGATAACATTACAGATCTATAAAGACATTTCAAGTGACCAAAATGGGCGAGATAATGTATAACACAGAGTAGAGTCACAAAATAGACCGTTTCTTTATTTTATATATAGCCTCTTCATAAATGCTATAGATTACAGTCTATCTAACAATAAAAGCAAAAATATTACAAATAAAAAACACACTGAAACATCGGAAATCCCTTTTTGGCGTAACACCAACACCAAAAGGAAGCAGCTGAAAGAAGAAGAATGTTGTTACTACTCACTCGTCCATGTAGATCTGCGTGTATTTGCCAAAGCGTGAAGAGTTGTCGTTGCGCACTGTTTTGGCATTCCCAAAAGACTCCAACAGGGGCATGGCCTCAAGGATCTGCCCAGTCAGCACAGAGGGAAAATTACTATGAGCACTTTCAGTATGACGGCAAAGAGAGCAAAATATGGGGGAAGCGATGAGAATACTTTACCTCTATCTGAAGGCAGAAGATAGATTTAAAGACCACGATGTGAGAGAAAAAAAAGGTTAGTTTAAACTGTCTAAATATGAGCTTCATTCTGTGTCTGTCCACTCATACAAAACAATTGGACACTGGACATACCTGCTGTGTGACATTGCGTTTGTGGTGTATGGCTGTCAGGTAACGCAGGATCAATTTAGTGGCCTCAGTCTTCCCTGACCCACTTTCTCCACTGGAATAACAAAAACCACCAATATGAATGATTTATAGCAGTCGTTTTATGATGCCTTTAATCAGACTTTAATCAGCAGTTCATACCTGATCACTATACACTGATCTTTTTTGGCATCCATCATGGTGGTATATGAGAGATTAGCAATGGCAAAGAGATGACTGCAACACAACAAAAGATGTCGAATTAGAATAAAATCACACACACACACACACACACACACCAGCTGTGTGCATGTCAGCTTGGTGTGTGTAGAAGTGGCAGTGAAATCCATAACCAAACTCTCCCTTGGCAACAGACCATTAACAGTGTAAGGCGAGCCTGTTACTAACACCTGAGAGTGCTGGCCTTTAACACCTTTATTTACCGCCGTACAGGATCTCAGAGCACAGCTTACGACACATGTAGACAGATGTAGTGGGACAGCGTATGCCCACACAAACACAGCTGTAAAGGTTTCACTTAAAGGTTCAACCTTTTAACGGCTAGTGTATCACATTTGATACGTGGTGTTTTGTGAGTTTTTGAGACTTTTGCGTCATCAGTGTGAATTTTTTCACCCACAAAAACCAAAATGAATTACACAATACATTTTTTTTAAACTCATATAGATGCAAATTAATATTTTTCCTTTTTCAAAAAAATTGTTTCAATAAGCACTCCATTTTCAAACAATTGTGGTTCCAACTTTTTCTGAACCATGAACCATTCTCTGGCCTTTAGTTTTATTTATGCATCTAGATTTTTGGGTTAAGGTAACCAGGAGAAATTAGCTGTGTAGACGTCTGCCTTTCTCTAGAATAAAGTGTATTAAACTGCCAAAAACTGCATTTGAAAAAGTCATTAGCAATGTCTCTTGCAATGAATTACAACCCGTTTATTCCCCCAAAAAAGTTTCATGAAGGAACTATTTTCTTTATTCTGAACTATGCCAGCTCAGTGTATCACTTTGCTAGTGGCAGCCTGACCGAATGTAAAAAATAACGGCATCCTTTAAGCTGAACTATAATAATTTGCTTTATAAACAAAAAGAAAAGCTCCTGTCGACTTTTTCAGTTTAGAACTACAGGGCTAGTGCCGTCTAATTCATTATATTCTAAACAAGGCAGACATCTTCACATCTGATAAATCCAAAAACAGGTAGTCTACAAAAATAAATAAATAAATAAATAGTCTAGAAAGGGTGACTTCTTGCTAAATTCATAGGAAAATGCCTGACCTTTGTCATACTTCTGAGACAAAGTTAGAATTAAATCATTTCGAGCCTAATAATCTTGTGCAGTTTATTAATAGTAAAATACTCAAAAACGGCCTATCTTGCATTACCTCTTTGCAGAAACTCTAACAGGTCCAACACATGCAAAAGCCCAAACACACACACACACACACACACACACACACACACATACACAAACACAGATCTTACGGGGGGTTATCACTCAGTCCATGACCTTCATAAAGGAGCACCATGTCTGTCCCGTAAATGTTGAGCAACTTGTATGGATTCACAGACACAAGGATGCTGCCTATGTAGGTCTGAGTGGAAGACAGAGATGACAGAAGGACAAAAGGGAGGGTAAACGAACTGAGGCAGCTGGCAGTGTCCGTGACATTTTATGATATTATGTTATTTAATCTGCAAATGAGTGATATAGCATACATAGACAAGATCCTGGTCGTAGCGTTTCTTCAGGTTCATCAGAACAGTGGTCTCATTCAGCTCACTGAAATTAAACACAGAAAATTAAAATTCATGTCCTGAGCACATATTGTCCTGCTGAAGCAGCACTCCCACTCTCACTTTGACGTCCAGCATTAATTCGTTTTCAAAGACACTCAAGAGCTCTCTGATTCCCGAAGACTTGTAGTTAAAAACAAAACAAATATCTAATGTGGGGTTTTTGCTCTGGATGTGTTTTTAATAACACTCACATACTTAACATATAATTTACATAATTATAGTGTTTCAAAGCTTTTCAGAGCTTACAGGGACACTGGGAACAAACAAGCCATAGAATAAACTGTGTTACACTGTGCTCAGGGAATAAACTGCTTGTAAGAGTGTGATATAAGTAAATAAGAAGTGAGGCTGCTAATAATGGTTTGTGCTTACGGGAGCTGTGTCAAGTCCTCCATTCCCTCCGCCCAGCGTTTAACCCTGTGGCTTGTTGTGGGCATGCTTAGGATAGAATAGATCTGGACACACACATGAAATGTACATTAGTCAAGCACTCACAAATAACAAAGCCTGGGGTGTACAGTCAAGGCTCAATGCATAGCTGATGCAAAAAATGCAGAAATTCAGATGTTTGTGAACTCTATGAGGAAATACTGCTAGGGCCATTTAGCTTTAAAGCTTCTCAGTTATTGCTTGAATAATCTGTACATTATGCTTGTTCCTATGCCAATCTATTCTCCACCAATTGTAAAAAATTATAGAAACTTAAATCCTCCTAAAAATGGGTTAATCTTGCATTCGGGTACCTTGTCATACCAGCTTTGACCTGGTACTTTCGGCCTGGCTCTCTCTCTCTCCGGAGCCCAGTCTGGGTCCTGTGCCTTTCCATCCACAAATCGAGGTGTGGGTGAATATCCTTCTAACACCCCATCTTCTTTGTACATCGACCACTTAGATAAATTCTGGACAGTGCCATGTGGTAAAACCCTCTCAGCTGCCCAAACGTCCTCACCTCCATCCCCTCCTCCTTGGGCATTTCTGGCCCAGTGGCCTGAGCGTGGCCCATACGGAGGAATCACAGCATAGCGATTGTCCTCACCCTGCAGTCCTGTTGGCACCGCGTATGAAGCATAACGAAGCTGCTGGTTTTGAATGGCATCAGACAGGCTTGGATTGTGGAACCGCCGTGTGAGAAGTGATTTATCTGGAAGCCTAATGGACAAGAAAATTGATAAATAGCATGTAACTGTGGAATACTGGCAAAATGTGAACACGAACATTAAGTGGGCTTACTCTCTAGTATGTGGAATATACAAGACTAAATGCTGCAAAATGGTCAAAATCAAAGTATAAAAGAACCATCAACATATGCAGATTTTATAAAGTCAACTGGAGATGATTTGGGTTTGTCTGTTAGTTAGTTTAAATGAATCCCCAGCTTGCAGATTGATTTCCTAACAGGTTATTTACCTGGAAAAACCTAATCAGGTCACTTGTGATAGTTTCCAGTAACAGAATAGTTTCCTACCTGTAACTGGCGCCACGCATATCTTCCTTCTGCAGCGCAGTGTATAGGTTGGGAGGTGTAGGTTTGGGCACGCCTGTCAGCACAGAGTTTTCTGACAGATGATAGAGACCTGTAGAACGAAGAGCCCGGTTTTGCCTCAGAGCAGATGAAAGGTTTGGAGGCTGACCAGGGATTACCAGGGTCCCATCGGGAAGACGATATGATGCACTTCGAAGGTTTGCATTCATAAGAGCCTGAAGGAGGCAAAGGAAAAGCAGAGAAGTTACTCAAGAGTGCAGTTTAGGTCACTAAAATGTCCCCAATATTACACTTCATTTCAATAGTCTGTAATAGCTAGAATGTTATGCTTAACTTTAGAAGCAAAAAAATGCAACTAAAACAGCAATAAAAACATAAATAAAAGCAATACAAATAATGTTTACTTTATACTTTATTGAATAGTATAAATAGTAATAGTAAATAGTAATAAATAGTAATAGATTACTGTAGCAAAGCTAAATGATATACTATTTTTAACAGGTATGCACTTTAGAGAGATCAGGGCCAACTGGCTTCCATGGGTCAATGATGATGGTTCCATCGGGCAGGGTGTAGGACACACCCTTTAAATAAGGATTCTGCAAGGCAGCTGCCAGGTTGGGGCTCTTTGGTTTTCTTGGGTCAATGATAATAGTTCCATCTGGGAGCGTGTATGAAGCTCCTTTCAAGGCTGGGTTTTGGAGAGCCTAAGTTTTAAAACAGAGACAAATGATTTAGTCATCAGTGAATTAAAGAGGCACCTCAGGTCAACAGTGATTATTAGACAAACTGGAGCCACGAGAACTTTTCAAGACATGATACTTATACTTGTTAACTTTTACACAAGTCCTACTATGTGGCGAAGAGAGGGTGAGTTGAAAGAGAAATTCATAGCACATAACATATCAATAACTAACCTTGGTCAAGTTTGGTGATATGGGTGTATTGGGGTCTTGAACCCCTTCTGGTAATTTGAATGAGGCACTCCGCAAGGCGCTGTTTTGGAGGGCACCGGAAAGGTTTGGAGAGACAGGTTTGCGAGGATCAATGATGATGGTGCCATCTGGCAAGGTGTAGGATGCACTTTTGAGGTAAGGGTTCTGAAGTGCTGCTGCGAGATTGGGGGACTTTTGTTTCTTGGGGTCAATCACAATGGTCCCATCGGGGAGAGAGTAGGAGGCCTCACGCAAAACTGGGTTGCTTAGGGCCTTAGCCAAGTTTGGGGAAATGGGTTGCTGAATGAGCAAAAACAAAGAGAGAAAAATGTATTAAAAGATTCCTTATTTTGAACAAACAGATGATGAAAAGAATGAGTTAAGAAAGGAACATAAGACATGGATTACTTGCTGTCTAGGATCTATAATGGTCCCATCCGGAAGAGTATATGAAGCAGTCTTAAGGTTCTGATTCTGAAGAGCTCTCGAGAGGTTAGGAGACATTGGCTTCTGAGGCATACGAGGGTCCTATGTGGGTAGAGGCAGAGTGTGAATTAGAAGAGTATAATGTAATGAGGCAGCTGTTGTTGTAGCCTACATAACTGACATATTCCATTTACGTACCCTGATCGATCCATCGGGCAAAACATACGAAGCTCCACGAACTTGCTGATTTTGCAGGGCATGGCCAAGCAATGGGGAGGAACGTGGATCTGCATATGGTGAAACCAAAGTTCCATCTGGCAGACGGTAAGACGCTTGCATCAACTGTGGGTTTTGCAGGGCACTTCCTAATGCTGGGGAAGAGGGTGGTTTGGGTCCATATGGAGATCGTCTGAGTTGCACAGGAGTGTGATAAGAAGCTTGACGAAGGTTTGGGTTCTGCTGAAGAGCACTGTGGAGCTGAGGCCCAGCTGGTGCATAAGGGTTACGACGCTGCATCATAGGGGATCTCATAGTTGAGACACTCTGCAAACCAGATCGGTTTTGCAGTGCATCATGGAGCAGCGGCGCAGGGGCAGGCTCAGAGATATAATCATATGGCATAACAACAGTTGGTCCATATGGCAAACTGAACTGTGTCTGATAGGAAGCTACGCCTCTTAGTGCCTGTCCATGTCTCATGGCTTCAGGTAGCACTGGAGATGGAGGTACAGATGGGGGATAAGGGGATTGAGGTCTATAAATAGGAGATACATAGGACGCTTCTCTCACTGCCTGGTTTTGCAGAGCTCCAGATAGTACTGGAGAAGAAGGGGACAGAGAAGGTTCAAGAGGTGACACTGGCCTTTGTAAAGGTGAAACATAAGATGCATCTCGTAGAGCTTGATTTTGCAGAGCCCCAGACAGCATAGGAGATGAGGGTGCCATAGGCTGACCATAAGGTGACACTGGTCTCTGGAGTGAGGGGACATAGGAGGCATCACGAATAGCCTGGTTTTGCATTGCACCAGACAAAGTAGGGGACAAGGGAACATAAGGGTCTACTTCAGGAACCATATCCTCCATCCCTACCATTTGGGCTACCTGAGGTCCAAGGGGGGATGAGAAGGAGGCTTGTCGGAGAGACTGGTTCTGCAAAGCACCAGAAAGCATGGGAGAAGATGGAGCTACAAATTGATGTGACTGTTGAGTGTAAGGATCAGCATAGGCCATAATTTCTGGTGTGTAAGTGGGCGAGTGGACAGCACGAGGGGGCAGGAGGGGGGAGGGCTGACGGGAGACTCGAGGAGAGAGGTGCGGGGACGCGGAGTGCGGTATGTGTTTAATGGACAACTGTGGGGAAGGGGGTGGCATACTTCTTACTGACCGCTGGGCCACAAGTGGACGTCCTCGAGCAATGGGACGAGGAGGTAATCTTCCAGATTCTCTTCTCCTCAAGGGAGCACGGTGGACCATGTGAGGGGAGTGGAAAGGAGAGGAGTGAAGCGAGGAGTCCACTGTGAGAACAGAAGACCTATTGCTTCTTATAGAGGAGGCACGAAAAGGACGCACATTCTGGGTTGGTGGGGGCACTGGACGTCCTCGGAGACCCATAGGGGAGGGTCTGACAGTACCTAAAGGAACATTTCCACCCATCCTAGGCCGGGCCACTGGTGTTGGATCCCTAAGCAGTCGAGTTGAGCGGCGAGAAAGAGTAGGGGATGATAGGTGAGGCCGGGGCCCAGCAGGAGATAAGCTACGATGAGATGGGGAAGGAGATGGTCTTCTGCTGAGCTGTGGAGAGAGGGGGGGAGATACATGAGCAGGAGAGAGGGTAGGAGATGGTGACCTAAGAATCTTTCTAGCTTCAAATGGGCTGCGGGCAGGACTGGGTGCTGGTGGAGGACTTCGCCTTCTCATGGAAGCACGAGGTGAAGAAGGTGGAGATCGTCGCCTCATTGATGGTCTTGGTGACGGTGGGGGACTATGCCGGATCATTGAGGCACGGGGAGAGTGGGGGGCTGAAGGACCTCGAGCCAGGGGAGAGGGTGATCTCTGAGGTTGCATTCTACGACGAGCAAGTGGGGAGGCCATAGGCGAGGAAGGAGGTGAGAGTTGCCTAGACATAATAGAGGGCGGTCTTTGGGCATTAATTAAACCACTCCTCATGGATGGCTGTGGAGAGGGACTGCGTCTTTGTGCAAACATAGGAGAGGGCACTGGGGAAGCCATAGCAGAAGGATGACGTTGCATTTGTGGGGAGGGCATAATAACAGAACGGCGGGATGGTGTCGGAGAGGGTTGAATACGGCGTCCCGGAAGAGGGGACATGTTCGCTTGCTTAATGATCATTGCAGTTGGAGTAGGGATGGATGGTGGGCCATAACCCTGCTGCTGTGGCATCATCATTGGGTCAGTCATCATCTGCTGCTGAAAGAACACAAAGCTTTATGTTCAAAATGGAAACATGGACTTTAGCCTAGTAATTTACAGGCTGTGAAAAGCAGTTATCAGATTTGCAAGCTGATTTTGCCTGGAATATTATTTTTCATCAAGAAAATGTTACACTAATTATTTCAAAGAACTATTTATCACATTGTTGGTCATAAGCAAAAAAAAAGCAGCTACACCTGTCTAACATTGGCTTATTGATTATCTATCGCTATTTCCAGTTCAAATGAAATGAAATGGTTTAATGCTGCTATCACTAATCGTTTAGTGTTACATGTTTAGGTTTTAGTACTCAGAATCTAAAAATAGAAACATCCCATCTCAGGATGCTGAAAAAGTAGTTCATGCATTTATTACTTCTAAACTGGACTATTGTAATTCATTATTATCAGGCTGTCCTAACCCCACCCCCCACCCCCCCAAAAAAGAAAAGCCTTCAGTTGGTAAGAGCACTGACAGGGACTGGAGGGAAACAGAGAGCATATTTTTCCCATACTGGCTTCACTTCATTGGCTCCATATTAAATCTAGAATTAAATTTACCATATTACCCCAACTTCTCTCTCATACTGCTGGTTTACTTGTGGCTCCCAGAGTATTTAAAAGTAGAATGGGAGGCAGACACTTTCAAGCCACTCTTTTATGGAACCAGCTCCCAGTTTGAACTTGGGAGACAGATTCCTGCTCTACTTTTAAGATTGGATGAAACTGGATCATACGACCCCAAACCCTCCCTTAGTTATATTGTACAATGCTTAGGCTTCTGGAGGCTTCCGATGATGAATGTTTCTTCTTCACTCAGCGCTATTCACTCTCTTAGTTATTACTAATCTCTGGCTCTCTGCACAGTGTGTTTTTATTTTGTCTCCCTCCCCTTGCCCCCAACCAATGGCCGTCCCTCCCTGAACCTGCTTCTGTCGGTATCTTCCTGTTAAAAGTGAGTTTTTCCTTACCGCTGTCGTGGTGGTCTGATTGTTCCCTATACAATTGTAGAATCTTTTCCTCGCAATATAAACCACCTTGAGGCAACTGTAATCGTGATTAGACACTATATAGAAAAACTGAATTGAACAACGTTGATTTTCTTTATTTATGGAATATGTTACTGCCACATTTCTCCGTGTGGTGGGATTATTTAAAACAAGAGAACTGTGTAACTTGAAAGGGCAGTGCATGTGTACTCTTTTGAATGTCCTATTTTTTTCCTTTTTATATTCACATTGCAATATGAATCACACTGAAAGTCAGCAAAGACACCCTCCTGTGACTCTCTAGCTTTAAGAACGTTGTCAGGTTCAATGACACAGCACAGCTTGAATTACCTGTGGTGAAATCATCTGTTGTTGTGGCAGCATCATTTGCTGTGGCATCATTTGCTCTTGTGGTGACATGATTTGCTGTGACATGATTTGCTGTTGTGGGAACATCATCTCTTGTGACATCTGCTGCTGTGGCAACATCATTTGCTGGGGCATCGTCTGCTGCTGTGGCAACATCATTTGCTGGGACATCATCTGTTGTTGTGGCAACATCGGCTGCTGCTGCGTTAACATCATTTGTTGCTGTGGTGACATAATTGGCGATGACATCATTTGGGGGGACATACTCTGCTCTTGTTGTAACATCATCTGCTGCTGCGGTGACATGACTTGCTGCTGAGGTGATATCATTTGAGGGGACATCATTATTGGTTCTTGAGGGGGCAACAGATTTTGCTGAGAAGACATCATTATTTGTTGTTGTGGTGACATTGCCATCTGTTGCTGTAATGACATCATGCCACCAGGCTGACCTGGCACGAGAGGAATCTGGTCTTCGTATTGGATTTCTGACATGTCTTCAAATTCTGGATCAGGCGGCAAAGTTGGTGGAGGAGGCAAGGTAACATCTAGACGTTCTTTCCCGAAAAGGCGCACTTGAGGTCTGGGAACTCTAAACGTCATCTCCCCCCCTTGAACTAAACTGCTATCATCTCCATACTGATCCATCTGGCCAACATTCTGGTTTCCATACAGATCCTGTCCTTGACCTACAACTTGGTCTCCAAACCCAAACACCTGTTGGCTTCCTGGAGGGAATCCAATTGCCTGCTGGGAGCTGAAGTCTTGGTATGGCATGCCAACATCAGTATAGCTAAGTTGATAGTCCTGCGCAAATCCACCTTGCATTCCCATAGATGATACATAAGGGTTCTCATAATAACCTGCCTGTCCAATGTCATAATAGCCCACTTGTTCGCCACCATAGTAAACTCCCTGATTATTTTCATCATAATAGCCCTGAGTCTGAGGGTCAAGGAACCCATCCACCTCTCCTCCATACATATGGTCATCACCCATTACTGCATAGTAGTCCAGACCCTCATCACCATACATTGCCTGCTGCTGCTCGTAAGCATAGTAATCAGCAGAGGAATAAGGGTTATAATAATCCCCCGTGCTCTCATCATAAAGAACACCAGGATAGTATTCTGCATTTGGATCATTGAATCCTTCATCCTCATAGTAACCAAGGTCTTGATATCCTGCTCCCCCTGCCCCATTGTCATTGTCATAGTAACCATAGTGACCATGATTTCCATATGCTGCCTCATCTCCATAACCGTCATCATACCCTTCATATACTTTCTGGTATCCGTACACATCTTCATCATGCTCATAACCATTGTTTTGGTAACCCTGGAGATAACGTCGGGAGCTGGCTTGCCGACTGTGAGCTCTACGCCCTTCCCAGCCATGCTGTCCTGAATTTTCCCGCATTTTGGTGGACAGGAAGCGTTTCGTCAGCCAGTTAGTTGCCGCTGCAACCTTCCCCAACAGTAGACTTCTGTTCTTGAAGTCGTCAACAGCCCCATCACCGTCCTTTTTCCCAAATAAGCCTTTGAAGAAGCCCCCTTTCTTCTCATTGGAGTTGTTCCCTCCCAGGCGAAGCAGCATATAGGTTGGCTTCTTCCCACCATTTGCCTTCTCTTTGGCCTCTTTCTCCTTTTTCCTCTTTTTGCTGGCCTTGAATCTCATCATGAAACGAGAGGTGTTCTTCAGCATGGACTTGCGACGTTTCTTCTTAGCAATTCGTGTCTTTCTCTTCCCCAAACCCAGGAATAAACGTGAAGTACTTTTAAGCTTCTTCCTGCTGTTCCTGCGTCGCTTGAAGCCTGAAAACTTCATGAACATCCTGGACATGTTCTTTAGACCTTTCCTTGGGATTTCTTTCACTGGAATCTGTGGCGTTTCCTCTTTCTTTTTGCCCTTTTTCTTCTTTGCGTCAGCATCGGATTTCCCTCCTTTATGGTGGCGATCGTCCTTGGATCTTTTTTTGGATTTCCCATAATCCTCATCATCCTCATCTTCCTCGTCATCTTCATCTTCATCCTCATCATCATCCTCCTCTGAGTCTTCACCCCGTCTAGACTTCCCCACTTTCTTTCCTTTAGCTCCCCTGCCTCCTCGCCCCTTCCCTCTCCTATCATCCTCTGAGTCTTCCTCATCCTCTTCATCACTGAACTCTTCATCCTCTTCATCGCTCAGGAGCTCCTCCTCTTCCTCCTCAGACTCCACTTTCTTGCCTTTCCCTTTGTCTTTTCCTTTCTTTCCATCATCTTTCCCCTTGGGCGGTTCCTCTTTTCCCTTCTTCCCACCCTTTTTATCATCCTTTCCACCTTTCTTATCATCCTTGCTGGCTTTCTTGTCGTCCTTCCCTCCCTTTTTGTCATCCTTCCCTCCCTTTTTGTCATCCTTGCCTTTCTTTTCCTCCTCCTTCTTTTTCTCTGGTTCAGGTTTTCCACCCTTCTTTGCGTCCTTTTTGGGGTCTTTCTTGCCAGGCATTTTGGCTAAGGGCACACCATGCCCTCTCTACGAGATGCAATGGAGCTGACCTTCAAAAGACAAATAGAAAGACATCACATGTGTAGAGTTTGGAAGGCACCACTGTGAGAATGTCTCAAGTTCAATAAAAGGCATGTTGTGTTTCAAAAAGTCTGACCTTTAAAAGACTCCTTGCCTTATATGTGCCTGTTTGACTTTGTGCCAGAGCTATATGCGGGTTCTGTATCTGTGTAAGGACAGGTCCACCTGGCCAAAGCAGTTTGACACTGCCCAGATCGGGTCCCCATGAAGGCTTCTGTGCAGGTAGATAGATAGACAGACAGATAGATGAATGTCTGCAATCTCACACATACAAATAAGACTAACATTAATATTGCTATCACATTCAGAAACATGAGTAAAATGCATTTAGTAAGATAAGTCTTAGCACGAATACTGTCGTAATATCATATCCTTTACAAAGTGGTTAGAGCTCCTATCTCTATATTACAATATAAAGACATCATCTAGAAATGTCCAGTTTCCATACAGAAATCTCTTAGCGATACACAACCTCAGTGAAAAGAGCCATCATCTATCAATGTCCAGCTGTACTATAGGCTTTAAGGTCAGCTCTAAATGCCTTCTGTAAATTGCAATTCTACATTAGTATGCAACGTGTTGACTGTAAACCTCACTGCAAACTCTTTGAAAGGAGATTGTTACTGTGTTGATTTTACTCATTTCCACACAGTTTGATCCCTACGGTGTTTGCGTTCGTGCAGATGCAAGCACTGAAAACACACAAACAACATATGGAGCTGTTTCACCAGCTCCAGCTCTACTCCCTCTACGGTCCAGTCAGTGCTTCATCTGTGGACTTGAAGTTAAAGCCGCAATCATTCATCCAAACCTTTCCCGTCATAGTCACCTCCACTTCACTGACAAAAAAAAATGTCACAAAAGAGGAAGTGCTGTGCTCTTGGCTGGGGTCTGCAGTCTTCAAATCTGACGCGTCCTGTTTGCAAGTTTCTTCTTCAGCAAAAAACTCTGGGCAAATGTCTTTGGGTCACACCGAGCTTCTTCCTCTGACCTACTCTGTCCTCTGTTGCTCACTACAACACATTCTCTCACTCAACACGCCACTCTGTTCACCAAGCCCTCCTCAGAGTGTGTGACAACCAATGTGCGTGTATGCGTGTATATGTGTAGGTTTAAAGAGTTCCTTTTGGCAGCTCGTAGAAGGAGTCTTAATTTGTCATCTGGCTCTACAGGTGAAACTTGAGATCTCTGGGCGGCTGAGGGGGCGGGGCATAAATAATACAAAAGGTTGAGATAGTGAGAGAGAGAGAGACAGAGAAGGATAAAGAGAGATAGACAGACATGGGATGCATAAGATAAGCCTGATTGGCAGTAAAATGTCATCATCCCCACAAAGATGTAATAACAACCCTGACCTGACCACCCAGACACACATTTATGCAATCTAACCTTAAATATTCTCTAACTCTGTTTCCTGAACTCTGTCAGCTGTGTGCATGTGTGTGTGTGTCCTGCTCACACAGGCTTCTTTTCAAGAAATATTATATTTAAACAGCCTCAAAATGAGCAATGCAGCCACCACCAACCTACTTCCACATACGTAACAGCAGAAGAAGGAGCAGAGGCAGGAGAAGCACCCACTTGCTAGAGATATGACGTCTTCCCTCTAGGTATCAATGACAGAGGAATGACTCTCACACACACACGCACACATACACAGAGAACCAGTGAAGGATCAGTAACAGGGCTGTGATTATTAGTGCCATCAACCAAATTATTCCTCTTCGAGAGGGAAGGGGTCGGATTGCTGGATCAGTCCTGTTACAGAGTATAGGTGTTGGGTTGCCAGATCCTGATCTTTTGGTCTCTGGATGTAAGTCTATCTGATCATTACACACCAGGAAAGGGCACAAGCAGTGCATGTGTGCACAGGGTTGCTCATAAAGATGCCTTTGAGTGGGTGCACGTGTGTATTAAATAGATGGAGAGTGTGATGAAAGAGTGTTTTTTTTTCTTCCCCTGGCTTTCCCACAGTTTGTTTCAAACTGTACATCCGCCTTTGAAGGAGAATGAAAAGCCCTTATCAAATGTGAAAAGCTCTGAGCTGCAGCCAGTCTCCCTTTTCCCAAAGCAATCGCTGCTGGCAGGTGGTCCTCCATCTTTTGATAGAATTTGCGGAGAAGAGACAACATAGAGAAACTGGGATAAATGCCCGGGAGGGGGCAAAAAAAGCAGAGTTATGACAGAGGTGGACTTGATGAGGCTCATCAAACGCATTCAGGTCCCAAGGGGAAGCTGTAGACCATCTTTGTCACTTTGCACACATACATCCACGCACACATGCACACACACATACACACACAGTAATCTGCTGCTATCTAGTGGAGCAGCATTACACCTGCAGCACTTCTTGTAGTCAGGAGTTGGTCGGATATCAGGTAAGTTTACAGGCCTGTGGCAAAAAGCTTGCACAACACACAGCAGTTACCTAACAATTCTGCATTTCCTTACATAATTTAGTTTAGTCTTATAATAACTTGCTGGGAGAAACACCGGGCAATCCAGCTCCAGGAAAAACATTATACTGCAGGAGAGAATAAGACCCACCAAAGCCAAAGCATGCAGGCAAACAGATAGATGTGCACTGTATGTGGGAGGCATGGAGGGAGGGGGAATGGGTGTGGATTTATGCACCTATAACCAACCTTTCCCTGGCACACACCAGACCTCGGGAACGGGCAGCCTCACGTTACTGGAGCTCCATATTCACGTTTCACCATCCTCCTACGGGTCAAAATAGAGCGAAAGACTAAAATCAAAATAAAATAAAAACAATCCCCTTTTTAATTTAAAAAAAAAATAAAAATCTTAATTACTCACACAGCTTTACTCCTTTGCTGCTGCTCTAGCGGGTCTCGAAGCAGTAAGGGTCGGTCTGCAGGGAGGAAAAGTGTGCCACCGGGAACGGAGGATGAATATTTAACGACCGCTATTCTTCGGCGGCCGGGGGCTTGAGTTCCACACACTCCGGTGTGAAGAGATAAGGTCCCCCGGATGGGCAACAGCAGTCATATGCAGGGCGATGCACGCTGATGTAAAAAATAAACAAGGAAAGCACGTGACATTCATTCTTAATAAAAACGTAAATAAGACGTGAACCTAATTAATAAACTCCCCCGCTTATTTCAAAAGATGGAGCACCATTAAGTGGGTAAAAGTTCATTTCCCCTGCAGTGTACCTGCCTGCTGGTCGGAGCTTTGCTATACAGTGCGCGTTTTTTTTATTTTATTGTTACAATAAACACTTCCTCTCATCCGGACTCAGCAACGGTAGGAAAGTGTGTCATGAGATGGCTCAAGGGGGAAATGGAGCATAACAGATGAAGGTGAGAGTTACCACAACAACAACAACAACAACAACAACAACACACACACACACACACACACACTCACACACACACACACAATGTGCCATTAACGTCTCCACATGAGCAATCCTTCTGCTGCCCGCCAGATGGACCCGCCTGACAACAAACAAACTGCAGAGAGCCACAAACTGCTGCATCTCCACTGGATTCACTCCATAACCCAGACGACCTTGCCGTCTCCCCCCCACACATGACCGGCTGGCCCGGCTGTATCAAAACAGGTCTTGGCTTTGATATAAAACCCACTGTGGCGAGACGCGTAGCAAGAACACCTCGCCGGTGTTTAAGGAAAAAAAATACACACACACACACACACACACACACAAACAAGCCTTTGGCTACATCGGAGCTATTTTTGGCACTGTTAAGGAAACAGTGACTTACATGCTATAGGGTTCAGCCAGTCAGCGGATTTGTTCGGTTTTTGGTTGATATCTTTCATAGTTGTTGCTTCCAGACACAACAGGTAGCGCAGGTAATGCGAAGTCGGCTGTCTAGACTCAGCTCGTTTTTTAAAAACCATATTCAGAGCTCTCACTGTGAACAGCTAATGTGCACTAAACTCATCGTAGACGTATGTCATATTTAGTGTCACATAGATGACGGGCTGAATCAGGTGACCCTGAATCCTTAGTTGCGCTGAAATAAGTCTTGGCTGCTGGGGTCCTCCCATGATGCACCCTGTTTCTTCTTCACTCACCTTCTCACTCACTATGTGCTGCATTTAATCATTAGTTATTATTCATCTCTGGCTCTCTTCCACATGTCTTTTGTTTTGAATTACCTCCAACTTGTTACGGCAGATGCCCGCTTCTCCCTGAGCCTGGTTTTCTTCCTGTTAAAAGGGAGTTTTTCCTTCCCACTGTGGCCAAAGCGCTTGCTCATAGCAGGTCGTGTAATTGCTGGGTTTTCTCGATTTTCTCTCCATTTTTGTAGGATCTTTACCTTACAATATAAAGGCGCGTCAAGCAACCGTTTTGTTGATTTGGCACTATGTAAATGAAATTGAACTGAACTGAATGATGGATGTAAAATAACCAGTAAAATATAAAAAGAGGGAAAAATGTTTTGCTCAGAGAAACAATTTGATAGTGTGCCAAAAGTGGAACTTTGGTATTGCATGAGGAAGTCAGGAGTGGCAGAGGTGTGGAAAGGCGTAAGGAGCAGAGGTAGCGAACGTAGTTTAAATACCTGGGGTTAACCATCCAAAGCAACAGGTGGTGCACAAGAGAAGTGAAGAGGAGAGTGCAGGCAGGGTGGAGTATTTGGAGGTGAGTGTAAAGGGTGAATGTGAGTACATCAGAGGGACAGCCCAAGTTGAGTGTTTCTGAGAAAAAGTGGAGATACCAGGCTGAGTGGGCTTGGAAATGGTTATATTGGACAAAGGATGTTGAACATGTAGGAAGACCACTGAGAAGATTCATAAATATAATGTAGGAGGACATGCAGAGGGTTGGTGTGACAGAGGAGGATGCTGGTGATGGGAATGGATGGATAGGATGAAATGGAGACGGATGATCCACTGTGCTGACCACTGAAGGGAGCAGCCAGGAGAAAAAGAAAAATGGGTAGTTTTAATGTCTTAAGGCTTTCCTCAAATAAATTGCATTTTTAAAGTGCTGGATAATTTCAGGACTCCAAAAATTATTTGAGCAAATGGGAAGGAATCAATTTCAAATTTTGGTTAATTTGAAAAAGGTTAATTTGATCTGTAACCTGTGAGGATTGATTTCAAGCAGACATTGCCTCATTTTAGAATAAAAAAGAAAAAGAGAAAAACACTGGGAACCACTGTATTTGGTAAATGATAGCAGAGGGTATGACTCTCTCTCTCTGTCTCTTTCTCTTTGCATGCTTCTTTAGTAATTTTCAGAGAGCTACCGGGTGGCAACAGCTTCGAGCATTTGTGCTATTTTTTTCTCTTTGGATTAAAACTTTGCTTGAATTATGTTTTGGAGCTGTTACATCCAGAAGTTACTGCGAGAAATTGTTGCTCCCCAACAACAGCTTGCTCTGGCCCCGAAAACAGTAAATATCAATCATGCTTGACATGTTCCTGGGCACCTCCGGAGTGAATCAGTCAAGGAAAGTTACAGTGTCACCCCACACGCTGGAGCTGCCTTTCCGGAATGACATATAGAGCAAAACCCAGTTACTCGAAGGTCATGCATCAAGTTACAGGAGTGGTATCAGAAGATAAAGATATACTGCTATGTGAGTGGAGAAATATTAGTGCAGAAGAATATAAGAGATAAACTTTTTTTTTTAAGGAAGAAACTAAATGCATGGCTTCTTAATGAAAAGCAAAAACTCCCCACAAAAAGCCCTCCCTTGCTTACTTACCTTTCGAGTCTGAAACGGATGCGGTTGTGACCATTCTTGCTTACCAGGCTTTGCTGGGTGAACGACAGACGGGCAGAATAGCAGTGAGTGGATCGCCAGCATTAGTTTTCCTGCTGAAGGAGTCGGCAGAGTCTCGAGCTGGAACAGCTGTTCTGAGACAAGCAGTCTCTGTAGCAGGTCAGAGGGTGAGTGTAGAGAAGTCCCACTGGGACAGAAGGACTGTGTATGTGTGTGTATGCGTGCGTGTGTGTGTGTGTGTGTGTGTGTGTGTGTGTGTGTGTGTTGTCTGCATGCAGGAGAGACAAATCTATAGACTGAGACGGAGAGGAGCAGAGAGCTGGGAAGAGAGGAAAGCAGCAGGGCTCATACGTTCATATCCACTTAACAGAGGCTCCACCTGGATAGGCTGGATCGTGGAGGACAGCGAGGCTGTCGGAGTAGCGCGGGCCCTGCTGTGTGTCCATCAGTTTCAAATAAACCCTGCTGCTTCTGCTAAAGTGTCCTTGAGTCACATGTTGAATCCCTTCCTGTTCAGAGACGCACTTTCCTGCTGTTGAACTCCAAACTGCAGTGAATTTGTTCCTGCCACTCACATAAAACTGCTGTTTTTGTGCATCCACAGGCCAGATTGGAGACTCGCAGGCAATGTATCCAATCAAACGCCTTCTTCAATGAAGTGTGAGTTTGAGTGTGTGTGTGTGTGTGTGTGTGTGTGTGTGTGTGTGTGTGTGTGTGTGTGTGTGTGTGTGTGTGTGTGTGTGTGTGAGGGTTAGTTAATAATGACAAATTGTCTTAAAACATCTGAGAGGTTAAGAAAGGATGTATGACAGTTACTTATTGACTTACATAGTGAAGAAGACCTGCTGTGGAGAAATTTGAAAATCTTTTATGAGGGAGAACATGATTTTCTGTAAAACAAAATTAAAAAAAAGAAGGACATTAAGTTATATATAAGTTATAATAGTTAGGTCCATGACTATTTGAACAATGGCACATTTTTATATAGCACATTTTAAATCAGACAATCAAGATGTGATTGAAGCTTTAATTCAAGATATCATCAACATTTTTAGAGGCCCAGTGGAAATCGCTAAATGCTGTGCTTCCTCCTTGAGATGCTCTGCCAAGCCTTCAGCAGCCACCTTCAGCTGTCGCTTGTTTGTGGGTCTCTCTGTATTCATTTTTGTCTTCAGTAATTGAAAGACATGCTTTATTGGGTTGAGATGAGGTGGCTGACTTGCTCACTGAAGAGTTAGGTTGAATGAAGAGCTTTCTAGTCAGTTTTGCAATGTTTGGCTGAGCACAGAGTACAACCCTGCACACTTAAGAATTCTTTCTGCTACTTCTGTCAGCAGTCACCAGGGGGGTTTAAATGGGCTGGAACGGACCGGAACAGGCCGGAACATTCTAGCACCTTCAATTAATGAGCCATTAAATCTGATTGGCAGGTTATTGCATATTGCTGCTGAATGAGTTCATCTTTTTGTGTGCTGCAGCTTGGTATTGCCTCCGGTGACAACATCAAGATACTTCCTCAATAATAAGAAAATAATAGCATGCTCGGTTGGAAATTAGTTTGCAGTTGGTATACTGTGATGCAGGCTAAAGTGGTAAACTTCATGTTGGACTTGTACAGAGCAGACATGGTGTTCAGGGTCAATGTTAGGTCTCTCAAAGAGAGAGGGAAAATAGTGCAAAGAATTAAGGTGGGAATTGACTCTCCTGGCTGTTTTACTCATCATCAGTAAACACCAGTGACCCAGTTCCACTGGCAATAATACAGTGAGCACTGCCTCCACCATTTTTGGCAGATGTGGTATGGTTCGGATCCATACTTTACTCCTGCCATTATTCTGGTGTTTTACCAGATGTGTTCTGGTAAAGAATTATGTGGCTTTCCTGTTTTTGAGTGTAACCAGTGGTTTGCTTCTTGCTGTAAACTTCCTACATTTCCTCCCACAAGGGTGGTTCTTGATTGTAGACTGCGGCAGGAAAACACCTTCTTCCTGAAAAATGTCTTAATTTGATGTGAAGTTGTTTTTCTTAACCATGGAAAGAATTCTGTGATCACCCACTTTATTTATCTTTTTTTGTTGGTGTTGGTGAGTGGGCAACTGCATTCCTTTTTCTTTAAGAATGCACCACATTTTAAATGTTGCTATTCCCAAAGTTTACTGTCATCAACATCTGTTTGGACCTCATATTTATTGAGACTTCAAACAAAAAACTACCAAATGCAACTTCAACAGCTGGAATCAATTCCAGATATTTTATCCACTTAATTTGTCATGAAATAACAATGGAGCAGCTCTCACCTGGCCATGAAACTGCTTGTCAGTCTGAAGCCTCTGAAAACATAAAAATTTATTTAATTCCTCCACAGTTCCTGCAGTAGTTTTGTTTTGTGGTGTGTGGGGAAAGATTTACAAAAATTACAAAAAATCAAATGTGTGTGAAAGATGAACAAAAGAAAGTCAAGGAATGAAATTATCACAAAAGAAACAAATGACTGGTGTGGACCAATGGGAATATATCAGTTAGTTTAGTAAAAAACATGTCCACTATAAATGGACTAATAGGTCATAGATACAGCACAGAATAGCATGTACGCCAAGTAGCAATCAAGAAAACTCAGAAATGCATTTATTATCCCTAAAGCATATGTATATTTATCGCCCTTTGTTGTCTTTGTACATGTACAACAAAACAAACTCAAAGTAACAGCCAATCATGTCCCAGATAATATCAGTTTGTGACAATATACCTGTATGGGGACATGATAAATGATTGTGCATGACGGATTCCATGTAACCCCATCATCTGTGGATTTTCTCAGTTGCATGTCATACTCTGATTATTGTGTCCGCATTTCTACCTGATTTTGTTTTTTGTATGGTTTGTTATCACCAAAAGTTAATATTTTACGAATAAAAAAAAAAATCTGCGGCTCAGAATATTTTGAAAACAAAACAAAACAGTCGAACATTTTAGAGTTTTTATTTGAACGTTTTAGTGTAATAAATGAGGAAAGAGAGCAGGATTTACTGAAAGTAGACCTAATGAATTAAGGCTTTATTATGAGAAATCTTGGCTTTGATTTTAATGACTAGCAACCTCCCGTCACAGGATGATATCTGACTGATTGGTTATCTCTTACAGATAATGGAAAGTAACGTTATTTGTCTCCTCTACAGCTTCCGGGAATGAGCTTTCATTTACTAGAACAAATCTCTGGTATTTATCTACATTCACAACATTTATTACAGCAAACCCACTTAGCTGTATTTCTTGAAAGGGGCTATTAAAACATGATTCAGTTTCAGCATCTCTCCCCTCTGGGTGTTTTGAAAACACAACATTGTAAGTTCGCTTGGTGTAGCTTTAGCTCTACTCCACTATTGAGAACATGAGAGCAAAGGGGCAACAGAGATAAAATTATCATGTTGTTTTCTGCACAGCAGGTGATTATTTGATCATCGGGAGCCACTCGGTTCTGAGATTCGGCTTTCATGTCAGGATGGTACTGTGGAACAGAGATAACACCTGTGTTGGCACTCGGAAGCAGAGAATTGGAATTTATATGAAAGCTGACGCATCTTGTAAGCTTGTTATATGAAGCCAAATTACAATTTCTGATCTTTTTAAGTAGAGGAAAGTAGGCAGTCCACCCATAGTTGATTTTCTTTTTTATTTAGACATGGAGCAGAGACACCTAGCAGAAGGGACAGCTGTGGCCTTAGACTTGGCAGACTTGCTGCTTGCTTTGACTAATTGTACTGCAATCTGAGACATTTATTCATATTACGCCTAATATGTGGAAGATGTGCAGCTGTGATTTATCAAATTTTTTTCTCTTCCCCTTTGTGTATTGATGTTCGGGACCAGGCAGGTTCCATAAATTTATATTCAGAAGGGCTAACTTCAACAGATCGGCAATAACACCACACCCCGCAGAGAAGACATTAAAGTACTGCATGGTCTACAAAGAGACAGTATAATCATTTTTTTCAAGACAGCCTTTAAAATGGACTTGGCATTTTAAACACTCGTAACATGTAATGAAATTTAATGTGAAATCAAACATTCAGGTGAGCATTAAAAGAAGAATACAGTTTCATCCTCCAGTGCCCTTTATTAGCTCGTGGTTCACTAGCTGGGACAAATACTTCTGACAAAACCTTTCACTGTGTTTGGTTTTTATGACTGTGCTCCATTGCTCTTGCCGTTGTTGGAATGGTTTTCGTGTTCTCTGCCCCTACATTTAGGATGCTCGAAATTTAGGTTAGCACTGTAACAGGTGTCAGACTCAGAGGCAGAATCAGCGGGTAGGAGTAAGTATGAGAAAAGAAGCTTTACTAGGCATAAGGCAAGATGTAGGTCAGAAACAGGTAGGCAGTCAGCAGAGGCAAACAGGACCAGAAGCGTTCGGGCAGGCAGCCAAAAGTCCAAAAACTAGCTGGGTTCAAAGTTACCAATGCAAGCAGGCACACTGGCAGGTGGGTAGATGCAGAGAAAAAGGCTGCAATAGACAATTTGGAGAAGAAAGTTGAACTACTAGGAAGCTACATATAGCGTGGGTCTAATGGGGTAATGAGGTCCAGGTTTGTCGACAGGTTCGGTTAAGTAGTGAAGGTGGAAATATCCTAAGAGGCAGTGGCTAAAAATCAACACAGTGCATTCATATACTTAACTGTGCTACTCCTACTAATGTCAGCAGGGTTTCTGTGCTCTGCTCATAAAAACATATTAAATGTGGAGCCTCAAAAATTAGGTTGTATCTATAGCAGACTTGAAATGAGACCTGCAAGAAAACACAGCAGGTAGTGGGACAAAAATAGGCTTTTACTTGTCAAAAAGACAGCATTTAGGTCAGTAACAGGTAGCCGGCCATCAGAGGCAAACAAGGCCAGGAGGGATCAGGCAGTCAGCCAAAAGTCCAAAGAAAAACTAGCTGGGGTAATGGTCTCTGTCTCTGAAGACAGCAGGCTGCAGCAGACCTTTTCAACGCTGCACATTTTAACTTGGCAAACGAGAAAAAGCACAGGTGAAACTAATTTCATTAAGTTTGGTTCCATCAAGTGTCCCAAAGAGGCCAGCATGCACAGTGCAGCCATTTTTAATTGTATTAACGCACCTGCGCAGACAACATGACAAGTCAAACTGTCTACTGAGCCGGTAGTGGGCGGATTCTATAGAAAATAGAGAAGTGACTAGCTTTTACAAACAGAATGGAGCCGAGGGAGGGAAAAGCTTCCAAACTAATTACATTTATTTGATTAGGAGCGTCGTTATTATACAAGCTTAGTTTGTGACAAGCTGTTCGCACTTTGAATGGCGTCTTGGCCGTGGTGGTGGAGCAGAGGTGAAGAATGATCTGAAGATATGGAGCGGGGCTGCTGATGAGCTCAATCCAGCGAGCGTTGGCTGCTGGTTCTGAAACTGGAGCTGAATGTTGGCGGATGAGGGCTGCATTGATCTGACACTAAAATGACAGCTCCCGGCAGCAGTTTCACAGGTCATGGCAAGATCTGATTGATTTAACAGAGGGGAGAATGCTTTCAGTAAGCAGATGTGATGAATTCAGAGAGAGAGAGGGGGAACATGTAAGTAAATATTGAAAGCATGAGACTGAACCTGCAATATTACTGGGCTGGTATATACACATACCGTGCAGCTGGAGTAATAAGGTTTGGCTGTGCAGGTGCAGAATCAGGTTTGCTTAGGAGTAGAAAATCAGTGCAAAAGTCTTGCAGTGTGAACTGGCATTAACTGGAAAAAGCAGTGGCTATGTGAGAAACTGGCAGGTTGGTGAGTAGCACCAGAAATAAATACAAACAAGTTAATAGGATAAAATAAAAGATCACTGAAACTACATTAAGGAAGCGACAGTTTTAATTTCAAAAGTTCCACCACTGGATCTGGATTCATAGTGTCTGACTGCATCACAGAAAGACACATTTTGAAGAGTTTCTCTAGTAAAAGCTTCAAGTTTCCACAATGCACTTGCCTTATTTTGGACCAGGCTTGGCTCCCAAACTAGTTGCAATTTCACAAATTGTGGTTGCAGGTAAAAAAGCTTTGAACTCAGAAGCTTTATAGTTTTTTTTTTTTTTTTACCCCATCATGCATAAAAGGCTGATGGGGTATTGTTAAAACGCCGTTGGGCAGGTGGGACACCCAAGTTTGTGAATGCAATAACTCGAGAATGAGGCGATGCAGGATTTTGAAATTGATGCCATATGTGCAGCTACTAAAAATCTCACAAAAGTTCAAATCTCAGTGACTTTGAACTCAAGGTCAAAGTCAACTTTTTATGAAAATCACAGAGAATTTTCAAATTTATATCATCAGTGCATCTGCTAAGAGGCAGAGGGGTAACACTGGCGACGTAACCCGTCAGCTGGATTTCAATACTTTTAAAGTGTTGAAATCTAAAAGCAAAAACAAAAAAAAACAACCCAAAAGCTCATGTCAAGCCCTGCATGGAGTACAGTGAAGGTCAAACATTTAAGAGAAGGCTAACCTTTTGTGTGCTGAGTTGCACTTTCTGGATGAATTCTGTTTGGCTGCCTCGATTTCAGGGTCCTGGTGTCATTCACGCTTTCTCACACTGAGAGAGCCATTGTTCATTTTACTAGTAACCATGTCCTAATGTGAAAAGGCAAAATGACTTGTTAAGATACATTTGAAACCCCATAATATGAAAGAAAAGCATATGCAGGTTAACACACCTGCCAACCATTTGTAAATTAACCCCTGCTATTGCCTTTAGGGACCCCCCACTCCTTATTAAAAGCAGTCACCCAGTAGAACAACAGCGGCTGGTTAGCAGGCAATTATCCTTACATTGCATGCTTTTCAAATGACCCCTTCCCCCTCTGACTTTTACAGGATGCCTATAAATGTTTATAGTTCACCAGAGCGTTATGTTCATTAGTTGCATGCTCTTTGTCTATTTACAGAAATTAAACAAGTGCCTAAAAGTAGAGCCACGGACAAGTGATCAAGTGATGCCCTCAACAACCCCCCAGCCCCCTCATCCCACGCTGTGCTCTCTCTCCCTCCCTCTCTGTGCATGGGGAAGGCACAGGGCTCTCTCAGCTCGCTGCTGGTCCCAGTTGGCCACTCATGATGGTCAGTCCACCTACGCCACAGTGTTTTTGCCAGTTGCAGAAAAAGCACAGGCAGCAACAATTGTAATCAGGATGCATGGGAGAGGAGAGCCATCAAAGGTATTTCTTGAGCAAATTCTCCATTCCACATAGACTCACACAAATCCTCTGAAGTTGGCACGTGACTAATTAGCATCGAGATTTTGCCAAAGCTGTTTACGCTTTCTGTGTCTCTGTCTGTCGCACACCCCTCTGTGGGGAAGAGTAAATGCATGGTGTAGCCTCCAGTAGCAGCTGGAGAAAGTCGGCGATAATGTCAAGAAACAGCTGGAGCAAGTTCACCTCATTTAAGGCATGACACACTCACTTGTTTACTTATGACTCATATGCACACGTCTCCGCATACATTGCTGTGTCACGTGAATCCAACCAAACTAATTACCTAATTGGTACATATGCCGTGTTTGTGTGTACATATCTGCATGTTTAACAGGGAAGTATACCAGCAGGAATCCACTGACAGGATGCTGATTCTAGCAAATGATATCCATTCTTCTTTTACACACAGTACTGTATGTGCTTACAATCCAAACAGCTTGCCAAAGTGGGGGAAAAAAATCCACATAATCTCATTGTAATGGATACAGTTTGGGGTTTCTCGCACAAAACATTTTTTCGGAGTAACATCACAGCTGTCCCAGTTTTCTCCAGTTTGGGGGAGTGCCCGCTTTTAAGCCTGGCACTTCTGAGGAGGACGGATTTCTAAAAAGTGCTGAAGGGGCACTTGCTAACACTTTTAGTAAGAAATATATGATGAGACATTGAATATTTGTGGAAATAAATCAAAAGTATGTAATTCTACAAAAAAAAATAGGATTTATACCACTGACTGCTCTGTGAACTGCTGCAATGAAATTTCAAAAGGCACATCAAGCTGGAGTCGGTTACATTTAATGATTTGCTGGTGTGACCAGACACTGACGTTACTGTCATTTCATTAAGTACACCTGAATTACTGACAGGTGCCAGACAGGCTGGTCTGAGTATTCCAGTAACTGATAATCTACTGAGATTTCTCCACACAACCATTGCCAGAGCTCACAGAGAATGGTCTGAAAGAGAGAAAATATCCAGTGAGTGTTGAGGTCAAGGGTCAGAAGAGAATCGCCAGAGTGCTTTGAGCTTGTAACAAGCCAACAGTAACTCACATACTACTTGTTGCAGTCAAGGTACGCAGACAAGCATCTCAATATGGTCAGAGCCCCTGCGTAAGTATCCGTTCATCTTGTGCTTTTGATTAAATGTGAAGATGTATTTGTTGTTGTTATTGTATTTAATTGTTTTAAACACATAACTCTCTTCTTCCATATTTCTTTACACACCGTTTCTCCTGCAAAAGAGGGAAGCTTTAGAAAATAAATTCCTTTACAGTTTTTACTATTTCTGCTTTTGCTTGCAATTCTAAGACCTGGTGTCTTTAGTAGGCCATCCTTTTCTACTGGTCATTGGAGCCCAGGTGCTGCACTTAAAATATGGTACATTAAGAGAAAAATCTCTGCACCTAACCAAGTTCTAAACTCTGGTTATGCCCCTGCACGATGCTACTCATGTCCCCTAAAAGCAGGATTTCACATGGACTCCCAACAATTGCACAACAGAAGCTTGGAAAAACACTGCCTGTTGTGACAAATCTCAATTTCTGCTGTGACATTTCGATGTCAGGGTTAGGTGGTGTAAACAATATGAAAGCATGGTTCCATCCGGTCTTGCATCAACAGTTAGTGGTGGCGGTGGATGGTGGTGCAGACTTTACAAACTTTGAGCCCCTTAGTACTAACTGAGCATTGTTTAAACTCCACAACCTGCCTGAGTGTGAGTGCCTACCCATCGTCTGATGACTGCTTCCAGCAGGATAACACACCCACACCATGTCACAAAGCTCTCTAATGTGAAAAGTCTCCACAGTCAACAGATCTCGATTGAGCAGAAGACCTTTGGGATGTGGTGGAACGGGAGTTTCACATCATGGATGTGGCACCGACGAATCTGCAGCACCTATTTGACGCTATCATGTCATCAACATGGATCAAAATCTCTGAGGGGTGTTTCCAGCAACTTGTTGAATCTATGCCATGAAAAATTATTGCAGTTCTGGCAGGTGGTCCAACCCGCCAATAGCAAGGTTAAGTTAATGAAGCAGCCAGTTAATAAGTAATAGCGACACTAACTGTATGTCAGTCCATAACAGCATGTTTATGACATTCTCATGGATGCAGGGTATCACAAATAAAAGTGGCCATCTGGTACCCAAGTACAAAGCATCGTAGAAGATTGCACAGTAGGTGGAAAACACCGACGACACCGACGGGAGACAAATGATCCCACTGGAGCCATAATAATGTGGCCTTCACTGATCACATCGACCACACCATATGTGCAAGAAAATGCTACAGCATTACCTTACAAAGAGGTAGGTGTCTGTGTGCAAGAGTGTGTGTGTGCAAGTGTGACTGCATAATGTCGCCACCCCACAATCCCTCTGTGGTCCTTCAGGAGATGCAACAGATGGACGATATCCTCACAGAGCCGCAGTTTCTCATTCAGGAGAAAAATGTCTCAAAAACCAATCTGCATGAAATTACACAATAACCAAGCTGAGACACAAACGGGGATTAAAACAGTCATTTGCCAGCACACTGAGTGGGCACTTGTCTGAGCAAACTGATTGATTGATCAACTTAAAAATTCAGCAAAAAATTATAAGCACTAACTTTATAAAACCGTTTTTGTATCCCTTTATTAGTTCGGTTGTTTAAACCTTTTAAATCATCATGTTCAAGATTTAATGCAAGCGATTAATGGCAGAAAATGACTTAATCACTTGCTCAGTGATTTGTCACACTTGTGATCAAGGAATATCGATTGGAACAGTAAACCCACGACGAGGGAATGCAGCCCAAGCTGAACTTTCACAAAGTGACTTGATCAATGGTTAAATCTCCTGACAGCAGTTCAGTTAATTGTTCAGTCTATCCCGCTGCCAGTGCCTCAGGAATTCTTTCCGTTTTAATATTTCAATAATTGCTCCCTCTAAGACTTTGAAAATAGAATATTTTACTCGCTCTTCTTCACAGCATCCAAACAAATAAGCCCACACTCTTTTCTTATCCCCAGAGAAGCCAGTAACCGATCATTTTCTCCCTATTAACCCGATTTGCTGATGCTGGCATTCAACCTTAACATTCCCCACCACCACCAAGAACTCAGGATCAGCAGTTGGCTGATGGCCGGGCTGAGGGTTTTATGTTATTATCTGGTTATTGGATTCATCCCCATAATCGGCGAGTTATCCCCAGATAAACTTATGCCAATCTAGTCGAAGCTTAATCAACAACACTAAACTGATAAGCTGCTCTCCTGACTGACATCATCGCATGTATTTTTTTTTACTTGTCAAAGTTCATGGAAAACAAGCGAAACAAGTACTCTCGTGGCTTTTAAGCGTTCAAAGGGGATCTAAAAATACATCACTGGAGTGCTATAGTTCATCTGTAAATATTTGCTGGTTCTGGTTATCAGTTCTATCCAGCGTCTCACTGAGTCCTTTGCAGTCCCGTGTGCTAACACAAACAGCCCCTCAAACACTTTAGTGAAAAACAGCCCAGTTCCATTTTTTCCCAACAGCTAATAAGTTCTGACAAACCTTTTAGCATTTTAGTAAATCTCGTATTTAGAGGACATACTGTCTGTCCTCATCAGGAGATCTGTGGTAATCTGAAAATTAATAATGCTTCAATCTCACGGTCAGGCTTTTGTTATTGCCAGTAAGAGATTTAATGCACCCTCTGGCTACGCTGATAATAGAAAGGTCATAAAAAGTTACAGCCTCAAGATGAGCTATTTTAAATTGTTCTGTGGACTGGACCAATTAGTTTGATTTGGCTACAGTCTCCAACATTGAAATGCTCTATTGCACCAACTTCTTGGCTGCAGTGCCCTGAGTACCCAACATACACTCCGAGCACCCGGAGAATTGAACGCTCGATACACACGCAATATACAAATGGGATTTCCTGTAGCTTTGCAGATTTCCAAGCTGTCAAACCGAGTACCAGAGAGTGTGCCCTGGTGCTTTAAGTGCAAATTAGCCAGCACAGTCTAAATATGTACTTCCCCAGATATACTAGATTGCATAATTTCTGCATGTTTTTGCAGGTGTTCAAGGCTGTTACTCGAGTGGGCCATGTTGAGGAGTCAGTGTACTCCCTGCTCCTCTGTTTGTGTGCCATAACACTGCAGAACAGGAAGGCTGTGACCTCTATACGACTCCCCTGTCTGTCAGATGCAACTTGCTGGTTGCTTTATGAAACCTGGAAATTATTCTTTATGTATTCAAATAACAGTTTTAGGGATAGTTTCAGACAGATACTGTATCCAAAGGTTTTCTCAGCCTAATGACCAGCATTCCCAAAGGCTGCTAACTAAATGTGCTGCACAATTTCTGCAAAGTTCCCAGTAATGCTCCCACAGCTTCATAGTTTAATACAAGACAAAACCCATTAAATTTATATTAAATTCTGAGTTATATTTTAATGAAATAGTGACATGTCTCAGTTTAAACATTTCATATATTTTCTATGTTATAAAATATGGGTTTGTGAGGTTGATGAGATCATTGCATTCTATTTCTATTTACATTTTACACAGTGACTGACCTTTTTTGGAATTGGGTGTATAGATCCTGTTGAACAAGGTCTCTCTTTTAGTAATCTTGGCTGGAACGAACTGAACTAAACAGCGAATAAGGGAGGGAGCAAGAGGTGTGTTTGATTTAAAGACTAACTTCATGGCAAAAATACACGCAAAAAAAAATCATCTTCTTGTCATGACAATCGTTTTACCAGCTACTCTGTTTTTTTAGATGTTGGAAGTCGAAATATATGAAATCCGGTAATGTTTTTCATTGACTTGTAAGAAAGATTTACAAAATGAACATCATGTTGTATTTGTGACTGCAAACTAGCAACTGAAGTCAATGCAACTAAACTGTATGCGCCTAACAGCCATCCTTTATTTACATTCTATGGTATTTTGGTACTAAGCACTAAATCTATAGCACTTAGCCCGGCTTTTGAGGAACTAGAATATCTTTTTTACTTTTTACACCACTGCGAACCAGTTCAGTTGCATGTATGTTGGACACAGATTTATATAATGTACTGCATGTAGTGAAGACTTCATGGGAATTTAATAGATCGGCACTAAAGATTAGTCTCACCACTTCAGTGATCACAATATTCCCTTCTGTTCCTGAGATATAGGGTTGAGTAATGGCAAGAAAAGTGTTTTTGCAAAACATTAATATATTATGTTGGCCTTTGACCTTTTGGAAAATGTCATCACTTTGTCATTTTTTCTTATTAATAATTTGTGTTCACTTCTGTGATCATTAGCATGTGAATTCTTGAACTATGACCAAAACGTCACACTGAAAATGTGACCTTTGTCAACTAAAATAAATCTATTCCTCACACCTCAAAGCTGTTTTTAGGCTGGTTGTTTTAATATTGTGGCTGACTGGTGTAGGTATGGCTGGACAGACAAGCCCTAAGTCAGTGTACACCGTTCTGTATATGTATGGCTTTGCCTGATTGTAGCATTGCAGCAGAAGCTCCACTGATGGAAACTTAAGTGTGATAACAGCCCAGCAAAGCACTCAGGCAAATTCAGTATTTATGGGGAACGTTAAAGCAGTGATGTTGGTCAGTAATTACCCTTTTATTGGATTATTTCAATGCAAACTGTAGGGTGCTTCTAAGTTGATGCAGGTAAATAACTTTTTAAAATGACTTAATAATAATGCTGCATGCTGCGACACATTTTTCACTGCACTTTTAGTAAGTAGTTTCATATTCACGAGTATAGATACTAAATAAAGAAAACGTATACGCATATTTCCCAAACTAGTGTCTTTAGCATATTTTGATCCCCTGCTGAATTTGTAAGTTTGCTCACTTACAAAGAAATGAACAGTATCTTATTTTTATATTAGTTTCATTTGAATGGATCTTTCATGTCTTGCTAACTGCAAATTCAGCAGTGAATCAAATAATTATTTAATTTCCCCGCTGTGAGTGTATTTTTTTTCCTTTTTATTTACAGTAACTATTGAAGCTGAGACCCTGGCTTGCAGGGATATTTCGCATGGAATTTATACATTTTGAACCTCTTGTTAAGGAAGCTCAGATGTTTCTCATTTACAGTATATTTTACTCTTTTCTAATGATATTCACAATATGAATTATTCAAATCCCCAAGCTTAACTTGTGCCAATTACTTAGGCTGAACTTCCTTCAGTTTAAAAAGTCTAAATTGCTCACCTGATTAATGCTTATTCGGTTCGACTGTTTCTGAAGTGGTTGAGTTTTTGTTGCGAAAATGAAGATGGGCAATTTTCATGAACACAGGTATCGTTGGAGCACTCCAGCACTTTCTAATTTCTTACCTGCAATTAATTGTTAAATTATTGACTGACCTTTTCAAGTTGAGGATAATTGCTGATGTAGCCAAGTGGAGAAGACACAGCAGTGCATCACTCCTGGCTAATTGATTTGGCCGCTGCACTCATGAACTTTTCACTGACATCAGCAGTGTGACAGCGAGTAATCACCCATCAGTTTTTGAGATGAGCGGTTCTCTAAGGTGTCTATGAAATCTGAATGCTTGATTGTGCTGAGAATCGGGCATAACCGAGCTCCACATACTGCCCCTCTCTGGCTGGAAGCAGAGCCGTCTGTGGGAGAGCTCATTCCAGGTCACCCACTCTCTGTGGGCGAGAGAGCGAGAGAGGGTGGAGAGTGCAAGAGAGGGAGGGAGACAAAGTAAAAAAAAAAAAGGCAGACCAGAGAGAGAGGGAATATCTATAGCTCAGTAAGTGCCAGATATCACATCGCTGTGTTCCAGATAGAGAGCCTTGAATACATTTCAGTTTATTTTGTTGCCATTTATTGACAGAGTGATTCATTTCCTGAGCCTATATAAAGCCATGTACTGTAGCTACAATGAAGTGTCTTTGCTGTGGCAGCGCCTCGTCTGAGAAGAAAATGAACAGTCATTGTCTAAAAGACAAATTCGTCCTGTATGCTTGCCTCTCCCTTGAGCTCATCGTGCAGCCAATTAAGCTGAACGCAGCCCACCTACTTTCTTTACCAACCAGCTTACATCCAGTTGTTTTCAAGTGTACACGTGAATCATGCTTTTGTGGAATTTCTATATTGTTTGCCTGACAATCAAAGTGTTGATGAGTGTCAGATAATGTCTAGTTTGAGCTCGGAAGAAGTTGCCAGTAAATTTAAATTAAATTAAATTTACAAAAAGCTTGGCAAGCCTGTGTGGCTGCTGGAACTATGGTAGATGACCATGTGTGACAATCAGAAAAGAAGACAAGAAAGCAAATTCATAATGCTTTTGTTGAAAGCACATACACATTAACAGTAAAAAAAAATAAGATAAAAATTACAACCCAAAGTGTGCCATTATTACTTGTTGTCATGGAAACAATGCAGTTTTTTTTAATTATTTAAAACACACACAAAAAAATCAAGTTTACAGTTGACAGTTACAGGCTTTAATAGACCAGCCAGCTAGCTGTGCAGCTAATCAGCAGCACGCGCTTCAAAAAGTTTCCATATTGCGTCACCGGTGTGCAGCTGCAGAGGGGCTGCGCGTGCCGGGTAGGTGCGATCAGTGGGGCTGACGTCTGTCGGTCTGAATGAGCGGCTGCCTGGTGTCCTGCACCAGGCACAGGTGTTTGTGAATGGGGACTTCGTAGTGACAAAGCACAAACCCTTATATATCTGTGTTGGGCGTGTCTGCCATAGCAAAAGTGGTGACACTGAAAAAGTCAGTTACCATGGATACAAAAATTGCCCACATCATTTTTTGTCAGAGGCCTTGTATAATCCCTTTCCTTTCCCTGTAATTTATTTTATTTTAGTTATTTTTATTATTATTTTTTTTAATGTATTTATTTGTTTGTTTGTGTGCCCGCGTGCTGGTTTCTTAGCTGGAGCTGCTTTAATTGGACTCCTTTTCCCGTTTCCTCTGATTCATTCCAGGAATATTAGAGTGCGGGGCTTTGACTATTAGCCAAACAACATTAGTGAAATGAGCTTTTGTCTTGAATAATTATACACAGTGATAACAAAAGAGTTAGCACGCTGTTGACGCACCGCACAGTGATAATGGGTTCTTCCTTGTTTTTCAAATATTTTATAATCGCACTCGTGCTATGAGCTATTAGCAACACCCCTGTGAAATTTAATCAGAGGGCACAGATGAAGAAGCAAAAGGCGGCTCATTGTTTGAATGCTGGGAGCCAGATCTGAACTTGAGCTGTGTGTGTGTGTGTGTGTGTGTGTGTGTGTGTGTCCGGCACTGTCTGGGCGGCACGACATGCCTGGGTAACTTCTATTTAGCGTGCTGCTGGCCAATGAAAGATGCATGATGACTGAGACCGGCAGTTATAAATCTATTACATCAGCAGGGGTGCGTGTTCACGCTGTTGTAACTCTATTGGTTTCCCATCAGCTGCTTAAATACCCAGACTGCACACAGGACACTGTGCAGTCCATAGTCTAAATCACAGCCATCCTCAAGCCTGTGCGCATGCAGAAAGGTCGCGTCCCCGAAATTACAACAAGGAGGTCTTTCAGGCATAAATTCCCTTGAATGAGATTAAGGAAAATACGGCTTTTAAAAGCTTATTTATGTGGTCAGGAGAGAAAAAAACAAACGCATGAGTTTATTTCCTTGGCAACAGCCTGGTGTTTAAATATAGAATGAGACAATCGTACTCCATTGGGGCAATTTTTTGTCTTTTATTTTGTTTAAGATACCAAGAATGAAAGTCATTGTTAATGGCATCACACAACGTACATCTCCCAAGGCAGTGTCTGAGTCTGGCCTGTCCCACCAGGATGTCTCTAATGGGTAAATAGCAGTGGGAGCTGGTGGTGGGTGGGAGAGTCTGAAAGCAGACCTATTATATTCGAAACCGGGATTTATTATTCCTCAAAAGAAAAAGAAAAAGAAAAAAGTAAGACCATTATCTACTTTTGTGTGGTCTTCTCCCTTCTTTTTTCCCCCATACCCGAGTTATGCAATCATGTATTTCTTTTATTCCAAGCCTGGGAGGCTCGAGCTCTGACGGAGGAGGATAGAGGACCTCAACAGGTGGAGATTTTTCTTCCTTTCTTTCCTTTTTTTCGTTCTGCTAGGGATATAAGCGGAGGTGGAGGAGGAAGAAGAGGGTAGTGAACTGTTCCTTAATAATAAGCCCTCTGATCTGCTTATGCTGCGCTGCTTCTTGCCTCAAAGGGTAACTAGGCTTATGACAGCCAGTCCTAGTAGAGCCCCGGCCTGCTAACATGACCCCATGCAGGATCTACACCATCTGTCTGCAATGGGACTCCAAGGCAACACTCAGAGGGAGATGCAGAGAGAGTGATGGAGGTGGGGGGAGGAAGAGAGAGAGAGAGATGGGGGGTGTCAGCGTTCCCCGAGGACCCCCTGTGCTTCAGTTTTGATCTGCTAATTATGTTCAATTGAGACTGTGTAATTCACTCGCGTTGCTTCTATTCCCCCTTATCTGAGCCGCGGCTCTTAACAAACTCCGGCGCTGATGAGAGAACATGACACACAATCAGCAATAAAAACGTTTTCCGGTGCGGTAATTTGTATTTATTTATTTATTTATTTTTTAAGGGCTCTGCATTTTAATTGTGAGGAAGAGTTGAGGTGTCTGCAGGGGGACCAATAGATTGGGTTATAACAGTTGAGCGGATATTGAAATGTTTTATCTGCGCGCAGCTGAAGAGCAGAGGAGGCGCGACGCGGCGACTTCTTTGACGCCGAGACAGTCGTCACAAACACACGCGCGCGCGCGCACAATGACACCGGCATCCAGGAACAAACACGCGCGCGCGGCTTCGCTTTAGAGAGATGGCACCAGGTGATGCCATAAACGACGGATGATGCTGTGCGCCATACCCCCTCTCGCGCTTTCGTTTCTTTTTTTCTGCCTGGGAGAGGACGCACGAGGGAAAGGGAACGACCCGGAGAGGGAGAAAACACGACCAGGACAGACAAGGAAGCGACATGTCAGTTTTAACGAGCTGTGAAGTTGGAGTCGCTCTTTTTTTCTTAGGGGGGTAGACATGGCGAAATTTCCCTAGCACGCTCCTTCTTAACTCCCCACATATCTTTTTTTTTTTCGTTTTTTTTATAATGGGAAGATGAAGTCACCCAAGTCTGCACCCCCTCACCACTGCCTCCTCTACCCCTTATATGTTTAATTAACTAGGCTGATGTGTAAGTACCTTCAGCTAGCGGAGCGTGGGCGGCCGGGCTGCTGCGGGGTAAAGACACTGTCGGGAGAATATTTCCTTCTTCCTCTCCGCCCGGACGGCTCGGTCGGCTGCCGAGCGTCACCTCGGTCGTGCGGCGCGGAAAGCTACAAAAATAACTCGACCCGTTTGAACTTGTTCCGAATTGTTTAGGGCGGCTTGGAGTGCGGTGCTCGTCGGAGAGCGCGTGAGGGGAGCAGCAGCAGGAGGAGGAGAAGAGGGGGGAGAGAGGGAGGGCAAGTGAGAAAAGATAGGGAGAGAGAGAGAGAGTGTGTGAATATATATGTATGTGTGTGTGTTTTGATGTTATTTGTGACGGAATCCCCCCCTTCAGTCTCCAAGAATCCGCGAGCGGCGCAAGGAGGAGGAGGACAGGAGAGGAGGAGGAGGAGGAGGCGGCGCGCGGACCTGTCCACGAGCCCTCACTGCGGAACGCGCGGGGCTGCCGCTGGAGATTCCAAACCAACGATTATTTTGGATTCTAGAGTCTAACTGATCCCGGCGCGCCAGGGGGCTTTTTCCCCCCCCCCGTCTCTCCCGTTGAATGGACGGCGTTTGACATCTAAACCGAGAGGAATACTACCTATCTACGGGTGGGAGAGGTGGCGGTGGAGGGGGGAAGTCTTCAGAACCAGACAGGTGGATTTATCCGTGTGGTTTCGTTTTTTTGGGGAAGGGAAATTGAATGGAGGAGAAATTGATGGATTAATCTGACGGAGAGTCGTATGCGATTCCCACTCCTGCCGAGGGCACCCGAATGGAGTAACAGGCTGCAATGTCATCTCCACCTGGCCGCCTGGAGAGATGTGTCACGGGAATGGGGTGAGCGTAATTAGTGTTTTCTTTTTTCTTTTCTTTTTTTTAGGTTGGGTCAAAACTAACTCTGTCACCAAAGACGCAGAAAATGAGCGGCATTTGTCGGGGTCCGGTGGTTTTAATATCTGCCGCACTCTCACTCTCCTTAAAGTGGAACAGCGGCGGGGTGGTGTGTGCCTGGTTCGGGTTCCTCCTCTTACGCTTGTCCGAGTCCTCGTCACACAACCTGCTGCATGCCCTACATAAACGAAGCCCGGCACCGGAGAGAGGAGCGTGAGGGGAATATTCGCCAAAGAGCCACAGGCTGTTTTTACTCCGTCCCCCCCCCCCCCCCCCCCCTCTCTCTCTGAGACACACATACAAGCACACGCGCGCGCACAGAGGGAGAGAGCACTAATTCGTCCTTTTCACCGTAGCCTACACCTATGATATGAACTTGTGTTTTCGTCACGGCGAGCTTTTCCCTCCAATAATCCCCCAATAGAGAGACGCGGGCACGCGCGCACTTCTGCTCCGACTCACACAAACATATAACCACGCACGCGCGCGGAAACAAAAAACACGCAGACAGCTAGCTGGTATTTGATGCTGTTCAAACTGTTAAAATGCTAATGAGGTGCGAGAAGTAAAACGACATTGGTTAAAAATGTTTATAGCTCACATAAGTACCTGCCTGTACGCTCGCGCCTATTTATAGAAAAGCGACAAAGTCATCAAGTCCTGGGAGCTTGCGGCGCAGTGTTAAAATCTGGTATCTTTTCGTTTCTTTCTTTTTTATTTTCAGATCAAGTTTGAACACTTTTCCTCTGGTTTCACCGACGCCGTGAGAAGGAACCAAAATGCCAGTAAACGGACAGGTCACGGTGGCTGCCCGCACGGGCCCTCGCACCACGGCAGCACAAGTCAACATTCATCGCACGGACTCCGCAGAAGAAGGCGCAAAACCTCCGCGAACACAACCCCGCAACAGCCGCGCTTTGTGACACCGAAGGTAAGGACAGCTGCGTTCAAGGAGGAGAGAGCGACGCTCTTCTTTTAGACGGAGCGCCGAGCGACGCTAAGCGGCGCTGTTGCATCACATTATCCCCCGGCTGCTGATGAGAAGCCATGTAATGAATTCATATCTCAAATTACAGTTTTCAGGCTTTGAATGCAGTCACGTTGTAGAAACACATTTTCTTCCGTTTTCCTCCTGCTTGGCGTGCCAAGTCTGACACACAAAGTGTCTTCTCCTCTTCTCAGGGACACTGAGGCCTTCACACGAACGCGCACGCACGCACGCTCATGGACATGCACACACATAAACACACACAGATGTTACACTGGAGGGGGTAAATATAAGAAAATAGGAGTGTGACGTGACAGGATGACAGGATGTATAGCCCTGAATGGCCATAAATCTTCATCATGAATGATCCCCATCGTTCCTGTTGGCAAACGGATGCCCTCAATTTTGACTACTTAATATTATGTATGAATGCATGCACATTTATCATAATCATTTAGAGCAAATTATCATCCGTGCTGCGCCAGACTCATTGTGGTGTTGTAGAGAACTGAGAAGAGAGACTGATGTTGTGCTCAGCAGTAGCCTATTTTCCTGAATAGTGGGATGACACAAAAGGAGATCAACTCTGTAGGGCATAAACGCAACAGAGTGGGGAGCAGAGAATGTCGAGTGCTGTTGCCACCTTCATTAATATAAATATCTCGTGCAAAGCAGCAATGAATTCTGGGTGTGATGTCACAGCACCTTTTAAAAAAGCTCAACAGTATTTTATAACAGGCCTACTTTTCTATTCACTTTCTGTCTTGTTGTTATCACTCCAGAGAGAATTTCCTGCTCAGTTGGGCCTTGTATTCTCATCGCTTTGCAGTCTGCTATTAACCAACTACTGAGACAAAGCTAAACAGGAAAGACCTTAAAAAAATCTCTGTGATGTGATGCATACCATATTCTGAGTCCCATTTGGGCTCCGGGATGACATAGTGTTGAAGTGATGTGTCGAGATGTATCTGACTGAGCTGTGCACTGAACCGGCTCCATTGTTGGACAAGCAGGTAAAGTACATCAGAACTCATTGCGTCTAAGCTTCTTGTCAGCGCTGTCAGAAGTGAGGCCCTGTTGTTTTGGATTTCCGCAGTTAAATCGATTTTAATTTCTCGTTTTTTAATGTGCCAGTGCCAACATGTTGTTGTGCTGCCTGTAACAAGGCAGTCCTCTTGGGGATTATTTTGGTGGCACCTAAGTGGAACTGTCTTTCTCTCCCCATGGCTCTGCTGAAACACAAATGTACTACATTTACACAGGGATTCGGAGAGGTTTCTTGCATCAGACGGGCTGCAGGAGGTGTGCCTTCACACTGCTCTGTGTCAACCAGGGCTCCGTGTTTTGGTTTTTAATATTGTGCAAGACATTTTTAGAGTCAGACCCCAAATTTAGCCCAAAATCTACATATGCCTGCAAGTGTGGGAAAGGTTCAGGGAGCGATCATGCAGAAGTCTTTCTTTTCATGAAAGATACATAGAGGTTTTTTTTTTTTTTTTTTACCTCTGTTGAACTGCGAGATATACTGAAATGATCCAAAACTATGCAATTATTATTGTGCATTTACTGTGACGTGGTCGTACCACCAGAATGGCTTTGTGTGAAGATTGACTCTTTGATTATAACACTGACTGAACTGTACACATATTGCTTTGGTGCCTCTCAGGTACTAGATACTGTGTTTTTATTTTTAAGTTTTTACTCATATGGTCTCTTTTTCCTACAGTTTAGTGGATTTTAGGTAGGAGTGCTCACACAAGACTGCAATCTTGAGCATTATGAGAAAAATTACAAAGATAGTTACAAAAAAAACAAAAACGAAGGAAAAGAAAAGCCAGGGAAACTTGTGGGTGGAATTATTTACCTTCCTGCCCTGTGTTGTAGCTGTATTTGTCCAGAAGAAGGTATTGACATATCCCATGATAGGAGCTACAGCAAATAATCCTCTTATGTCCACACTGTTTTTGTTTGGAGCTCCCTATCCAAGTTGACAAACTGTGGGTTTAAGGTTTTCGATGTCGGAATTCTGACTACGACATTAACAGCCAAGCCACGTGCAGCCACCGAGCCTCTGGCGTGGCCTTTTAGCTGTCATCTGCTGAGTGAGTGCTTTCTTCAAAGTCAATTAAACCCGCTGCTGGGCCTGCACTTTGTTACTTCGGATAATCTTGTCGCAAGAAAACATCCGCGGTCGAAATTTGGTTACACGCGACATGGCGACGGACAGTTTGAACCCATTTTCTTGTTCACCCCTAGAATAACGAAAAAGCCAGTGCCTTTTTGTAAATACAATGGCAGTTCAGATTCGTCTTACACCGAGGGCTGAGAGGATGAAAATTAGTGTTTTCATTTTCCTTTTCTTAGCCATTTCCAGTAAAAAGGACTGAGTGACATATGATAATGAGTATTTTGACCCCTGCTGATCTTCTGTACATTGATGTGTGATAGTGCAGTCTCAGATGCAAGTTAATAACCCAAACGCCTCTTACAAACGTGCACTGTTTAATCATTTAATCAAAACACAGCTGGTACTCTCATTTAAAGAGTTAGTGAGCCATGTGTGATATTAAGTAGGGTTTGACTAATACAGGTTTTTGAACCGATCATTTTTAAATCAAGCTGACAGTAGATGCCATTTCGTAGAACCACTGCGTGCCTTAACACACTTTTCTGGTGTGTGAGAGTCCCTGCTTTAACATGATAGGCCCAAAAGTTGCTAGTGGTGATAAATTTATCGCCTAACCTAAATTTTTCTAAATGTTATATGAATTCATAACTAAGAATAAAAGACATGACTGCATCATTGTTACCAGTATTGCGAGTTGAAGCTGTAGCCCTACAGTTTAGATTCTAACTGAACCTGTTGGCAGTTTGACCTGCCTATGTGCCTGTGCCTAATGGTTATAGCTGGTGCACGACATCTCTAGTGAATTTTTAATGGTTTTAAAGTGTTTCCATCTGCTTCAGATTTCAGATAAGTCTTATCCAGTTTCAGCACAGTCTTTCAGAACTTTATGGATAGGATTTAAGTAATCGGATTGGAATAAATCTTAAAATTGGCGTTTTTGTTTGTTTGTTTGTTTTTTAACCTGATAAATCATATTCTCATTGCTCAGGCGAGGATTTGGATTTGAGAATGAAAAAACCCCACCTTTAATCAATCTCAAAACTTGTATCTGTGTTTTTCATGACTCAAAGGCAGATAGTTCTGATGCTGGAAATCGAGATAATCTTCATCCTGCTTGAGAGGTGCTTTCGGGGTGGATTTAGAGACGTGACAAGCATAATAGGGCTGTAACCAAGAAATTGCCATCTATACATCTTGAGAAGAATTAGCATTTCATGATTCTATTTTCATCAGCAAACCTGTCAAAACAGTTTCATCCCAAATGTCTCTGTTGCAGATGGAGGGACCAGCTGGATAGTCCATCAAATGGCCTTTCAATTCCTTTATTTTTTTCTATAGATGTCTTTGAATTCATGTAGACTGCTATACTGCATTAACATTTCAGTAATACAATTAGAAATCATAAAAGTAATTTTATTTTTCATTATGGTAGCTGTTTAGCGACACCATCCATGCTGCCGTATTCACTTTACCTTATAACAGCGGTTCATGCCATTTTCACTTTGTCCATACAAATAGTTTTAGCTGAAAAGCAATCTGTTATTATTAACATTTTGTATTGAGCTTGTAGTGAGATAAGGAAGGGTGGGATGTTAAGTAATTTATAACTTTTATTGACCTGTATTGACAGGGCTGCAGGAACGTCAGTACATCTCAGCAGGTTATCACTGAGCGAAACATAACAGTCATACTCTCCCAGTAAAAAGTGAAGGGAGTCCCATTCTGGGGAGAGACTCAACAGAACAGTTTTTAATAGGTAAAAAAATGTCTTAATAGAACTGCTCTGCCAGGCCCCTTATCAATCTGAGGCGAATCTTGGTTGTCATTACTGGCCACCGTCTCCAAGCAGCCCAATGCCAAAGACTCTATATAAAAGATGGATGTAACATCTGGGTCTGAAAAGGGAAGACAGTGTTGAAGGGCTTTAAGGGGGTCGACTCTTTTGATTGCAAAAAGAAGTTTGTGAAAAAAAAGACCTTCCCATTTATCTATGACCTCAGTAAACTCTTTCCCTGATAAATTTATGATCTCATTTAGTGATGTGTTGTTCACAAATGACTCTAAGAGCCGATTGTAGCGCACGAAAAGAGCCGACTCCGTCGGGCAGAGCCAAGTCTTCAGCCCTTCCTGCTCAGGGCTGAGCATGTGGCCAATCACATGCAAGGACAGACAAGAATCACACTATTGTGTGAATATCATGTAGTGGGTCAGGTCAGGTGCACAGAGAGACAGGAAGCTGGATTTAAATCTAAGTGCGTCAGGACAAATTGAAGAAACAAGTGAAAACTGTAGTGTTTGCGTCTCTGTCAGATTCCCTCGCTCACGACTTCACCCAAAGACAGGACTTTACTAACCAATGAGGGATGGCAATGGCTAGGCGCATCTTTTATATACAGTCTTTGTTCAAGGACCTGAAACTGGCTGATAAGTAAAACTTATTGTTAAAGCAGCGTTAATTTTGGGGGGCGGGGGTGTACTTGCCCATAGCATAAATTTCTGCAAAAACAATATTAATAAATTAGCACCCTCCAATGTTATAGCGGACATGTTAGCAAACAATTGCTTATTAAGAAATCCAGCAGGCATGGATCAACATAAACGTTCATGTTGAGAGGTGCCTCCAGCTACTTAATGAAGTAAGAATGCTCCCTTTTTAATGACTGTTTTCAATTACAGTAACTCCCTAGTGAAACACACTGTATATGGCACTAGTTAGAGTCACTACCGCGAGGCTGAGAGCACTTACTGGATTTATCTGATGTTTTTACTGAAAAAAACAAAAAACAAACTGCCTGTTCTCACCGGAAATCTAGTCGATGAGTGGAGAGACCTTCCCAAAACACGGATGGGTAAAAACAAAAATAAAACCTAAAAGTCATATTGCCAAGAGGATCTGCTGCAGTGTAGTGCAGGAGGATCAATACCTATAATTTTATTATATCCATAATTATTATAAAGCTACTGATTGGGGTTACTGTGAATTCCTTCAAAATAGTTAATCCTCAATACTGATAGCAGGCTTTTTTCTGAAAATATATATTTTAAAAAATGGATGCGGACAGATTGCTCCCCTTTGATGTCAGTATTAATCTTTCAATTGAAAGCTTAAGGATTTCAAGATGGTGGAAGTTTCATTTTGGATTGTAACCTCCCTCTTATGTGCCTATTTGAATGCTGTGCTTTAGAATTAGCTTGATTAGTATTAGGCACAACATGTGGCTCTGAGAAGAATCCAGATTCCTAGGAGGCCGGGTTGTTACCTTAAATGATGCCTCTTACACTTTGTCACTGAAGGGTTTTTTTTCCTAGGCTGAGAAAGAGGCTTAGGAGGTGCCTAAGTGCGGCCAGCCTGGCTCTGTCATTTCGGCCAACTTAACACCCAAAACCCATATTCCAATTTTATGCTTTTACAGACACCAGATTTTGGTTGAGACTGATATAACACTGTCCTAGTTAAGACATTCTTTAGCTTTTTAAATCCAATTTGATTCACTTTTTCATGGATACGAGGACCAGATCATTCACATAAAGGTATCATCACTTTTTTTGTCTCTAACACAGATCGGTGTGTAGCTGAAGTCTCTCTAATTCCATGAAATGTAGTTCCTGCTCTCACAGTTTCATGCCTTACATATGTTATGGCACAATTAGCTCAATGTGTGACTGAGATGATTAAGACATTTTTACAATGAATCAGACATTATTAAACCAGAGGAGATAACACATGCACAGTAGGGCTTTCTTTAGACAATGGTATTATGGAGCCACACACACACTTTTTTTTTTTTTACTGCAGCACCGTCTTTTTATTGGCAAAAGGCAATGTATAAAAAAATAGTAAATGTAATTCTCTAGAAAACCCAGCAGCTACAGCTACAAAAAGGAAAGGCTGGCACTGTGTGCACAGCACTAACTGTGCCAATGATGTTAAGTCCATAAGGAATTTTATCAATCAGCTTTAGCCCAAGTAACATGGCTTTATTTTCTTCCCCATATTATTTCTTCCTTACTTCAGTAAATATAATTAGAGTTAAAACACACACACACACACACACACACACACACACACACACACACACACACACACACACACACACACACACACACACACACACACACACACATCACTGAGGGTTTTCTTTTAAGGCTTGTTTCATGCGTACACAAGAAATAAGCTTCTAAAAAGATTTGAGAATTGCAGCCCACAAATGCTTCGTTTTGTTTCTGAGCACGTGCTTAACTTTGTTTACCAGACAGTTTGGTGAGGTGACTTTAGCTGAAACGAAACTCTCGTTCTGTGTGTATCAAACAAAAAAAACCCGTGTGGCACTTCTGAGCACCACCTGTTTTGCTAGCTTAACAAGGTTTGTCCTCAGACTCAGAGTGACCCTGGATAGAGGGCAACTCAACACAGCTGTAAACTTACGACTTTTATACTTTATACTGGGAGCATTTGGGCACAGTAAAAACCTAATAACTGTCTCGTTTGGCTGCTGCCTGCTGTCCAATCCAGCGTGTGTTGAAGCGAGCTGACTGGAACGTCAAAGGCAGCTTGTTCAGCAGTTGTTTGATAATTTGTTATTAAAGACTTTTGAAAAGGATTTGAATTGCTCTTTTATTATAACTTCTTAACATGTCTGTGTTTGTAATTTTCCTGTCGTTTGGGCTGAAACACAAGAAAACACATCGGCTGCTGTCATGTGATGCAGATGCTTCATCAAATATGGTTGTTTGAGCTGTAGACTGGCAGTTTTTTGGAATGCATTTTTCACAGCGGACCTGTATGAGGTTTCTCTTAAAACAATTTTGGATCCTTTACAGCAAATCAAATCTATAATGATAGTAACATTTAAGTACTGGTGATTAAAATGTGGGTACATCTGTCGGAAGTACAACAGAGAGCTAACACAAATAAGACTGAGCAAATGAAGCTTACTTGGTGCCATACAGTCGGTTCCCCAGCCCAGCAGAAAATTACAATCTGATGATGGAAATGGGCCACCAGTACAAACTGACATAACAAGAATTTAACACTATCAGAGTAGAACTTGAAAGAATATCAGATTCAAAACTCAAAAGAAGTTTAGGAACATTATCTAAACTATTTTATAGAATATGTGGACACCAATGGAGGAATCCCAGCTAGAAGATGTGCCTGGTATGAAAATATGAGGGGAAAAATGAGAGTTTTCACAAACCCCAAGTGCAACTTTTCAACAGAGAAAACATTCAGTGTTTCAGCAAGTCTGTGTCATAGACATATTATGACGTCTCCAATGACATCCAGCCATCCAGCCATCCATTCTCTTCTGCTTATCCTTTTTAGGGTCATGGGGGGGTGGGGGTGGAGTCTATCCCAGCTCTCTTAGAGCGAGAGGCATGGCACACCCTGGACAGGTTGTCTGTCACAGGCCTAACACATACAGACAAACAACCAGTTGCACTCACATTCACACCTATGGGTGATTTAGAGTTTCCAGTTAACCTATCCCCACTCTCTGACACTGATGCTCAAAGTTGGGGTTTATAAAAATCATGCAGAATCCAAATCCACAGATTTGGCTTCAGATTGTGAGATTTGGAATTCTGCATATAAAACTGATTTGGTTACAGTTAAAAATGCTGGAAAAATAACACACAAAAAAATGAAAACTTTGAGTGCCCGTGACTTGAAAATCTTTCATCGTGTCAAGGTAAATTTTTGCATGGCTTCATTAAATTTTGATTGACTTTTCATGGCAGGACCCTGACCCTGTAGGCTAGAGCTCGCCCATTACCAACACTGGTACAGTTTCTTCACTTCAAGGAAAGGTGAAAATGGTTCCATTACAGGAAATTTCATGACCTCAGGTTAAAATAGTCTGTGCTTTATCCATCCATGGTGATGATGGCAATCCCTGACTTTTCCATTACCTTGAAGAAACAGTCTTTTTTTCTTTTTGAATTCTTACTATAATCTCCACAATGAAATGCACAATACCCTTCTCCCACAGTGTAATCAGAGTATCTGATTTTGAAGTTTCTTTGAATGAAAAATGTTGTGTATGTCTGTTTTTTCCTCTTATGTTTTGTTTTGGGATGCATTAAGTTAAATTTAGTTAACCGTTTGATCTGCTGACATGAACAGTCTGTTACTGTGCCTGCTTTATCTTATTCCTCGTCATTGCTGAGCTTTTTCCCTGTTCTATCTTGTATACAGTGTAGCGTCACTACACCATACACTTTTTAGACTTGGAGTTTTCAAACTGTAAATTCTAGCCTCAAGTAAATGAGTCAGCCTGCTGATCTGGATTATTGACTTTCTAGGACTGCTGAAAAGAAAATGTGAACAATCTGTACTCAAGTCTGCTCGTCTTGTCTTTGTGCTATTTTTAGTTTATGCACTTCAGGGGGCTGGAGGCTGACATATGTCACCTCTAGACTGATGTCGTCACATTTTTTATGATACATTTTATTTAAAACAAACCTAGTGCATTACTAAATGTATATTGCCCATGACTGGCTTTCCGCCTGCTGTCTATTTGATAAAAATGCATTTGACTGCATAAATGTAACTTAATCTTAGACTTACTGAAACATCATAATCTTCCATGTCTTCCAACATAATGTTCCAATTTTCCATGTTGTTTACAGATTAATAATTCAGACATGCTTTTTGATCGTTTTCAGTGACCACTCTATTCTCTTCTGTGTTTGGAATATTAAAATCCAACATCTTCCAATATGCATGAGGCAGAGTTAAAAATATGAATCTTGATATTTTAGTTGCTGAAATTATGGCAATAGACTGGAATAAGTCTGAAGATGCAAGGAAATTGCTGATAATCATGATTTCTGGTGAGTTAAAAGTGCAATATTCTTTCAGAGACACCAGCAGATTTCCCTAACATGTGTTATATGTAGTTATATTTCTTACTAAGATAATATGAAAATGCAGTTTAAAAGTAATGTTGTTTTATTGTCACAAAAAGTTGTGGAAAACTTGTTTATGCTCCAATCAGCACACTTGGGTCTGTTTGTGCTGCTCCAATCAGGTACTGCCAACAGGGTAACAAGTTGCAGAGTGCCCGCTGGTGGACCAACTGTGCAATATCAACACATAATGTGTTTGAAGGGTGTTTCTCCCTCTCGTTTTTTCATGCATCAGCTGTTAAACACTGATATATCAGCAGATGGCTAATATTAATCAGGCCCTAATCCTTATCCATTGGCCTGTCATTAGCCCTAGTTTTCAATTACTATTTTTCTTTTTTGTGCTTAATCTTTTTTTTTCTACAAATAAGGACTATATTAATTGGACTGTGGTGTAATTTTCTGTGGCTTGCTGTGCAGTTAACTGTAAAAACAAACCTTTGGAGAAGTAAGTGCTTTCAACAATATCAGCATTTTATTTTTGCACTAATTAGCAGGTTTCTGTGAGTGTGGATGCACTTTTATAGCTATGTTAGCTAGCACAAATGAATAGTTTGGTTCATCCAAATATGTCTCCAAAACACCAAAATAGTAATGGTTAATATTCCAAGCCACTTGAGGTTTCAAAGCACCCTAAATGAGTCAATCGAGGAACATGGGATCATGTCATGGTGGATGCATCCATCGTTTATAAATACAGTTTGTATTTATTAAAACCTCCTTTTAGTTCAATCATCATATGTACTTAACTGTGTGACTAGGACTTTGGTGGAACTGAACTGATTGTTTTTTTAGTACTTCAGAATTTCAGTTTTTGACTTTAAACTGACTGGATATCACTTGTGGCTGATGTGTTAGGTAGTTCGGTTTGTATGGCGGAGAGCCCTCCTGTGTATGACCTTACTGATTTTACTGTTAGTTATTTTTGTGTTATTAGGCTGTTTAATTAATTAGCATCATTATTTATGCATGTAATTTTTGTTTTTGTTATTGTTTAAATGATTTTTAATTTTTAATAAGTTTTGCGTCTGAGGACCCTGTTTAAAAAATTACATGGTGCATCTCAAAGGGGTTTTTCCTCTAATTAAATTTTGAAATAAAACCTCAGTGCAGGAAAAACCTGTTTATTTACTCAAGAAAAAACATTTATGGTTCAGTTATCACATTAAGATTCTTTAACTGGGGATTTTGTGATGATTTTTTACTCAGTTTAGCACAAAAATACTGGCAATTGCTGTAGTCACATCACTTAAAGTGGTTTTAAATCTGCGCGTTATTATGTTAAAGTAAGAAAGATTTTCTTGGACTCAACACAGAGGGGTGGATCTTTCAGTTTCTGCAGCATAGAGACACTATATTAAGCATTAAGGGAATTGACAATCATGAACAGTGTTGCTGAGAAAGGTGTCACATGGAATTATTTATCTATAACATTATTGTTTCTTTGGCACATCTAAAAGAGGGAAAATTTAGGAGATCTTTCAAATTTTTGGACCAATATTCTGTCATTACCTTTTCACCTGTTTGATTTTGGAGGCAGAAGAAAAAGACTCACTTCTAAAAGAATCCTGAATAAAAATATGGATACCAGGAACTGAGTGTGTATGACAAATGTTTTGCCACGACCTCCAGTCACAAAGTGGACTTTCAGACATGCCCTCTTTTACATATCAGAGCCGTATTTGAATGACTATGAGAACTAGCTGCGTCTGATCTCTTAACTTTGACATATCAGAGGCCTGAACTGCATGCCATCGTGTTAACTGATAGGCAGACACAAAATGTCAACTATACGTGGCTCCGGTATTTAATCAGCTCTGCTTCTAATTTGCAGTATGATTAAAAAAATCCTCTGTGATGCATTTTTGTAATTCCCAATCCAGGAGTGGGGGCAGCTGCTGCACAAACATATTGACTCTTCTGTCAGTGACAACAGCAAAGAAAGTCTGGTAAACTTCATTAGGTGCTGACAGTGCGCGTTATCAGTGCACCAAATCTTTTGCTCATATGGCAAAACATAACACGCCCAGCGTGGTTGTCTCTCTCTCTGTCTCCCTCTCATGGGAATGTCCAGTATCCTTCTAGGGGCAAATCTCAACCCAGCAGTCATGTTATGGAGACAGTAAGCCAAAACAAAGTAGGCAAGTACATTTACCCACCTATCTTTCCTGTGATGATGATTTGCGAATTGCATGTGCCATGCATCAGGTCAGCTATATGAGTGGCCAATAAATGTTCCTATCTGGGCCGTTGATTGTTTTTTTTTAGAAGGAGGGCAGGAAAACCGCCATGTTTAGCATGTCACGTTCTTGCAGAGCGCTCAGTCTCCTCCTCCTTATAAAATGTCTCTGCCAGAAAACAGCAACATTAAAAGGACGTGAGGAGCATAAAAGTGACCTGCGTCTGAATGGCAGAAAACTGTCACATTATCAAGTGATGAAAGCGGCAGGATTACGTATCTCATGTCTGAATAGGGCATATGTCCCTCCAGAGATCAGAGCGATGATACCTCACCATGAAAATGGAGTTGGAGTTCAAATCTTTTGATGGCGTGAATAGAAGTAAATTCTCAAAGTATCAATGGACACCCAGGGGGCATACCTACGGTGTTATGCACAGATATTTGCACTTTCATCAGAAAACTATTAAAAAAAAACCTAATTTCCCATGTCGAGGAGGAACTGTTTGTACTTGTTTCTGTCAAGAAAAGAAATGCTTTCAAAATTTAGGCTCTTTTATCTATTATTGATTTGCTTAAAGTCATCCATGGTGTTATGTATTCTCATGTAGTCAGCTGTTGCTTTGTGTTTTTTCGCCTCAGTCAGAGGCCTCTCTTCTCTCCAATTTGTACAAACATGGCACCTAAGAGACTTCCTGGAGCACCAACTCTGTTTTTATTGATTCTGCTGTTGATTCTTTTGTGTTATTCAAGCCGTGTGGAGGGCAGTGCAGCTCTGAAAGTCCTGCACAAAAATAATTATTGCTTTAATTATGTAACTGTAAAACAAACAATAAATCTGCAAAGGGGGAGGGGGGTGATTGCTTTTTAATAAAAAACACTGTTTGATTTAAGCAGTTAGCGTAATTTAATGCTAACAACCCAGTGCAGCAGTTTTTCAAAAGTCCACTTCTTACCTTGAAGATACAAACACGCTGATTTGATAAATATGTGAGCAAAAGCATTATCAGCAATTGGTTTCCCAATCCAAAACACATTTGCATACTAATACATGCTCATAAAATATAACATGGTAATCAAATGTCTGGGAGTATGACACTGCCCGATTGATTCTGCCCTCCTGATGATGTGGTGTATTAAAAAGAAATGGTCAGTGAAGCAGCCGAGATGCATCTCGGTAAATACGATGAAGTTTTTAAGGCATCATCAAATAAAATGATGCTGTTACTTTCCTGAAAATCTTGGAGATGCTGTAATTTTTACCAGCTTTCCCCATGAATAGGACCTTGATCACTCCATGATTTAGTGTGTCACGTCCAGTCAGTTTTCATTCCTTTTCCTCCCTCAACACGATCTTGTTGAGAACTCTGCCAGGCAGCAGGATGCACAGGCCAAAAATATTCCCAATACAGCCACAGATCATCCAAAATATATTACGCCAGGTATAATGCTCCCTTCTGCGCCGGTGACAGGTGCTGTCTCAGCCAGACAGTGCATCTGGTGATGTGGGAATATTTGAAGCCTCTGTCGCCTTCTGCCAAGTGTAGTTTTTAACAGCAATGAGCAGCACATCAAAAACCATATGCTGACCAGGCTCTCGTGCTCAAACACGCATGATCAGGGATTGATTTCATGTCGGAGTCTGTCATCAAATGTATTATTTCACATCACAATATTTCAGATGCCGAATGTGTAACGTTGCAGGTTTCAGCTGTCCATCGCATTCAAACACACACTAGATCTTCTCTATGTATAAAACAGAAGTGCGCACATCACTCTGCAATATCACTTCATTGTCCAATGACTCAAAATTGTGTCACCTTACATAATTACATTACTCCTGAGGTTTGCTTGGTTATTTGCTCTTATGTAAGAGCTTTGATTGGCTATGATTAAAAAACAGTCTCCAAAGTATAATTTCACAACAAAGATGAAGTCTTTTGTTTTTTCAGTACGTTCTGTGTCCTTAATGATGGATTCAATCCTTATGTTTGTAATTTTCTAATATCTGCTCGTTCCTTTAAGGTGCCTTATGTATTCAGACTCACCCTTGGTCAGGTCATATCTTTTCCCCTTTTTGGTCTTAAAGAAACCTCGTGTGCGGTTTTGGCAGCGTGCGTTTGATCATGTTTCTGGAGACTGCACTCATAAAGCCCCTTAAAATCACACTCCAGCCTCCGTGCTTCTCTGTAGGCACTAAGAATTCAGTTTGGTAGTCCCGATTAGGTTCACGTCAAACATGTGGGACTCCACATCAGCAAAATTAATTTATCTTTGTCATATCTGATCAAAGAATGCATTCATCAGATGTCTCTTCGTGTTCTTAAGCAAAATTTTATCTTGGAGTTTGTTGCCAAAGAGTAAGCTAGAGTTTGGGTTTGTTTCCTTGGATGCATCCATAGATGTTGACATTATGCAGCGTCCTTCACGCTGTCTGAGCTGCCACAAACTGATTTCCAGTGAAAACCCATGTGCCAAATCTGAAGCACATTCCCATCTGTTTTCAGAGCTTGTGCAAGTATTACAGTGTTTATGGTGACATTTTGGGAAAACGGCCACTACTGCTCTGATTAGAAGTACTGTGGCTTCTTCGGCACAGTTCGCTCCAGAAGTTTTCGAACAGTGACAGTTGAGATGTGAAATCTAGAAGAACCTGCCCAGAAAAAATGTCCTTGGACAGATGAAACCAAGACCAGAATGATGAAAAGAGAAAATCACGGAGAAGGAATCAAACAGCTCATGATCCAAAGCATAATGCATCATCTGTCAAACATGGTGGAAGTAATGTTAGGGCATTGCCATGTATGGATGTCAGTTGTATCAGGTTAACAAGCAGCTACTGAAGGTGGGCTGCAGTAAAGGCCGAGCAAAGCATCTTAAGGGAGGAAACATATTTTTGCACAAACCTTTTTTTTGCACAAACCTTTGAGGGGAAACACTGGACCTACGAGAAGTCAGAAAACAATTAAGCATAACATTCAGCCAATAAAATACATTTTTCTTTTTAGAAATGTAAATTAAAAAATGCAATGCGATCGTAATGTTTCTGTTTTTGTAAAACATTTGAAAATTAATTGATAACAAAAATAATTATATTTTAGCATTAAAAATATTGTTTTGATTCAGAGTTTCTGTTAAGCACTGTATTTGATATTGAGAAACTAAGAACTGGATCAGGTTCATGTTGATAAGATTACTATCATGATTTTTAAAGAGAAGTGATTCTGACCTGGAGCTTGTAAAATTTGCAGCACATTTAGACCATGATGAGTGCCTCTGACCGGGGGCATGGAAGCGAAAAGAATAAGCTGCCTGGATCATTTTCATCATTTTGTAGCGATAAACAAAACCTTTGATTTTTAAATGCCGTTACAGCACATACGCACACCTGCCAAGTCAGTCCCAAATTATCCCCAAATCAAATAACTGGAAAAACTATTGGAGAGTGCATGTTCTGCCAAGGTCAATGCTCTCAAGTTTGGAAATTCAGGAATAGGGAGTCAGATTCATACCACAAGGTAGGGATTTCTACCTTTACCAAGGCCCTACCTGTACACTAAGTTTATTTACATTGATCCTGTTAGGTTATGATTAATCTTGCTTGCAAAAATACTTCTACGACAGTACTGATTACACATCTGTGTCTCGGCTCTGTCATTCGTCCGCAGATAATCACTAAACAACATTCTACATGCATGAATCTGCTCTGCTGAAATCAGTCACTTTCTCAACTTTGTACAGAGTAATGTTCTTTAGACATTACGGCATTCTGCGGATTAATAAATGTCTTTGCTTTCATTAATAATGGATCGTGTAATAGATTGGCGCACTTGTCATGCATGAAAACGAGAGCACGTTTGTTTTTTGGTTAAAAATTAAAGCGTGAATTTATTCCATCATTACATCAGATTGTCTAACAAGGCAATGATTGTCTACAACTGTCCTGTGTCATTTTAATGTTTCAGGTCCTTTTCAATAATTGATATCTAGAAAAAAATCTCATTGTATATTCATAAGAGCGGGCCAGTCCCAGCTCAGCACGCTGCGCAGTGTTCTTGTAACCCTGCTGTTCTTACAGTTTTGGGTCAGACACACTTTTTACATGCTCATTTTAATTAATTAACTTTGACTGGTAGCTGCTTCAGACATATGCAAAGAATTCTTACATGTAAACTAATTAGTTCTGGAACTAAAAAACCAAACCAAAACAATCACAGCTCAGACTTCATACATCCCAAATACAGAATCCTAGATGAGAGTTAGCGTTACCTTATAATAAGTCCTCTCTCCATCTTTCAGACAGCATCGAGCCTCAAAGACTACATTTCTGCACCTTGGCACACTTTCATAATAACTTTATTTTCCCTTTCTTTCCTCCCTCTTCTTGTCTCACCTTTTGCCTTTTAGTCTCCTCCATAGGGGCTGCGTCTTTCTTACCTGTCTCTTTCTTGACACGGTGCTGCACAGAAACACAAATGCCCTCAAAGTCAAACTCACACAGCATATAGTCATAGCCACAAACACAGTAACAAAGAGAACAAGTGCAGGCCCCTTATGAATTAGACAGCATGTCCTTTTTGGTGTTTGGCATTGTGCTTGTTTTTCATATTTATCAGCAATGAAATATAAATGACAGAAGTCATGCAGAGTTAACATATACCACATATATCCGCACATACAACATTGATATAAAAAAAAGAGGACTAAAAGAATTGGCTGAAAGTCTGCCCCGCTAACAGATGAACACACATTTCTCAGAGTTACTGAAATTTTGATGTGGGATAAGGCTGTTGGGCTGTTAAAAGACTGCGTCTAGAGGGGAGCAGGGAGCCGTTTTTATCGAGGACAAGCAGGAAGGCACTTGGAACTCGTGTCAATGTTAAACAAATAAAAGTGTGATATTTCAAACAAGCTCTTTCCACCATATTCTGCCATCAAATCAAGACAGCAAACATTTTTGTTTTGCAATTTAGTGTCTGGTGGGTGGATAATGATACACGCCGTGCTTTAGCAAACGCACGACAACCCCTGGAAAAATGAACCGCGGCAATCGAAGGTCAGGAGAATCACATCGAAATGTGTAATTTGAAAGAAAAGATGTATTAAGATTATTCACAGGTGATGCACGGCACCTGTGGAAATGTGAAACCATTTTTTAAATGATCCTGTGTCATCTAAGTGTTGTGCTGTGCACTTAAATGTGTTTTTTTGTTCTGGGATGATTTTGATTTAATTCAGTAATTTTTAGTTTAATTTGTTTTCCTGACCATTTTCTCTGAGATTTATAAAATGTAAGATTGTAAAATATGAAATTTCTCTATGAATAAATGACTATGATTTTACTGACAGCTTTACTTTAGATCGGGTGTCAAACATACAGCCCTACAAGTCAGAACCATCTCACCAAAGGGTCCAATGCAGCCCACTCAATGACTTTGGAAAACCTGAATATTTTAAATAAGAGAGCATAAATTGTGGACCTTTTATTGTAATTTCAGCAGTTTTTACAGTCTTCTTGCTGACAAAGACATAACACTGAGACTGCCTTAGTAAAAATGACAGCTTTTTTAAAAAGATAAACTTAGTTAAAATTAGATAACAAAAACATGTCTTTTTTCACCATGTACAATAGAATTTTTGTAAAAGGAGACATTTTCTGTGAATTCACAGGTAAATTGTGTTGTTTAATTACAGGATAAAGTCCTGTTTTTCTTTTTTTCTAACAGTATAAACCCGATTAGCCTGATTTCATACAGCAGCATTTCTTTATAATATGGAAAAAATAAGACCAGTATCATGCTTACAATTACACTGTTAACCCCTCAGCCATAAGGAGCTGATGGGGCATTGTTGTCATTCTTTGTCAGGCTGCCAAGAGGGGGGTGTGAACAACTGACAATTAACTTGAGAAAAACTCACTCAGGATTTTCAACTTGATACCAAAGGTGTATTTACAAAAATCTTTGGACTGAATCTCAGTGTCCTTGACCTTAAGATCAAGGTCAGAGATCAAGTGTTTTTAAAAAATAATGTAATCACATAGGATTATCTTATACCATAGCTGCATCTGCTAGGATGGTGATGGGTAGCTGTGGCAGCCAAATAAATTTTTAATTCAGACATCTCAGGGACTGAATCTGTAGTTAAACTTTGTAACACTGAAAGTTGGAGCTCTTTTTTTATGCATGTTATTAAGCAATAGCTGTAATGGTCCAGCCTACTTAAGATGAAACTGGAGTACATGCAGTCTATGAAGTTAAATGAGATTTTCACCCCTGCTTCAGATGTTTCTGTTCTTCAAACACGACCATGTGAAAGGAGTCTGATTGTGCTCATTCATTCTTCAGCTCAAAGAACCTGAGCTATCGACAGCCATACTCACTTACAAAATCGAGAAGGCGTTTCATTATAGATAATAATGTCTGACCCTAAGTTAGACATTCTGTGGTGAGTGACAGAAGATACTTGGATTAAATGTACAGGTTCCCCTTGAATGTGGACTTGGTCTTTTGGGGGGCTCTTTAGTCTTTATTGAGGTTGAACAGTGTAGAGAAGACAGGAAAGCAGGGAGAGACTGGGAAAACATGAACGTAGATTTGAAACCAAACCTCTGCAATAGCCTTAAAGCATGTGGGTCAACCTGGTGCACTATATCCATGCTTATGGATTTGATGTTTGACTTTTCTATGATGTTAATTTAAAAAAGGAACAAGAAGAATTTTCAGTTCCTCTTAACCAATAATGTCACAAACCCTTCCATGCTGCTTTAACTGTATAATAAGAACCTTCATTAAGATGGACACAGCTATACTACACGGACAAAAGCACTGGGACACCTACACATTACACTAACAGGAGCTGCTCAGCCATGGAAAAACATGCCATGAAGCTCCCGGGACACACAGTGATTGCGCTGATGTTAACACCAGAGAAAGATTGGAGGTCTGCAGTTATTTATTCAGCAGAGCATATGTGACTTTTTCACACTTTTTATGGACTTTAGCACTTTAACTTTATGCAATCTTCCACTTTGTGGTCTGTGCTGCTGTGGATCCTTCCACTTTGCAATAGAACCAGTTATAGTTAGTCGTGGAATATCTAGGAGGGAAGAAATTTCACAGACTAGCACACCTGAATTCAGTGGGAGCGACCCAGTCTTTCACAGATGTTTGTAAAACCAGACTGCGTGACTGGGCGCTGTGACAATGGGACTGAGAACACCTGAATTCAAAGACTGAAACTTGGCCTTCATTTGATTCTAACTACACACCCATGAAGTTTTGCACTTCATTGTGTTGACAGTGTCTGTGCACATACAAATAGACAGAATGACTTGACACCTGCCGAACTCCTGAAACCTGCTCTCATGGTAGCGTCTGCTGATTTGTGTCTGTAAAAACATTTTGCAGAGAATATACACACATACAAACATACGTACAAAAAAATGAAAACAAGACCAGCCACACCACATTAACACTGCATTCAAATTTATTAGGACGCATATCTAGTCTGTTGAAGTAATTGTAAAATTGGCTGGGTGCACTTACAAGTACTATAAGGACTGTTTTTAATTGAAAATGACATGCTCAGTCCCCCGATGAAAGCCCAAGAAGCTGAGAGCTGCCAACATGCCTCGGAGCATTCAGTGACGCTGACTGGTTTGTTTTGTGCTGCTTGAAGTTTGCATTTTAAGGTCTTTGTAAGAGCCCAGAGCATTGATTAACAGCTCTATTGAAAATCTGCACAATGTTCGACTGCTTCTTCCTTTCTGTTTTCACAAAAGATGCAGCATGTGGATGTGTGGACCACTTAGAGTTGTTTGGCTTATAATTACTCTTGAAATGCATTAACTGATTCCATGTTTTAAAGCAAACGACCCACCACTAGAAGCACCAGCCCGTCAGTGTCATTTCCAGTTGACAAACTGATATGCTGATTCACCATGTCTGCATGCTGACTTTCTGTGCTTGGAGGCGCATTGATCTCACCCACCTGTTATTTATCTTGCTTGCTCTTTGAGGATAAACTGGCTGAAATGCATCATCTCCTTTTTGGAGCAGCTTGACCTCAGCGCTTTTCCTCCAACTGGCAGAATCAGCTAATCATTCTGCACAAAATCATCCTTTAATAAATGACCGAACAAATCTGAGAGGTGGGCAGAGATTCAAAAGGTCTGGAAGCAGGCTAAGCTGCACCTCATTACTAGGTTATTGTCGAGGATGCAGCCCAAGTAATTAAAAGGCAAACTACTGATTCTCCTCCTGTCTGATCCTGATCTCCACAATATAGGTTTGCTCCTGTTACCCGACGGATTCTTGTTCCATTTAACTCATTCAGTAATATCTGCAGATTTTCTCTTTATGTTGGCCGTCTGTTTCCCTTTGTTTGCAGTATTTATGTTGAGCTAAAGCAACTAGCCGCTGGCTGTAGGTTCTTACTTATCTGCTTCTTTGTGTCGGAAATGAATGGAGAGATTTAATTGGTTGCCAACAGATGGGGTAAAACCTACATAAAGGAAAGGCATAGCTGCAAAGTATCAAATACTTTTGATGTATATTATCACAATTAAAATGACATATCTGATGTAGATAATTCCAGCATCACCATTAAGCGCTCAGTGCCATGAATGTCAGCTGCAAGTGCTGTATTTCTAGTGACTTTTTTAAAATATCGCTTTTATCAGCTAAAATTGATTTAAATGCTAAATGACAGACGGATGAATGTTAAGCTGTCAGTCTCATTTTTCATACCCATTAAATGTAGTGTGTAGTGTTTGAGAGCGTGTGTGTCTAAGTGTGCGCGCGCGTGTGTGTGTGTGTGTGTGTGTGTGTGTGTGTGTGTGTGCCTAGTTTCAATATTTACTTGCCTTGCTATAAATTTCATTCAAAAAACACTTTCCCTCTTTAAGCATTCAGGTTTCTCACGATACTTGAACCTGCAAACAAGCAGATTATGGGCAAATACTGCAGTCTTACGGTGCTAAATTCAGCTGTCTGTCTACAAATTGTCTCTTAGGAGTCCTTAACAAATCAGAAACATGCACACGCATTGATTTATTTACTGTCTGTGCAGCAGTGAAAAAAAGAAGAAACATCCATTGAACGATATTCACCCCTTCCAGCCATTTCCTTTCTGTAAATCTGACATTGATACCTAATGATAGTGCTTGCCACTTGTTTACCTGCATTAGACCAACTCCACACCACGTCTGACATGTTTACAGCAGCCAGCGTGCCCGAGATGTTGGGTGACTTCGTGCAGTTCTGCTCCCATCAGTCACACATTAGTGTCTCTGCCTTGCCGAGGTCTGTGTAAACATCACAGGCTACAGTTGCGCTGTGTCCAAACTCAGTAATCTATATTAGGGTGACAGTGCACTGGCTCAGTTAAAAGACAAGACTGTAAATGACTCAAGACATTTGCTGATTCACACTGATTCAAAGTTACTTCTGAAAGGTAGAATTTAATGCATATATATATATATATATATATATATATACTGTATATATACTGTATATATAAATGTATATACGTGTGTATAAAAAGGCAAGCTCAGAGTTTTTTTTCTTTTTCAAGGATTCCACACCTTTTAAAACATTTTCCTGAAATATGCCCCTGAAGACGTCACACTGCCATCTGCAAGTTTTTTCCAACTGAGACACAGTTTAGCACAGACTGGCTGGTAATGTGACGAGCATGGTTAGCTTCTCACAGTAGTATTGCAGCCAAATAAAACTTAGAAACAATAAAGGTGGGTGGCCAACTCTTCTTTTAACTTCTGTGCACTATAATCTTTCCAAACGCTGAACTGCTCTCTTCAACAGAGACATGGACTCCTTTTTCTTCATCCTTCTCATATATGTATGCATTATGCACTGGCTGCCAGTTTCTTAAGACAACGCTGCTAACATTGCCAGTCTCGTCAAGTCATAAGCAAGTATGAAAGCCGACATCAGTGCAAGTTTACTTGGCGTGCGTGTTATTTATCGACCGGGTGCATCGGCCTGGAAGCGCAGTTTGAGATGCAGCTTGTGTGCATCCAGTGAAGTGTGCCTCTCTTCTTAATGCAAATGCAATTAGCATTTAAGGGACTGCGCAGACATCAGAGGGAGGGTGCACATTTTGTGGTCGACTACACATTCTGGTACATTTATTAAGGCTCGCCCAATAGTCAGGGGTCAGTGTTGGGAGGATGATTCTCAGATTTGAAATGAGCTGTTAAAGGAAGGTTGTGCAGAGTAGCAGGATGGAAAGCTGAGATCATTAAAGCTGAACTTGAACTTGACACTAGAGCTAATTCGAGCAAAGCCACTGTGGAGATTGTGATGTTGATCTTGATCTAAGCTGCCGTGGCTTTTATTTCCCCAAACATTTTATGTTCCGAGTGACTCCTGCCTCACATGCTCCAGTAATTTTCTAACTTAGCGTTTAATCAAGACCTCAGTAAATGGTTCGGAAAGTTAAAAACTTCCTTTAATGGGGGACCTTTATTTCAGTATCAGCACATTTTTATTTGCTTTTCTAGGCTTGATTTCTTTCTTGATTTATCACCCCTCTGCATCCTAGTTTCACTGTTGAGGTGCATCTTTGGAGATCTCGTTTACAGGCGGAAAGCACCTAAAGACAGTCCCAGTTACTGATAATTAGCTTCTGCTTTAGAAAATCAGACGCTAATTTCATGCAGATTGCCAGTTCAAATATGCACATAAATCTGGCCCTGACACTAATATTTTAGAACCGGGTATTACAGGGATTAACATACCAAACTGAAAAATATATATATTTTTTATGATAAAAAAAGAAGCTTTTTTTTTTACCACTCACACTAGAAAGAGGGTGGTGATATTTTAGTTTGGAAGTTGTTGTCCTGTGCTACCACCGGGGCTGTGCATATCAAAAGAAATGCTAATATGTTTTAAGTTATTGAACCCTGAGAGTGCGGAGAACAGCCTACCGGTTTGATATAATGCAAAAAACCCTGCGTTTGTGCTCCCGTTAATGTGCAGTTTAACGTTTTCTCTCGCTAAAGAAACTCACCCTTAAGCAAAAGTAGATTTAATAGCGATCGCTGCTACATGCTTTCTCAGGAAAAGGGCAACACATTTCCCAGGTGCTTCTGTACCAATACCATTGAGAACAATATTATTGCTACAGCATGATGAAGAGGAGCACTAAAGAGGCCTGTTTTACTGATTTGTTATTGGACTAATTTTCTTCCTCCCTCTCTAAGCTCTCCACTGCAGCTACATTGTTGCTGACCACCGATTTGATCATACTCGAAATCTGACTGTATAATACAATGTTGAGCTCTTACACTGCACTGAACACTTGACATAGGATGGCTGTGCCTAAGGCGGTAGAGAAGGCGCTAATCAGGAGGTTGGCGGTAGGGGTTTCGATCACTGGCACTTCCAGTCTCTGAGCACGATGCTGAATTCCAAATAGCCCTGATGGATCCATCAGCGTGTCAGTGTGATAGATGAGGGTTTCATGTGTGTGAATAGATAGATTTGAGTGGTTAGTCAGGTTAGTAGGGTGCATATAAATGCCTGTCAGCTTTACGCATATGACAGCAGATCGTTAGTTAGAAAAATAGCAAGACAAATTTGATCAACTCTAACACGAAGCAGCATTTCCACACGCACAATTCAGATTTGTATGACAGATGCCTAAAAGAGAATCTCCACCAAAAACTGTTTGCATATTTGTGCAAATGACTTTTGTCACTTAAATTCCGTCAGTGACTGGCTAAGCTTAATCTGTTACAAGAGGCCTCTGAAGGTTTAAGGAGAGATATCGAGTGGAATACCACTTTAAGGTATTTTGGGGAAACAGCCGTATAACCAAGAGCATAATTTGTGTTGTCATGTAGAGGCACTATGTAGGTCTGCTTCATTGGCGATGAATGAAAGGATGAAATTGTGGACTGATAGATTTAAGCAATTACGCCCACATGAGCTTGATTTTAATAGGAGTTGGGGCTAACATTGTTGAACCACAAAATGTGCTTATATCCGAGGAAAATCACTCTGGGTTGTGTTACAGCGTGCACGCAGACATCCTCTGATTCACTGTCACTGAAGCTGCGGCTTGAGGGGCCCGTTAATGCGAGATCCTGCTCGAACATTGGGTGTGTTGTCTCGATTTTTGACAGATACATCATTTTCACAAATCTAGATTCAAGTTCAGCTACGAAAACAACATTTTTTGTTCTTTTAGACGAGGCTTATTTTCTGCTTGGAGCCAAACTTGTTCAATTTAGAAAGCATGTTTAATAATCACAAATGAAAAAGCTCCTTGCAGTCTGTTCCACTGCAGTAAATCAGTCACTGGGGGAAAAAATAAAAATTCCTTTTCATAGTCATTTTTTTAAAGAGTGAACACCAATTTTTGTTGGCAGAGAATTATCTCACTGAACATTTTACTTCATTAAGATCTTGCTTGGCCCTCATCTGTCAACATTAGCATGAATGCTAACAGTTATCCCTCATGACACATCACAGGAGTCAGTGGATGTGATTTTAAGCACAAATGCAAATCCTCCAAGACAGCGTGAGCACTCAGTGACCCAAAGTTTTCCAGCTACGTTGACCGTTTTGAAAACTGCGGTGCAGCACACTCTGACTCCCAGTTATGTTAGCTCTGATGCTAACTCCAGGGAAAGTTAGTGTAATCTTGTCCCATTGGTTGGAGCTGACACTAATTCCCTGGGACAGGAGTGTAGCGGTGTGTGATTTAGCGGCGTATGCTAAGTGCTGCTGGAGCTCCGGGCTAGTATGTGGGCACCAGGGCAGAGAGAGCAAGCTGGGAAAGTACTGCCTTCACTAACTGGCCTGATTAGACCGGGTGTGAGATGACATGGATCAGATACACATACTAACCCAGCTGGAAAGACAGATTGGGAAAAATTAAATAAAAAGAAAAAACAACATGAGTGCATTAAGAGAAAATGAACAGATACGGATGATTAGGAGAAATGGGTGGAAAGTTAAAAACCAAGAGAGGGGAAAATGAAGAGATAAAAAGACAGTAGGTTAATTTTGTGGACGTGATGTTTCCTCCTGGGGTGTTTTTCAGCTCTGCTGGACTGTGGCGGTGTAAGAAATTGGCTGAGATGCAACGTAGCATTTGCATCATGGTTTCATTAGCTCTCATTCAGCCCAAGGCATTTCACACTGCATTTCCTCTACTCATCTGCTTCTCTTAGATCTGCTCGTATTACAGAAAAAAGAAGGTAATACAGAGTAAGCTGAAACAGGGAGCAGGAGCTTGTCTCAGACTAGAATTTGGTTAGGATATAGAGCTAAAGAGCGTTTTCATCTCAGCAAATGTTACTGATTGATGCAGACACTTGTGTGGGCCTTTAGCACTTTGGTTTCCCCTCATATCCCCCACCCCAGGAATGAGGTAAAATCAGATTATTTATTTCGGGGTTATTTTATCTGTTAATAGCTGGCACTTTGCTGTGAATACTGCCTGAAGGCATAGACTGTGTTCAAATAAAAGCAGACAGTGGAAGGGAGATTTGGGGCATCTCATGAAGGCCGATTAGCGGTTAGTTAGGTTTAGCCCTGGTCTCCATGCGTTTGCCCACTTTGACACTGAAAGAAGTTATTTTTGAACACTAGAGGACAAAAAGAGGATGATGGGCTTCTAGTCGCAGTCATTTCCTATCATGTAATCTTTGGTTTTGCACTTGAGATTAATCATTAAATGCATCTGAGTCACACTGCGTTTAGATAAATAAAACCCAGTCTGTGAGAAAGCTTTGATATCACTTCTGTGCCTTTTGAAGACACGTGAATACACTGCCAAAATTTATCCTGCCTAATAGAGAGTAAAGTACTGTAGATTTGAACATGTTCTTGTTTTTTTATGACTCAAAATCATTCTTTATATTAAAATAGTAAATATTTCACTTTTTGTGGCGGAAACTGTGTGACTTGTTGGTTATTTTACTTAAAAAGTCTTGGCTATAGACTTTATAACCTCCAGGATTATTATTTTAAGATTTAAGATGTTCATAAAATATGAATATACAGGTATTTTCTTACCTTGACAGTGCACGGTGCTGCATCTCTCATCTGCACCTGTGACAGGCTGCTGATAACAGGCAGAATTTGTCAAGGTAAAGAAATATTGTTACAGGCTCAGTATATGAGCCCCGCCATCATTTCAGGAGTAAAATGTTCTGTTACTGGTTCTTATTTGTATTGATGTGTGTGTGTGTCTGTGTTTTACAGGGTATAATGGGTGTAGTGGGCTGGATGTTGCTCCTACTTTCCCATATGATGGCGCCTGTGGCATCCCAAAAGCCCCCAGGGCTCAGCGTGGGCGTGATCATGGGCCAGACGCGCACCGTTATCGACCAGGATCTCCGACCACCTCGGCGCCCCGAAGATGCGCTCGATGTTTCCGTGGTCACGCTGAAGATGAACCAAACAGACCCAAAGTCTGTGATTACACAGGTGAGAAACGCATTGGCATTCACCAAGCATTACACACACGAATGCATCGCCTGCCACAAACTGATGCAGGAGTTTGTTTTACTTTGTCCCAAGGTGTGTGAGCTTCTTTCTCGCACTCGTCTCCATGGCATCGTGTTTGCTGATGGCACCGATCAGGAGGCCATTGCCCAGATCCTTGACTTCCTGTCCGTTCAAACTCAACTTCCAGTCCTGGGAGTCCACGGAGGCTCCTCTATGATTATGGCTGACAAGGTGAGTGACCTGACGCAGTGTTTCGAGGACACACATGCAAGGCGGACTGCTTTGCATACATCAGTGTTTGTTTTTTGGAAGTGAAAATAAGGACCCCCATTAAGTTTTGTTTTCCAGATGTTTGTGGCACTGATTGATGTGAAAATGCAATATAGTCCACTTGGTTTCCAATATGAAAAACGATAAGCTCCATGCGTTACACATGTGAATTGCATGTTCTCAGCTGGTAGGTACATGAGTGGAAAAATCATTTGCTTCCAGTGAGTTTCTTTGGGGATGCCTCTTTGAGGTTGTTTGTCTTATAAATGAATGCTCTAGATGAGAAAATAATACACCGGGAGGTTTCTGAATGATGTGTGTGCTATCAACAGCTCCATCAGATTAGTGTTTGTTTAAGTTGAAAGTGGAAATGCTGCTGTCAAAGTTAAACAGAATTTTAATTGCTCTGAATTGATGGCTGCTATCACCCGAAGTAATTTTATGTTAATTAGGCTTTTAAAAGGTTACAAAGTGCACATTTAGAAGTGAGGTGTTTGTAAGGTCAGAAGAAGCCTTTGCATGGAGCACGCTGCATCCTCTGGTACATCGTTTTTATTTTAGCAGGATTGTTTAAATATGTAATAATGCATTTTCTGCTTTGTCTAGAACTGGGCTATGCAAAGCCTAACCCCCCACCCCCAAAGAAAACCAAAAGAAAGAACAAGAAAAAATTATGTCTAGTGCTCAGTGGGATGCAAGAAAAAACAAAAACAACAAAAAAACAGATTTCTAGTTTTAAAAGAAAAAAAAGGAGATATCCTTTAAGAACGGGTATTTGTGTGTGTGTGTGTGTGTGTGTGTGTGTGTGTTTGGTTTGGTGCGGTGCTCAGTGCAAAGTTAAGGATGTACATTGCTTTCTAAGCTGAATTCTCTCTCTGGTGCTGGCTCTGTAGACCTCGCTGACTGACAGACAGACAGACAAACACAACTGGTTCTTTAGCTTTTAAATCTCTCAGGGCACAGCAGCCAAAACACAGGAACCAATAACTGCCGCAGTACAGCAGCCTTTTGAAGTGCTCCTTGACGGGGGATGCAGTGCGCGAGCGTGCGCGAGAGAAAAAGACAAGAAAGAACGATAACAGAGATGAGGAGTGAGGTAAAGGAGACAGAACTGGCTTGAAGGTGAGGGGGTCTGTGGTTGTAACGTGAAGGTCAGCAGTTTGGACTCCCCACTGAGCTTATAACGATGGGGAAATAAATAAATAACATTTTTCTCGCTCTCAATCGCTGCCGTTAATGTTCCATTAAACAGGGTACTTAGCCCCCGACTGCTCTAATTGAACAGCTCGGTGGCCAAAAGTACAAGAGTGCGGTCATTTCTGGCAGCTCCCAGGTGTAAAAGTGAGTGTGTATGGCCTGTAACTAACCAGCTCCTCCACAACAGCTCCTGCAGGGTTTACCTGTAAATAACAAAGACTCCACGCCTGGTTTAAATTGGGGCGAAACCATCCCACTAGCAGGCAGGTATGGAAGCACAGTGAATCAGCAGATCATCGAAAATTCTCAGACATGCAGTTGCTCGAGTTCACATCTACCTTGTCAGATCAGAAATGTAGGGAAAGGACATGAGAGGGCACGAGTGAACCTCCTTGTGCGTGTTAAAGTTTCCTGTAGACGCGATTGGGACTATAGGTTTTCATTAGCTATTGATATATCGTCAACAACTCACTTCAGTATTGCTGTCATTGCACAGACATGAGCTTTACTGACTCACCGACTCGTACGCCCTCCAGAGTGAATACACTTGTTATATTGACAGCGGAGGTAAACAGTGAACCAGCAGCCTGCACTCACTACAGATGAATAACGACCAGAGTTGCCACCATAGCTAGGATTATGCACTTGAATTGGAAGGACTCAGGTGACTGTAATCTGCAGTCACCTGAAATGTAGTCGTGATATTTTACACACTGTACCTTTAACAAGAGATGCGTATATTTTAAAGGGGAGACATGATCACCTCTTTGAGATAAGAGGTTTTTTATTGCATATTTGCAGATAAGGCGAGCCACATAAAAACTGCTACAATGCACATCGCATGATAATAACAAGATGTGGCGGCTAGTCATAGATAACTATTATTTTCTTTGGGAGGCAGATATGCTATGTAAAAGGCCTCTTTACACATTCGTGAATGGATACTGTTACTGTTCAGAATCTTAATAAATAGATACAAATACATTCAATTCAATTCAATTCAATTTTATTTATATAGCACCAAATCACAATAAAAGTCGCCTCAAGGCGCTTCATAGATACAGAGAAAAACCCAACAATCATATGACCCCCTATGAGCAAGCACTTTGGCGACAGTGGGAAGGAAAAACTCCCTTTTAACAGGAAGAAACCTCCGGCAGAACCAGGCTCAGGGAGGGGCGGCCATCTGCTGCGACCGGTTGGGGTGAGAGAAGGAAGACAGGATAAAAGACATGCTGTGGAAGAGAGACAGAGGTTAATAACAGATATGATTCAATGCCGAGAGGTCTATTAATACATAGTGAGTGAGAAAGGTGACTGGAAAGGAAAAACTCAATGCATCATGGGAATCCCCCGGCAGCCTACGTCTATTGCAGCATAACTAAGGGAGGATTCAGGGTCACCTGGTCCAGCCCTAACTATATGCTTTAGCAAAAAGGAAAGTTTTAAGCCTAATCTTAAAAGTAGAGATAGTGTCTGTCTCCCGAATCCAAACTGGAAGCTGGTTCCACAGAAGAGGGGCCTGAAAACTGAAGGCTCTGCCTCCCATTCTACTTTTAAATACTCTAGGAACAACAAGTAGGCCTGCAGAGCGAGAGCGAAGTGCTCTAATAGGGTGATATGGTACTACAAGGTCATTAAGATAAGATGGGGCCTGATTATTTAAGACCTTGTATGTGAGGAGCAGGATTTTGAATTCAATTCTGGACTTAACAGGAAGCCAATGAAGGGAAGCCAAAACAGGAGAAATATGCTCTCTCTTTCTAGTCCCTGTCAGTACATACATAAATTCAACAAAAAATATTACATTTAAGAAACAATCAAAAGTTTGGTATTTTTATTTGATTAGGTGTAAAATATAGCTGGCATTTATTTGTTTATTAACTGATTGATTCTTTTGATAATATTTCTGAGCATCAGACATACTGGTGTGCTACAGCATTTGCTGATGGCGCCTATTAAAAATAATTACAGAGGTGCCGAGGACTTGCACTTGATGCTCCCTCTGTGATCGTGACAGCATCACAATAACCCCCTTCAGCACTTTTTTTTCAGCTCTATTAGCTCCCATTAATCTCACAACATCAGACACATTTAAGCAGGAATGGTCTGAAGACTTTGAAAAATAAAAACAAACCAACTCCAGCAAACATGATATGCTGTGGAGGAAGAAAAAAAAGGTCTGGCTATGTGAAACATCTCTTGGCAGTGTGACCACTGCTTTCATACCTGCTGTCAGTGGTGTAGCGATAATCTGGAGGATCGAAATAAATCCCAGTGGGCTGGTAACAATTCAGCTTGATTACTGTGGACTAACAAACAATATTGTGCTTTTTTGCAGCTTGAGCGAGTCGTGTGCTCTCTGTCACCACGTATACATACACTTCACTCTGTTAGTGTGCCAATCAAGTTTGTACTAGAGGAGTGGAAAAATGAGCGGATCCTCCTGTGGTACCTTGGGTATGTTAGCTGGCCACAGTATCAGTTTAGACAGCATGCTTTAGATGGAGAGCAAAAACAGAAGGAAGAGGATGATGCCAAGAAAATACTGAAGAAAAAAAAACTTGTGCTCTAAAATAATGGATATACATAGAGGTGGGCAGTGCAAGTGTGAAATCCTTGGTGTTAAAGCAGTGTTAAGCTGCCAGAATGCCAACTTAACTGTCATTATTGTGTCACATTTCAAGTAAAGGCTTTCTCCAGTTGTCACTTTTATTAGCTATAAACACTGCAGCGATCCATGTAAACTGATAAAGAACCAGGGTGAGGTGACTTAAGGCAATGACTCTCTATTTAAAAAAAATAAAATAAATAAAAGTGTTAAAACGAGGATTTATATATATATCTATATTTCAAGTAGGTTTTTTGTCAAGTTGTGTTTGGTTCAGTTTTTTTTTTTTTTCATAGTAGTGAGAATGTAGCTTTGGGGGCCATTTTTAAACCGATCAAAACCATCAGTATCAGTGATTTTGGTCAACTTTCATAAAAATAATAATTATGCTTATTTTTGCTCCACAATGTTTGTCTTAGAAGCAAATCAGGGAATTGAAATTCGTGCCCCCAGCCACCTTTAAAAAAAGCAATATTGCTTTTTAATGTATACATTTTTCAGATATCTTGGCAGGTTACTATATCTCACAGTTAAGCAAAGTCTTAAAGGTTGTTGTATGTGTACATTTTTCTGGTTTTTCAGGCTTCTGTATAATAAAGTACTGTAATAACATAATGGTGCATGACCACATCCAGTTGGCTTGGATAGTGCATGTATGTACAGGGATTATCTTTTGTTCAGCATCTTGTAGATTGGAATGAGGGAAGCTTGGAGACTTATGAGCAGGATTGTTCTGTCAGATTTATGGATTTCAAGAATCTTTCATGAATCCTTTGGAATTACCAGGATTTCTGAAGTGATTACTCATAATTTTTGGCCATCTTCTACTAAGTCACCAAAAATACAATGAGCTATTTATACTGTAAGGGAAAGGCAGAGGTCCTCTTAGTTTTATATATATATTAGTGCTGTTAGTGTTAATCTCGCTAAAATGACGTTAACGCCATAACTGCATTAACACGGCAAATCTCCATTACCGAGTTAATGCGGATCGCCCCGTGCGAGGGCCTGCACGGCACTAGCACGGCACTAGCACGTTAAGGAGCTAACTGTGCTAACGCGTTGATGCTGTGCAAACCTTGTACGGTGCCATGCATGTTAACCGAAAATTGCCGCGTTAATGTGGTTATGGCGTTAACGTCATTTTAACAAGATTAACCGACAGCACTAATATATTTATATATACATTTTTTTTTTTTTTTTTTTTATTCCCCTCTCGCCGCTGTGGGTGGTCTATCCTTCAAGCTCGGGTCCTCTACCAGAGGCCTGGGAGCTTGAGTACCTGCGCAGTATCTTAGCTGTTCCTAGGACTGAGCTCTTCTGGACAGAGATCTTGAATGTTATTCCTGGGATCTGCTGGAGCCACTCACCTAACTTGGGGATCACTGCACCGAGCCCTCTGACTACCACTGGCCACACTGTTACCCTCCACATTTTCTCGAGCTCTTCTTTGAGCTCTTGGTACTTCTGCAGCTTCTCGTGTCCTTCTTCCTGATGTTGCTATCATTCAGTATCGCTACATCTATCACCTGGTGTGATAGACCCCAGCCTCTATGGATCTTGTGCTCAATAAGCAGCTGGATAGCGTAGTGGCAAGACTACATGGAACGGGAGTTATGAGTTTGACTCCATACCAGGACTTCTACATCCAGTAAGGGTCCCTAGGCTAGACCCCCCCTATGCTAACTAAGCCTCCCTCAAACTTGAGCAAGAGACATAAATATGAAGCAATACCGGCTCGGACGTCACACCTGGCAAGGTCCACGTCAGGTGTTGAGGAACAATTACACCCTGAGAAGTGGGCTACTTGAACAAGATGGCTTAAGTGAGCACATATTTAAATGAACCGTCTACCAGGCTTTCATGTAGCTTCTTGCAAAGCACAAAGGAATTTTGGACTGCTTGTCATCAGTCCTCTTTAAATACAGCTTCTGACTTAAGATTGGATTAATGAGTGGATTGTTCCTCCAAAGACTGCACTGGATCCGGGACCCAAAGTAGCCCCCAACCATGATGCTCACTCCACCGTGCTTCACAGTTAGAACAAGTTTTCGGGGTACAGTTAATTTCATCCTTATCATAGTGTTGTGGATTTTTGTCCAAAGAACAAAGTGTTCTTTAACATCTACACCTACTTTGAATGTGGTTTGCATGCTATCCATTCCATTACATCTTTTTTATACAGATTTTTCTCATCAATGATACACAGTTTTTGCTGGTGTTTTCTTGTCACCCTTGAGTTCTTTTTCAAATCTTTCAGGATTTCAAAATGTATTCTTGGTGTTATCTTTGCAGGACGCCCACTCCCAGGGAGAATTGCCTCCATTTGCTGACAGCTTGTCTTTGTGGATTGATGACCAGCTAGGTTTTTAAGAAGCTTTTGCAGCCTTTCCAGCTTCATATGTCTCTATAAAGATTTTCTAACCCCTTTACAAGTTGTTGTCATCGAGGAATGCTTCACACAAAGCTATATTTCCTCAGAAAAGCAGACTTTGTCTTTAACCAGATTTTGTCTGCCTTTTTTTGTAGAGAGAGGCTCCTGAACTGAAATTAAGTGAGTTAAATCAGCCTCTGCCAGCTGCAGACCAAGATGCTTTTTTTCTCCTAATTAAAGACAAACAGCTTAGAGATCTGTCCACTCTTTCCCGCTGTCTTTCTTTCTCTTTTCCAGTCTCTGCCTCCTCCTCATCCCTCATAATGCATGTCAGGGGATAAACAGTGGGAAGTTTGATGTTGTGCAGTCAGGAGAGAGACATGGTTAGGGAACGTGGAATGGATGTGGACAGAGTGTATGTGTAAGCCCGGGAGAGGAACAGGATTAGTTTGGAATGCTGTGCTTCCATTTCAAAGAAACTGCTTTGGGAAATAAGACATGTTGTTGGCTTTACCTCAGCCTCATATATGCTCGCTTATTCTCTGCCAGCCTTGTTCATCTCGACTTTAAACTTTCTATTTTCACATGTGTGCGTGTATGTGTGTGTGTATGTGGAGGGGGAGCAGAGGGTCACAGTGTGTAGGAACAGGAACATGCTGAAATGGAGGGTTGTGAATTAAACATGCATGTTCTTTCTGCTTTGCTCTGCCACTGTGGTCGGATGCTACTCTTAGTGTCTCTGTATCTGCGTGTGCATGTGTGTGTGTGTGTGTGCGCGTCTGTCCCAGCCTGGGATGTCCCATATCAGTAGGGGCTATTTGCCCAGGTTCTCTGCTGCGACTCTTTAATATTTAACACCTGCTCCCCTCACCTGCTGTCACTTGCTGAAGACACATTACTGTGTCATTCACTCGCTGAGCCCTTCCACACTTTCACCTCTAATTCTTTCCCTTTCTCTGCCATTTGTTTCCTTCGTATCTCCCTGTCTCCTCCAGTCCCACGTTTCTTTCTGAGCTTCCTCTGCTTTTCCCTTCTCCCACACATCTCCATTTGTGCTGCCACCTTATCCTTCTCTCTTCTGTTTTTTTTCATTTTATCCACTCTTACTTCCGTGGTTGTTATTCTCAGAAGGCTCGGGTTGTGTGAAGAACAGCCAGCCATGTTAGAAGGATTTGGGAAGTCTTGCTGGCCTTGAAGCCTGTGAAGCATGCTTGGATGATGGCTTTGTGGGTCTGTATGTGAGAGAAATAAAGAAAAACCTCAAAAGAGGAGGGAGGGAAAGAGAGAGTAGCTCGGTTAGTATGGTTACAATGGTGACTAAACCAGACTACATGATTTAGTCCTGTTTTCCTGGCTCCTGTGCTTCTCTGGCTCCACAGGGTTTGATGCCTGGTTCCTTGAGCTTGGCTGAGCACCAATTTGACACAACCGACTGGCAGTGTGAACCACATTTGAGATCTTTTTCTCCAAATATAGTGAACCAATTATGACTAATTAAAAAAAATATGAAGTATGTCCACACTAGCAAAGGTCTTTATCCACACTAAAATACCTGAAAAATAGGAAGCCTCTTCTCTGTCTTATTGTTTTGGTTGACAAACATTTAAGCAGCAACATTCACAGCAAGCAGAAGCTGTGTATTTCAAATGTAGGTTAAAGAAATTAAAAGAGGTCTTCAGTATTTTCTGGAATAAACACTGTTAAACATGGCCAGAGTCTGAAAAAATGAGGCCGGTGTATTTACATGTAATCACTGTGAACCAAAGGTTCAGGCTTCATACTGCTCGCTCAATTTCTGACAGGATTTTCCATACTCTTGGCTTTTTATGATATCAGAGAGAGTGAATATCCTTAAGATCCTGCCTGGCTGTTTTCGCAAAAGCCCCACCCACCTCCTATTCAAACCAATCAGAAGACAGTTCTAAAGAATCCATCCATCCAATTTTTTCTGCTTATCCAGTTCAGGGTTGCTAGTCCAGTTATCATAGGACGAGAGGCAGGTTACACCCTGGATAGGTTAGCAGTCTATCACATGACTAATACTGTCTGTCACACACGATTATATTATACATACATTCTATATGTATAATATAAAATATATGTTATAGCACCCAGAGTGTAAATATGACTGAGTTGCAGCCATCTGCGGTGAGTTGTGCCCATGCCTATTTCACAGTAATGTCTCTCAGTTTTATGTACAAAAGATATAAGAAATTCATTTGTTTTGTTTCCAAAACCTCAGTTTTTAGAGTCATTCACTTTGGAGACTGTTTTAAAAAATGTGTTTAGTGAATGGAAACTCCGGTTTTGTCGACACATAGGGGGAAAAATGTGTTTACAGTTTCTGTTTGGCACTTTCTTATGGTAATGCAGTAAAAAAAAACAACTAAACAATACCATAATGTGGGTCATATCACGGTTATCCTGGAAATAGCCATTATGCTGATATTCTGTTCATCAAGTCTGTGAATGTGACATAGCTGACGAACAGGCTTTGACTTATCCTAAGTGCACAGTGAAGTCACCATTTGCAGCAGAGCCAGACATCTGCCAACTGATGCAGCACATCAAAGACTATCATTGCTTTAATGTTACACACCTACCCTTAAAAGTGGTGATGAAATAATATATGTGGCCACTGCCAGCTCATCACTAGGCAGCATTTTACTGCTTCAAACATCAACATTACTGAGTTCATCTAAGGTCATTTCCTGTTGCAGCATTTGCTGTCATCAGCTGACATGATAAAGTGTATCAAAGCTGTTACCAATAAAAATAATACCTTGTGTGCATTCAGAGGTACCAGTAAGTACTACATGCACTTAATATTTGGTCCTATAGAACTCTTAAATATCTAACACTGTTTGTGTTTTTCCACCTTTGGCATGTTCATACTTTATATCCAATCTGTTTCTCTTTTATAAAAAAACAGGGTCACTTTTACTACGCAGTATAATTAAAGATCCGGTGTGCTTAACTCAAATAGAAACTAAATTTTGAGACTTTTTTTTTCCATTGTTGAACATAGAACAGCACAAAATGTGCACTGACACAAATCAGAAAATGGACAACTGAAAATGAGAGAGAAACAAAAAGACCAAAAATACATCACATTTGTTGCATATTTCATTAAAATTCATCAAAATTGTTTGTGGGTTGAAGAAATATATTTGAAACTTGAAAGATTTAAAAAAGCAGCTGGTCTATGCCCTATTGTGTTAAACAGGATATTGGAACTTGGCTGTCGGGTGGTGAGGTCACCATTTCCAGGAAGAAAAGAGCTGAAGCGCGTCTCCTCGTCATGCTGTTTTCTGTTGATGTTTTTTTCATTAGAGTCTCAAAGTATTACAGCCTGTTTTAATTTGCTGGGTGTCAAATTCTGCCATTTTGTAAAAGCTTCACTGCCATCATCAGTTGTGGTCGGTCTCACTCGCAACTTGTCAAATATGAATGCTTGTTAAGGATGTTTTGGCATCTCAGTCATAGTCAATCGTTTGTCAATGTGCAGGATCAATGTTGTGACGGACCATATACCACAATCTTTTAGATACCACGTATCTTTTACCAAATGTAACAAAGTGGATTTGGTGAAAACACAAAGATCCCCCGGCTCTTGTGTAACGTTAATAGACATCATCATTTTTTTCTTTTTCAGTAAAAAACTGAAAATTTTTGTGAAGTCAAGTTGTTAAGTAACCTTGACATGACCCCACTGCTCTGCAGTCCTAAAGCTTTGAGCTGAGCATTTTTGCTACTTCCAACCCAGAGTTTTAAAATTGGACGTGACAGAGAAGGTGTTCCTACTTTATTGCCTTATTTGTCTACAATAGAGACAATAACTTATGAACACATGAATGAACATCATGTTGTATTAAAATGGGCGCCCTGGTGATGAGGTGGTTTCCACTGTTGTGTCCCAGCAAGAGGACCATAGGTGTCTGTGTGGAGTTTGCATGTTCTCTCCAGCTTCCTCCCGCTGTTCAGTGATATGCATGGGGTCAGTCTAAATTGACTGTAGGGGCAAATCTGATGGTTGTTACAGGTTGTACCGTCCCTGAAAGCTGGGATAGGCTCCAGCCTCCATGCAACCCTCAATTAGACAAGTTGAAGAGAATGCATGGATGCATGGGAATGACCCCCTCCTGCTAACAGAAATAATGCAGGATTAGGTAAATGTTTTATATATAGTCTTTAAAAGTCATACATACAGTATGGTATGTATGACAATGGTATCTACCTATCTAAAACAATATCAGAATTTTGCCCTCAGTAACCACATCTTCCCAAGAAATCCTCTATAGATCAGCCTCCAATCTAGTGTCAGCTTTGACACGTCTCCCTTTCATCATCATTACCTTTTAACTTGGAGTGCTTTTTATCTGTGAACAATGATGTTCTCTCTTACTTTTGTTCTTACCTTTTAGTACACGTTCCACTTTCCTTGTCCTTGAATTTTCTGTTTATGAAGTTTGATTTTCTGTAGGTTGTCCTAAAGAAACCTACAACAAACTGACAAGGCCTTACAGACTTGTTAAAGATCAATCTGGGAATTCATGCTTTTGCCATCCATTTCTGTGGAAAGATAAAAAGAAAAGAAAAAGAAAACATTGCTCTAAGTACACGATTGATAAAAAAAACATATATATTTTACTTGACTGGACCTCCTTTGAGATATTAAATCCAAATTCAAGCAGAAGGCAACTGAGGCACAGTAGTAAGATAACAAAAACTTGGAGAAAAATAATACTCATATTCAGTTCTGGTGAACTGTGCTTTACACGCATCTTTTGATTTTCTTTCTTTCTTTCTTCACCACCATCAATGAAATGGATTTTGTTATTATAGTAATACAGTTATTAGTGAAATGTTGATCACAAAAGGAAAAAGATGTTAGAAAAAAAGGGGAAAAGACATATAACAACAGTCCCTGTTTAAAAGTCGACGCTTGTAGATATAAGCACATTAGCAAAAGTTGCTTTTCATTTAATCTGCAAACTGCTGAATGAGTGGATCACTGCCTTGAAGGATGACAGAAGAGCAATCCATTTGTTTCCGTTAAACAAAAGCTCCTCTGATCCGACCTTCTGCTCCCACTCTTCACATGATTGCTTTAAGTGAAATAATTTGCATCCAGTGATGTGGACGACCAGTCTGAAAGGTCAATACCATCCATTAAAGCCATTCTACTTTGGTTCTTTTTACAGTTTATCTATTAAAGGACCCTGAATATCAGTGCACAATGTATTCATTACTATAATAGCTATTTATTCAGTGCTATCAATTAGGAGAATGAGTGTATTTACCTGGACGTGACTTTAAACTCTATATTTATACTCAGAAAGGAAGGCAGGCACACACTTTACATCTAAGCTATGGCTGCTATTTTTACTCAGGGAATATGTCCGTTTTGATAACTTACCCACTTTCTATCCAAAATTACAAATACAGTACATAATTACAGTAAGAATACAAACAGTTATGGGTGAGGGGAAAGATACAGTATGCTATCACGATATTTTGCGTGGTGACATCAATCCAGGGACAATAAATATCAATATTTTATTAAATAAATTAAAATAAAAACTCTGGCAATACTATAAAAACAAGGGCTCATCTGATGTACCACCATCCTTTGAGAACGTCAGCCGAACAAACTACATCCACCACTGGTCGCACTTAGCTTGATAAAGCTAGCTCTTAATTCACAACAAGCTAATGGCTCAGTCACATGAGTAAAGATAGAACAGCAGTCTCCTTGTATCTACAAGAAAATCAGTGGCTGCCTGGTGATTGTGTTGAATTCTTTCACATTCTCCCACTGAATGCAACCTTTGGTGAGTGAGTGATTACCCATAGCTTGAGGGTGTTTCACACTCATAACCACTTTTGTTTACAAAGTGATGGCACAGGTCACCAGATAGGATCATCCAGGTCATGGTAGTCTTAAGAGCTTGAAAAGAAAATGAGAAGTGAAGCATCTTAGTCCAGTTGACTTCTTTTCGAGCTCTTTTGTCCTCATCAGTGAGCATAGCTCAAGAAGACTGGACTCATCTGGCTTTCAGCTGGTAGTATTTTGTTTGGTTGCTGAGTGCAAATGTAATCATTAAATGTTTCTGATCAGTGTTTCTATTTAATGTGAATTTCTTTCATTTAAACAGCGGTAGATATGTCATTTTTGGCTATTTATCTCAGTTAATTGCTGTATTATCAGAAGCAGATTAAATGTAATTTCTAACTTGACCCCATTCAGTCGCAGACTGATAGCAGACTGAATCTGTCTTATGGCAGCATTAATGGCAGGTTGTAGTGTGAGTGTTGATATGCTTAACAATGTCATTTTGCAGTAAGAAAATAGCTGAAGTATATGTTACTGGAATACTGATAAAAGCAGTATTGAGAGTTAAGTATTGTGATAATATCATATTGTTGGGTGTCTGGTGATTCCGACCTCTACGGTATGCACAATTGCAGCTTTTGAAATTATACATGCATTGGTTATGATGAAATTTAGTTTAATTTTGCCTCCTTTGTATGACAGTATAAATGGATGTAGACAGCCATATGTACCAATGACTCCTTTAAACAGAACTACGAATATGTCTTTTGAATAAACCAAGTTAAATTGCTTGTTCAGAAATGTTTTATGCCATTTCAGCGCCTCGTTATTGTATTCAAAATGTTCGAAATGTCAGTAAAATGACTCAGTATGAGGAAAATGGAAAGAATCTCAGCTATTGTGATGCTCAAGCACCGTCATATTCCCATCTTGCTGTGTGCTAAGCACGCAGCAAGATGTTTAGGATCAGGCTCTGCAAGTAATCCCTGCTTTACCAACCCTTTGAAACACACATTTTAAAGGACGTGCAGATTCACTTTTTATTTACTGTTTTAAGCCAGTGATTGTAGTAACACAGAACCATTCTTTGCGATGATGTTGTGCTAAAAGTCCGTAGATGTAAAAAGCCTTTGGTGATCAGTTGGTTTCTGTTGACACCAGGAGCAGAAGTGCTGTCAGTCGCAGCTGATATTTGACAGAATAGTCTTTAAGGTCCTGGCTAGTGGTGTTGCTGCCCAGCCTAAGCCTCTGCTTTTTTCCTACTGTGGTGACTCAGGCTCATACAAGTCAGCTTTGACACTGACAACGCCTGGCGTTCATGGGGGCAGGAATGGTCTGCCCTTTTTCCTCTTGGGTGCAAATTGCCCTTTTCAAGTAGCAATCAAAACTTTTCAGGCCTTGCCCTGGCCCTTTCATAGTTCATGACCTTCTCTGGCTCAGCTGAGTTAGAATTAGAGCTTTTATTTATTTTTTGCCCATGCCCCTGAAAACTGCCTGAGCAAGGCAATGCTGACAACCTATTATCAAATGTGAAATAATCCATAGCGTCATCTGCTTGCTTATAGTGGGAAGTCATTTTGGCTGTCCAAAATGCCGATGTCAACTCGGGTGCCCTTAGCTCATCAGAGCTGAAGGAAAGGGAAAGAAAAAACCTGAATGTTATCTCAGAAAAAAACTCCCTCTGCACTTCTCTCACCATCAGCTGAAGTCAGAACATGTCACCGGATTCAAACTACTCTGGTACATCTGGCCATAGTGATAACAAGTAAAGGATGTGTCGTTCCTTTGGCTTAAAGTTGGAAAAGTTCCCTGCATCGCAACAGCTAAGCAATATGTGTCCACATTAAAATGCTCTATCTCTAAAAGTAGAGAGAAAAGGTTAGCACTAAATGCTGCCATGGACTTCCATCACGCTGACACATGCAGCCAACGCAAACAGGTAGAAGCAACATCGATCTTTATTAGACTTAGCTAAGCAAGAAGTCTCAATAGAGAAAGCGTGGAGAAGCAAACCAAAGTGTTGTGCAACAAAGGTAAAAACTAAATGAGACACAAACTAGTGGAACTGACAAAGCCTAGAGATGAGGAACACAGACGTGGAGTGGCACAGCGCACACAGGCAATCTGAAAAAGACTGAGGGGAGTGCAGAGCAAAGTACAGAGGCCTGCATTAGGATAAGGAGGTAACTTCACTGGCTCACTTCTCTGGGGCAGGTTGTGTTTGTGATAACAGGCCAGCAGGTAAGAAATCGCAGCCTACTGGGCAATCAGTTCTCTGGAAAATAGTTACAGTTCCTGAAAGATCCAGTTGGCCTCGGTGCACAGATGGGAAGAGGGTCAGTCGTTATAGGAGACTTTTTAAAGTCTTTGTCTTTCCCTGATGGAATTCAGTAGAAATATACATATTCTCACGAGAAACTGTTTTCCTTACATGTTTCCCTGATGGTTACAAACAGTTTTAAAAACCTGTATTGTTCTATATGCCTTAATGCAGCACCATATGCTACTTAAAAGGTTTAATTCTCTTTGTTCTTTACCTTCTCTCAGGTGTTAGCAGCTAAGGGCTGCTGGAGCTGTAGGAAAAGGCAAAAAGTGTCTTGCACACTGTAGGAAATTCTGTCCATTAAGGGCAGAATTAATTCAAGCGGGAGAGGCTGCACTCTTGTAATTATACTCAGATCTTCCCTGTGTTTTAATGATGGGGCAGTGATACTAATAATTCTAATACCTGACGCAGTGGGCTTTTTTCCCCAAGCTTTTCTTCTTGGCTTTGAATATCTTTATTTGCAGTAAATAGAGCTTTTACATTCAAAGGCCTTAAAGCGCGCAAATGTTCATGGAGGGCTTTTTAATACTACAGACCTACATGCCATGCACGGTGCTTTTCACATCACCACCACTCACGCAGCGCTACTTTGATTGCAGCAGCTGTGCTCCTTTTAGTTTGCGTTGTATCTTTAACCTCTTTGGATTTTTCTAATATTATAGGTTTCCGTTCTTTTATGTGTGGAAACCCTGGGTTGATTTATCACAACAATAGCCACGTCTGTGAAAGCCTGACGCTGCCTGTTGATGTTAGGGTAAGTGAAGCCAGATAAGGATAAAGATAGCCTTGTATTGGTGAACTTCAGGTTAAACTGGGGTTGCTCAGGCAATCAAAAAAGGAAGGACGGAAGAAAAATAACACAAAGACACGCAAATAAATTCACCAGCCACTTTATTAGGTACACCTTCTTACTACTTAGTTGAACCACCTTTTGCTTTCAGAATGAGCTGAATTCTTTGTTCACCAAGGTGTGCTGGAAACATTCTCATAGATTTTGGTCCACATTGACATGATTGCGTCACACAGTTGCCGCAGATTTGTCAGCTGCAGACCTTTGATGTGCACCTCCGGATCCACCCCATCCCAAAGGTGCTTTTTTTATTGAGCTCTGGTGACTATGGAAGCCATTTAGGTACAGAGCATCCTTACAAAACCAGTTTGAGATGACCAGAATAACTTAATCTGAATAATAATAAGTGAATAACATGAACATGAAGACTCCTAAGTCAAGACTCCATGACAAACAATGAGACATAGAGGGGCACTGGGTTTTATTAGGTACCCTTAATACTCATCCTGACAGAGTCTGTTACTACATGTGTCCATCTTCCACATGGAGGAAATAAACAGATTCAAATTATCGCTTGCAGAAAGATCCGAGTTGCCTTGATGTATCAAAAAGAAATCAATAAAACTTCACTGAAGTTTAATTTCACACATCCACACATTTCACATCAGTGGAATCTATGTCTAACTTTATGTTTCGTCCACCGATTCATTAATTTTAAGCAACAACAACAAAACCCCTGCAAAATTCTGGCTTTTTTTTTCTGTGAAACATTGGTGACAGTGTAACAGCACTTGTGTAATTATGTGTTTGTGTGTGTCTGCTCTCTGTTTATCTGTCTGTGTTGGCAGTGAGTCTCAGTTATTGGTGTTTGCTCGCTGGAAGCGGCTGCTGAGGATGTCAGTCTCTCCACAGCAGAGCTGCTGCAGCTGTTTAGCATACACTGTGTTGGTGCGTCCTGATGTCTGTCTGCGCTGTGTGATGGAACAGCAGGATGTCGCTGTCAGCCAACAGGTTCCCGTGTCTCACACGCACTGAGCGAGCTGCGTTAGCCGGACCCGCCGTCCCCCACCTGTGTTTGTGTTTATGAAAAAGAATGTGTGCATGAGTGCTCACGAATCACTCAGATCTGTCAGCAGTCATCTCTGCCTCAAACAGCCCAGCCCAACGCACCCGCTCCGAGTCTATGTTAATATATCTTCATCTTTTTTCCTGCTTACCACTGTCATCTCTCACAGTCCACGCTTTCCATCTTTTGCCCTGTTTCACTCCTCTTATAACCTCGTACTTTTCAGTCATTGTCTTTTTACTTACTCCCTTTCTTACCGTCACATCTTGCCACTGCCTCATCTCTTCTCCTTTTTTCTTGTCACCCCCCCTCCTTTTCCTCTCCTCCTTCTCTCACGCCCCAGTTGGGGAGTACAATGAGATGGCAACGGCAGGGCTGTGTGGTGTGGTGCGGTGTGTTTGTCTGTGTGATGTCACACTACAGCAGCTCCATAGTGGCTCTCTCTTTTTTAATCCCCATGCTCACAGACCACACTGCTATTTTAAGATTCTATAAACCTTTTCAAAGAAGCTTCGATGGGGAAAGCTTGTCCGCGTACTGTGCACCAAGTGTGTTTGGCGAGAAAGAGTGAGCGTGTGAGTATTTAGTTATGGTTGTTTTTCAGTCATGGCAGCTGAGCGCACGTAGCATTTTTAGGCTTCATGTCAAAATTATGAACTCAAAGCCTTTTTGAACAGCGAGAAAGTGTATACCTGGAAAACAGCCGTCGCTTCTGAATCTATATGTGCTACGTTAATTTTTTTGCAGAGCCACATTTGCGTTTTTGCTGGGTCATAAAACTGTTAGCGTCTCAGCAAAAAAAAAAAGTCAACTTGAATATTTAAAAAGCAAAGCCGGTGTTTTAATAAAACAGGCGGGACCTCCAGACAATAAACCTGGCAGTAAAACTTGACTCAAAGAATATTGCCTGCTCATTTTTGCCACAGCAGTGTAATATCTCCAGTTGTGAACTGTTTGATCCCTCGGCCTTCATCATATGTCCGTTATTAGCACAGAGTAGCAGTTCTCTCTTTTCCGTAGCGCTTGGTCTGCCATTTCTGAGTCATTGCCCCTTTTAAACTTATAAAAAAATAAAGAGTGGCACATCCGTGGCTCTGAGCCAGCGCTGCACCTGTGCTCCTTGGAGGGAAAGGTGAGAAAGAGGAGGGATTTTCGCTTATTTGATAGACTGCTTAAAACATCACGAGACATTCAAGGTCATGACAGAAATATACTTCTCTGCCCTCACAGTAAAAAATTCACCATGCTAATTACTCCAACAGGGTAAAAGCCCAGCAATAAAGTGTCACTTAAGGAAAACAAAATGCATTTTAGCAGCTTTAAATAATACAAGCAAAAGTCATATGTCCTGTATATATTATCCTGTGTTATGACTGATTCATTAAAATAAAGTACACTCTGGTATTGTTTCGAGACGGAGCGCTTCCTGAATTCAGCCCGCTTCTATTTGAGGTGCTCTTTGGAAGGGATACATATAGGCTTTGTGTGCCAAAACATGGTGGAGTTTTTACATAACCTCACCGTGAAAAAAAGGCATGTTCGTTTTATTTTAGAAAGGGAGTGCCTTGCAGTTTGTTAACATTTAAGCCTAAAGTATACACTAGATTTAAACTTTATAGCTGATTTAGACTTATACTGCTGTACACAGCTGTTACATACTTTATACTAAAATAATTTCGTACTAAATTGTTATATTTAAAAGGTCACCGTGTGTATATATTACCTTACAATCATAAGCCCTGTGACAGGCAGTCTGTCCAGAGTGCAACAGAAACTTGCCCAATCCCAGCTGGGATCGCTTCCAGTCGTCCTGCAGCCCTGAATAGGATAGGTGGATTCATGGATGGATAGAAGTACTACAGTCATATAGCAGATACAACAATGTAAAAGTACCTTTGTATCACCTACAAATGGGAGTTTTGTGGCTTTAGTATGAAAAAGGAGCACAGCATAAAACTAACAGGTCGTAAATTTGATCATAAATCTCTTGGTTCAGTATAACTGAAATGATAACAGAAAATAGACCAAGTTAAGTGAATACTTCCAGCATGCGACTAAATGTGGTTGTATGTGTGTTCCACCATCGCCGCTCTGAACATTAACATCTGCTGTTACAAATTCAAACAAATGACCAGCACTGTTGTTTTCTGGAATGGACAGTCTCACGGGCCCTGTTCCACACTAATAAATGTGTTGCTCTGGTGGTGTCCTACAAATGTCCCCCAACATTTCTATTTCACTGGGAAACTCTGCTGTGCTGAACTGCTGTGAGTTTTCTTTCTTAATAGAGACTGTTTCCTACATGAAATCTACAACCTGCCTCTTGACATTATCCCCACAAGCCCCCTTAAGGGGTTTCTGATATTGTCGGTCCAAGTGTCATCTCCACTGTAAATAGCTCTTTGGCCACTGGGGCTTTTCCGTCCTGTTTTATACATGCAATGGGCCGGACTCTTGTTAAAATTACACAGTCTTTTGAACCATTTACATATTGGTGACTGTGTGCTGCTTTTGAATAGTAAGCACACTTGCCTGACTGCTGGTTCTGTCTGTGCTTTCCTCATACACTACTGCAGTGCCTTTGATAAAGTAAATCATACAACTAAAACTGATTGTTCTGAGAACCGGGCTAGTGCAGACAGCTCTGTCCTGGCTGTGCTTACATCATAAGCAGGCACCAGAATCATTCGGACAGTTTTTCATTTACTTCGACTTAGATCTTTCACGGGGTCCCACAGGGTTCGATTCAAAAGACATTTGTCTTCTACATTAGTTTGCTACTTTACTAAGTCATAAACTCAAGATTTACATTTCCTTTCACTGCTATGTTGAGAACACCCAGTGATATGTCCTGCTAAAACCTATTGATTTGTACAATTCAGAAATGGAGTATTCACACTGTGAGGAAATACTCTGCATTTGGCCTGTCTGGACTTATTTGTTTTTATCAGTATTATCAGTTGCAATTGTATATGTTATCTAATATGTTCTGATATGAAAAGCTTTTTGTCTTGTCTTGTTTTTACCTAGTGTATTGCTGCAAAGATATAAATAATAACCACATTATTTTATCTTTTTAATACATTACTGTGCAAAAGTTTTGAGTCACCCGCTTCTTTTTTTATATTTTGCTAAAAAAATAGAAAAAAGGTGCAACAGTTTATCGAAATGTGCAAGCATACATGGAAATACAGAATAGAAGGTAAAAACTGAGATTGTACAAATTATTACTGTCTCAAAAGGCTGTGCTGAAGAATATGACCACCATTATTCTTCAGCACAGCCTGAACTCTTTTAGTCAGTAGGCTTCAAGAATGCTTCTCCAGGCTTCTTGAACGACACTCAAAGCTCTTCTTCGGATCTTGGCTGCCTTTTATTTTATTCTCTGTCATGATGATCCCACACTGCTTCAATAATGTTGAATTCTGGGGAGGCCAATCTATGACCGATAGCGTTCCACTGTGTGCTTTTCTGTCCAGGTATGTTTTTACCGCATTGGCAAAAAAAATGAAGCCACTGCCGACTCTGCACTCATAGTTTAATCATTTTTGACAGCAAAAATGTCAAAAATGACATTATATTTTGTTCCTTAGAAGCAAAATATAAGAAATCATGGGTGGCTCAACACCTTTGCACATTATTGTATAACTATAATTCCTCTTTGTGTGAAGAATATCTTCTCTATTCATATCTTTTTTTCATTTACTAAAAAAACTGTATTAACATAGGCCGATAGGATACCACATAGCATCTATAGACTGTCTCCAATTCTGAGACCACTGCCTTTTATCCTTTTTCTGCTGGATTACTTAAATCCTCGCACATATGGACTGGTCTGTCTTTCATGTCCTGCCTGACGAATAGTACATTGCTGCCAGTCTTATAAGAGAAAGGTAAACCAGATTTCCCCGTCGGCTTGTCTTAATCTCACACTTGCGCTTTCATAGCACAGATGTGTTGCGTATGGTCTGGCATTGTAAGCCTAACTGTGGTTGTTCTTTAAAGACCCTTGAAATGGCTCAAACATCAGTTCCTCTTTATCTACAGTTTGTTTATGTTGGGGGATTCTTTATTGATCTATATTCAGAGGAGTCACCTTTGCCTTTTCTTAGACTATTGACATATGCTGGCATAGAGTATTTAAATCAACTCTTTTATATGTTGCTCACAGCAAAATTGATTTTATAAGCTTTTTTTTGCACTTTATGAGGACACAGTGTTTTCTGTGCATGAGTGAATTTATGGGATTGAGAATTAAGTACCTCTTCGTAGCACCAGGAGAAGATCAGCATTGACGAGATTACATACCACTGTCACTGTCTATCAGGACAAAGAACTTAATAGCCTTTTATATTAGAATAGTCCAAGTCTTTGACATATGGACTTCTAAGCTCCAGTTGTCGATGATAATGACAGTGATGTCAGAGATGATAACGACTATGATGACAGCAATGAAGATAACAATGACAAGGATTTAGATGGTGATGAGTGGTGAAGATACTGTGAAGACTAGAGAGCTCTTTTTATCTCTGATGTCAGGAAATAGGAAATAATAGTCATCACAGCAGCACTGAGGTCATTCTCTGTAATTAGATTTTTATGTATTTTTTTATTTTTATTAAAAAGGATTTCACATGTCTCTGCGCAATATTCAGATTATATGGAAACAGTGTTCATATTATATGCTAATGAACGGTAAAATAACATCTACATTAATAATGTAAACATCTGCTGTGTAATTAAAGTGGTCCGTCCCCTGAAAAACAAAGCTGTTCACTGCAGTGTTTGCCTTCAAAATCCCACTAATCATGTAGAATTTCATTTCAAAGTTATTGTTTGAATATATTATCAGCGATTCGGCTCAGTGAAGAGCTGTTGTTGCGAAAACATGTGCTCAGCACCACAGATTAAGAACAGCATCATCCAAATCATCAGCGTTAGGAAAGTACATTTCCTAATTAAGTTGTTAGACAGTGACGCGAAGGCTTTCATGGGAATTCAAATCAAGACAAATCAACGCAATTAAACACTGACTAAACCAGAAGCCGTGGTGACTCTTTATTCATGGTATCTTTTTGACATTCGTTATTATTCCAATAACTTAATTAATGATGCAGACACACACATGCTCATACTTTTGGTGAGCATGTTTGGTGTCGATTGAACAAACTTGTCCATTAAGCCGCTCGGCAGACGGCAGTGATGCTTCTCTTGGGAGGAGTGTTAAGGATTTCGCCTGGATTAGATGGATGGCTGATGATTTGCGGAAGACTGGTGACAAGAACACTGCGTTAACCACTAGTTAGCTGATGCATCGTGAGCGTTTTTAAAGGTGTTTTCACCGCATTGTTTTGCCTTCATTAGACAGATGGCAGAAGAGGAGTAGCTGCGAGAAAAAAGCGAGGAGAAGAGATGAGAAATGACACGCAACAAAGGTCAGCAGTGGATGCAAAGCAGGGACATTGCAGTTCATTGGCCATGCCTTCACCCCCAAGCCAAAATAGCGGCCCAACGTTCAGAGCATATTTTAATTAGGAGGTAATAAAACTGTTATGAGATTATAGTTTTAAAGTTCAAGGCAAATGCATACTCAAACATTTTTTTGGATTGTTTATCCGGACCCGAGCTCAGGCCTGAATAAATAGGACCTGTTTGCGTTACAGGCTCAGGCTCATACTGCATTCATTAAACTTTGCAAACAGGCAGCTTATTCTTTCTTCTGCTGCAGGAAAGCATGACAGGCAGAGGCAGCTAATCAAGCAGTCACACTCTTACTGTATGCAAAGACTCAGTGGTGGTAAAAATAACATTAAAATGCTGCCATATTTTTCAGTTCTCAAGCCAATGAGTGCTCCCCTCCTAGTTAACCCCCAGTAGTTAAGATTAATTTTATAATCCCCCAAAAACTTTTATAAAATCTGGGTGCGATCACAGTCTGTAATAATCCTTCCCTATTCCAGCCCTGCCAGAAGAAACATCTATTGACTAGCAGAGTGTTGTGTAATTATCTGAAACAAAGATGGGTGGCAGGCTAAAAGTTCTGTATTTATTGATACTTCTACTGTAGAGTTACTGCTGCAATTCTCACTCACGGTAATTGGTTTGGTGAACAAAGGGCTGAATTCTCCAGAGCAGATATTCTCCATAGGTGGAATACCACCTCCTAACTTTTCGATTGTTTTGATATGCCAATTACTGCAGCTGCCATGTAACCCAATCAATCACAGTTAGGACGGTGCTTGACAAAGTCACAAGACATGAGGGACCAGTAGCTTCTGTTTCACATCACTCATCTCGCAACTGAAAGCAACTGCAAAATACTGAAAGAAGGAGATTTTTAGATCCATTTTATTAAATTGTAGTTAAACACTGGAGCAGCAGGTTGAATAGAATATACAAGGTATATGAGATAATTCTTCATGAAAAAAAGTCCTGTTGCTGTTTTAATTTAGGGTTAGAGGCAGGTCGGCCACCCTGTAGCAACCTCTAGTTGTGCTCCCCGATCAGTTCAGGAACAATTAGTTGTTGCGCAACTTATATAACATATGTCATTGGTCTGACATACTAGTGATAATAATAATGTATACTTTATTGATCCCGTGGGGAAATTCCTCTCTGCATTTAACCCATTCACTCAGTGAAGCAGTGGGCAGCCAATGGCCATGTTGGTGTCAGCAGAAAGCTCTTTGTGATTGCTTTAGTTGCTATAGATTGTTTGCAAACACGTGCCCTTTGAACCACGTTGGCTGAAGGCACTTATTTTTCCTTTGAAGGCAAACTGTTTCTACTTTCAAACATACCTTTTTACAGGTTTGCTACTGCTTGGTGAGTAGTTGGGGAATAGTTGCAGACAAAGAGGTAGACAGCACCGTCTACCTCTTTGACACCAATTTAACCTCCAGCAACAAATCAAGGCAAATCAAGACTGGCCTGGATGTTGCGAGGGGGTCACTGAACAGCCTCCAGGGGCTTGTGATGGACATCCTAAAATATGAATGCTGAGCTAATGTATCCTGTATAAGTTAGCTCTGTTGGTGTACATGAAAGATAAATTAAAAAAAAAACTCTTTGTACTTGCTAAATGGTTCATGAATATGTGGTACTATATTTACAATCCCTGATTATCATTACCACAGCAGCCCAGTAGCATTCGTTACGCAAGTTGCCCAATAGTTATGTCAGTGTAACACTGACATAACTATTGACATATGTAACAGCTACAAATGAGCTGTTGCTCTACATAATAGACAGATACAATGAATGATTAAACCTGCATACGTGCAACATAGTGTTTCTCACCACTATCTACTGTACAGGCGGGCAACCATTTGTGCTAAGACTGTGAGCACATACCTCGAGGCATCCACCCTCGACGTGCTTTATGTGATCTATTGGGAGAGAGGAAGAAGGTGGTAGAGGGGGAAACAGACAAAGAAAAGGTAGAGAAAAAGTAGATTTGAGTGAAGCCTGTGTCAGAGGCATACCATGTTGGTGTCAGTTCCACTCCTCTTCCTCCATGTTAAGAAGTTTCTCTCTCCCTCAGAGGGAAAACACACCAACTGGCCCTGAGACACAGAAACGAAGAAGAGACACGGACACTGGAAACAATAGCAAGGACATGAGGAGATAGCAAAACAAAAGCAGAGTGATAGTTTTGGTAACAAAACACTACATGCAGCTGTGCTGTTCAATTATATGCCTTGGAGAGCTGACTTCTCTGTGTGTGCTGCATCTCCATTCAAACAAACAACTCTTTTTTTTTTAATATTTGCTCATGTTTCTCTCATGACATTTCATTTAGTCTGTAGCTTATCGTGCACAGAGAGTGGAAATGCCAAGCCATTGATCTTGAGTAATATCAGGCTTTCAGCCCATCTCTAAATGCAGGGAAGTATCCATGTATTTGTTCAGGAGTACACAGTCTCTCCAGGTGCTTTTACATGATTATCTCTTTACTACACTGGCCGTAGCCGAGTGTTCTGCATTCAGAAAATAAGGTATAAAGCACATTACTGTAGAAGGTAACATAGGGGGATGTCGTGTGAGCTATTCAGTCACATCAACTTGAAGACAGTTTAGGGTTAATGAAAAAAATGAAAAAACTGTTGCCGTCGCGAGCAAGGAAAGCCTCCAAACTCCCTCCAGGTTATGTCTCCGGATGCTTGTTTTGCAAAATAAATGGATCGTTTTTTGGCCCTAGCTTTCTGAGTCATGATAAAACTGACATCCAACCCCTGGTGGAAGTGCTGCACTGTTATGTAACGAGAGAAAAAAGCCGATCTCTTAAATAAGGGTACAAAAATGCGTACAGGAGTACCCATTAATCTTTCCATCCATCCATTTTCTTTCAGCTGTCATAGGACAAGAAGCTGGGTACACCCTGGATAGGCAGTGAGCCTACTGCTGGGCTAATACAAAGAGACAGACAACTATTCGTGCTCACATTCACACCTGCGGCCAATTTAGAATCACCAATTAACCTAACAAGCATGTCTTTGGACTGTGGGAGGAAGCCTGAGTACCCATCCACGCAGTTTCTTCAGCTTATCCAATTCGAGGTTGCGGGTGGGAGTTGGAGCCTATCCCAGCTGCCATCAAGGGGGAAAGGTGGAGTAGACTGTTGAAATGTTGACAGGTTGCCAGTCTCTCACAGGACTGACATAAACAAATAATAAGCAAATAAACAGCGCCATAAAAAAACATCAAACATGGTGCAAATATGTGTTAACTGCTGAAGAATATATGTGTATGTATTTTTTTAATCCTTTGAAAATGTGCACATGGTTACTTTAAGGTGCACTAATTGGCCCTGTGTATTTTGCATGTGTAGAGACATAGATAGACTTTTACTTTACCTGTATTTCTGAGATTGTGTGACTTTATAGTCACCATATGGCAGCTGATGTCACTGATTAGCTATACATTAAAGCTGAGAGGATGCAATTAGTTAGTGAAGTCAACTGAAGTATTAATTAGATGGTAGGAGAGCCTTTATCTTTTTGTCGTTTTGGTTTGTTTTAGACTCAATTTTCTCCTTTTTATAGCAATGGAGCACTAAATGTTATTTTCAATCACCAATAATTATGTGAGACATGCATGCAGATGTCTCTGTGCTGCAGAGAAGCTGTCTCTTGAGTTATATCTGTTAAGTCAGAATATCTCATATTTTATTGTTAGACTTTTATCTTCAGTACTTGTGGCAGTTAGTTTGCTTTTAGTGGCTCCTTTTCTTTAAGCTGGGCTGGGGACTTGAGCTTGCACCCAAGCTGTACACTTAGTGTCTGTGTTTTGACTAAAAGCAACAGGAAGCTGCCGTGTTGTGACCCCACCACCTGTGATATTGATTTAAGGCTTATTTGGTACGGGCAAACTGGACAATTTTGTGCACCGAGCTCCTAATATGACACGTTTAGTTCTTGTATACCAAAGTGAATGCTGTTTTGTTATACCTGCCATTATATTTAATATGTTCAAGACAGATCAAGAATACAAGGATCTTGCATTTTTACCTGGTTTCCTGTCAAATGTGAGAGAGGCAGGGAGCTGCAGCTGTGGTGCGGTGTGCTGAGAAGAAAGAAAAAAAACTCCACTTATGTCGCTTTCTTTAAATCACAGATGGTGCTGTCCTTCTGGTTTCATCAGTCCGCGACCTCCAGTGTGCAGTTTGAGCTTTTTACTTCTGACTGGTGAGAAAAGGGTTAGCACCTCCAAATCGGAGGTTGTGGCTGGCTGTGTTCAGACAGAGGGGAGCGTCTGCATCAGGTGAAGGAGTTAGAATACCTTTGGGTCGTTGTCACTTATGAGTGTAAAGGAGGGGCCAGGAAGTTGACAAGTGCTGTTGCTACGTGGGTGCTGCACCAGAATGCGGTGGCAGAGGCAGAGCCAATTTAGAAGAGACAGTTTGCTGGTCAAGATAAACCACAGTCCTCATCTATTGTTTTTTCAGGAGCCTGAGCTTGTTTCTGAGAAATGAAATTGGGGATATGGATACTGTGGTTATCCACAGGTTTGCTGGCCTTAAAATTTCCAAGAACGGTCAGCGTGTCCAGGCAGAAACTGTCCTTGGTGCTTCCTACTGGAAGTGTCACCTTGGGAAGGAATCCGAAAGAAAAAGGTAATTATATTTTATAACTGTCTGCCAATGCCACTGGATCCTTTAAGAGTGGCTGAAGGATGTTACCTGGGAAATTGTCTCTTGTCCATTATATTTGCTCACATTCAGTTATATTCCTGTAAAAAACTGGCAGCTTCAGAAAATTTATATTTATGCACTGACAGTACCGTACCCTGTAGTAGCTTCACCAGCTGAGCTACCTGAACTAGAGCTGAAACGGTTAGGGAATTAACTTTTAACTTAATTAAAAAAATATCCATGAGGAATATGTTAATTAAGCCACAATGAAGTCTACTATGAAAAAACAAAAGATAATTAAAAATTTCTGCTCATTAGAAGTTGACGATATAGCTTAAAAATGATATCACAACATTTCAGGGAAATTTGAAATGACGATATTTCTGATGATACAGAAAACAAACATACTAAGATTGCAGCTTGCAGGCAGCAGCATTTGTTAGTGCAAACAACATGAAGAGCATTTTCCATCCTTTGTTTCCAACGAGCTGCTGTCGTAGATGACAGACTGCCTAATTCAAAGTGTGAATCTACTAAACAAGGTGCCAGCAGCAGCAGCATTATAGTGTAACGGTAGTGACACAGCATTATATCCATTGATACAACATAAGTCAAACACAAGCTCAAAAGTGGCGTCATTAGCGTTTTTCCCATAAAAAAAAATTATGTAAAATTGTGACATAACTGCACATAAGACTAGTGTAAAGATAACTAAAATAACTTTCTCCTCATCAGGAGCTTATTTTCTACCTGGGCTGTTGTATGTTGAGTTGAGCATTTTAGCCAGCTGCTTAAAGCCGTCCTATATCTCCATTAAGCCGCATCAGTACTTTCTTTCTATCCATCGTTTCCTTTTCCTGTCATAAGGAGTCCAACTAGTGAGTGCTTCAGTGATGCTCAGTGAAGTCATTTGTTTAGTTTTGGGCTGCACATCAACAGCTGCTATAATCTCCTTCTCATGTGTCTTCATAGCCTTGTTTGTACTTGACGGTGTGTTTGTTGCCTAAAGTGATTAAAATCTAATGGTCATTGGAGGGTGACACACAGATTTCATTTTCAGACATAACTGACATATACACATATATATATGTATGTATGTTGTTGTTTTCACACTTGGCTGAAGCTGATTTCTGGGCTAATTTAACCAACTGTCAGTGCGCCTCAGGGTGGCTGTGGCTACAATGTAGCTTGCCATCACCAGTGTGTGAATGTGTGCATGAATGGGTGGATGACTGGATGTGTAAAGCGCTTTGGGGTCCTTAGGGACTAGTAAAGCGCTATACAAATACAGCCCATTTACAGGCCATTTACATTATCACCGTGCTTTGTGAGGGTAAGTCTAGCAAATGGTTTCCTGCTGAATTTTCTTAAAATGACCCGTTATCCCTGTCAGGGCCAATCATAGTAGCTGCAGCCCACACTAAAAGTGTTGTTCTAAAATATGAAAAAGAAAAAAAAAAGGACAATATGTGTGAGTTCAAAAAGAGTACAGATAAGCGAGGAAGTCATGTTAGTCAGGGTAGGCAGTGGGATTTGTTTTTCTATTTTTATCCAACTAAACTTGAGTGAGTATCCATGTTATTTTTTATTAGATGTTCCCAGCCAGTCAATAATTCACACTAGCAACCTTTGAGTCATAGTCCCACTTCTCTGACCTCCATACAGAGCTCTGACTCACTTCACATAATATGATGTTTCAGTATCCAAATCAGGAAAATGTGCTGCAGGGGAAAAAAAAAAGAAAAAAAAAAGCCTTCAAACGCTTTTTAGACAGCTTTCAACAACCTCGCTATTAATCCCTTATGATAATTATACTTGAATATATTTTGCAATACTTCAAACAGTTTCCGCCATATTACACTGGAAGGAGAGCTTGCGTGTTTTACGTAGTCATTTCTTATCCTGTTTACTGTCATTTTTTTAAGCTGCTGCCCTTGAACTATTAAGAATACCTCGCTTTAAGAGTGTGAACTGCAAGCATTTGATGAGGCAAAGATAAAGAAGTGCAGCGGCGTGGCCATAGATGGATTAAAAGAAAGAAGAGTTTTGTTTGTGTTTCTGAGGTGATGCCCACTTTGGCAAGTCAAACTCCCTTCACTGCTCTGTTCTGCTCTGCTCTGCTCTACTCTGCGTGGGTTGTTGCTGTATAAATAACACTCTCAGAGCAGATCAGAGAGAGAGAAAGAGAAAGAGAGAGGATGAGGGAGGCTGTAACAGCAGAGAAAGAGATGGTGAGGGAGATTTGGGCGGGGGGGGGCTTGAATGTTGGAGGGGCTACAGCAAGCGAGATGGTGAGAGAAAGAGAAAGACAGAGAAACAGTTGATCAGAGTGATTTTAGTGTTCAAGAGGAAAAGAGAGCAAAGAGAAAAGTACTGCAGAGAGAGAGGGAGAGATGGAGGAGATTGAGAGTGCTTGTAGAATAATTGAACCATATATGGTAACAGTTAAGTATGAGGCGATCTGAAAAGATGAGAGAGAGAGAAAGAACAAGTGTGAGAGAGAAATGGATGTGAAGATGTACAGTACGAACCCTTCAGAGAGGGAGAGTTTTGTGTGTGTGTGTTTGTGTGTTTGTGATCTCATGAGATGGACTGTCTTAGGCGGTGCTTGTGTGACACCATCAGCGTTAGTCACGGTGAAGATGATTAATAGTGTAAAGATACTGCAGCAGCTCATCACTGCCAAACAGCAGATCTTTAATCATTTTGCTTACATACACAACAGCTAATTCTGCCATTTTTTCCCCATGTTCGAGTCACACGCACAACACAATGAACAGATACCGCACGTTTACAGTGAGACACACGTCACAGTAGTTTTTGCAGATTCGTTCCTAAAGATGAAATAAATGACAGTTATACAATTTGTGTAGGCGTTTTATAGAAATAACACCTTCCTAAATCTTTGGGGGTTTTTAAAATAAAAATAAACGTTAATTAATGGACGAACTTGTGTAGTTAAATCAATGTTTTTTGCCACAGTAAGCCGTTAAAAACCATCCTTACATCACCCTATGGATGACAAAACCTCTCCCTCTACCCTTCACATGATCCCTAAATAATTAAGTGGCCATTGTCACAGTGACAGTAATTAAATTCAGTCGGGTCACATAGCTTTTCTCTCACAAAATGTTAAATATGTTCTCGGGGTGTGTGTGTGTCCATCAAAGTGGTTTTTACCCGAGGCAGGTGGACTTTTTTTCACATCTTTGCAATCCGAGTGTTGTTGTTTAGTTTTTTTCACATTACGCTGAAAAAGCAAGAAATGAAAAACGTTCAACTTCATGTACGTGTGCTCGTCACTGTCAATTTACCCAGCTGTCCAGTCCTAGTGGATGAGGAAGGAGGCAAATATGACACAGATCAATGGTCACATCCTGCAAGTACAAGTGCCAAACAAGTGTGAAGGAGAAATTAACACTGCTGCTCTATAAGTGTCCGTATCTGTAGCAAATGGCACCACCACACGGCCACAATATTCACACGGAGGAACATTTTGTTAGCTGTGGATGTACCTGTACAAATACCTTTGTGGATATTCTGTATCATAGCAAAGAAAGCTTCTCCGCTTCACCTCCAAAGTGCTGTCAAGTGCTCCCAGCTGGTCAAACGGTTTGTCTCCAGTTGCTTTGGTCGACACTGCCTGTTAAACTGAATAGCCCAGGGACCAGATACAAACTTTTTATATTCAAATCTATCCATTCTCTTAAGTGCATATCCAATTTAGGGTCGCAGGGGGGGTATCCCAGCCAAAACAGAGTGTAACTTTGACAGGTCTCCAGTCTATCAAAGGGGTCACATTCGCACCTACAGCCGATTTACAATCACCATTGACCTGACATACATGTATGTGGGAGCAAGCTTGAAATTCTGCCATGCAGGCTCAGGAAGAACATGCAAACTAAACACAGAAGGGATTCTAACCCAGGACTTTGTTGCTGTGCACCCCTAATATTCTCATAAACTGAAATACAACAAACTGGAAGTGAAGCAGGAAATCCAGTTCATCATAATGTCATTAATTCTCTGTCAGGTTTCTTTTCAAACTCATGCATACAGATGCTTGTAAAGGAAAAAATTTGAACACTAGGTAAGCATCACAAACATTCAGGGTACAAGTAGGTTTGTTTTTTGTTTTTGTTTTTTGCTTTTTTTTTTTTTTTGTTGTTGGGGGTTGGGGCTTAAATGTAGTGAATGGATGATAACAAAAGATCAACTCAGTGCAAAGCAGGAAGCAAACCAGTTTCTCTGATGGCAGACGTGACTGATTCCATCTCCACCCTTTCAACTTCCAATGCGGACTTTCTCGCTTTTTAAAAGAGGTCTCTCTCTCTGCAGCTAGTGCATGAAGTCACAGACACCAAAGGGCACCTTCATGTATCTCTGTGACACCAGCAACATGTGTCAGGAAAGCAGTATTTACTGCCCGGGTTTTGTATTCTCCCATATAAATCTATTAAACCTTTCTGTCTTACAAACACCGCAGCATGCGTGTTCAGCAGAATTTTTCCAAAATCACTGTATCTATTAACACTGCAGTTAATATGCATGTTGTGAAATCCTTCATTGAACTAATAACTAAAAGAAGTTTTATTCAGAGCCGAAAAACATTACCAGCATTGGAAAGCATTAACTATTTGTTAACTCTTTAACTTTCTCAGATTTTCTTTTGTTCATCAGAAGATGAAAAATCCAAAAAAGTAATGCTTAGATTTCTGCCAAATATGTTACGACAGATTCACTATGTGTGCTGTACATGGACCAATTGTTATTGCGTGCATAGTGCCCCCCCCCAAGGCCCATTCTGCCAGTAAAGTTCCTGTATTATTTAGTGATTTTCCTCCATGCATTTAACATAAGCATTTGGAACATCAGGCAACGTCTCATTTAGTCGATCTACACAAACAAGGTGTTGTCTTTCTGGTGGTGTTTTCTCTGTGGTGTAATTCTCCATTGCACCACACAACCATGGGTGAGGGAAAGTTCTCCAGCTGAAAAAATCTTTTTGATATCAGAGGTCAGAGAAGAATGGCCAAACAAGCTAATAGGAAGACAGAAGTACCTCAAATAACACTTTGTATCAACAAAGATATGCAGAAGGGCGTCTCTGAACACACAACACACTGAAGCAGATGGGCTACAGCAGCAGGAGACCACACCATATGTTCCTCCTGTCAGCTAAGAACAGTAGGCAACAATTCACATGGGCTCACCAGAACTGGACAATAGGAAGTTTTACAAGCACTGCTCATTGAGTCTCAGTTTCTTCTACATTCAGATGGTAGGGTCCCAATTTTTTGTGCTGTTTGAGCCATTAGTACCAATTTAGCATCGCTTTAAACGCCACAGTCCAACTGTTGACCATGTCCATCCCTTTATGTACCCATCTTCTAATGACTGCTTCCAGCAGGATAGCACACCATATCACAAAGTTCAAATCATCTCCAACATGTTCTTGATGACAGTGAGTTCAAATGGCCTCCATACTTAATGCTGTAGACCACTTTTGGGATGTGATGTAACGGAAGATTCAAATTATGGATGTTCAACCAACAACTCTGCAGCAATCTTTGCGATGCTGTCATGTCAACATGAACCAAAATCTCAGAGGAATGTTTCCGGCAGCTCGTTGAATCTTTGCCATGAAGAATTAAAACAGTTCTAGAGGCAAAAGCAAGGTGTACCTATTAAAGTGTCCAGTGAGTGCAATGTACTTCATAGATTGTCAACTAATTATCTTGGGTTTGCATATTCCCCGTCTATCTTATGTACATCCTCCTTTAAATGTATTCTGCATGTACCTAATTACACGGCACATGAGTCTGTTCAGTGTAATAAATCAAAACACAAAGGTAGCTGACATAATAGATGATACTATGGATGTATAGATTGGACAAAAAAAGAACTTAATTGTGAATTGTAATAATGCTTTTGTTTATATATATAAAACTTGTTTGGAGGAAATCATTTATATCAAATGTGAACATGTGAATTCGTAAACAAAATTAAAGCGTTATTAATTGTATCCCGGCTGTGTGTGAGCAATATGGAACAACATGGCCTACCTCGCTGCAGCACTTTAATGATGGCCAGAGGTGTTGCTGGGCTAGCTGATTGTGATGCATCCTAGAACACTGTTCTGCAGACCAGTGCTAATCAAGTGTTATTGGTACGAGGCTACATAGCAGAGGACTTGAATCAAAGTAGTGTGAGAGAGGCCTACATCACTAAGGCCGGTTAATGATGGCCAGCGGTGCTACAAGCCTGGCACATCCTAAAAGATTGCAATGCAGAGCAGCACACTGCAGATGCTTGCATCACAAGTCTGGCAGGGGTTATGTAGATTATTTTAGGCACTCTTCACATTTTATTAGTTTTACTGCAAGATGTTGAAATAGTAGTTATTAGGATGTGTGGACTGGAGGTTCATTCTTGAACTCAGAGAACGACTCGCGCTACAAAACGAGCTTTTTGGGAGCGCTGTCTGACAGCCTTTCTGTCTTGTCTACATTTTTTATCAATGTGGGAAAAACAACAGGGGAACAAGCAACTCCAAAATCATCTGATAACAGCAATCCAGCTTGAAGTGACACCACTATAATCTCAATAATGGCGTTTCTGTGTAGCAGCCAGCAGATTGTCATTACACATGTACTGGAGGGAGGGAGATTTTTGACCTCAAAACAAGCATCATTCTTTAGGTGCAAATGTCTCTTTTCTGCTGCTGGGCTGAATTTTTGGGAGTCTTGCTGGAATATTTAGCTTCTTTTTTTTCCCTTTCTTTTTCTTTTTGGCAGACCAGAAGCGAACTGGACATTTTACATCACTCCTATCAGCAGAGATTCTTTATGCTGTATGAATGATCTGGGAAATTACAGCCTGAGCAAATCTAATCCGATTTGAACAGTGCAGTTTGAGCAGTGTGGCTTTCTTTTTTTTTTTTTTTTTTCTTTTTTTTTTCTGCTGGGGCCAAGTCTGCCTTAGTGCATGTAAATACTGGCAGATTGGCGCTAGGCGAGGCTAATGCAGGTGCCAAGTGGAGTGTTAAGTGCTCGCCATGTGATGCGGGCCTATGGCTCCTGTTGCTGTTATGAGAGAGTCTCGTTCTCAGTCTCGCCCGGTTGCTGCTAATTGCCTTAATTGAGAAAGTGACCTACATCTGAGAGAGGCTTTTGGTGGATCAGCAGAACAGCTGGCGGACCTGCAGAGGGAGGGAGGGGTGATGAAACGAATGAGGGAGAAATTTGGAGAGACGGGAGAAAAAAAATCTGGGTAGCCTGACTCTCATGTTTAAATATACTTGATAAAGCATGAACGTTCCTAAAATTGTTTAAGGTTATTTTTACTGTTGTTTTGTGGTTACACACATTGTGATTTATGGATCCAATTAGGCAACGAGGAGCCACCAAGGTAAATTTAGCCATCGGCTTTATCAAGGGCGGAAAGTGGAAATGATAAAGTAAGGTGCAAAGAGGACTGGGAGGAGGAGGAGGCTGAAAGTGACATCATGCTTTTAGAGCAGAGGCCGGCCCTCAGGCCAGCGCTGAATACACTCCTAACAGTCTTGTGTACTTCCCTTAAACTGAATTATTCAGCACCCGCCTGATGGAGAGACTGACTGTGACTGTGTGTGTGTGTCTGCATGTCTGGCTCCTGCGTTGTGCATGCGCGTATGGGCGTGAGCACGTGAATTCATTTGTTGAGAGAGAGAAATGTAAGTTTGGTGTGCATTTGTCTGAACTTTTCTTTATTTGTGTGCTAGAAGGAGTGTAGGAGAGAGAGGCTGCTCAGAGCCACTGAATGGGCTCGCAATGTGTGGGTGGCTGCTCACTTTTACGTGCATGTGGCGAAGTGCGCACACACGTCTGTCAAGTCTGTTGAAGTAAATGTGTATTTTCTGTCTTCGGCTACTTTTTTGCTCGTATTAAAAAAAAAAAAAAAAACTAACTAAATTGTAGTCAATCAGTCCTCTTTGTCCCCTCTGTCTCACCACACTGTGTGTCAGTGTTCCCTGCCTGATCCGCTCGCACACACACACACACACACACACACACACACACCAATATGAACACTCATGCTAAAACGCACTGTCTCCCTCGCTCTGTGTTTTGGATTTCAAGCTGCAGTTCTCTTCTCTGTGTGTGTGTGTGCGTGCCCCCATTTCTTGTTTATGTGTGTGTTCTTGTGTGGTCTGTGTGAATTTTCTTTCAGTGTGTATGTGTGTTTTTGCCAGTGTGTGTGTGTGGACAGTGAGTGTTGGGGTTTGATCCTGTGCTAATGATCTCCCAGTGGCTCAAACTTCTGTAAAGTGTGTTGAGCAGGAAGGGAGAAAGAGGGAGACACAGAGAGAGGGGAGAGGGAGGACATGGGTGGGTGGGGGGTGGTGATAGTGCCTGATCATCATCATCGTTGTCATCACTCCCCCTCCTTCAGTTCCCAATACACTCTCACCATTTTTTTAAGAGTAACTCTCAAGGAGCAGGAGCAGCCACGAAGGCAAAGCCTGCATGCGTTGAGAGTTGCAGCATCAAACCGGGTGACAGAAGGATGTAAGGAGGGGTGGATGGAGAGACAGATGGATATAGAGAGCCAGCGTGTGATGTGTGTGTCACACTCGTGCTCTGCTCAGCACACGCATGCACATTAGGAAGCATCATCTGCAGACAAGTCAGATATTAGAAGTGAGGCTTTTCCTCTTGTTTCTTTTTTCACTGGATGTCACATGGAAGGGGTTTTCTTGCATATCTCACTCTCTCCTTCTTTCTGTTTGTCAGTCTCTCTAACTCTCTCTCTCACTGCTCCCCCCCTCCCCTCCGCTCTGCCTGTCAACTCTCTGCTCATCTTCCTGCTTACATGGACTGTAATGTACTTTTGTTTTCTGAATGTGTTAGCACTTCCTCTGCTTCCTCCCCATCCTCCGAGTCTCGCCTTACCTTCTCCTGCACTCCCTCCCCATCTGGAAAAGATCTGTCTCACTAATAGGAGGCCTGGTAAATTAGCCCTTCTATCCTTCCTCTCTCTCTCTGTCTTTCTCTCTCTCTCTCTCCCACACGCTCGTTCACACCCACAGATACAAACACAAAAGTACAGATTTGCCCCCATTTGTGTGTCTGTCTGTTTATCTCCAGCTTGGGTACTGGCTAATAGGGCGTAGTAGGTAATGGCAGCCATAGCCTATTATCTCTGCTCTGCTGTCTAACAGCCACTGGCTTTAAGCATCTGCCATGTAGCTGCTCGTACTCCCCCAGTGGACACTTAATAACTTAGCACATACACTAATAGACAACACACACATGTACAGTCTTACCCCATACCGACGCACAGCAGAGATAATATACACACTGCCAAAAGTCATTTGTGCATGTGTGAGTGTATCCGTGCACGTGTGTGTGTGTGTGTGTGTGTGTGTGTGTGTGCGGTTATCACCACATCTAAAGCACCATGCCCTGGCATTTGGTATGCTCTCTTTTCCTTAGGAGCACTGCCTGCCTTTAATTAGTAAAGGAAATAGATTTGCTTATCTTATCTTCAACATATTGGCCACACACACTCACACGCACACACACACACACACACACGTGTGCACTCACATCTGCCTGCATGCACTCAGCCACAGCAAATCAACACCAAACCATTAACACAGTGGTGGAATGCCCAAATACATTGTGTGTTCAGGCATGTGTGTGTGTGTTTGTGTGTATCAGTGTGTGTGCAAGAATGTGCTAGGGCGAAATGAATCTGCTCCCATCTGTAGACTAGCCATTGATTTGCCATGGTAACAGTGGCTGGTGACTGTCGTGTGAACAAAAGCGATGAGAACAAGTGGCTGGAATGGAAGGGCACCGAGAAAGGAGACGAGGGGAGCTGGGGAATCGAGGAGGCCGGTGGTGGCATTAAACAGGCACAAGTGGACTCACACTGGGACAAATTCAACAGAGGCCACAAGACGGAGGAGTAATGCTCGCTAGCCTGTTGCTGGCTTAACTAAATGTAGCAACAAGATTTTTATGTGTGCATTTCACAAAGGGAGAGTGGGTGCACAATAGAGTTGTGGGAGTGTTTTTGGTATAAAAAGGCTTACACAAACCTGAGTAAGGCTTATATATAATGAATGAATTCCCCTTCAGCTACCGTTTTTCTTTCCTCTGCAGAATTAGTGATTTGTCTAAGCCCCTCCCCCCTCCACACACACTCCTTTAGCTGCAAACAATCTTCGCAAAATGCCTTCGCCGCTTTCTAACATTTGCTCCCAGAATCAGCCCTGTGCCCAACTGACAAGCCCCGGGGGCATCTGTGTCATTGTATAAACTTATACTGTGGTATTTAGTAGATATAATGCCGCTGCTGTCATAAATTCACTTAAGCAACACTAGTCTATTGTAATTTTAACCAAAATGTGGATAAACCAGTGTTTTAATATTCAGCAGGGCCTGAAGCGCTTCTCTAAACGCAGGAATACTAACACTCTTTGAATTGTCTAATTAATCTTCTGCCTCGCGGTATTCCTACATCAGCCAGATTTGTTTGCGTTGCAGTGACTCTGGACAAGTGCCCTGACCCCGACAATGACTGACCATCCGGTTCCCATACCTGCGGCACCAGCGTGCTCCGGCGATCAGCGCCGCGGTAGTCGGCCAGGATGGGCTGACTCAAAGCTTGCTGCCATTTTTACACCAGGCCTAAGGTTTCTAAAGTCCAACGGAGTCACCGTCAGTAGGCTGGAAGAGAGAGAAAGAGAGAGAAAGTAGGATTTTTTTCACCCCCCCCCCCCCCCCCCCCAAGGCACTCCAGCTATAAATATCAAACTGGCAATTCTTTGATTTACCAATGAAGGCTGCCAAAGGAGGGAGGAGGATGCAGGGTCTTGCTCAGTTCTCGAGCTGCTTTAAATTCATTCACCAATGGGGGAAGAGAGGAACCGAGGGAGGAATAGGGTTGGCTTTGTCATTTATTTTCCATGTAGAGGGATGAAATAACGTTAACATCTCTTTCTCTCTGAAGCTCTATAAGTCAAGCACTTATTACTCAAACAGCCGTGGCCACACACGCGCACACACGCACACACGCAGACCATATATAAACAGGCATCGCATTCGTTTTCCTGCCACACATATGCTTGCGTGTTTGTGGTTGTCACAGCCTGGACGGACACTTTGGTTTTAATAAAGCAGAGGCCTTTGAATACTCTGGCAGATCCTGCTGTAATCTCTCCTAAACAGGTGTTGTGATTAACCTCTGCCGAGCAGGATTCTGACACTTGGATAGGCAGGGCCAACCATACACACAACCATCAGCTACCACTCTGGAGACAGATTTAACCAGCAGTGCTTGGCAAGCGCACGTCCGCCCTCCAGTACAATGGGCTTTGTTGAAGTTGTGCTCGAAATGAATTTTCCGCGGCTGTGCCAAAAAAAATTACATTATTTCTTTACATTATTCTCATTGACTTTTTGCACGCTGATGCAGCAACATATGTGATGGAGTCAGCACTGCAGAGTGCATCTTGATTTATCGGGGACAGCTGATGGATTATTTCTGTGAGCACACGCGATATATTTAAAGTCTAAAAGGCACAAACTCTTGTGTGCGTGCAGTATTTATCACCGGATTACAATAGGTTTCGTTTTCGAGGCCTTTTCGTTTGTGTAATTCTGTGTTTTTTTTAATGTGCTTTGTTTTCCTGAAGCCCCTTCGTGCCAGCAATAGGAATAAAGTGTCACCATTATGATCAATGTCAAATTACTCGATCATGAGTAAACACAAACAAAAGGATTACATTTGGGGGGGATGACTCAGTTAGCTTTGGAGTCACAATTATGAATTATATGCATCCTCAGAACATCTACATTCAAAAGTTTTGCTAATTGGATCCAAATGTTGTAAGAGCCTGTTTGTGTTTCACAGTCCTAACCTAAACAGCAGGCTGTTTCAGTTGCACACATTTACTTCGTATCGGACAAAAAGAAAACCTTTTTTTTTACTCTTCACACTGTAAGTTCAGTGAAATCCAGCTTCAAAAAGAAATTATTTAACCAGCCTTTTTTATGTAGTAATATTCCTTATTAATATTTGCAATAATGATTCTTCAATTAATACGAATCATCGCCAAAAAACAAACTTTGACAAACTAAGGCACACGTCTCAGGTGTCAGAGCTGGAGTGCAGTGTTACAACAGAAACATTGTAAATAAAAGCTGGTGTTGATGGCAGAGTGGAGAAGAGATATCTTACCTGATTTAATCATCCGGATTTGCTCTGGCACGTTAAGAGGAGTGTGACACCGGATTACTAACTCACTAATCTGCTAATCTCATCGTGCATTAATAACTGATAATTTGTTTTTGCTTCACGGAGATTCCCAACAAAACTGTAAAAAAACAAACAAAAAAATCCAACTCACAGACATGTTCGCAGGAGAGGAATGCATTACACGAGTGTGATGGATTACAATACGTTCTTCAACGCTGCAGCGTGTCCGCGAGCTGTTTTTAATGGATTTTTGGAAAACAAATGTGAGTTTATGACTTCTCTGAGATAATGAAGGTAAACCTGCAGCAGATGGGTGTATTAACTGTTGACTAAAGCAAATACATCAGTGGGTTCAAAGTTTTGCTGACTGGGGCAAAAATAAATAAATTACACTGAAATGACAGCAAAAGTCTGAGAGGTAAATCACTTCTCTCTACATGTAAAAAATAAAAAATGACACACGTGCACATTTGCATATGTAACAGTTTTAAATTAAATGATGCTCAATACAAACTTACACTTTAACACCTGTGAATATTGCATTTAATGGTTTACTTTGAATTCATCTGACTTCATAAAAATCCCATTTTAAAGTTCAATTTCTAATTGGGGATTTAAAATTTCATATTTATAAGCATGAAAATGTTCCAAAACTTGACGAACATGAGCAAAAACAAACAGGAGGAAAGTTTTACTGGCTTTGTAATTATAATGATGAATTAAATGCGTCCTAAAAACATCCATATTTAAAGGTTTTGCTAAATATATCAAAATCTTTCTAGTTGTGTGTTTAAAAGGGGTTTAAAATTTTTATATAAGCATGAAATATTCCAAAACTATATATATTATATATATTTTTTTCGTTATATATATTTTTTAATACTTCGTCAAATTAATACAGTAAGAAAATGTCCATCCATCCATCTTCTTCCACTTTATCCGGGGCCGAGTCGCAGGGGAAGCAGCCTAAGCAGAGAAGCCCAGACCTCCCTCTCCCCAGCCACCTCCTCTAGCTTATCTGGGGGAACACCAAGGCGTTCCAAGCCAGCCGAGAGATATAATCTCTCCAGCGTGTCCTGGGAGGACACCCAGGAGGTATCTTCGTCAGATTCCCGAACCACCTCAGCCGGCTCCTTTCGATGTGGAGGAGCAGCAGCTCTACTCTGAGCCCCTCCCGGATGGCTGAACCTCTCACCCTATCTCTAAGGGAGAGGCCAGCCACCCTTCGGAGGAAGCTCATTTCCGCCGCTTGTATTCGCGATCTCGTTCTTTCGGTCACTACCCACAGCTCGTGGCCATAGGTGAGGGTAGGGACGTAGATCGACCGGTAAATTGAGAGCTTCGCTTTTACACTCAGCTCTCTCTTCACCATGACGGACCGGTGCAGCGTCTGCATTACTGCAGCTGCAGCCCCAATCCGTCTGTCGATCTCCGGCTCCCTTCTCCCATCACTCGCGAACAAGACCCCGAGATACTTGAACTCCTCCACTTGGGGCAGAAACTCATCCCCGACCCGGAGTGGGCACTCCACCCCTTTCCGGCTGAGAACCATGGCCTCAGATTCCCGCTGCTTCACACTCGGCTGCGAACCGTTCCAGTGCGAGCTGGAGGCCATCACCCGATGAAGCCAACAGGACCACATCATCCGCGAAAAGCAGAGATGAGATTCTGAGGCCACCGAAGTGAAAGCCCTCCGCCACTTGGCTGCGCCTAGAAATCCTGTCCATAAAAATTATGAACAGAATCGGTGACAAAGGGCAGCCCTGGCGGAGCCCATCACCCACCGGGAACGAGTCCGACTTATTGCCGGCAATGCGAACCAAGCTCTTGCAACGGTTGTATAGGGATCGAATGGCCCGTAGCAATGGGCCAGACACCCCATACTCCCGCAGCACGGGAAATGTAAATGAGCAAATATAAATGATGCTACACTGATAGATTGATTTAAAAAAAAAAAAAAAAAAAAAATTGATACAACATAGTTTTGTGATATTTTTGCTTGGTGATGTTATGTCAATACTGGGACATCAAAAATGTATGTATTTAATTAAATAAACAGAACAAGAAAAAGAGGGTCCTCTCTTTCAACACCATCCTGAGATAACATTAGTCAAGCACACTCACATTAAATTGGTTCAGCTGAAAAACACTGGACACACTCGCCTTGGCAAAGCTAGATCCCAATTCAGAGCAGGCTAATGGCTCAGTCACACGAGTAAAAATGACCATGATCACGGTGACTGCACAGGTTGTCTGACAGGAAGCAACCTGCGGTCACTCTCAGAGGTTTGCAAATAATTGCTGCCTAATTTCTAAATACAGACAGATTGCCAAAGTGTTGCCATCATTATGAATGAGTCTTTGTCAATGAGTGCAACTTGAGGGGATTTGACTCTCTGACTGCCAGCTGGTTGCATTCTAGTTAATTTCCTGTAGAACAGAAAGGTTGATAAGCGCAAATGTGATAGTGAAATGTGTGTTTCTGTCTCTGTAGAAAGCTACAGATATGTGATTTTCAGTTATTTCTCACAGTTAATTGGTGTATTTTCATAAAAAGTCTGCATGTTATTACCAATTTGACCCCATTCAAGTTGGCAGACTGATAGCAGAGTGAGTCCATCTTATCTCATGGAAGCCTTTTTTTTAGTGATGCAGTTATGCAATTTGTGCAAATACCCCCAGTATCTTCCTGTTAAAAAGGAGTTTTTCCTTCCCACTCTTGCTGGGTGTTTGCTCATAGGTGGTCATCTGATTGTTGGGCTTTTCTCTCTGCTATTACAGGGTCTTTACCTCACAATATAAACCACCATGAGGCAAATAAATATACAAATAAATATATAAATGAATTTGAATTTTTTTGCAAATATTGGAAAATGTTAAAAATCACAATAATATCATATTGTAAGTACTGTGATAATGTTGTATCATGGGGTGTCTGGTGATTCACATAACAGATAGATAGAAAGATTTCTTTCTCCTATAATTTCAGAGAAAAACATTGATGTTTAAACAATGCTCTGTTGGGACTAAGGAACCCATAACGTTTCAATAAAATGTCCCAGACACCAGCAGCAGTTTGAATTCCTGATATAAGCCAGGATGGAACCAGATTTTCATATTGATCTGATTTTAGCATCCAAATGTTGCAGCAGAAGTTGAAACTCATCAGACCATGCAACATTTTTCCAATCTTCTCTTGTCCAGTTTTTGTGAGTCTATGTTTCCTGTTCTTAGCTGAGAGAGTGGAGTAGTACATGGTGTGGTCTTTTGCTGTTGTAGCACATCTGCTTCAAGTTTCACTTTGTTGCACATTCAGAGATGCTCTTCTGCATACCTTGCTTGTAACAAGTGGATATTTAAGTTACAGTTGCCTTCCTATCAGCTCAAAGCAGCACAGCTCAAATGAATAAGGTACTTAAAATAATATTTTCTCTTTTACAGGCCATTCTCTGTAAATCCTGTAAAAATTGCAGTTTATGAGACATTTCTATCTGGCACCAACAACCATGCCACATTCAATGTCACTTAAAATGGCTTTCTTCCCCGTTCTGATGCTTGGTTTAAACTTCAGGTTATCTCGTCTGCATGGCTAAATGCATTGAGTTGCTAATATGTAATGGTCTGATTGGATATTTGTGTTAATGAGTAGCTGAACATGTGTACCTGATACAATGGCTGGTTAGTGCGTATTTTTAAAGTATTTTAGAAATAACTTTTTCTTCTTCCATAGTTCTCTACATCAGTGGATGCAGACCTTTACTTTAAAAGTAACATCCTCAGCAGTGTGACCATTTAGGACCGTGTGTTCTGGATAACATTAAAACCATTTAAGTGTTGGGTCGGAGACGAAAAAGTGTTTTAAATGTCAGGAGACCCGCCGTATTCCAGGCCCATTTACATTCTGAGGTTTCGTTGTGAGCTTTGTCAATCGGAGGCTGCGCTGCTGTCCATTACGTGCTTCCCATGGTTTTGTGGTGAGACCTAATCTAAGCTAGGCTGTGCTAGCTTTGGGGCTCTGCGCTCCCTTTAATGGTATTCTGTGTTTCCATGGGGAGTGCAAGACTTTTAAATACTACAGTAGATTTAAGCAGCGGGACTTACCTCTTGTTAAATACTAAAGTAGTCTTTGTTAGCACTGGGAACCAATGTCTGCAAGCTAAATGCTATAGCTCTCTGTCAATCCCAGAAAAGTAGAAAGCCTGTGCATGGTTGGTGGATGTGGGCTTTGGGACCTGTCTCTGTGTTCTAAAACTGAAGAGCTTTTAGAGCTTAAGGGACCTCTGCCTGTTAGCTATTGAAGGACCTGCCTTACGTCAGTGTTTTTAATGCTGCAGAGGTTGTCGACTGTGATGTCCCTGCTCGCAGTTTTCAGGAATACCCACAGACTGATTTTTGATGTAACATGTGTTACTATTATATTCATAAAACTGCTCTTTGTAGAGTTCCTGAAGTCACAGCACAGTTCAAACACCAAGAAATCAAAGTACACGTGTAGAATAAAATGCCCCCGTTGTACTGAAGCTATTCTAACACAAGCAGCTCTCTTTGAATAACCCCTCTTTGGCCTGATTATTCTGGTTTTGGTCAAGTAAAAAAATATTCCTTTCCTTGGCTACCCGAGGTGTTTGTTTGCGAATAGATTTCCTGAGCTAATTCTATGTTAGCGCATGGATTTAGAGCAGTGTTTGTTAGCACTTGGGTTTGCAGAACATCTGCTGAGCATTTACAGAGAATTAGACTGCAGCAGAAAATGTGTCGCGTTCGCCAGTGAAGCTCTTTAGTTCAGTTTTAATGTTTGACAGGCCCGCTTGTCATGCCCCTATGTTATTCCTAATTGCACTAAGATCTAATATCACAGGACAACTAGGACAAAAAAAACCAAAACAAAATCTGTTGTGTACAGCTGTCCCCAAATGTGCTTACTGATGCCATCCCATAATTTATATACCAAAGTACTTCTTTTTTTTGTCAGTCACCTGTATCTCAGACCACAGGGAAGTGAGGTAGTACATTTTCTGCACTATGTAGCCAGTAGACTTTGATGTTCAGTTCACCAGAATAATGTGGGGATTTATTTTAAGCTTTCTACAACTCAACTTTGGGCAGAATCTCATTCTGGGATGAAAAAAAAGAAAACCCCTCTGCCACTGTCACTGTGGCTGTTTTCTTCTACAAGTGACCCTTGAAGCTTCACTTTGTTGACACAGATTTTATTTTGCCATGCTAGTTTGTTTGCACTTGGGGGCCATACTTTGTCAGTCTAAGTTAATGTAGCTGCTCTATCCTAACTGACCTGCTGCATTAAATATTAATATAGCACATTGCTGGCCTCATCACCCTCCTCCTCCTTCTCCTCCTTCTCCCCCCTCACACCCATCTATTTGTCATCATCCCGCACACTGGCTTTATTCTTTTATTTTCTTCTGCCCCGTGTCATGTACTCTCCTTCCAGTCATTTGGCTGTGGTGTCTTAGCATGTGGTTGCTCAGTTCTTGCTTCATCCACCTTCACTAAGGGTAGTTTCAACTCCAACTCCTCCTCCATCCTCTAGCCCGTGTGACTCCATCTCCCAGCCATTTCTAGAAATGTGTCAGTTCATCCGTCATTAGCCTGAATCTGCACCGCTCCCACTACACTTTCATATTTTCTTAATCTGATTGCTGTAAACAAAAATGAATTTTGACATAAAGCACCATGTGTGTGTGAAGGGGAGCGAGAATAAGTGAGATACTGTCTTGGTTTTGATGGTGTATTATTCATCAGTATGCTGGCTCATGAGTAAAGCTGTATTTTAGCCGCTCTTTGTGCACGTGTGCGCGTGCGTATGTGCCGTGTGCATGCACATGGAATGATGTGAAACTGTACGCGAAGTTCACTGTATTTGTATAATTGATGCACAACGTCATCAGAGAATCTCTAGGTATGTGCGGTTATAATGTGGAGACACATTTGCAGTTTGTGTGTGTGTACACACGTGTTATGTTCATGCATTATTCATAGGTAAGCTTCTTGGTGGACTTGTGTGATTTGATGAGAAGGTGCAGGTCTGTGTCAACGTCTCTTATCCTTTATAATTCAGCAACCACCAGCAATTATCATCTTCTCCTTCAGTTTTCCAAAAAGACTTTCACCTCATTCATTCTAAATTCTCCACATGCCCGCCGTCCTTCGCTCTGCCCTCGCCGCTGAGGTAATGAAGGCACACTGCACAAATCTGTAGCTGAAAAAAAAGCATGAGATTTGAGAATGTGTACCTGTGAAAGATGAATTCATCTGGTCGTGCAGTGAGACTGTTAATGTTATGATTTTTTTTTACACAAGAAGAAATAAGGTACCAGTGCTTTACTGCAGTTTGCAGAAAAAGCATGTGTAAAGTAAATGCATTTTGCTTTTTGAGAATATCTATACTAGCCAAAAATAAAGCACAAGTTTTTATTTTAAATCAATTTATTAGACTGACACTATCATATATGTACATGCGAGATATTTACTGTGAGGCGTGGCCTCCTCTGGATGCAATGCACACAGCACACCTGTCTGCCCAAGGTCTGTAAAAATGTCCCAATCTGTTGAGGGAATTGCTCTCCATCCAGGTTAGTGTAGCCTGCAGCTGTGCAATGGTCATTGGTTGTGGTTAACCCTGATGAAAATGTCGACCCAGCATCTCCCAGGCATGCTCAGTAGGACACGTATTTGAACTAAATGCTAGCCAAGGAAGTGTCTGGATATGCTCCTGATCCAGAAAGGCCTTCACTGCTCTGGCGTTCCTGGCAGTGTTTGGGTGGGCATTGTCCGGCTGGAACAGTCATAGGACAGGGTCCTCCTGGAAGAGTGGCACAGGTACAATTTGGAGGACCTCATTTCGATACCTCTGTCCAGTCAGGTCTCTGCCAACAACAAAAGTCTAGCATGCAGTCAGCTGCAGCACGGTTATTCATATTTTGGTTTTTGGTGTTCTGAAACCGCTAGCCTGAATGCAGTAAATTTAAGCCATTCTGAGGTGTACAAGTGAGTTCATTTGTATTCACTAAACAAAGGCCATTTACCAAGCCACTCAACCAGAACCAAAAACCACAAACAGAATATGTTTAGCCTCATAGGATTAAAACAATGTACCGGTAGATGGTTTTAAAACTGATTGAAAACATTTTTCATTTCAGTCGCATTTCTTTTTGACAGGTATACTTAAAGTGTACTTACACTTTTTGATATTGTATATTATACGTACTCAGAGAAGTACAATAGTGAATATCAGAACTTCCATGTAATAACGACGGGGTGACCGTGGCTCAGGGGGTTTGGAAGCTCATCTGTAACCGGAAGGTTGCCCTCTGTCCTGGTCGTTGTGTCCTTGGGCAAGACACTTTGTTGGTGTCTACTGGTGTTGGCCAGAGGGGCCGATGGCACGATATGGCAGCCTCGCTTCTGTCAGCTGTGACTACAACTGTAGCTTGCCTCCACTAGTGTGTGAATGTGAGAGTGAGTGAATAGTGGAATTGTAAAGCGCTTTGGGTGCCTAGAAAAGCGCTGTATAAATGCAATCCATTATTATTATAACACAGAAAAGCAAAAAGGACAAAGAATCCTGAATCTAAATGAACAACACATTACAGGACACAATAAACAGCTGTAAAATCAAAGTCAACAAGCCATGTCTGGGTATTAGGTCTGGACAGTAAGCGGACTTTGACCTTTTCTTTGATCCGTACTCAAAGGGTGCAGTTGCTTTATCCACGCCCTGCTGCAGGCACAGGTCAGTGGTGGACAGCTCCACGATACTGATTCCTTCAAACATTTCTGTATTTCAAAACACTGTTTTAAAGGAGGGGCGTTCTGATGCCTCGGCAGCACTGTTGCGTCAGAGCAAGAAGATTCTTGGTTCTAATCACGAACAGGTGAAGTAATTTAATAGAAATAATAATAATGGATTGCATTTATATAGCGCTTTTCGGACATAAGAGACATAAGATGCCTTTATAAGTTGAAACTATATGTGTATTGGTGTTGATATTGGCTATACTGATCCTGGGTTTGGTTGGTAACGGATCAATACCAAAATTTAGAGTATTGCACAGCACTTCTGGTTCCTCCTACAGTCCAAAGACTTACATGTTAAGTTAATTGGTGATTTTAAACTGGCTGTATGCGTGAATATGAGAATGGATGTGTCTGTGTCTCACTGCTGTGATAGATTGGAGACCTGTCAAAGGAGTGCCCCGCATTTTAAACCGTGACCACTGCAATAGGCTGCAGCTTCCCTGCAACTCTGAATTGAGTGAGCTATTAAGAAAATAAATGAATGCTTAGCTACAATCTTTAAACTGTAGGAGTAATGAACAACTCGTCACTAAACCAACAAAACATCCCATTTCACTAAAAAAAACAAAAATCAAACAAGTCTTATAAAATGTGTCAGACTGCTTGGAACATAAATCATCATTTAAATAACTACACAAAGAAACGCCTAGACACAAATATTAGAAATGAAAAACACCCGTGGCTTTAGCTTTATCTGTGTAGCAGTTTACAAATATATGTCTGTGTAGGTTCTCAGTCATCCAGGCAGTTAGTAGTCGAAGTTGGTAATCTAAGGCAGTTTGCAATAATGTTTTGTCATAAATGTTTTAAACTCAGATATGCACAGGTATCCAAACACACTCGTGTAATTCGAACACACACAGTACATTTTTAACACCCCTCAAACAAAAAAAGAGCACAAACATTTGTGGTTTAACTACAAAAAAGAACAGAAAAAGATTAGAGGTAAACCTGCGAGTCAGGCTAAAAGTCCTCACCAACATCTCATGTGAGGTTTTATGGAATTAGCGCCTGTGGAAAACACGTTCTCGAGTATCTGTCTAAAGTATGAGGGGTCTTTACAGTTTTAAAAAGGCAAAAATGAAACACATCAGATTTTGAAACTCTGAAAATGTCTTTTTAAATATATGATCTTGTCTAAAAGCTACGAAAAGAAAAAAAATACCAAGTGGAAAATCTCGCTTTTAATTATGTTAATTGCCAGCAGGTAAATTTAATAATTGGGTATTAAAAGGGTATCTAAGAGAAACTCTTTTAGAAGTAAAGACAGGGAGGGTATCACTTTCTCTTAAACACAAACAATTTTAAAATAACCTTTTTCAGTGTGAAATAACAAAGGACATGGGAATTTCATCATCTGCTGTTCCCAATATCTTTAAAAGAGTCAGTCAGAGAATCCGTGAAAATCTCTGTACACAAGAGAAAAGGCCAAAAATCAATATGGAACGGCCATGATCTTTGAGGTGTCAGGCAGCACGGCATTAAAAACAGGCACCTTTCTGTGGTGGAAAACACTCCTTGCTTCATCCTCTTTTGCCTGTCACATTCTTTCCATCCGTTGTTGGCATTAACCTTCAACTCACCCGAGCTGCTTTCTCAACATGTATCGGTTTCATCACATCCAGTGAGTCTGAGCGATACCTGTGTGCCGTAGTTGTGCCTAAATCTGGCCACATGTTGATACTCTTATCCATGGCAACACAGTTCAGTACAAATATGTTTTTTAACTAGCTTAAATGTCCTTGAAGTTTTCTTAACTGAGATCAGTAAAAAGGGTTTCTCCAAAGAATGTTTCAATGAGGACTTTATTCAGAAAAAAGGTTTTGTTTTTTTTTTAAACTGCAAGAGAAATGACACTTAAATCTAGTCAGTTCTTTTTTAAAATGTTTTTTTGTTTATTAATGTGAAATATGAAACTGCAAATATTGTATTTGCAGTTCTACAACTGCTTGACGTTCTCATTCACCCGTTCAAACACGAGCTCACGTACCAATGAGAGTGGAGCAGTGAACACTTTGGCGTGTAGAGGTTTGAGGAATCAAACCACCGTCTGAACTGAATTTCAAAGTGTATGGAAGTCATTGGTGACCTTTTTTTTTCAGGAAAAATCAGGAAATCAGGAAATTCACCATATTTGAAGATGTGCACCTAAAGGGCAATAGTTTGCACAAAATTAATCATAATCACACAGGAAAAGGATGTACGGCAGCTGTCAAGCATCTATCAGGTGGCTATGGTTTTAATGTATCCCAAACGGCAAAGAATCTCTCCTTCGACCCCTTGAGAGCGTACTTTATTTTTTCCAACTGTATAAATTGTGTCAGGTCACTGAACTACAAAGCTGCTTTGGGTGGCTTTTTTTTTTTTTTTTAAAGTTAAGAAGGAGCTTGATCAAGTCCCCAAAGTGATGCATATGGAGGAGAAAACAACCAACATTTTTTAACTGTTGAAGCAGGAAAAACACAGGTGTAACTGATGCCAGTAACAATGGATGCATCCCATTTAGGTGAGTCCTTTCCAGGTATTTTGCTGGCTGGTTGAAATGGATTGATGGGACACTTAATGCATCTCAATAGTCATTAGGGTTATTCATTACACCTGCGCCTATTCGGCTGGGATGAGTTAAAATGCAGGCATTGTAAAGTGACTTTTTCTTACTGGTGATAAGTTCACTAATGAAAGGACCAAAGGAAGTGTAGGTTTCTGTGAACTAATAAAAAAAAACATCTGGACTGTTCATTTTATTGCTCCGAATAGAGATCTGTGAGCATATGCTACTATAATCTAATACACCTGCCCAGGAAAACAGAGCTGATAGATTCTGAAAGGGTGGATGATCACACATCAGGTTATTCAACCGGTTTATTCTAACATTGTGCACCCTTCTGATGTTCTACTTAAAATCAGAAACTAATAACCATAATGGGGTGTCTGATGATACTGCTGATAACACAAAATGTTTTTACATAAATTATTTGATGCAGATGCAACACCAGCATTTATATAAATAAGAAATATAAGTGTGATTTAAGCTCTTGTTACTGGACAGTCTTTGCCTTTGCAACAGTCTTGCAGCTGAAAGCAGTGTAAGAAGATGTTGCCTCATACAGCTGATGGTAATTAAGCTTGAATTTTCTTGTAGAATAACTAGCTTCAGATCCACCAGCTTCACTAAGAAATAAAACATATATTCTTAAAACAATCTGGATAATCTTACACAATCAGCTCTTACATAGTATATTGTTCCCAAAATGAGATGAATAGGACTTTATGGTGAGATGTAAGACTGCAAGTCTTGGTTAGATCCAGAGTTTTACCAGGAAGCTTAAATTGAGAAGTTATGCAAGAGGTCTTACTCTTAAATTAGGGAAAACAATCTTGTTCCTCTGCTGGAATATTATGTAAACGATTTGTTCAAGCCTGTTAACTGTAGCTCAGTGTTAGCTGGAGTATCCTATTATAACAAAGTTGGATATATTGTCTTAAAATAAGATTACTATTCTAATACAAAGGCCTTCTCAGACAAAGAAGACTCATTTCCTACAAAGAGGTTTCTTTCTATGGCTTTCTTTTTTTTTCTTTTTTTTTTTGGCTGTTCATTTTCAATAAAGCGCAGCTTCGATTACGATGACAGGTGTAAATGTACCATGAACATACACTCACTGGATACTTTATTGGGTATGCGTTGCTAGTCCCAGGCTGATTGGCTTCTGAAACACCGCTGCAGACTTGCCAAATTTGGACTGAGATGTGGTGACTATGGAGGCCATTTGTATACAGTGAACTCATTCGCATGTTCAAGAAATCAGTTTGAGATTTTTTGAATTTTGTGACATGGTGTGTTAACCTGCTAGAAGCAGCCATCAGAAGATGGGTACAACGAGGTCATAAACTGATGGACATGGTCAGCAACAATACTCCAGTAGGTTGTGGTGTTTAAACAATGCTCAGTTGGTACTAGGGGGTCCAAAGCTACCAAGAACATATTCCCCATACTATTTCATCACTAGCAGCAGTCTGAACTGCTCATACGAAGCAGGATGGACCCACACTTTATGTTGTTTACACCTAATTCGCACTCTACCATCTAAATATTGGAGCAGAAATCAAAACTCATCAGCCTAGGCAATCTTCTATTGTCCAAATTTGGTGAGCCAGTGCGTATTATAGCCACAGTGTCCTGTTTTTAGCTGACAGGCTGTGGTCCTCTGCTGCTGTAGTCCATCTTCAGAGATTCTCTTCTGCAGTGAAGCTCTTCTGCATACCTTGAGTATAGAGAAGAGTGATTATTTGAGTTACTCTTGCCTCCCAGTCACTTTCAAGCAGCCATTCTCCTCTGACCTCTCAGATCAACGAGGCATCTTCACCCTGAAAACTACCACTTATTCAATAGTTTCTCTTTTTTGGACCATTCGCTATACAACTGAGATGGTTGTGTGAAAGAATTACAGCAGAGGAGCTTGTTTCAGACGAGGCCGTCCGGCACCAACAACAATGCACATTCAAAGTCACCTAAATCACCTTTCTTTTTGATTCTGAAGCACTATTTGAACTTCAGCAGTTTGTTTTGACCATGTCTACATGCCTGGAAGCACTGAGTTGCTGCCATGTGTGGGTAGATTAGGTTTATAAGATATTAGGTTTAACAAGCAGTTGACCAGGTGTACCAAATGAAGTGGCCAGTCAGTACATATAACTTTTAGCACCACCTAAGTAGCTTTGTGTGTGTTGCAATACAATGCGCACAATGATAAAATTAAAAACAAGATATCTTAGACTCCTTATATTCAGTTGCTTTATGTGTCCAACCAACAATCTCGAAACCTTTCAGGCTAGGCAAACTTATTTAAATGTGAAAATCGAGGTGCATAGTACAATAATTACCTAATCAGTGGTAAAAATCACTCATGGTTTGCTGGCTTCCTCGTTCCGATATTGACGCACTTGCTGCATTTGTGCGCATGCATTATTACAGTCATTTTGAGTGCACTCATTTACACATGAATGATTTAGATAATGTGGCTATTATATGTAAATTTGGTCTTGTTTACAAGACGACTCAGACAATCAGGCAAGTCGGACTTTGTTGCAATGTCAGGATGTTCCTTTGTTCCGGATCTTAACAATTTGCCTTGACGACTAATAATCTGCAGTGGTCAAAAGTTGAAAAGAGTGACCCAAAATCATCACCGTTATTAAAGCTCTGGCAGATAATTAGGTTGACCGGCTACCTGAAAAATCAGATTGCTTGTAATCTCACTCGCAGCACTGATTTATATGTGAGTGTACAGCTGTGCACTTGAATATAAGCGAGTGTTAGTGTGTGGTAGTACCTGCGCTTGTGTGTCCCTCTTATCTAGGAAGAGCTGAGGATGTGCCTGTTGCCACACAGAGGGAGATTTCTTTTTTTTTTCCTTTTTCTAAACCTCAGTAAAGTATAAAGCCACACACACACACACACACACACACACACACACACACACACACACACACACACACAGATGAAAACAGCAAGATAGATCTTTTTGAAGTACAATTTCATCCTCTCCCCTTCCCACTTTTCTCCTTTTTTTCTTGTGGTTGAGGGAGGCGTGTTGGATCTGATGTGCGTTACGGCTACAGCCGAGAAATTTTTGTTGGACCAAAGTACTGGGCCTGAGCCCTTTTACGTGCGCAAACAGCATAGACGCACACGTGCACGCACAACTGAAGAGAAGAACGGACTCTTCGTCTGTGTTCACGAGGGCTTTGATGTTTAATGTGTCACGTTTTTCGATGCCCTCTGTTGAAAGAGTGTTAAAGCATGTATGTGCGCGTGTGATCTTTCTGCCTGCAGAATAGAGGCACAGTCATAATGAAGGAGGGTTTGATGTCAGTGTCTCTCTCTCTCGCTCACATACTTTTCCCCCCACTTCTTTCTGCAGCAGGTATCTCAATCTCACTCAGAAGGCTGGAACATTTTTCTCCATCTCATTCACCCCTCTCAGCCTTTTTCTCTTTCTCCCCGTCCACACCCCCACCACCCCCTCCTCTTTTCTCCTTCCCTCTCTAGTGGCTCGGCCGTGTTGCTGTCTGTTTGTTGGGGGTAGATTATCCTTCATGCAAATATACATTCTGCGATCATTAGCAACTTATTTCACACTCGGTTTGGGGTTTCATTCTGCTTAACAGCTGCTTTGGTTTTGATAGTGCATACTGCTCTTTTACTCTCACACAGTTTCCTCCTGAATCTGAGACGAAATGATTTAAGCGTGTATGGCATTGTGAGTTGTTGCTCCAAAGCTGTGAACATTTCGATCCGCAGTTTAGAGACGATGGTTTCCAAATGAGACAGTTATAGGATGACTTTATATATTGTTGCAGTTAGCACGGGGGGAAAAAGGAAAAAAAACAAAACATTCAATGACTCAAATGTTTTTAAGTCAGTTCACATGATCGGAGACATCAGTATTTGGCTCAATTACCTTTCAAGACAATGCCTGGCTGTTTGGTATATTGGCTACGGAGTGCTGAAGTGAATCAAACCTGTGAGTTATGAGGCAGTTATCTCCTACCATTAGGCCCCCCTTGTTGCCGGCAGTCACTCTTCTTGCTGTGCAGTCTCACTTGTTGTCTGAATCTCTCAGCATCTCTTCGCCCCTTTCCCATTTTCCCTCTCTACTTGTCGCTTCTCCAGCTCTTGCAAGTCTCTCTTATCTCCCTTCTTCTCTCGGTCTGTCTCGCTGATTGTAAAATTGAAAAGGGCTCTAATTCTGGTTTTTTGCTCACATAGACTCCAGTGCCTTTTTTTATCCCTTTTTCTGCAATTAATTTACTTCCTCTGAAAAATCTGCTGACTGTCTGTGCTGCTGGCCCCACATGTCATTGCAGGATGAGAAATCCACATTCTTCCAGTTCGGCGCGGCTCTTCAGCAGGAGGCTCTGCTCATGCTTGCTATCATGGAGGAATACGACTGGCATGTTTTTTCTATCGTTACATCCAAGTTCCCCGGGTACCAGGAATTCATAAGCACGCTGAGGGTAACTGTGGATCACAGGTAATGAAAACACCACATACAAACGCACATGTTGTTTTCTTTCCTTTATTTATGATAGCTGACAAGCTGTGTGTTATTGTTTAATGGTTTATTGTTACAGCTTTGTGCGATGGGACATGCAGAGTGTGGTGACTCTAGATGCTGTGGATGGCGACCCAAACTCTAAATCACACATTGCACTCAAGAGGATCCAGAGTCCTGTTATATTGCTCTACTGCTCCAAGGATGAAGCCGTGTAAGTGTTTGCGTGTGTTGTTTCGTTGCGCCATTTCTGTCTCTTTGTCACACACTGCCTTCACAGACTTCAGCTTTGGATCTGTCTCCTTTGTTTGACAGGTATATAATGGAGGAGGCTCGGTCCTTGGGTCTGATAGGAGCTGGTTACATCTGGATCGTGTCCAGTCTCACCACTGGCAACCCAGACTTTACCCCTGAGGTAGTGAGGTCCCATATGTAGTAACAGGTGGCCACTTTTGTGTGGTTTGACAAAACAAGCCGTGTTTTTGATCCCAGGCTGTTGCAGGACATCTGTTGACTATCCCAGATTTCCCCTCTTATTTATGAATGCTGACATACGATACATGGTCAGCTTTTTTGAGAAAAGTTGAATAAAAAATAATATAATTCCCCGTACCCACAGATTAATTGTTTCACATCTAGTTTAAATGAATAAAAACTCTGACATATTGTGTATGTATATATATATATATATATATATATATGTGTATGTATGTATGTATGTGTGTATATATATATATATATATATATATATATATATATATATATATATATATATATATATATATATATATATATATATATATATATGAAGATTACAGATTAAAATATCAGATGTAATTGTGATACATGTTTTAACAGGGGCTGGCTGGTTTCGACTCTTGAACGCTGTTAAACTCTTTATAACCTCACGACAGCAAGATTCCAGGAAATCAAAGCTTCCAGCCAAAACAATTACTCTGGCAGTTGAACCCTGGTTGGAATATTGTGTTTCTACCTGTTTTTGTTTGTCTGTAGATCAGACAAGCAAGATAGAAATTCTTAATTAGTAGGGTTAAGAGGAGCTGGCAGGCAGATGCGATTACATAGACAAGTGACGTTGTGTGTCTGTGCAGAATTCCCAGAATTTGTGAAACTTCATCTTTAATCCATGTATTACATATTAAAAGATGCTTCAAAGACAAATCATGTTGACCGCTAATACAGTTCACGTCAGAGCATACTAATTTACAGATAATCCAGCAAAAAGTCATCTTTTACACTACTTTGTAGGTAACAACATATGATCAGCCCCAAAGGCATAAAATACTCACTTCTCAAAAGCCTTTCAAATGTTTATTCTCCTAATTCTTCTCCATCTCTGACTCGAGTCGTCCTGTTTGTGTTGGGTTTCCGCCTCTGATTTCTTTCTCAGTCATGGATCTGACTCTACAACTAAAGCCAAATTAAAATGTAAAAACAAAGTACTGTAGGGTAGACAGACAGATTGCTGTGCCTGCATTTTTTTTCTGATGTTTGCTCAATCTGCTTCAGAGAGATAAAGTTTGAGCTATACAGTTTTTTTTTTTTCAATGACAGCTGCGAGATGTAGGCGATACCTGAATGAGTAATTCAGTTTATAGACATACAGTCTGTTCACACGCATCTAGTAGCCAGCTATGAATTATTTCCGGAGGACAGACAGAACCAATAAATCATCCGCCTGACACCTTTGAGAAATGCATATGGATGTTTCAAATCTGGGGTAAAAATGTCAAATTAAACTAAACTTGAAGCTTACAAACCACATGTGTCGTTTCTTAGATGTCCTCTCCTCCCCCTCTCAGGTCTTCCCCCTGGGTATGATCTCTGTGTCCTATGATGACTGGGAGTACCCGCTCGAGACACGGGTGCGGGATGGGGTGGGCATCATTTCCTCTGCAGCCACCTTCATGTTGCGGGAGAAGGGAGAGCTACCAGAGGCCCAGAGCAGCTGCTACAGCACAGCATCAGACAGGAGCCCGGGGAAGCTCCCACCTAGTGCCCTGCGCAGGTGTGTGTAACTGTGGATGTGTGACGATTGCGAGGAGATCAAGGTCCAGGGACTTGCATAACTCGGTTGGCTTTGTGGCTGACTGTTCGGCAGCCTTACATAACTCTTTTTAATGTAGTAATGAGAGGGGAAGAGGAGAGAAAGGAAGAAGAGATGACAGCAGTGTTAAACACTGTGATTTCTAATGGCTTTTAACACTGTTAGATGTTGTGTACACGGCTGCTCGGTGTGTGAGCTCATTCTGCCTCCTTAGCTGGGAGACCTCAGGCAGACCTCCTTGTTGTTGCCACCCTGTGTTAACTAGAGCTTAGGATGTGTCTTGTGTATGTGTGTCTGTATGATAGTGTGAACCTCTGCGTGTGCACCTTGCTTCACATCGACTGCCATTAAGTTTGGATTAGAGCAGGTGTTACTAGCTTTGTTGTCTGGATTTCTTTTTTACTTGATCTGTGGGGGGCTCATACAGTGTATGTCAGAAGGTGTGTGTAGGTGTGCATACCAGCATGCAAGATAATGTACTCTTCTCTGAAGTCTCTGTGATGTACAGGCGCACACATACACACAGAGAAACACAAGCATGCAGATTCATACTGAGCTACTGAGCAGTCGCTGCTACAGGGCCGTTAGCTAAACTGCCTCTGTAAAGTTTTTTTTCGGAGTGATATTGTGACTGCATCTTGAATATGAAGCATGCAGTGGCTAATATGCTGTTATAAATTCAGAAGTCTATATTAAACTAACTAAAAATATAAAGGTCATGTTGCTAGGGTCTGCACATTGGTGATGACTTATGAGCTGGCTCATTAGAATGAGAGCCACAGTGCGATTTTCACCATTATGGCTTTATTATCCCGTTTTTCTCTCCCATTAGGCCGCTACAGTGTATATCAAGGCATATACAACACTGCTGTTGTTGACAGGTTAATCCAATATAACTCAGACCTCGACAGGAACTCAAATGTTTATTCAGAGCTCTATTCTTACTGTCAGAGGTACCTCATTTGTCTCACTAACTTATTAGATAGAATTTGCATATTTGTCAAAACAACTGCAGCCAATTTTTTTGTGATAATAAACTGACAGGTTGGATTTCCCCCACCCTGATTCGGAAAAGTGGTGAGGCTGTGATCAGGATTCTGCATACATTAGTCTAGATACAATCTTGCCGCAGTGTGCATATAAACAACGCGAGGTGGGGAGGAATAGGACAACATAATCCGGCACTTAAAAGACACTATCAGACCCGCCGGATTTTCTGTCATTCTTGCTTGACAGGAATTAATATCTCAGACTCTAGTTGAGCTTATTTGGTCTCCACAATGATACAGGTTTTATGGAAGGTTTGTCCTTGTTGTAAATTTCAAAAGGTTATTCTTTTTGATGGAACCAGTGTAGCGTGCAAACCCCTAAGCTGTCACTTTCCTCTAAAAATATGCTCTCTGCCATAATACAGAATTTGGGAAGAAGCCTGCCTTTCTTCTTTATTCATACTTTCATAAAAGTGCTCAGAGAGTATTTCAGCTAATAGAAAAGTGCTTCTCACATAGTGGTAGCAGGATCCACATTAAAAACTGCACTTACTGAAGGAGGGGGTTTCATATATTTCTATGATGCAACTCTTTCTTCCACGTACTACTTAAACCTCTACTGAATTTCTAGGCGATGATGATACATTTATATAAAAATCGCTGAACCCACTTCATAATGTAGCTTTACATTTCATTTTCATTACACAAGGAATCACAATACAAACAGGATTTGGTTCTCCTGCATGCCTCAAAAACACAGCGGCGTCTTTCGTTTACATCAGAAACTTTTTTTCCCCCCAAAATGGTAACAAACCTGAAATAGGAGGCGACAGCAGTTTCCCAGAATAAACTGCCACAGTGTTTCCGCTACATGTACTCAGCCGTGGCGATGCGCTGTGACAAGGGCATCACCTGCTGCACCGGGAAGATTTTTCCAACACAAAAAAATATATATTTGTCTTGACGTGCCCCTTATAGTCCAAAGCATTGTGATCGGTGACAGAGGTAGGTCTGGTTGTAGAGTGAAGCCTGTAATGTTTGGCTGTGTAGGTTTATATTTAATTATTGTGTTTGCTGGGAGAGGACTAAACTAAACCGCATATATCTATATTTACTTATTTATTTATTTTGCAGTGCCAGTACACGAGGGAGACGGGGACCTTTTGTTTACTTTTTCTCAGTGTGAGTGGAGCCAGCTTTCACAGAGCACAGGCCTTTTTCCAAGTCTTTGTAAGAACAGATGATTAATGTAGCTCCCTCTAATCCACTGTCCGACTACAATATTTATGTGTGTTGACTCTAATACCTCTCCTGGAGATGGGACAACATAAAATCCCACCTGTTTGAACTGGAGTGTAATTATCATAGTTTTCAGCTGCAGGGTGCGTGCTAAACAGTGCTCACATGGTTCTTTTTATGCATCTTGACTTGCTGTCGCAATATCTGAGTGCATGCATGACTCCTTCATGGCCCCATGCCCTGGTTAGCTCTACATAAAAAAAATGCTTTTAACTCTTCCTTTTTAATAGTAATTCAGATAATGTATGTTTAGATAGCTGATGGACTGAGACAGTTTTCTTCTGGATGAAAAGGGGAATCTTGTACAGAGTATGAATATGTTTATAAAGCAGATGTTTGCCTTCTGAAATATTCTGTTTTAGCTGAATAATATTTCATTCGTACGGCATCACACGATGCGGTGTCGAGATGATTCAGACAATTTCTAATAAAACAGAACACAAGGTGTCAGAGAAAAGGTGTTGTCTGTTTTGGACAGCTGCTGTCCTGCCTGTGATTCAGTCTTTAAGGTAAACGTTCTTGGACAGGCCTTCTCTCCCCTAGTGGGAATCCACACTATTATCCCAGTCCTCACACTCAGAAATCCTCTCCTTCTGAAAATTGTTTCACTGGAGCGAGTGTATCTTTAATCCCAATATCATTGTGTGTGATACTGGTTCATTTACTTCTCTCTGCTGCTTCACTTTAGCGAGTGTGTAAACGTTTCAGCATAGGATCTGTTTGCGTATGCAGGACAGCTTTAGTGAGTAAAAGAGTGAGGGCAGCCTTGTTGCACCAGAGACTTGTCTTTCAGGCATATATCTGTGGAGAAATCAATGCAGAATGTTGATGGGAGATACGTGGCCTCTGACTCTTCCCACTCCTACACACAAATATATGCACGCACACGCGTACACACTCAGGCATCTGTGCACACACGGTGGGTGAAGACAACATTGATTTGAAGTGGAGACACTTGCGGTGATTACAGAGTGCTTAACTTGTTATTTTGAACGTATTTGCTGTTGTGCACATATACAAACACTCCAGCAGATGCAAATCAACAACAAATCTTCCTGCCCTCCCCCATGTGTTTCAGGCACATGATGCACGTGTGGAACGAAGGCCGAGATTTATCCTTTACTCCAGACGGTTACCAGGCCAACCCAAAACTGGTGGTGATTGTCCTAAATGTGGAAAGGAAGTGGGAGAAGGTAACAAATGAGCGCGAAAATTTAAAGAAAAAACTTTAATAAGATGTCTTTTTGTGGATTTTTGGAGTGATTTTCGTGACCGTGATTTTTGGTGTGTTTTTCCTCCCGTGCTCACAGATGGGCCGCTGGGAGAACGGGACGCTGTCGCTGATGTTCCCGGTGTGGCCGAGGTATAACTCCTATGGGGACGAGGATGCCGATGAAAACCACCTCTCCATTGTCACTCTGGAAGAGAAACCTTTCGTCATTGTGGACAACGTAGACATCCTCACTGGCACCTGCATGAGAAACTCAGTGCCCTGCCGCAAACACGTCAAAAAGTAAGTACCTGCACCCACACCTGCCCACTGCCCACATAAAATCACAAGCCAGGTTGTTAGCCATACTTCGCATGCCCCGAAATGGTGACGCTACAGGAGACAGATACCTGTTTGTTTTTTGAATAGGTTCAGTCTCATTAGGACACAGGTAGTGTATCTCTTGGCTGAACAGAATCACACCTCTCTAACCAGTCTCAGTGTGTCTGACGGGATGATTGTCAATCAGCTGCCCTTTGTTCTTGCACTTTTCGGGATCTATACTGGGCCCACTCGTTTTTAGTTTATATAATAATGATTCACCATCTGTTTGTCCTCTAGTCTGAAATCCAAATGTACAGTACGTAGCTTGCACTGTAATCGAGGCAAACTCGATTATGCTTCAGCACAACTTAATACTAAACTCACAAACTCTGCAGCCCATGTTACAACTTGACCGAAAACGTTCGCACTTATAAGAGGAGCAGCTTTCGCCTAGCTCAATTTTTGTATTCTTTTCCCGCTGTCTGTTCTTTGCCAGTGTTGTACAAGATAAAAGTCTTGTGTCAGAGACAGAACCGACACACACAGCCCGAGTTCTCATTTGGTTCAGAGGTAATCAGTTCTGTCAGCATTAATAATTAATTGCTCTCTGTTGCTGTCAGCTCGCTAATGCCAATCTGTCGGTATACTCGATTTTTGTTTCTCCTGCCGCTTTAGTGGCAAGTGCAGCCCTCTGTGGTTTTATTGTTTCATTAGTTCGGTTTGATTTGTGTTTTATTTTAAATGCTCTGAATGTGTTGCTTGTTTTTAAATATTGCAATACAGCTAATTAGTAACCCTGCTTATTGTTTTCCTCATATTGCATATTGTACATTAACACTGCTCTCATTAAGGCCGTACGTGCTTGGATCCTGGAAGAATGTGGATATTACTCATAATGGGAAAATTAAACCCCCCCGGTGGTACTCTGCACCTTTCATGATTTGGGTTTTACGTGTGACTTGGAGAACTTATTCAAAATATTATTTAATACAGTTTTTTCTTCCTGGTTTTTGTTTTCTTAAAGAGGTTGGCTTGAATTTATGGGTTCAAAAACAACCAACGGATCTCTCAGCCTGAGCTTGATTATAAGATCTTTTGATTCTGCGTCATCACGTACTTCTGTCCATCCCTTTCTTATGAAGGGGGTATATTCTGGAAATTTAACACAACATTGTTTTGATTGCAGTGTCACAGGAACACTAAATTTCATTGCATCTGGCACAGATGTTCAGCCTGACTCAAGGAGGCACTGGTTTGAGTCTTAGAGTCAAAGCTCACTTTGACCTCACAAAACACATTTTTAAACTCAAGAATTCACAAGACAATTATAACAAAAACTTCACATAATTTTATAACAGGATAAAATGATGAGAGAAGGACATTTTATATCCAAAAGGTCGAGCAACATCTTTGCTGTTCTGCAAACACACTTTTGTAGCTATTATTCTGTGTCACAGCTCAGGAACAGAAGGGGACATTGTGGCCATTTTTAATATTTGGGTGTCCATCTTTGAAACTATATCAGAGCCTGCATGGAATATACATAATGAATCTGGACTGATATGGCTGTAAACCTCATCTTGATTGGTTTGCAGAGGCCAAAAACCCAAAGGTGGTAATTCCAGTTTAAATTTGGACAATTTTTTCTATAGAAAAGTTTTTTTTTTAAAATAAATTTTTACACTTAACTGTTTATTAATTGATTAATTGATGGACCGATTATTTAAATTATATACTGTACATGTGAAAAGTACATGCAGTACACTAAATAACTGGGTTTAAGACAGTTGTTTGGATAAAGCTTTTTGGGCTTGATCAGGTGACCCTAAACCTTCTCTTAGTTAGGCTTAGTTATGTCAACAGGTCTGGGCTGCTAGGGCTTCCCATGATGCACTGAGTATTTCTTCATTTTTTCACTCTCTATGTGTTTATACACCAGTGTGCATTTAATCATTAGTTATTATTCGACTCTCTTCCACTGCATGTCTTTTGTCCTGTCTCCCTCCTCTCACCTCCAGCCACTAGTGGCAGATGTCCACCCCTCCCTGAGCCTGGTTCTGCTGGAGATTTCTTCCTGTTAAAAGGAACTTTTTCCTTCCCACTGTCGCCAAGTACTTGCTCACAGGCAGCCGTCTGATTATAGTCTTTACCTTCCAATAAAAAGCACATTGAGGCTACTGCTATTGTGATTTGGTGCTATATCAATAAACTTATTATTGATATGTGGTATTCTGTGAAACAAGCACCTTATCTTGGCATCAACACAGTGTTCAGTAGATTAGAAAATGTTGATCATCAGAGGCATTAAATTTCTTTCAGCCTTTTTTGTTTTCATACCAAGAACATAATCTTGCTTTCTGGGCAAATCCGGGGCACTCAGTTATGTGTAACAATTTTAGCAGAGGTTAATTTATATTATAAAAAAAAAGAACAAACCCCAGCCTGCACCATGCCTGGAGACAGAAAATGAAAAGATGTTTCATGTGGGACGCTGCCCAACCTTTTGTCATCTCCCATCTGGAGTGCTGCAACATCCACCAAGCCGGCCTCGTAAAGTATTCTGTTCAGCAGAACGCTGCAGCCTGCCCTGCCGTCAACCTCCCCAAGTTCTCCCTGCGCTCCCCACCTCCTCCACACTCTTCTTCCTCACTGGCTGCCGGTGGCTGTTCGCATCGAATTCTAAATTCTGGTCCTGGCGCTCAAGGCTCCTCGGGGAGTCGTGCGTCCATATCTGCAGGCTGCGGCCTATCCAAACTCACCAGCTTGTGCTTTGTGCTCTGCTACAACCGGCCACTTAGCTCTCTGCTCCCTGCGGCAGCTTCGTCGTCATTTCACCTGGCCTTGACTTCTTCTTCTTTTTTTCTTTTTTTTTGCTCTTGCTCTTCCCCAACAGCAAAATGTCCTTTCTACTCCAGGCGGGAAAGCAGAATTGCTCCATATCCTGTGTTGTAAAATATTCCCTTGAATATCTCGATTCCTCACTCACATTAAAAACATCCCTCATACCCGTTTGCTTAAATTTTTTTCTTATCATTATTTTTAGCAAGTCTTTATCTGATATCTGATGTATTTATCTGGATCCCAAAACATTTTGTTATCTGCTATCAGCACTCTTGACAACAGTATCACAAATTCACACAGGCTTTGCCATGCTACTTCATTTAATGTGATTATTTTATGTGTGTGTGTGTGTGTGTGTGTGTGTGTGTGTGTGTGTGTGTGTGTGTGTGTGTGTGTGTGTGTATATATATATATATATGACAACATAGTACACTTTTACTGTTACTGTCCACCTCATTGATTGATGTTTGTTCTGCACTGCATGTCATTTCTGTTGCAACAAATTTATATTTTTTCAGTTGATTTAAGATGAAAATGATGAAAAGATATTTTTGATAATAGGCCTTTAATAACATCAAATATAGATTCCTCAGATGTCGTATCAGTTCAATGTGTTTTAACGTACATGACATTTGTTTTTAAGTCAGCCCAGCAGAGAGCTTTTGAGCCTTTTTTCAGCAGCGGCACGTCAAACAATACTGAGGACTCTTCTCTTTGAAAGAACTTAAAAGGCATTATTGTAGAGGCTGAAATATGTCGCATGCCGTCTTGAATGTATAAACAAAAAGAAGATATTTTTCAGATATTCAGTGAAAGTAAAACTTTCTCAATTAAACTCCTCTTGGATTTGCTCCATTTATCTACTTTACAAATGGACACCTCGACCAGTGGCTCTCCGTGACAAGATAAGGCAGCTTTTCTTTTTTGCTCATTTGCACATTTTGGATGTCCAGTTTGGAGCCCCTAAATATGCATTATAATCGACTGAGGTTCATTTTGTCACTTATTGAGTACCATATGTGTGCTTTCATTAACCACAACACAGCCCTAATGTTCAACTAACATCTCTTTTCCGAAGCATTCTGTGTCATCAATGCGTCGGTTCATCCAGACAGCAGAAAATAGTTGAAATTATTCAGGATAGTCATTAGCGTGGGTTAGCATAGATAGGATAGGATAGGACTGTCACTGCTAACCACAGGGGAAGTGCAAAAACTCACCGGTAATTACTTTCTTTGAAGATTTCTTTAACAGCCAGAAGCCACCATATTAAAGGTTTTGCATCTGTAGAACTCAAAGAAGGCAGACGGGAGATGCCTCAGAGAAATGGATGCATCATAACAACCTCTGAGATTATCAGCACTGCAGGCAAGGACTATTAGACATCTGAATCACCTCTCATACAGAGCTTAACTTGTGACCTTAACCAGTCATCTGCTAGTGGGGATTGCTGTAAAATCTGAGGTAAAAAGACAAGTTTCTTCTACAGTTGTCATGTTTATGTGCAGCACTTCATGTGCAGATGTCCATACATCTGTATACAGTACATACATCCCCCTACAGCTGCTACATTTACACAGTCACTACTTCCATATCATTTGCATCTGTTTGTTGTTATGAAAATAATCAAAGAGATGTACTGTATGTGAACCTCAGACAGCCTGTTGGTGTGTGTATATGTGTCTGTGTGTTTGCATGTTCAGAGAGAGCCCAGCTGGGAAAAACTAATGCATACAGTATGTGTGCATTAGAACACCTGCGACACTGAGATTTTACATACTCAGACTCACTCACACGTATGTATACGGTGCTCGCTCTGGCTCTTTCTGTCTCTCTCGTACACGCAGTAATGATGCGCCGCAGATACAGTCGACTGCAGTTAAAGGATCTGTTAATCCTTTGATGTGTCGTGTCTTTGACAGTCGTTCTCGGTGTTCTGTGCGCGTGAATCCCTCAGTTCTTCATGAACTTTCTCCTGAATTGGAGTCAGCGAAAAAGGCAAGTGAAAAGGTCACAGAGCTGCTGCTCCCATCCGCATACAGTACACTACATCAAAGATTGCTGACATGGGAACGGAATTAACTTTTCATGGAAATGCTTTTGAAAATGCTGGTAGGGTTTAATAGATTATGAGAATCATTTGATCCAACAATGCAGTTTAGTTCACTGCTCTGAGGTCCTCTGGGACGGCTGTCAGAAAAGTTTACTTAAACACCGGCTCGAATTCTGTGCATCCTATGTGTGTGGCTGCAGAGTTTTTTGGGGCAGCATCTTCCTACAGACGAAAGCTGAGAAACACCGAGGAGGCAGAGCGAAAAGGACACAGAAGACAGATGAGGAAAGGACAGCTGATATTTTAATTATGTTGTTCTGTAGAGCCTGGCTCTATTTAAAGCCCAGTAGCTTATGCTCGGTACCCCTGTGTTTTCATCTGGTTTGGGTAGCTGGCACTAAGGGAAACACACAGTCCCTCACACACACACTGTGAAAGCTCTCTCTGCCCTTTAGTAGTGTCATAATTCTAGTTTTACAGTTTGATGGAACCACCAGATGTGGAGCGAGCAGGCAGCTCGCACAGTTACACACATAACACTCAAATGTCCTCTGATATAAAAAATGACCTAATTCTGTTTGTGCATATGCTTGTTGCAGTAACAGCACATCAGGAGGCGCTTATATTAAGCAGTGCTGCAAGGGTTTCTGCATTGACATTCTCAAGAAGATAGCCAGGAATGTGAAGTTTACCTATGATCTCTACCTGGTCACCAACGGGAAACACGGAAAGAAGATCAACAACGTCTGGAATGGCATGGTTGGAGAGGTACTGCCTGTCTCTGTCTTAATAAATGAATGTATTACTCTGTGAGTCTGACTTTCTGTTCAAGCATTTCAATTAATAATGATATGAAATAGAACTTTAAGTATAGCAGTGACATAGTGCTGCCTGCTAAGTTCTTTTATGCTTACGCTGCTGGGCTACTTTTGCAAAATGAAACCTGTTCTCTCTCCGGGCGTAATATAATGATGTTCTGTGAGATGCCACCTGCGTTTCCTAATTACACACAAGATGTCGTTTAGAGTTGGTTCCTTCACATACTGGCACACAGATATATTGGCTGCCTTTGGAAACCAACAATGCCCACGTTTTCACTTAGTAGCTAGTTACAGCTAGTTACAGTTTGCCAGCGCTGGGTTGGATTCCTTTTTGCCTTCAGAACTACCGAAATTCTTCATGGAACAGTTTTAGCAACCCGCTCAAAACATTGCTTGCTGATTTTGATTGTCTAAGATGTGAAAATCGCATTTCAGCACATCCCAAAGGTGCTCTGTTGTTTTGAAATCTGTCAACTGTTGAGGCCATTTGAGTACACTGATCTCACTGTCATGTTCAAGAAACCAGTTTGAGTTGATCTGAGCTTTGTGACATGGCGCATTATCCTGAAGCAGCCATCAGAAGACAGGATGGATCCATGGTTTCATGTTGTTGACCTTTACTTCCAAAAATCACATTAGAAATCCAGACTGATAAGACCAGGAAAATGTTGGTATGCCTGTGCGAATTGTAGCCTCAGATCCTGTGTGTGGTCTTCTGCTGCTAGAGGCCATCTGCTTCAAGGTTGGACCCTTGGGACCTTTGTGTTTTGTATTTAATTTGGCTTATTTTCACTTTCTGCTTTCGTTTAGGCACCAAACGAGACTCCCAAATACCCTCATTTAGTTATGTTTATTAAAAGATGCAGTGTAAAATATGCTTCTTCACATTAGTAATGACACTTGTTGCCAAATGACAAGTTAGGGGTGACAGACCTATCTCACTAACCATAAACCGGTCTGTCAGGGCATCGTGGGTAAATGAGCCATGCTAGTTTGGCCAAATGAGTATTAATTGATGGTCCCAGAAATGTGAATGGGCTGAGAGGCAAGGGGCCAGTTAAACAATAATATTTAGCAAAGTAAAAATGAATAAGCCGTAAGAGCATTTTCATCATGTTTTGTGGGGGGGGGGCATTTTTCCCACTTTTAAAGAGGCTCAGTAATCGCAATTGTTTGTTTTTTTTAATTAAATTAATTAATGTCTCAGTACAAGAGCAATACTGTTTAAGTGGGATGAACTTGAAATAAACTGCAGTGCCTGTGTTAATTCTAATGAGGGAACTTGTAATTCTAATGACTTCTTTTTATTACTTTAAGGACAACGATGGAGCCCTGGGGGCACCGAGGCATGTTTTAGACTTTGGCTATAAAAACAATGCGATTAGTTGGATCAGTTCAATGTTTCTGGTTGTTTCACATAGTTTGTTATCAATATGAAAAACATAGAATATCAGCTTTGCTCTCAAACCTACAGTTTGCACTCTCAGATCTCAAAACAGCACTGGGAGGTACTGTTTAATCTGTTTTGATTAGCTTCAAAGTGTAACAGAAATGCAACAACTGCCCATCCGCTTGTTTCTTTTCACTGAACAGTTATGTCCGTGGGTCCTGATTTAAAAAGGGGACAGGACACCATCAGTCTTACCCAATTCCTATCAATTATCTTATCTGGAAATGATTTATTCAGCCACAGATCATATTAAAGCTAAACGCTGCCACAGGGAAACCTTTAAACTGAAATTTACACCAGAGATAATGAAACCTGACATTACGATCCACAGATTGTCGAAAGGCTTCTAGTGGTCTGATCCGTGAACAATTACATTTGAAAAAGAAAAACATAATATTTTATTTCCTACTAAAAAAGACATCTTTATGAGCAGAATGTCCCTCTGTCACAATACACTGAGACATTTACAAATGGTGGCACAATGAAAAAGACAGCTGTACTTTCACTTTTCATCGGATTGGCTGGAGCTGCCCTCCAACTACGACTGACATTCTGAGTTATACCCTGTGATACAATGTGATATTTCACATCCAAAATAAAAAGCAGGAAAAAGTCAGAGTGAAACTGTGTGATGTTGTCCAAATATTTACAGAGCTCACTGTATTTATTTCTGACAGTGTAGGCAGCAAGTCATGCTCTCGGTATAACAGTGCTTCTCTCTCTCTCTGGTTGCTAGGTGGTGTATAAAAAGGCAGAGATGGCCGTTGGCTCGTTGACCATTAACGAGGAGAGGTCGGAGGTCATTGACTTCTCTGTGCCCTTTGTGGAGACTGGCATCAGTGTCATGGTGTCACGCAGCAACGGGACCGTCTCGCCTTCAGCCTTCCTTGGTAAATCCATCGCTCTCTTTTTAACTCGACCCCCTTTTTTTTTTCTTTTATTCTCTGGCGGTCCACCAACTCAGTTGACTACTGGGGGCAGAGAAAAGGGTAGGTGCTTACATGTTGGCGAAGTCTTGCACATAAAATGGAATCTTTTATTCAGACAGTATATGCTGGCCAAATTCCACTTGTACTCTTGACTTTATCTGAGCCTCAACACCCTAAGCACATTAATATTTCTACCAGAGCAGAGGAAGTGGAGCGTGCCAGCTGTTTTTTGAAAAATCAGCTCAGACAAAGCACTCTTGATACACCCCTCCCCCCTTTCCTCTCCCCTGCCTTCTCCTCCTCTCCAGTTGTTCAGACGACTAGGAATTGAAGCGCTCCTCTGTGGTTGCCTAATGTCTTGTATTGTCATTGGAGCGAGGCAGGGAGCGAGGGGATGTATTGGACCATGCGTGTGTTGGTCCCAGTGTATCAAGCCATGTGTCAGTATGCACGTGTGTGTGTGCTGGGAGAAAAAATAAACAAGACATTTTTGCAATATTATATATATATATATATATATATATATATATATATATATATATATACTGGGACGTTTGTGTAGTGAGACAAGGATGTGTGGAGAACGAATGTGCTGTGGCCGTATGTATGTTAAGGGGTGAATGCTTTGTGCGTGTATTTATGTTAAAGCTTATTGTATGATTGCGTGCATGTATGCATGTGTATGTGTTTAAGCAAATGTGTGTGTTGAGCCTGCGCCAGGGTATCAGTGACGGTTCAGTATCTCGCACTCATATTAGAGGCACCTCAGCGCACAATCTCTCAGGGTTGGCTAACCCTGGCAGTCGCATACTTACACATGCAGTGACACACACACACACACACACACACACACACTCACACACACACACTCACACACACACTCACATACAATTTGTCTGGGTTCAATGTCTCTGGCACTCATCCCGCTCTCTGAACTCCTGCCCTGCTACACACCAAACACACAAATAGATCACATACACATGCCCACAGCAGGGCACAGCAGATCACTCTGGGCTTGGTTCTTCTCTCTCTCCCCCTCTCTCTCTCCCTCTCTCTTCCTTTCTCTCTCTCTAACCCTTTCCTCTACCATCTCCCCCGCCCCAGGCCTCTCCCTCTCTCTCAGCTCTCATCCAAGGGAATAATGAGAAATATGGAAATGTGCTCCGTCAAACTCTCTGTGACTAACTCTCCCTCTCCTTCCCTCCTCTCTCACTCCATCTGTATCCCTTTTTCCCCTCTCTGTTTCTTCTCTATCATCATTTCCTCACTTTATCTCCCCCCTCATCCCTGTTTTTTTGTGTGTGTGTGCGTCTCTTCTTTTATTTCCGCGAGTCTGTCTGCCTCCACTTTCCCTCTACGTCCCTCACTTTTTTACGCCGCTCCTGCTCCTCCACGATATCTCGCTGTCTCGTGTACTCGATTTGCCTTTAACTCTTTCTGCTCCGTCGCTCTCTCCTTCCCCTTCCTCTCAGAGCCCTTCAGTGCATCGGTTTGGGTGATGATGTTTGTGATGCTGCTCATTGTCACAGCCATCGCCGTCTTCCTCTTTGAGTTTGTCAGTCCGCTGGGCTTCAACCGCAACTTGGCCCAAGGCAAAGGTAGACTTACACACACACACACACACACACACACACACACACAAAGAATATCACACCAATCGTTTTTCCCAGGAGCAAGAAGCCCTGAAGCAAAAGAAGTGACCTATTATCACTTGACTTCAGACAGTTCAGGTAATGCTACAGAGCATTAGCATTTCTCTCCCAGAACTACCAAAACTGTAATCTGAGGCGTCATCAAAAACCAAAACTTGGAGCTTCCCTGTCGGCTCTGAATTGGAGATTAATGTTGTATAAAATGTTGTGACTTAATTTAACATTTAAATCAGCTAAAAGCCGATCCAGAAGTAGCAAGTGAATGTTTTTTCCTTTGATTTTCCACTCAGCACTTCTGAAAGTTCAGGAAATCTATACATTGTGTTTAGCTTGCTGTTTTTTTCACCTCCCACTGATTGAACAATGAATGCTAGGTTTAAAACTTTGTAACTAGATTTTTAACCTGAACATTTAGATCCATTTAGATTTGATTGAAGCCACAATTTGGAAATCTGATTACCTCTTTTGCTTTTTTTCATCTTCTTTTTTGTCTTTTCCTCTGCAACATATTAATCTGAAAAACATTCATTTGGGTTTGGCTCGACCCACCAAATTGGAAATTAGATCAGTTAGTGGACAAATTTGTTCGAGACTTTGATTTAATTGGCCAAAAACTTTTTCCACTATTTCTTTTTTTTAAAACCCAAGAAAATGCTTGTTTTTCACAGTGACATTGAAAAATGCTCAGGTTGAGTGCATTTTTACAAAAATCATCCCCCTGATTCTATTAAATTATAAAGCACTTTTTCCTTCATTTACAAATTATGTCTCTATTCTAAAATAGGCTGCCAGTTATAAAAACGTATTGTTTTAAGCATCACATGATGGTGAGGAGAAGGAGGTGGAAGAAGAACCTGTGCAAAAAAACAGTCGGGTGTAAGAGAATACAAGGGTTTTCTGATTCTTATTGTTATTATTATTTTTTAAATTCATTTAAATACTTGGAAGTTAAAAATATCAGCCGTAGAAGACGTTACAAAAATGTATTTAATTCTTTAGTTTTTCATTTTTTGCCATCAGATGGCAGCTTTTGAACTGTATGTAAAAAAAACAAGCTGAATGGCCCCTCTCCTCTTTAGCCCAGAGCACACAACATCTCTAAGTTGTCCATGAAGAATTTCAAATATTGATTCCCCCAGACCACAGGACCGTTTTTCCCTCAACTTGAGCTTTAAATTGTGTTTTTCTTGAAGAGTTTGAACTTACTGTTAGTGCAGCAATGACCTGTATTCACCAAGATTTTGATTTTCTGTAGTATTTCTGAGCCCGTGCACAGGAATTACCACACATTACTGTAATCATTTAATAATAAAATACAATACAATTTTATTTATATAGCACATTTAAAAACCAGAGGTATGCCAAAGTGCTTCACAGAACCAATTAAGAGCAATAACACTGTATATGTAGATAATAAAATCCCCAGTTTCTTTGTATTTTTATGTTAAGAAACAGCTGCTCACGTTACCAAAAACCCTCATAAGTTCTGCTGGGTTTATTTTCTTTAGCATTATACAACTTTTCCAGTCTTCTGTTGCCCCTGTCTTAACTTTCTTTTTGAAACATGCACCATTTTCACTTAAATGTAGTTGAAATGACTTGTAAGTCATTGCATCATTTTTCTAATTTACATTTTACACAAAGTTCAAACTTTTTGAAGTTCACGTTGTGAGTTTAAGGTTTTGTACACGGGTCCTTTCCCCGTTTTTTTTTTACTTTTTCTTTATTGTTGCTCCTTCTTCTCCCCTGCCTGGTCCCTGTCTCCGTCTCTCTCACAGACCCACATGGCCCCTCATTCACCATCGGTAAGGCCATATGGCTGCTGTGGGGTCTGGTGTTCAACAACTCTGTGCCTGTGCAGAACCCGAGGGGCACCACCAGTAAGTTCATTGTCTCGGTGTGGGCCTTCTTTGCTGTCATCTTCCTGGCCTCCTATACTGCCAACCTGGCTGCTTTCATGATCCAAGAAGAGTTTGTGGACCAAGTCACTGGACTCTCTGACAAGAAGGTGGGGTTAAACACACACAAATGGACATGTAAACACACACGCGCGCACACACACACACATTCACAGTCAGGATTGCTCTTGTAATGGATGCCAGCCCTGCAGCCAGACAGGACTCTCTAGGGAGCGCCCTTGGGCTTCAACAGCCCAAACCCTCTGGCCGTAGCTGTCACCACACTAACACTGCCAGCACAGCAGACCTACAGGCACACACACACACACACATACACACACACACACAAGCTGCATAGATCAAAGCCGTGTGTGTTTGTGTTTGGATGTGTATGTGTGTGTGTGTGTGTGTGTGTGTGTGTGTGTGTGTAGTTTCCAGGGGCTGGCAGTGTCAGCAGAACCATAGCCAGTCTTACGCTAGACTGGACACACAATGATGATGACTGATGAGTCCACTCCACTGTCTCTCCCACCTCCTTCCTCCTCTGTCTCTTCTTGTCACTTTCCACTCTTCCTCCTCTCTCCTCTCCCTCTCCTTCGTTTTCACACTTTAGCTCCAACTCCTACTTTAGACCCCCCCCCCCCCATTTTTTCCCTCCTACTTTGTCTTCCTGCTGTCTCTCACCACTGCTCTTCATCTCTGAGCCTTTCTGTTTTAAAGTTTCTCTTTCCCTCTTTGTGCTCCTGTCTCACGCTGTCTTTACCCCCTTTGAACAATATGTCACTATTTCGCTGTACTTATTTTTCGTCACTGCAGTTCCAGAGCCCGTACTCCTATTCCCCTCCATTTCGGTTCGGGACGGTTCCGAACGGGAGCACCGAGCGCAACATCAGGAAGAACTACCCAGATATGCATCAGTACATGACCAAATACCATCAGACCGGCGTCGTGGATGCACTAGTCAGCCTCAAGACCGGGTACTGTTAACTTGTCAAGCCAACTCACATCAAGGAAAGATTCTTTATACCTGAGGCGGTCATTCTGTTGGCAAACACCACATATGCTTAAGAACATGTGAAAACAAACACAAAAAGAGTCATTGCATCATGCAGGAACTCGACCCCATGGGGCTAAACAGTAGCTTATGCTAAAATGCTGCAGTAAGTGTGCTGAGTGTTTCTGTCGCTGACATTGTCTGCAAGTGCTCATTATAGAGTCTTGTTGCTGCTGGAAAGAACGAGCTGCCAAAACAGGGAGAGTGTAATTTGTTCTGGAGTTTGCTACCTTTATTCTTCCATCTAAACACACAAAATAGAAGGATGGCTACAGTGCTTTTATTTGTTCATTAGTTTTGCAGGCTTTGATCTTTCTCCAGAAATAATTTTCATTTCTTTGGTTTTCTTGTTCCGTAATAATTACTTTATTGATACTGCATATGAAAGAAATAAGGTTTGTTTTTTAATACACTAGGCTTTGTTTATACAGCATCAAAACTGTATAATGAAGACGTTCAGCAGCATCATCAGTATTTAGCTAACTTATTAGGCAAAAGAAATGTTGTTTTGACAGAGAAAATTATAAACACTTGGGAGTCTGAGTTAAAATTTCAGTCCAGTCATGAAATGGTCTGTGGCCCAAGACGCACAGTCAGGACGCTCTCTATCCTTTAATTAATTTATATTGTTTTCCAGTGCTGTGCACAGTTACACCAGTGAATATTAGTTTAAAATTATCTGTGGAGCAGCAACTCTCAGCAACAACAGATCGCCCATGTATTCATTTCATACAGTATATGCGCATTTACATCCAAAGTATAACTTATATTTATGCACATGTCTAGCCCCAAGGTATACTCATTCTATTATATAAAACCAAAATGAAGTTAAGTGCAGGCTTCTTCTGTTATATGGGATGATGATAGAGGGTCCTTGTTGCATTGTATTTGGTCAATCATTCATCAGGCTCTATTCTGTCGTTTTTTTTTTCCTTTGCTGAGTTCAGATGTATCAGGCTCACATCTGGGCTAGTATCAGACACAAACTGTGGCCTCTTAGCTAGCAGCCCATAGTGTCAGTGCAAAAACAAGATCTAAAAACTGAAGAGTACAAGCCTGTTTATGTGAAAAATATCAGTTACACAAAATTATCTTTCCTTCTTGTATTTGTTTTTAACTGAAATGGGGGGGGGTTAATCCCTGGAGAGGTACGTTTTTCTTGGTTTTATGAGAAAAAGGCAAAAGTTCATACAAAAACTATAAAAATAGTAACTTCAGTTACTACTAACCAGTTGTTACAGCTATTGTACAACTGAGCATTTTGGAAGTACCCATATTCGTTTTCTTTCTCACTGTTTAACAAGAGTGATGCCACTTTGATTTCTAAATGTAAAATGGAGTTTAAGCTAGCTGCCAGTTAGCTTAGAGCAAAAACAGCTGTCCTGACTCCACCAAATGTTATGAACACTACACCAAATGATATCAAAAGCTGAATAATTAGCACAATATTAGTTTAAAAAAGGAAGCCTAAAGACTACACATTCTGTAATATGTAAAGCTAACTGGTTTTAGCTTTGTATTAAATCAGTGGATCTCAAACTTTTTCCAGAAAGTCACTTTCAGAAGATGAAAATGGCTCACATTCAAAATCTTGCAATTTTAATTAATAACATTAAATATTATTATTAATAATTTAGTTCACAGTAAAAACTGAGCCAGTTTGACTGTCAGTGAAATAAAAGTTTGTACAAGCATTAGTAAACTCTTTTTTTTAGCTCATCTAACCAAAGGAACAGTGAGGTGTCTGCCACTGTGAGACATCCATCATCTGCCCACAATTCACAAAAAGCATTACTCTTCCAACGTTATTGGTGAGACTTTCATCTAACTTGGACCCAATGATCACCTAATGGGACTTCACCCAAACCGAGCTCCAGGTCCTGATTGTTGTTGTATATTCTGGCTTTAATCTGTTAGTGCTTAATAAGTATATTGTATACTACTTACAGGAAGCTGGATGCTTTCATCTACGATGCTGCGGTGTTGAACTACATGGCGGGGAGAGATGATGGGTGTAAGCTGGTGACCATCGGCAGCGGTTATATCTTTGCCACTACAGGTTATGGCATTGCCCTGCAGAAAGGATCCTACTGGAAACGCCTGGTTGACCTGGCCATACTGAGCATCATAGGAGACGGTAAGCCATGGAGAGCCATCTCAGTCACACACTGTACTGAAATTGATAGTCTCTAAGTTGTTGGAGGACTTTGCTCAGTTGTGCCATCGCTCAGCTTTCTTCTCCTTTACCCCTCTCCCTCCAACACTCAGCCTCCCTCCTCCCTCCCTCTGTCAGAAAGCTATCAAGGGCTAGTCTTAACACACCATTTCATCATCATTACTCTCCGGGTTTGTGTGCGCGCATGCATGCGTGTGTGTGTGTGTGTGTGCCCACCGTGTCCTGTTATGTTTACTCCTCCAGATTGTTCTGTATAATAAGCTGTGAGATGGTGCGAATGGAAGAAAGAGAATCAGTCGGACAGAAATCAAACTGCTGAAACCACTAAAGCGCTTCGCTTCACACACGGCCATTTTATTCAGGGCAAACACCCTCGTGCTCAAGCACACGCGTTCTCAGACACACTCAGTTTGATAATAATTCCTCCCATCTTTCCTTATCACTCCATCACTATCAATTCTTCGCCCTCCTCCTACAACCTCTTTTTCCCACTCCGCCTCCTGTCTCCTTTCCATTACGATCTATTTACCACTTCACCTCTCGCCCCTCCTCCCTTCTCCTCATCTCGCCTCATATGCCTCTTTTCCCACCACATCCCTTTCTTGCCCTCTGCCACCCATCACCTCGTTCACTTTTTCTCCTTACGTCTCGAATTCCTTTGCCTTCATTCCTCACGTTGTTCTTTTTTCCCCTCCAGTGTTAACCCTTCACATTCATCTTTGCAACAGGTGAGATGGAGGAGCTGGAAGCTCAGTGGCTGACTGGGATCTGCCACAATGAGAAGAATGAGGTAATGTCCAGTCAGCTGGATGTGGACAACATGGCAGGGGTATTCTACATGCTGGCCACGGCCATGGGCCTCTCCATCCTCACCTTCATCTCAGAGCACCTTTTCTACTGGAGACTGAGATACTGCTTCACTGGTGTCTGCTCTGGAAGGCCGGGCATTCTCTTCACTATCAGCAGGGTAAGAAAGAGGAAATCATCACACACCTGGAAGCGTGCACAGGAACCCACATTTTCACAGCAGGAAGTTTTGGTTCCTAGTTTTCAAAATCTCACGCAGGACTTTAATGCTTCAGTCACACTGGAGCATTGCCAGCATTTTTGAAGCATGGACTTGCAGTCTTGTTGCCTTTGATTGTTTCACAGACAGGGGCCGAGTCTGCAACCACTCACAGTCAGTTCAAACAGACTTTGACGAGTTGGTCACCTCAACTATGTGCAATTGGCTGCCAAATGTGAAAATATTCAATGCAATGCAATCGCCAGTTTTCCAAGTCACAAGGATGTCTCCGTCCTCTTTTACTCTAGTGTGACTGAGGAATAGAGAGCTGCTGTTAGAATTCATAGCAGTGAATGGCACTTAGTGATAAAACAGGGCCCTATAGGGTATAACAACTGATGTACAACGCTCATTCAGACTGTAAGAAAGCACTGGATCTTCCTATATCAATAATGGGATGAGGGCTGTGAGTGTCTTATAATGTTATTGATGTTTAACAGCACAGCCGGCTAACAGAGTTCTCTCAAAGAAAATCGGATAAAGAGAAAGAGCGGGCTAAACATACAGAGAATCTGCAAGAGAAACAAACATAACTATATTTGTAGATTATTTCAGGCCAAAGCAGAGAAATAACAGAGAAAAACAACTCAGCACATTATTGCGGCTATGAGGGCCGGTGGAGAGCATTTGTGGTGCCTAACAGCAATAATTCAAACAGCACAGTAAATTTTAAGAAATGATTAGTTTGCTGCTGTCTTGTTGTGAAAAATTTCCTCTCAAACAAAGCATCCAAATTTTAATCCATTCTGTAATTTGCCTAATCTTTATGCTTATTCCGGGGCATCGAAAATACACACGGGGATGTGCAGAAAGGACTTTTCTAACAGATGAATCAGATGAATCAGAAACTCACATAAATCTACGGGCCTGTGTGTGTTGCTGTGATTCAGCTGTCTGAAACTGTCTGAAACACAAACAGTTGTTACTGTTAGGATACAATAATTTTTTTGCACGTGTGTGTGTGATTAAAAAGGAAGGAGGGGCAGTGTGATAATGGAGCCCAGCTGAGGCAGAGATGAATTTACTGCTGCGCGCACGGACGACAGGTTAGAGGAATCAGACAACTAAGAGGACGCGAGTTCATTTACATACACACAACGCCCTTCTCTCTCACACGTGAAAGTTAAAAAATATAGTGAAAGAACAAAGATATTCTCCCAGTTTCACCACTGCTAAATGTCATCCTGTTTGCTGATAGGCTGATGGCATCCGATATCGAATATTCTGACGTTCGGTGCGTCGCTGGCTCTCTTCTAAAAATGGCAACACATTTGCAGGTGGAGTGAGATGAGGGACAGGCTTGACCAAACAGGGGTACACATTGATATATGCACATGCACACACAAATACACACCCAAAAAACAAAATGGGCACACACAGACAGACCACTATTTCATTATTCATATGTCATGTCTCTGTGTTAGGCAGGGCTTTTATTCCAGACGAGCAGCATTTCACACATTAAGTGTTTTACAAAAAGAGTCCAATGTGTGTGTGCGTGTCTGTGTGACTGTGTGTGTTTCTTGGCGTGCACATGCTGTTAGAGCAGCGATGCTGGAGGTTAAGTGGCTCTAGGAAGAACATCTCCTTGCACTCAAAGGCCCCCTCCAGTGACATCATCACCTAAATTTAATTTTCTAGGCGCCTCAGAAAGCAGTTCATCTAAAAAAGTGGTGATTATCTCTTCTAGCCACATTACAAAAACAAAATGAGGTTAAGGTTTGCAGTAAACGCACTGGAGAGAGGATGCAGAGGTCTCTGCTAATTTACCTCACAAGGAAATTAGTCTCGGGGATTGTCTGAACTTTTTTTGTGAAGTCACTGGGTTGTGAATTACACTAACTCTCTATTATCTCTCCTATCTCCCTCCTCCCCGGCTCTCATTTCCTTTCCTTTTCTTCCATTAATTTCCTCTCCTCGTCTCCTCTCAGGGCATATGGAGCTGTATCCACGGCGTTCACATAGATATGAAGAAGAAGGCACCAGAGCTGGACTTCAGTCCTCAAGCCAACATGCTGCACCTGCTCAAGTCTGCCAAGTCCATCGCTTTGCCTTCTCCCAAACGCAACACAGTCGTTGTGCAGCCCAGCATCATAGACATGATGTCAGGGAAAGGTACTCAGTACACTCAGAGGGTCACTTGGAAATGTCCTTACTTCTTAAAGACAAGTCTATTTTATCATTTTAAATGGCATTGGTTAGATGTTGTTAGTGGTTGTTGGAATCATTGATGATAAATAACAATGAGCGGTTGAGGTGCCTTAAAGGTCGTCAACTGAAAGAATCATCCAAGCGTTTATGTGCTGGTTTTGAAGAGTGAAACCGACTGTTATATGGCCTGGTGTAGACAAGTTTCAGAAGAAAGTGTTCTTGTTTGGGGGGCATTTGGAGACGAACCGATGACTGATCCAATTTATTGCTTCTTAAATCAACAGTTTTCAGCCGGGCTAACACGATCAGTTTGCTGTCTAACTTAATAAACTTGCATTAGGCAACGCAATAAGCAATTCACACACTGTTGCTGGAAACGGGCCTCTGTTTTCCTACACAGTTATTCAGTTAAAAATGAATCATAATTTATGATGATGTCATGAATCATTAATCATCATTTGCAGATCTTCTGATCAGGTTCATGTTATATAAGTAAAAGCTTTAATTGGAAGAACAAGGGCATTTCTAAACCATAGAGGGGTTCTACTAACTGTATTTTCTGAGCTCTGAGCTCAAAACTAATATAGCCGTGTCACCTGTAATAAGATCGTTCACATAGCAGCTGCCTTTTCTTTACATTGTGTGTATGCGTGAGTAAAGGTGACTACTTTCACCTTGCTGACTGACATGTTCACGCGTTCCTCGTGATTAGAAATGCATTAGATGCCACACATTGCATGTCGAGGCAGTAGATGATGTATCAGCTGACCTGGCTGAGCATCCAACCAATCGTCCATCTTTTGTATCTTCTGTCTAAGGTGCATCTCTCCTTGTCTCCTAGGTAACTCCCTCCATACTCTGCCTCAGAAGGGTCCTGGTCTCTATAGCAACGCTGCGGGTCCACAGGGCTTCCTGTCATTGTCCGGGAGGCACAAAAACCTCCTCAATAATGCTGCCCCATTTCCTGGGCAACAAAAAGCTCCACCCCACCAGACCAGCCCCAACAAGCCCCAGCTGTCAATCACAGATGACAACGGCCAGACCCGCCTCACCGGGGCGGGCCTCACTGCATCAAAGCCCCGAGCCTTGTGGAAGAAAAGTGTCGAGACCCTGAAGACTCAGCCGAGCGTCGTATCTCCAGGCCACAGCCCCGCCCCTGCATCTGGGCCCGGACCGCCACAAATGAAGAGCCAGCGCTACCTACCCGAGGACCCACAACACTCGGACCTCTCGGAGTGCTCCAGTCGGCCACCGTCACACAAAGATTCTGACTCCATGGCAGCAAGGGGCGGATTTAAGCCAATCAATCAACTGAGGAAGAGGGGTGGGGGCGGTGGAGGAGCAGGCGGTGGAGGTGGAGCATCCAAGATCTACTCCATTGATTCAGACCAGGCCAGTCTCCAGTCCGCTCCCCCATACCAGCGAGACAGCCAGGGGGGAAGTGATGAGCACCCTTACCCCCCTGACCTGTTTCCACCTGACAGCACATACCCGCACACACACCAGTCAGACGCACCCATTTTGCAGCTGAGTGCCAGCCTCCTACACCACAGTCACAGCGCTGAGGCCGACCTGCACTCTCTGAAGGATAAGAAATACAGCACCTACACTCACAGCAGGTATTTTATTTAGCATTAATCGCACATAAAGCCCCGTTTAAGGTGCTTGTTATGTCTCTTTGTGTATAATCAGCGGCGTCTTCTCTCCCTCTAGTGTGAAAGAGAAGGCCGGAGGTTCATTCGAAGCTCCAAGCGCAGGTCCAGGGACGCAAAGTGTCAGGCCCGGCCACTGTCGCTCCTGCCTCACCAAGCTGAGCGGTTACTCTAGCCTCTACACTGTTCGCTCGCCACAAGCTCGCTGCGATGCCTGCGCCCACCTGGGGAATTTGTATGACATCAGTGAAGACCACCTGCACTCGCACTACTCCCACACACACCCTCACCCACACAGCGCGGACATGTTCACGCACTACCTTCCCCAGAGCGAGCTGGGCCTGGTGGGTGAGGGGGACGGGCTTGTCAGCCACTTTGAGCCCACCCCTTCCTCCCCGTCCCCTCTCCCCACCTCCTCCTCGGCCCAGCACCTCCAGCTGAGTCGCCAGCACTCTTACGAGAATGTGCTTCCGGACGGCATTCCCGAGCGGCAGTCGCAGGCCCACCCCCACATGCGGGGGCTGAGTCTGCCTGACAGAGATAGGGAGAGGGAGCTGACCCTGGATGAGGGGGCCTATGCTAATGTTCTCACAATGCGCTCTGATCGTCCGCTGAGCAGCCGCAGCCCCCCCTCTCCCTCACCCTCCCACCACCACAGTTTGGACACCCCGATGCCTCTGCCACGGCGCTCGAAGAGCCTCTTCCCCGACCGCCCATCCCACAACCCCTTCCTACAGTCGGCGCCGGGCACGGCACAACGCGATCCCGCCTCCCAGGCTACGACACGAATGCCACAGAGAAATTCCGCCCATGAGCTCTATAAGCAGCGAATGCCTGTGTCACTTACCCTGGGTAACCATGGCAACCATCACTTCAACCAGCATGGCGGCCAGGTCGACCAACAGGTGTTCTACCCTCCGCAGGAGCCTCCCGTTGTGGCCTACATGGTCCCACCTGCTGCCTCGCAGCCAATGAGCTATGTGACAGCGCCGCGAGCCTCGAGCGCGGGCGGCAACCGACCCCGGCTCTACCGCCGCATGCCCAGCATCGAGTCTGACGTCTGAGAGTCACACACAGCACACTAAAAATCTCACTGAAACACACTAACACGCACGCATGCAAAGAAAGAGGTGTGTGCGACCGGACGAGGCAGCTCTGATTCTAAGCACATGCACAAGAAACACACACACAGACAGACACGCACACACGGGTGAAAAGCGGGAAGCTCGGGACTAAAAAGGTTAACAGCGAGTAAATAAATCATTGTTTTCTTTACCACACCCTCCATAGGTCAGAGATGGGAGGGCCACAGGGACAGCTGGAGGCACAATACAAGATGAAGGGAGTGTGTGTGTGTGTGTGTGTGAGTGTCAGTGTGTGCACCAGCCTCGAGCCGCGGGCAACGAGGCACGAACTGACAATTTGTCCGACAAGACGGATCGACATCCTGTGGAATACGAGGGACACTGTACACGGTTTCTTAACGCCAGCAGTGGGACGTAAGGGAACTTGTGATGAAGTGTTTGGAAGACGAGCCGACCTGTCACGCCCTCTCACCAGCCTCTTGGAGATAAAGGGGACACACAAGAAACCCCTTTCTTTCTGAGATTACACACACACGCATATTTAACCTAAACACACCCACCCCCTCTCTAGGACTCTCCTGTTGCACTATGATTTCTACAGTCAACCCGTATGTTGTCTGAGCCTCCAAACTGCACTGCCAGCATGGCTTAAAGAGTAGTAAACTTCACTTAGAGTAATCCTTGACTTGAATGGAAACCACTATCTATGTAACAGACCGGACCGGGCAGCGGGCAGCTGGTCAGGAAACAGGTCTGAGAAGTGTATCGGCGCCCGCCCGCAGACGTACAAACACTCGAACACACACACGTGCTGTCTGTTGTTACGGGGGGGGGGGGGACCACAGACTGTTTGTCACTGTTGATGTCAGATAATTGAACATTCCAAAAAGTGGTCCGAACGCGGCCACCAGTTAAAAGCCTCTCAGGATGAGGGTGTGTGTTCTAGTGTTTTATCGATCTAGAGACATACAGTATAGCATCCTTGCTTCCTCTCTTAGCTAGCCTTCAGGTCATACTGCATGCTTCCTACTGCCCTGTGTTACAGTTAAACTCCTATACAGGGTCATATATGCACACATGCATACATGCAGACACACACACACATACACATACGCAGTAGTCTAGGATAGTAGTGTAGGGTTGGGTGTGTGTGTCGAGGCTACAAGATAGCTTCATTTTGTGCACTTTGTAGATTTTATACCCTGCCACCTACACAAGACGTTTGACCAAAAACACTTTTATACTGAAAAATATGAATATTCTCAGTCATTCGCTGAATAGATGTTTTTTCTTTTCTCTTAATTTCTTCTTCGGCATTGGGGTTTAGGGCACCGTTCCATTGTGAGGTCGGACGTTTTACAGTGTTAGATAATGGGGTACAGCATCATGCATACAGTATACACAACACAAACTTTAAATCTTTCTCTTCTTTTTGAACTTTTACCCGCGCTCCATCCCCTCGCCCTGCCCCCTCCCACTGATCCTTTTCCTCCACCCCTCTCCTTAACCAGGTTTCCTCCTCGATTCCTCTTTTTTCATTCCCCCTGCTTCCTCCTGTAGAGTAGACAGAGTATGAGAAGATTAAAGTTCAGTCGTGGTGTTTTTAAAAAAGAAAAAAGAAAAAAAAAACTCAACATTTTGCTGGAAATCACTTAAACATCAGTAGCTGTGAGAACTCGTTCGGCTCTTGTAGGATCCCAGTGCTTTTTTTCTAATAACTTTCTATGTCAAGCAAAGGAGCCGGTTTTAATGTCTCCGTAGTGAATTTAGAGGCTGAGTGTATCGCTGTTGCAGATTTACTCATCTAATGAATGCTCCTGGACGCGCGTCAGAGTAAGCTGGTACTTGTGTGGCTCTTGTGTTGGCGAGAACACGGCGCTGTGTTTCAGCACTGAGAGTCACGTGGCAACGCGGAGAGTTTGCAAAGTGACTCGTTACAGAGGCAACACTCGCGCACACACAGACACACACACGCACACAGACACACTCAACAAGCTGGCAATGTGTGTATGAGTGTTCTAGAAATCCATAATCTACTGAGTAAGGGCACTGATTTGTTTTTTAAATTTATTAATTTATTTATTTTTTAACACAAGGATTTTGATGGAAAAAGGACTTGATATCCCATTAGCTGAGCGTCTGTCTATTCTCTTTCTTTCTATGCTCTATTCTCTCTCTCATACGCGCGCACACACACACAGGCAAACCACGCTCACATATATCTAATATATATATTGGCTGCAAAAAATGCAAGAGAGTTTCAACAAAAAAAGCACCTTTGAACGGTGAACGCTGCCCCTCTTTTGGTAATCTTAACAGGTTTGATGTGTGAGTTATATGCACAATATCAGGTTGCAATATTATACTTCTGTACAGAGAAAATCTTTGTTTTAAATGTTAGAAACTGATTTCATTTGTTTGATTTGAATGGTATTAAGTGTTGAATTCATTTCAATAACAGCGTGGCTTTTTAATTCTGCTTCTTAAAAACAAAAAAAGACTGGCATGGTTTAGATTATCGTGATTTTGTTTTCTTTTGTTTTTTTCTTTTTTTCATTTATTTCTTTATTTTTCCCCTCTGGTGTGTTGCTGGTTGGGACCTCACTGTACAGTCGTCACTGCTGGGTTAATGACTAGTTAACTATGCCTGTTAACTAGCTGCACGTAGCTGGGTCATCTGATTCACACTCAATGAATAATGATCGTCCAGCCTGTGTGGTTAATACAAAAACCCCCTCCCACCCACGTAGTTCCACTACAAGTCTGTGCTGTTTTACCTGTGAGCGAGTGTGAGTGTGTGTGTGTCTGTGTGCGTGTGTGTTTTACACCGTGCAGGCATTTATATAAGACAGAGGATGTGTGTATTTACAGGTTGTTTGTGGTGTGTGTGTGTGTGTGTGTGTGTGTGTGTGTGTGTGCTTTTCTGGACTCTCTTCCCTTCGTCCCACACGTAACCTTCTGACCTGGCTCTTACTCATACAACACAAATACAGCTAGGCACACACACACATGTTGCGTCTGTACCGTTGTGATTAAGCGAGCATGAGGTATGCGTTTTTGTATGTCCACCATCACAGGTTTTTACACCAACCTTTTGGTTTTACTTTCAGATTTTTCAAATTGCATGACGTGCTCGTGTTTCTGGTGGTACATATTTTGCTGCAACACCTAAGTTCTCCCTGAGTTAGACCTACTGGACTACACGAACCAACACGTACCCTTCCATGTCTTGGTCAGAGGCCTGGATGGTTACACTTCCTGGCTCCTGGCCCCATGATGTCAGCGGTAAGGCACCCGGCTGGCTCCCACATAGCCGCTATTGAGGAGCACGCTTAGTGTTCCCGGGGCTCAGTACAGATCTCAGTTTGGCCCAGGTGTTCACACACATACACTGTACTAGGTGGACAGAGTGTGTTGGTGTGTAGTCCTGTGGGTCTCCCTGCCGTGTATCTCACTTGTGTATAAGTTCAGGGGTTTCTAAGCTACTAGTTGTGTTGTAAATACTACCTTGTCACTCAGTACCTCTGTACAATCTGTAAATAAGTAAAGGTTACATTTTTCTACTTGTCTGGGTTGTGTCAGTTCTTCTGTCTGCCACTAACTAATTCACCTTTAAAGTGTTAAACATGAAGTTTAAGAAAAATAAAACACAATTATTCATTAGCCACTTTTAGACTAAACAGATCCGGAGAACCAGGAACCTTCCTGGCATTTCTACTGTCTGCATTAGCAGGGCTAATAGGAACTCTGAGGCGATGTAATGGCCAACCATCAGGTAGTATCTTCCTGTTTTGATGCTTTATTGTCTTTTAATACTATTTCAATGTCTTCATTTTCTTTATTATGTGCTTTTGGCCCAGAGACAACCTTTCACAGTCCTTGTAACTGACAGAGGAATTCACCTTCTCACTCCTTCCCCATCTTTGCAAGAAATACTGAAACTTCTTCTAACCCTGCTTTTGGGGCTGAGAGTGGTCCTATAGACATTTTCTTTTTGTGGGCCAGTCCCCTAAGTTGGGTTTGCCTAAGCTCCATTTACAAAAAGCCAGTGAACTTTTTCCATGTTCTTTTGTTTCCTCACAAAAATAAGCTCTATGACTATCCATCCATCCATTCTTTTCCACTTCAGGGTCACAGGGGGGTAGGGGCTGGAGCCTGTCCCAGCTGTTATAGGATAAGAGGTGGAGTACACCTTAGACAGGTTGCCAACCTGCTGCAGGGCTAACACATACAGTCAGACAATTATTCACACCTATAGATTTGGAAACATCTGAAAATATACATGGAAATACAGTATGGAAGGCAAAATAGCCGTAGCTTTCTTCTCATTTCTATCAGTAGTCTCCAGGAATAGTTCTCCAGGCTTTTACAGGGACAATCAAAGCTCTTATTTTGAATGTTGGCTGCCTTTTGTTCTGTTCTCTGTCAAGATTATCCCACACTGCTTCAATAACGCTGAGGTCTGGGCTCTGGGGAGGCCAATCAATGACTGACAGCGCTCCATTGTTTTTCTATCCAGGTATGATTTTAATGAAGCTGTTGCCAATCAGATGCTTTCCAGATGGTATTGCTTTGTGGATCAAAATCTGTCAATATATTTGTGTTCATAATTCTATCCATTTTGACAAGATCCCAAACACCACTGACTAAAATGTAGCTTCAAACCATGACAGAGCCTCCACCATATTTTACAGATGGTTGTAGACACTCACTGCTGTACCTCTCCTGCCTTTCTCCGTACACACTGATGATGATCTGCACCAAAATGTTCAAACTTGCTGTCATCACTCCATAAAGCCTTTTCCCTTTGATTATGAGTCTAGTTCTGATTAACTTCTCCCTGTTTACCCTCAGTATGAAAGGCTTCTTGGTAAAAGCAATATATAAAACATCATTTGTTACATTTTTAAAAAGGGCAGTACTTAATTACTCTCTTATTTTTGCATTTCTCAATCTACAGTCTTACATGCTGACACAAACCCCTACCTAATGACCTAATGAAAAAAATACATCAAAAAAGACACATTCATAGCTGTAGTGTGATTACTGAATTTAGAAAAGCAATGTGTTACACTGATGCATTATCAAAAAATGAAACGTGATCACAACTGACACTTGTGTTCATCCAATCAAAGTACCAAAAGCATTGAGAGGTGGCAATCACAGTGTAACGCATCTATCACTATCGCTGCTATCATGACAGGTTTCCAGTGACAGCGATGATATCGTGATACAAAGATACTGCAGTACAATTTGCAAAGCCATGATGTATGACTTGCCTTTATCATCTGTGTCACTGAAGAAGAAAAAACACTCCTGTGAAGACAAAAAAGCAGGATTCCTGTATCCACTTCACTGCAGTCCCATTGTGTGTGTATTATCATTATTACTGTTATGTGTTAATTCAATTACATAGCTCACTGGTTTGCTTTTCTCTGCTGTCCTCCATTCTGCCCCTTTGAGTGTCTTTTCCAACACTTTGCTCTCATAAGCGCAACAACGAGGCATCATAAAGCAGTGACTCTGGTAACTCTCCTTCATGTTTTCTTTACAAAAAAATATCTGTATTTAGCACCACTGTATATAAGCAGTATGAGCCACAAAAAAACCCTCACTAAATCTAATAGCTGCAATATGATGATTCCCAGTTTCGGCACTATAGAAACAGAAACTACCTCCAACATTTGTACTTGGAAAAATTCCTGCTCTCCAAAGCTACCCACTGACTTATCAATGTGCGATAGATAAAGCAGGTTATGCTGGAGGAGGATAAAGAAACCTGGCAACATGAGACATTTAGTATAACTCGTATGCCCCGTCAGACTGGGCCTCTCTGTCTGCTTCTGTATGTATCTCCTTCCATCTCTGCAGTTTACTGACTACTCAGAGAAAAGGGCTTTTTGGATTCTGCTGCAAAAGAGCTCTCTGTCCCTCTCTCTGTAGGCTTTCATAATGCACCCCTGGTGTGCGTGTGTGTCTGCGCGCACGATATGTGTATATATACGTGTGTGTCCAGATCAGTGTTCTGGTAAAAAGCTTTATTTTTATATTTTTGTCTCCCTCAGGAGACGGACGCTCTAATCTGGGCTGAAGTGGGACAGGAGAGGGGAGCAGGCAAGAGCATGTAGATACACAATCGCGCGCGCACAATTCTATGCGTGCTGCAAATCGGCACACACCGAGGCTGGAGGATCTGTCACAAGCCACAGACCAGCTGCAGCCAGAGGAAAAAGGACGAGAGCAGAGAACAAAGACATGAGGACTCCCGCTGCAGCCATCCAGACTTTCTTTGAGATGTCTTTGTGTGGAGGAAACATCACAAAACACACCACAGAGCATCTGCACAGGCCCACATGAGTGTATAATTGTGCACAAGTGTGTGTGTGTGTGCTTCCTCCAAGTCTAAGTGCGAGGACCACGACGGCCTAATTCTTCCTGACGTGATCCATATGCTCGTATCTAATGGACAGAGCAACAACACACACTCTCAGACTCGAGCCTCTTCCTCTTATTTAATTAATAGAATGGAGCCACCCCACATGTCAGGCTGTAATGTAATTACTGTAACACACAGGGGCAGAATATATATGATCATTGCCCGCCTGCAGTAACTTACAACGCACTCTTAAATGTGGATATTCCTGCGGATACACAGACATAATCCCAGGGCTACAAACACACACACACACATCTGACTGGGCCTTCTCCCACATATAGCCACTCTCTAGGGGTGTGAGATGAAGCAGATAAATGAAGATAATTAATTTCCTGGATTAAGAACGTCTCCATCTGAGCAAGCCCCCGGCTGGAGAGGAGTCAGAAGGAAAACAAGAGGAATAAGTCAGAGAGAAGAGGATGATGGAGGACGATGAGGGTGATAGTGCTGACTTTGACAGGGCCGCTGTAGGCTGTTGGCTCTTCCCTAGACTCCAAACATCCTCATTAACCAGCAGTCAGCCTACTCACTTAACACGTGTGTTAGCATGCACTCTTGTGTTCTTAAACTGCTCTGATCGTGTGTGTGTGTGTGTGTGTGTGTGTGTGTGAGAGAGAGAGAGAGCAGCATGTCAGCCTACACACTAAACAAACCCATGAAAATTCATAAGGACCTGGCGACGCCTACTCACTAATACTAAAAATACTGGAGTGAGTTGAGCCTAGTCAGAGGAGAGGAAAGGGGAGGAAGGAGAGTGAGAGAGAGAGAGAGTGAGGAGATGAATAGAGAGGAATGAGAGCGAGCGGCAGAGGAGGAGGGGGAGGGAGAGAAGACGAGATAGGTGTAACATGAAGCAGGGGAGAGGAGCGCAGAAAAAAAATGGGAGAAATAATAGTTACATCAACTGCATCAAAACTTGGAACATCTATTCTCAGCCTCCAGCGGTCAGCGCTCACTTTGTGTGCGAGTGAGCGAGTGTTTCAGTGTGAAAATGCTTTCCCACTTTCCCTTGATATCATGAGCTTGAGGAGAGAGGCAGGAGAAGTTTCAGTTTTTTTCCTATGTCGACATTCACAGGCCGTTCTCGTGCCGATCTGATGGGGATTGACAGCATTTTACCGTCAAAGTCATCTGTGCAGCAGGGGGAGGCAGGGTGGGAGGGATGGGCAGTTTTGGATTTGGAGTTTTGCCTTTGGGACTTGAATAGTCAAAGGAGGACTTTTTCTTTCTGGATGTCTGGATCGGAGCCGGGCTGCTCCTTTCACGACTGCAAAGGTCGACTTTAGGACGGGTTCAGTGAAGCTGACAGATGACGTTTGATTGACAGCGCGGCTGTGTTTCTCGAAATCCCTTTTTTCAGCATTACATCTGTGAAAGGGATCAAAATCAATACAGAGCCAGAGACTACGTTTTATAATTCCACACATTCATCTTCCCTGTCAAAACCTGCCGCCTACATTACCTGTAACGCAACTCAGAAGCTCAGCCTGCAGTAGATACAGAGGTCCCGCTTCTTTCTAGCTCCACACCTCCAGACTTTTTTTATTTTCATTTGAGTCAGACTCACCTGAGACACTGCAATCACCGAGCAGCTTATGAGACCTACAAAGACATTGATGTTTGAAATCATTGTGGTTCTTTCTTAATAACTGGTTGTATCTTATAGTCAGTAAATATTCGTTAAGGCTTAACAGTTGAATAATAACTCATTTAAAAAGGCTCTATCTGCTGGTCATCAGATATGAAGTGCTCACTGAGTAGTTGCTGACTAGGTTTTCTGATTGGTACACAGTGATTTCTTACAGCATTTTTACATAGCAACTGGTTGCTGTTGAAAACAACACACATAAGAGCAGAATCTCTGTAAAAGCTGGTGCCAAAGCTGAAAACCAGGGGATGTTTATGCTGTGGAAATATTCCTGCGTTTTCCACTTAGTGTTCCCATTATGTGACAATTCAAGATGCAGCCTTCTTATGTAACCGCTTCTCACTCTTTACAGACTCCATATTAAAAAATCAGCACTAACAAATGTCTTCAAAGTCAGCCAACTAACAGTCTGAAAATAACTCTATTGTTACCCAATCAACAGTAAGCAGTGTTTAAAGGTTCTCGTTCATATAACAGTGCGTCTGGTTTTAACTTTGGCTGATGAAAGCACTGATATCTTGAACTTTCACGGTGCTTCATCTGAACCCTACTTTTAACTGAAAAACAAGTGATTATGGTAACTCTGGTATTTAGCATGCATGGGTAACTGGACAGACAGCACAACAATGTGAAAAACTAAGTGAACCCCATGACTCAGTAGCTTATAAAACCACCTTTAACAGCAATAACTATACATTTGTGTTCTGTATGACTTCATCTGTCCCTCACATGATTTACAGACAGCTCTCTTAAGGTCCCACCACACCATTTCAATCAGGCTTAGGTCTGGATTTTGACTGGATCATTGTAACACATTGTTTCATTCAATTTCTTATTCAGATATTCTGTTGTAGATTAGCTGCTGTTGGGATCATTGTCCTGCTACATAACCCAGTTTGGGCAAAGTTTTAGCTGTTGGACAGATGGCCTCACATTTGACTCTAGAATACTTTGGTACACAGAGGAGTTTATGGTTGATCAATGTTCCCAGGTCCCGTGGAGCTGTGGCCACTTTGGTCTCATCTATCCAAAGAACATTGTTCCAGAACTCTTGTGGTTTGTTGAGATGCAACTTTGCAATCCTAAACTGTGCAGCCATGCTCTTTTTAGGAAAAAGAGACCTTCTCCTGTCAATCCCTCCAAACAAGTAATTGTGTACTTACTTTTTCCACTGGACCACACAGGGCCCTTTCAAAGCTGTATTCTTTTTCACATGAGTGTAAACATAAAACATACTAAAACATACCTAGAGATCTAACTGAAGCTTCACTGGCACACTACAGAGAAAGAATTTGATCCAAGACTGTATGTTGTGGTTAGTAGTGATATTGAATGGTATCTTCTTACTAATTTAATTGGGCTCGCCATATTTGCTGCTGGGACAATTTCTCTGGATCAGCAGATTTGACCAGTGTTTTTTTGTTTTTTTGTTTGTTTGTTTTTGTTTTTAAATCTGAGTCTTTGCAAGTTCTCCAAGCTTACGTCAGTCCAATACTGAATGCCTTTACTATTTAATGTCCGGGATAAACGACTCCTTTCACATCTTTGATGTGGACTTTCTACTGGCTTTACTGAACACTGACAGCTGATGTCTGAATGACACCACAGTCTCTGTCAGTCAGCTCAGTTTGAGCAACAAAAGCAACATGGCCTCTTTGGTAGGAAGCTATAAATCTGAAATAAGCACTGTGTGAAGCGATGTCACTCATGACTGATGACAACTAGTCCCTGTCTCACCTCCTCCTTCTCTCTCACTCACACACAGAAAGAGTACCTACCACGCTATGCTTATGCTAATAGCTGTATGCTAATCAGGGCGCTTCCAGGTGCAAAAATAGACACAGAGCATTTAGAGTAAATTTAGCTTCAATAACCTGGCTAATCACACCATTAATGTTACATACAGCCGGGTGCACACGTGCGCAGTGTGTGGCATTGTTGGTACTCTAATAGAAGGTTTCCACCTGACTGCTGCTGGCTGAGGGATGCTGGGAGGCAGGAACAAGGAATTGGACAAAACTCTGCTCCGTGTGCATCTCTGCTAGCCTCTCAACGCGTGAGAGTGTGTATCTGTGAGAGCCACAGCTCCCAGACTTCACGCCGTTTTGTTGTGTTTGTTTTATTTTGTCTCGTCTATAAATGATGAAGCTCCAGGCGGGAGAGAGAGAAGCACTCAGCCCTCCCCGGGGGGGGAAAGTGCTCGCCGCTGGGCATCGTCCCCTCTGCATCACCCACCTCCTCTTCCACCCCTGAACAAGGACAGTTTGTGCATATGTGTGCATAGAATGTACAACATGTCTTAACATTTTGGAGGCTCTTTTTCATTCGAAGCATTCATTTTGTCATGCTGCTTTACTCATTAGTTCAGTGACACAGTCATTTGTCAGAGTCCAGCTTGTAATTTATCTAGCATCTCTTCAAACACTCCTGTTTACGACATGGCTGACCTTGTGAGAGATCAGCATGAGCATCAGCAATAATATTTATTGTTCGTGTCATCTGCTTGGTGGAGAAAAAAATGAAAGTTTTAGCAATATTTTGTCGCCCAGACGGAGAGAAATCTTTCTGTCACTTAATCTGAGTTTGCTCGGTGAGATGGGGATGAGGGCAGCGTCTCAACTTTGATGTGGCATCAAATCGTGATCTGAAAGATGCCAAAAAGGCACGATACAGTACCAGGTGTACAAATGCTGTAGGTCCTGGATGCAGAAATGTAGATAACTAGTCAACATGCTGCCAACAAAGCAACAGAATAAGTGCTTTGTTATTGTGAACACCAGCCAAAGATTATAATCAATAATGCAAATTAGTAAAAATGCACAAAAAAGTTTTCCGGAATTTGACTATTGAAAATACCTTTACTACTCATTCTATTTCCTGATTTTAAGGGAAGAATTTGACAGTTAGATAAGAAAACTGACACCAACACAGATTTTTTTAAAAATAATATGACACTGGGTTTACATGAAAGACAAAAAATAAGCAAACAAAGGAACAACTGTGTGTTGGGCCAGAGAGTGAAGGAGCCATTGTGATGTCACCCACTAGTATGTGAAGCCCCTTTGTGAGGCGTCATAGTTTTAACATTTGGGCTGCTGTCTTGTGGGTCTTTCACAGTGAGAAGTAATCGTATTGGGATGAGAGGGTCCAGTGCTAAGACATTAGCTGCTAGCAAACGGCTACAGCTGGCATCTAGCTGTCAGTCAAACCCCTAATAATGCAAATGTTAAGCCTTAGGGGGGGAAGCTATATGAAGTGGGAAAGAGGCTTAAACTTATTTTATGCACCAAGCTGTAAAAATGTTTATTTCTTACAGAGCCCCGGAAGGGACATGGAAGAAAAAAAAATTCTGATGAACTTTTGCGAGATCTCGCAAAACAAACTCGGGATCTTGCAAAAGTTTTGCGAGATCTCACAAAACAAACTTGGGATCTCGCAAAACTTTTGTGAGATCTCGCAAAACAAACTCTGGATCTCGCAAAACTTTATGCAAAACTTTTGCGAGATCTCGCAAAAGCTGAATTCCAACAATGGCGGCAGCTATGTAGTTGTAATATTACTCTTTCTGGGTCACAAAATAAACTTTTAAGATATTTTGAGGCGTGAATGTAGTTGTGTAAACGTCAAATATCTGCTCGGTTTACAAGACATCACACATTTGCAAAAGTGCTGCGACGTTTTCGGAGATCTGACACCCACCATCTTGAAGCTAACAGGAGGTCGAGACCTACTACAGCCGGGAGGAACACCGCTCTCCCGGAACCTCCCGGTCATGCCTCGACCTCCCGGTCGGCTTCGAGCTGGGGGCCTCTGAAGAACGCCACTAAAACTTTTGCGAGATTCCAAGTTTGTTTTCTCTCTCGCAAAAGTCTTAATTTTTTTTTTCTCCCATGTCCCTTGCGGGGCTCCATAATTTCTTCTCTAGAGTTGGACAATTTAACGTGGAAGTGTAGGGGGACTGACTCAATTTTGGATCAAGCTTCAAGTGGCCACTAGAGGAACTGCAGTTCCATTTTTCATCCCCTGCAACTCTGTTGCTGTTGAGTCACTTATATAGACATCATCTTACCTTTCACAAAGGCACCATAAATATTCAAATCCTCTTACTAATTATATATAGTTTTCAGTCATTATACTCAGCTAAGTGGATCGCCTTCTGGATCTAGATCCGTACTCACACACAGACATGAGGGTGATGTCATTTTTGTCAATTTGTCAAAGGACAAGTGAGCAGCAAAATAGCTCGATGGTGATCATGAGCTCTTCTTAAAATAGCAGTACAAAGTAAAACTTCAGTTAATGTGATATTTCATGGGAGAATGACAAAAAGTCGTGTTGTTGGCAATGTTTTTGTTGAATAAGCCCTTCACACAAACCTTTTGTGGAGTGGTAAGAAAGCTTTTCTATCCTCTGTTATTAAGGTCCATTATTTAATAGTGATTTAGTCCAGTCACATATAAATCATCATGATAAAAACATTGTGTAAAAAACAAAAGACAAAAAAGGTCAAATGAACCTAGAAAACGCATTTGGTAGCCTCCAGTTCAATCACAGGTGTCTCCCCCTGCTGGCCATTAGAAAGAATGCAGATTTAAAAGCACTTTTTTTTCACTGGCTTCATTTTTAATACATTACAGAACGCTGTGTGCTGCAAAAATGACTCAAGGAAATCAACTCGTACATCTTTTGCTTCGAAGGTCCTATTATCACTTTTTTATTATTATCAAGACACGAACATTCGCTGAGGAATTTCAAATAAATTTGTCTCGTTTAACTTTGCAGTATCTGTACCCACGCTGACCCCTGTCTGCACCTCTCTCTGAGTTTCCTTAAAGTTTTACAAAAATAAAATGCAGTTAGTGATTTGTTAAAGTACTTGTCACTGTCAAACATGGCTTTCAGTTGAGTAAGCCACTTTTAAACTGTTCAGCAATGTTGGCTGAGGCAATAAATTATGCAGCTCCAACCACAAAGATGTTAAAAAATGGAGTCATGTGTGCAGTTGAGGCGAGCTCTGCAGCTTTTAACCGTCGTTGACTCGCTGTTTTGGAGCATCTCACGGTCAGAAGAAGCCTGTAAGTCCACTCGACAAGAAGAATCCTTGTCCACACTTGTATTGAATTATGTTCCCACCAGGAGTAAAAGCCAAACTGGAAGACTCGATGGGAGGCGGGGATCACACTGTAGAAAACTCACCGCTGGGCCTGATGCATGTTCCCCACTGGCTGAATATGGATTTACACTTGAATCCCTCCTGCTGCGACACCTCGAACGGTGAACATTGTCTTGATCTCTTATAGTTTACATTGCTGCACACACACACACACACACACACACACACACACACCTAGTCTAATGTTGCTAAATAAATTCAACACAGAACAAAGATTTCCGATTGTCTTTCACGCTGCATGGACAGTCCAGGTAACACTGTGTCTCTGTCCAAAGTGTTTGAAGAGTTTCATGCTGTCTGTAACATTTCCTAACCATGGGAAGCCCTCAGCCTGCGTCAGATCTTTGTTACTTAATCACTCAGACATTATTTGTTCCTGTCGACTGGGACATACAAACTGTGGGAGGTTTTTTTTTTCTCGCTGACACTTTGACAGTGTTTTGTGGGTGTGGGTCTGTTTTCATGTGATCAAAATATAAGTGTTCTTTTCTGTTTATGAGACAGTTAATTGTATATGGAGGTGTACACTTGTTTATTAGGTACTGCTTGTTAATGCAGTAGAATCTAATCAGCCATTCAAATGGTGGCAGTAACCCCGATGCCGGGAGGCAGGTAGTTGTGGTCAAGATGACACGTTAAAGTTCAAACTGAGCATCTTTCAAGGAGAAGAAAGGTGATTTAAGTGATGTGGCATGGTTGTTGCTGCCAGACAGGCTGATCTGAGTATTTCAAAATACATCCATCTCTTGAGTTTATAATATCCAGCGAGTTCAGTTCTCTGGGTGAAAATGCTTTGTCGATGCTAGAGGTCAGAGGAGAATGGCCAGACTGCTTCAAGCTGATAGGAAGGCAGGAACCTGAAGATGTAGTTCACACAGGCTCACCCAAAGGAAACAACGGGAGAATTGAAAAACATCGGCTGGTCTGATGAGTCTCCGTTTTTGCTGCTACATTCAGATGGCAGGATCAGAATCTGGTAAACAACATGAACTCATGGATCCAACCTGCCTTGTGTGAAAGGTTCAGGCTGCTGATGGGGGTTTAATGGTCTCAGGGTATCCCAGAAGGTTGATTCTGTTCATCTGGATGTAACGTTTTCAGTGGGAGAAACGTTTCGTTACTCATCCCTGTGACTTCTTCAGTCAGAGACGGAGACAACTTGGATGAGTGAGGAAAGATGAATCTATGACAGTAGTTCAGAAAGCAAAAGGGGGGTTCAGCCCAATACTAGGTAGGTGTACCTAATAAAGTGGCCAGTGAGTGTATACCACCTTGTTGTTGTTTTTAAGCTAGGAATTACAATAAGCTTTCATGCACTCACAAACTTTACAGGTCTATGTACAGACACTCATATGAGTTAATCAAGGATTTCAGTCAACGATCCTGAAGCACAAACTTCTTGGATGGTCTGTACTGTTATCAGTCCATGCTCACATTAGAAAGTGAGGAATGCTGCTATCTTCACTTTGGTGTTGGCATCTTCAAATGTTTGATGCCTTCATCCTTCATAGAACATCACTCAGGGAATGACATGATTCATAGTATAGAGGCAGAGCTTTTTCTCTGCCAATTTTTATTCTGATCTCTTTGTGTTCAAGTCTTAGTGTGATAACGAATGAAGATGAGAGGCTTTTAAATGGAAAAAGAATAATAACGTGGTTAGCCAGCATAATGCTGCCTCGAGTAAAGTGTAGATCAACTTTTCCAAAGTTCCCCAAATCCAGCAAAGATGAGGACAGGGCTGCTGGAGTTAGCCTTTCTCAGTCACTAACCTAATCAATAAACTAGCACACTAACAATCAGTTCTCAAGCCTGTATTCTTTGTCTTTGATTGCTTTATAGTGTGAAAATTGAGTAGCTGTCACACATGTCTGGAAGAGCTTTTCACACTTTAAATGAAAGAAGAAAGGTAGATTTCTAAGACCCAATCACAACAGATATTTTGGCTTGTCGCTGAAAAGCACAGACATAATTAATGGTGTAGAAAACGATGCTGCACTGCCTTTAGGTGAGCTGCTCACAGGCTGGAAATGTGGTCGGGTTTCCTGTTGGTGGCTGAAAACTTTTGTTTCCCATTGTCTGTCCTGTTATGAGACAAAATGTCACCGCCCTTTCTCGTGGATGTGAGACCAGCCAAGCAAAAGGGACTGCGGACGTTTAAATAATTCATATATCGACCCCGGCAGCGAAGAGCAGGTGGGATTCAGAGCCCCTGTTGAGGACCTTTTAATCAAGGGCTGGATTAAAGCGAAAGGGAACTTCTAACATATGACTCATAAGACCACCTGGAGGAGTTGATTATGTTTGCCATTTTGAGTTTACGTTTGGCTCAGCGGGAAACAGTGAGAAAAACCAAGGCCGGCAGAGAGGCCAATGCAAATCACAGCCCTCTTGGCAGCGTGGAGTGGCTCTGAAATGGCTGTCCACTCGTCCACTTCATCACACGTGATTGTGCAATTGACATCCTACGTTTAACCTGTCCTTTAAAGGACTGGGAGTCACTCACAGCGACTGCAGGCATTTCAAAACCTTTAAAAAAACATTGAAAAAAAGTCAGCGTTAGTGTTTTTTCTAAATTGCAGTAATTGTGGCTGGGAAGCTGTACAGACTAACCACTACTGTGCATTTCATTGGGCTCCTTTCTGGCTCATTCTACTATGCTAAAACTGATGATGTGATACATGAAATTTTACTGCATTTATTCTCAGTCATCATTCTAATTAAGAGATTATTCCATTCATTCTCTTAACCGAGTGAGTGAGGCCGGAGCCTAACCCAGCTGTCGTAGGGCAAGAGGCTGCCAGTCCACTGCAGGGCTAACACAGAAAGGCAGGCAACCATTCATGCTTTAATTCATACCTACAAACATAAAGCTTGGGTCATGTAGCAGGATAATGATACCAACAGCAGCGAATCTACAACAGAATAACTGATAAAGAAAAGACAGAAGTTGTTACAATGATCCAATCAAAATCCAGAAATAAGAGTTAATTATATGACAGGACGTTTAGGTGTGCCCACTGTTACCATTTCCACTTATCCCAGAGTTTAGTAATAAGGGAACTTATTAGACCAACTTAAGGTCGAATTTGCACTGAATGCTGATTTCTTTTTGACAATCTTTAAAGGATGATTCAGGTCTCACTGTCCAGCATGAGTGCTGTGGAGCTTTGATACCTTCCAGGTCTTGCTGAGTCTTACTGCGTGAGAGTGCCAACGAGCAAAACTGTCAGCTGGGTCAAAATTGGGGCGTTTTGAAAAGTGTTTTGTGTTCATCTGTCCTCTGATAAAGCAGCAGCCACTAAGTGCTATTAACGGTCCAAATTTAAAGGACTAGTCCTTCACTAAAAAACAAAAATGTAAAAAGAAAATGGATTCATTTTCTATTAGTTTACAACTGAGCTGTCACTCACTTTGACTCAATTTCCAGCTGCCATCCCATCACTCTATGTCATCTGCTCCTTAGTGTCTAACAATATGCAGGCTGACTGCCGATGGCGATGGACGGAGCCAGCTGAACTCTGGAGGCCTCATCTGTGTGTGTGTGTGTGTGTGTGTGTGTGTGTGTGTGTGTGTGTGTGTGTCTGAGAGCGAGAGAGAGAGAGAGAGAGAGAGAGGATGTGCTCCTGTCTTCCGTCAGTGCCCAGTTCTTATAAAAAACAGTTCATCTACATGCACACACACACACACACACACACACACAGAAACACACAGCACACGCATGAAACATAGTTTGCATTAAATACTTGATGAGGTGTGTGAGGCTGTCAGGCATCGTTCTGCAGCTCGGTGAGAATACTTGTCGCATTCAATGAACAATTTTGTCTTGTGTAACGTCTCTTGAGCCTCAGTGTGGGGATTCAGCCCTGAGAAACTAAGTCCCAACAAGCTGCTAATATGCATGAACATACATGCAGCCTACCACGGTGTATAAAAACATTCAGAGGATTATGAAATGTTTGTGTTTAGAATAAGAACACATGGGCTACAACGTGGCCACTTTTCCTCAAGTGCAAATATGAAGTGGATGAAAATGGTGGGATCTTTTTCTACAGCATCGTGCTATTCTTTTTTATAATATCAATATGACACAGTTCAAGGTAAAATCGTTCCTTCGCTAAAGTAAAGGTATCTGTTTAAGGTTAGCTGTGTGTTGGAATCAGGAAAAGCACATAAATCGCCTGTGTTAAAGTATGATTTTTTAAAATTTACCCATTTATCCACCCCAACCTCCTCCCCAGACCTTGCTCCTCCATTGGAGTGCTTTTGTAGCTTGATTTCTGTCTATCAGTTGGGAAGGATAAAAAATGTTTTTGCACTCTTCTTGGGAGGACATCTCACCTGCTCAGCAGCTAGAATAAGACTAGAATCTATGTTTTTAATTGTATCAGCAGCGAAAACCTAGATCAAAAAGCCATGTAGTGCTCAAATGATGATAATTACTTGAAGCACATAGCTGGACAATCACAGCATCGAGTGTATGTGACTGTTAGAGTCTTTGTTTAGAAAGGTTCAAACAAAGGTCGTTAAACGGCCACTCCTGGGTGGCTCCCAAAATGAGTTAGTCCCCATGCACTCACATTGTCATGTGGTGTCATTGTCATGTAGTGTGTGACAAACAGGGTGTGGACCCAGACAACTCAGCAGACCAAAGCTGCAAAATCGCAGCTTTAATTAAATGCTGACAGCAACAAAAGTAGAACTATACAAGAGCATGAAAAAGACAAGACTGACAACAAGCTGAACTAACAGATAGACAAACACTACAACCACAATGAGGGAGAGCGCAACAACGAACAGAGGAAGAAGCCGACAATATAAAAAGGAAGCTGATCAAGGGAAGTGGAAACACATGGGAACACAGCAGAACTGAATCAGTGAGTTCTAACATGAGGATATGTTAAATAAATAATAATAAAGTGTTGTTCATCTGGTGTTGTATTTAGCTAATTTTAAAACCTGCTAAGAATCAGATGATTTTTTATTGTGTCATTATAAGTAAAAACTGCAAAGAATTAAAGAGGGCATACATCTTTTATCATATGACTACATGTTTATATCCTGGTGTGGAAAAAAAACTGTACACACTTTGTGCATTGTATATTGGGGATGTTTTAAGCTAGCTAAATGCACCTTTCTAACCAAGCTAGCCAGCCAGCGGTACCCTTTCCTTACTGTCTGTTTACAACCGAATTTAAAGAATAAGGAGAAAGCCAGAATGCGAAACTTGAGGTTTCAAAATGTTTGCTCACCAACTATGGTTAAGTTGGAGTGGCTACATCCATCTTCTAGAAACAGTCAAGCTCCTACCAGCACAACCCTCAGCGGCATTATACATCTCCAACAAAGTTGTTGAGCTGGGCTGGCTTGGGTTGAATATAACGTGCATAAAGGGAACATACACAGTGGTGTATATAAGGTGTCAAAACTCATCATTAAGGGCACGGGGAGGTCATCTAAATGGAAAAAGGAGTTAAACTAGTTTTAGAGTCCTCCAGAATATTTCTATCTTTTTTCAGTGATTATCATATGACGCGATGACATAATAACTGATTATAAAAATGTGCTTTTAGCAATGCACACACACACACACACACACACACATTATAGGTCTCAGGGGCTGCACCTTCAGGCCAGATTAGTTTGAGTGACTCAGAAGCAACTCTCCTGCTGTGTAATTGAACACTACTACTGTACCGTCTCTACGAGTGCACTTAAAGAGATACAAGTAGATGCGCACACAAGCACTGTGGTTATTGTGTAAAAGGCAACACCAAGAAGAATTTGGGATGAAAAAGCTAAGAAAGTTTGAGAAGGAGGAGTGAAGAAGAAATATTAAAGTGAGAGGAAAACAGGGGGAAAGGAGCAAACGAGAGCACAGAGAGATGTGAGGCAGAGGGGTGCGAAAGAGAGAATAAAGCAGGGGAGCCTTCTCTTTCCTTAAATACTCCTGCTGAGATGCTGCTCTGCTGATCAAACAACGAGAGAAAAGAGGTGAGGGGGCGCGCGTAGGAGGAGGAGAGAGAAAGAAAGAGATATAGAGAGCAGAAGAAAGGGAAACAGAAGCTGCTGAGCAGAGAGAATGAAAAGGTAGGGAGGAAGACGGGAAAGTGAATGGTGGCAGTTGTCAAATTTGGATTGTAAGAGGTGTGACGGCAGGAGCAAAGCTTTGGCTGCGAGATATTAGTGCCCTCTCAGCTCTCCAGCCATTCACTTCTTTTTCTTTTCTTTTTTTTTTTTATCTGTCAGCTTTTGTTTCATCACTGAAAAGTCAGTCATATACCTGCAACAGCAGCAGAAACACTGACATCAGCCCTGCTGGCACTACGCTGACGTCAGTGACAGTGACGACCGCCATCTTAGGGATCTGCAGCGGGGAGACAGAAAAGAAGACGCCGTTCAGGGGCCGGCTAAACGTGCTCACACTGTGCATGTGTTTGCAAAGAGAATTTGTACCCCAGTGTACTTGGTGTCAGCAGACACACACACACACACATGTATTTATACACATAAGCTAGGCTGACAGTCAGAACACACACTTGTCACACTTTGAAAGTAAGATTAGGTGATATCACAGTGATTTTTTTTAGCCTTGCATCATGGAAGTAGAAACGTGACAGAGGAGCTAAAAACGTGCAGCTAGCGGCTTTGTTGCTTTGTCGGCTGTTAAAGTAATCTATCATCGGCGCGTACATTTGAAATGCAAACACACAAATTGCTTTTAACAGTGAATTCACATGTTTCCAGAGTCTTCACAAAGTTAGCACAACAACAGCCTCTGTGGACCAAACTGTGAATCATTTTTTGCGTTGGCACATAAAGTGACCAGATATTTTAATATTCATGAAGTCTTTTCTCACCCGCAAAACTCATTAAACGCAGCTGCAGTCAGATGCTTTTGATGCCTTCGATTGGACACCACTTGTGATTAACGCACTACTTATTAGCTAGTATGTGACCACTGGTTTGAAACTGGCAAGGATGGACTAAGAGTGGGTAAAGGAAAAATACTAATTTGATGATGGAGGAGGCTGTGCTTTTTGTTCTGTATTTGTGCAATAAGTGTAGAGACATGATCAAACAACATGACACCAACAAAACAAGTGAAGAGCACGGACAGAATACATTAGGATAATAACACCACTGAAACACTTGGAGCAAGGTCAGCATAATAAGCAGTGTTTTCTATGGAGGAAAGGCTGTTTTTGATTGCAGAATATTTAAGTGCAGGGATTCCCAGGAGATCTAGATCCAGCCTCTCCAAGGCCTGTGCTGCTAACCTTGTGGTGCACTCCATTTATACAGCGTTGCCATTTAAAGACCCGTATCCAGTCAGTGTGGAGTCTGTGAGCAGTTATGTGCAGATGAGTGACATTTTGTCAGTATTTATTAATATGGTTCGTCAGCAGGGTCTGTCTTAAATTCTGACATGTCTATCAACAAACACTATATTGTCAGTTGTATTCACTTACCCACCCAAATCATTCACTTTCATGGCCACAGGTGTATAAAATCCAGTGTTGGGTGTAATGTGTTACTAAGTAACGCGTTACTGTAATTAAATTACTTTTCCACTGAAAAAGTAGAGTAACTGATTACTGTTCATTTTTAGGTATTTTAATTACAGTTACTTACAATGTACTTGCGTTACATTGTAAAATAATTAAACTCGCTGAATATCATTATTTAATTTCAATAATTTATCTTCTAAACGTAGAAGTAAACTCTGCCGCTTAAACATCGCTGTAGTGCAGCTGCGCGTCATTTCGCGCCAGTTTGCTGCATAGTCGTATTCTAAAGCGGAAGCTGTCGGACTCGGCTGAAGCGAGCGGCTGTTTTATGAAATGGAAATATTCCCGTATAGGGCTGGGCCATATCATACCGTTCACGGTAATACCGGTATAATTTTGGGCAACGATAGAAAAATGAAATATCGCGATAGAATATGGGTAAAATGCGCATGCGCAGTACCATTGTTTTCATACGCACACGTCAGAAAAAGCATGGCGGTGAAAGCAAATTGTTGAATGAAACAGATGAACCAGAACTGGTTTGTAAAAATGCTGCAACTTCAGTGGTGTGGAACTGGTCTAGCTTTCGTCCGTCAGATACACAACAAAGCACTATTTTTGGTAGCGCATGCTAGCGGGCCGTCGTTATTACCGTGTTTTTTGGAAAATACGGCACACTTAAAATCAATCCTTTGATTTTTCTGAAAATCGACAGTGCCCCTTATAATCCAATGGGCCTTATGTATGAATTCTGGTTGTGTTTACTGACCTCGAAACAATTTTATGTTGTACACGGCGCTCAAAAATCTGTCAAATGTTTTAGTACGACTTTGCTAAGCTACGAACCCGGACTGCTTGATGGATTGTTGGAGCATTACGGCTTTATTAGGCAGGCGCCTCGCGGAGTGATACGTACTGTGCATCAACATAATATTACCGTATTGTGTGTGTATAACCTCTTTTTAAGTTTTGTGGATATTATACACGGTTATGCTCAGGATATGTCGGCCAATTTCCACCGGAAATGCCTTTTGGTTAAACTGTCAGCAAGGAATTTGCATTTGCACTGTTAAATTTTTATATAACTTTAATGCACATAAAAAACAGCTGCTTGTTTAAGTGAAAATACATTGATGTTTGTTTGTTTTTTGCACTAATAAAGTTGTGGAGTTGTAAAGTATTTTGTCTGGTGTCAGTTATATCGTTATCGCAAATTTTCAAATGTATATCGTGATAAATATTTTTGGTCATATTGCCCTGCTCTACTCCCGTATCTTCACATTTCTGAAACAAGCAGACAAGAACATTACAGTAGTATGTAAAAACTATCGGCCGCTGTTAATAGCACGAGTAATCTACCGAAGCGCCTGACACGAGAGCATAGACGAACACTTCTGAGTGATCCTTGTTCATCATCCATGGATAACACCGCGGCAACTCCTGAAAACTTGATTTTACTTCAGCAGCACAGAAAGCGTCTGAAGGTGAGCTTAAAAAATAATTGCAGGCTACATTGTGGAAGAGATGCTACCGCTGCGTACTGTAGAGTCCCCGTCTTTAAAAAAATGTATTTATTATTTAAAGAGTGTAATTTCTATTGTTTGTCCACTCAAGGTTTATAGGGATTTTAAGAAGTATTTAGTTAAATTACTTATTGAGTAATTAAGTTACTTTTCAGACACAGTAATTAGATAAGTATTTTAAATACAATATTGATTAAGTAATTAATTACTTTTTTTAAAGTAACTTACCCAACACTGATAAAATCAAGCACTTAGGAATGCAGACTGCTTCTACAAATATTTGTGAAAGAATAGCTCGCTCTCAGGAGCTCAGTGAATTACAGCGTGGTACTGTGATAATATGCCACCTGTGCAACAAGTCCAGTCATGAAATTTACTCACTACTAAATATTCCACAGTCAGCTGTATTATAACAAAGTGGAGATGACTAAAAACCTCGGCAACTTAGCCTCAAGAACAGTGTGCAGACTTGGCAATTTGATTGATGAGTCTGGGTTTGGAAGGTGCAAAGTGTAAAGTCTGGTGAGGGGGTTGTTGTTCAGGAGTTATTATTCCAATGAAAGGATTCATTTCATGCTCCCAACTTTGTGAGAACAGTTTGGGAATGGTCCCTTCCTGTTCCAACATGACTGTGCACCAGCGCACAAAGCAAGGACCATGAGTGAGTTTGGTGTAGAAGAACTTGACCGGCCTGCACAGAGTCCTGACCTCACCTCAACAGAACAGCTTTGGGATGAATCAGACTGCAAGCCAGACCTTCTCGCCCAACATCAGTGCCTGACCTCACAAATGCACTTCTGGAAAAATGGTGAAAAATTCCCATAAACACCCTCCTAAACCTTAAGGAAAGCATTCCTAAAAGCTTGAAAGAAGAAGACTGGATGTTTTTAAGTTGTTTGAAGACATTTCACCTCTCATACAAGAGGCTTCTTCAGTTCTACAACCAACATGTGCAGAGTTCCAGGTATTTAATCCCTAACAGTTGTTGTCAATTAGGAGGTGGTCACTGACTCACTATTAATCATGTGAGTCATCACATGAGCCAAGGTGTGAAAAAAGACATGGGTCATTACCACCAGTTTTTGGATGAAACCACCGTGAGACTGTGCCCCACCCTATCACGTGACCTATTGAAGTCACCTGAAACAGGTGAGACACCTGGTAAGAGATCTCGAGACTGTAAATTGTAGATTTGCTGCTGTGCTTCAGATCATTCTCCTGTTGTATGACCACTTTAGATCAAGCTTTGGCCTCCTATTTGACTCAAGAATACTTTGGTATACAGAGGAGTTCATAATCGACTCAGTTACTGCAAGAGGCCCAGGTCCCTTGGCTGCAAAACACTCAAATCATCAGCCCTCCATCGCTGTCCTTGACAGTTCGTATGAGGTGCTGATGTGCTGTGTTTGGTTCCCACCAAACAGTGCACATGATCAAACCTCTTCACTTTGTTAACATAAGCAATGCTGCCATGTTTGTTTTCGACAGAAGAGGCTTTCTCCTTGTTCAGTCTCTTTCTAACAATACTGTCATGAGCTCTAACATTTAACATGCTAACTGAGGCCTGTAGGGTCTGAGATGAGCTCTTGTTTTTTTGTTTGGTTTTTGTTTTGTTTTTTATGGAGGACGTCGGCTAGTTTTTCTGAGCATTGACTTCTAGGAAGATTGACAACTGTCTTGTTACTGTCTCATCAGTGCCTGTTTCCATTTGTGTTTGGAAATGGTTTCATTCCCTTCACGGGTGAATGTGTAGCAACAGCTGATCAGTTAATCAAATACATTTAATTAGCTGCTTCTGGCTGCTACTTACCCTCTTAATTCCTATGGAGGCAGTAAGATTATACATTATTTTCACACACTGCTTCTGCATTTTGGCTTTATGTTTGTGAAACAAATAATGGAACTGTATAATAATATATCATGTTTGTAGCTTGTTTATTTACCTAATTTTAAAGACTTCTGATTGCAAGATTATTTTATAACTTCCTGATATATAAAACGTTACAGTTAAAAGGGGGTGTTGACTATGACTATGAATGCAAGTCCAGAGATGAAGAAGTGTGAAGACAGACCAGGGACTGGAGCTAGAATGAGATGTTTCAAAACTTCTATAATTTCCATATAAAACAGCCCAAATTAAGTCTCACCTGAATCAGACTTTAGTGAAATATATTATTTAAACTCAAAAAAGCTCCACACTGTTTCCTTACTTGGACTGAATGAAGTACCGCTGAAGGCTCATTTGACCCAATAGGCTAATTAATGTATATGTGCCAAGTGCAGGCTAATGCCACACATCACCCTCCATTATTAGCATGAATGCTCATGAGTTCATATGTCATGCATTTATTCATAGAATAATTCATGCTGATTCCTGCACATATTATTCCGGAATTACGGATAAGTCACGTACACTACATTACTGGATCATGGATCATTTTCATCAGGACATGACAGTCGAGGAGCAGATGTCCTTTTTCACTCATCGTGTCTTTTAAAGATGTTTCTCATTTTTCCCACTGCTATTACAAGGGAGAATAAGTATGATGCTGCACTCTCACACTGACTTTTTGTGTATTCAGAATTCATCTTTACAAACGGTGGACTGCCTTTAGTTACACCACAAAGCCCACATAGTAATTAAAGCCAAAATGAAGCCTTGTATTTTACATCAATGCAAGAGCTTGTCATAGTCATAAAAAAAATAATGGATTTACTATGGAAACAAGTCTGAAAATATAGCTTTCAAGAAAACATCATATTGTGGCTCTACAATTTTCCAAGTACTTTCTCAACATTTATCCAGGTCGCAGCAGAGCAGATGACTTCCTCCCTTCAACTTCCCCTGGAAACTTCCTCCAACTTCTTCCAGATCCTCCTGCGGGATTAGGGTTGATTTGATACCAGGCAACTAAAACCCAGCTTTCTCGCTCTGAGGGTAAAAAGACTGAACAGCTCAAAGCTGTGACCCTGGCTCCTCACACTCCTTCAGCACCTCTAACAGGATACCTCGGGGAAAACAGAGATAAGCCGTTATAAATCCACAAAACACAGGATTAACAAATTCCCCAGACTCCTCTGTTATTAGTGTGAGGAAAATGTATTGGTCCACTGCCCTCTGGTCAGAATTGTTTTAGTCTGGTTTCTCCGGAGCCTCAGGACTCTGGAAACTAAAATCTGCCCTGAACCATTTCAGAGGTGACTCGCACACACGGGAATCGCGAATGGTGCGCCGTCGCTTTTTCACAAACGCTTGCAAATTACGGATGACTCGACGGGGCGTTCGTATGCTCACGCATGGGTCACTCGGTGTGGTGTTTGTTTTGATCTGTGAAATGTGTCAAAACGAAGCTAGGGGAAATGATCTCATGTTTTACATTTCAGCTCACGCGTTGCAAATCTGGTGAAACAGTCCTTGGGTCCTCGGGGAAAGAGCAGAGGTGTGAAAATGGACAGAGCTCCAAGTAGCGCTGTGTGCTGGCAGAGATGGAAAGGTGGTGTGCATTCAGATAAAGGAGAGGTCCAGCTGTAATCAGTGGCTGCACAGATCGGCTCACTGTCACCGAGTCAACGGGCAATCTTGATGTGTTTGAAGCAAGCCTGTGCAGGAACTCCTGCGACCTGCGTGCTATAGACGTAGAAGGAAGGAATCCTACCAGATTGGCTTTTTTGTGTGCTTTATGAGTGTATTTCATCCTAAAACCTGCTCAAAATTTAAAATAAATGACCACCATCCATGTCTGTCACACACACACACAAAAAGAAATGGTTCAGCATTCGCTACATATATTAGGGTTTCGCTTAGGTATAGATTTTCATATTAGTTTTGGTACAATAGCTGTGTGCCCTGAGCATTGCTAGCTGCTGTAATCTTTCATGCTATTGATCCATATACTGACTGCTGAAGGGCGGTTTTAGCTTTGTCTGAGGTAAACATACATTTCGATATGTGACAAAGGCAAGATTTTCTCTATCATCTTCAAAACACAAAGGGAACTCCGCTTTGCTTAACGACAGTGCGAGCGATTACAGCAGCCGGTTTCTATCAGCGTGTTTACATGTGGCAGACTTTAAACACTCAGAAGCTTTCCTTTAAGCGCTGCAACATGTCAAGATGAATCTAATCCACCCACGCATCCTCCACTTACTTACAGGTGTAATTTCATGAGAAGGCAAGGGGACTTGTCATTGCTCATATGTCATATAAATCATTTATGCCCCTCAATTAACTCTATGGAGTGTCCATTGCAATCTCAGCTCTCCTCAGACCTATGAGGGAAAGTGACACAGACAGACAGAGGCTGAGGTCAGAGGTGGCAGCTGCACAGTGTCTGCTAAGTTGTTTAGAAAAGTGCTACATGCATCTACAGGAGTTCAAAGCCAGTCAATTTTGCAACTACTTGTAGCTGAAAACCATCTGGCCCACACAATGTGCTTACACATGGCCCACATACCGCAAAGAATGACGGCCCTTTGGTAGGCCCAGATCTGGTTTGCCAGAGGTGGCCCACACGTAGGCCAGCACAAGGACAGTTGGAGACACACTGGTGGTCCTGTGCTGGCCCATGTGTGGATTACTTCTGGCAAACCTGATCTGGGCCACCAAAGGGCCGTCATTCTTTGCGGTATGTGGGCCATGTGTAAGTTGTGTGCAACCACGGGCCAGTTGCAGACACACTGCTGGCCCTGTACTGGCCCAGAACAGTTTCAGCTCTGGCCCCAGATGTCAGCCTAATGTGTACCTTAATCAAGCCATGTAATAACAACATGTGGCGGAACAACATAGTGAAAAAGTAACATGATGGAACTCTGTTCAGACAGTGAATGGCCTGATTTTTATATAGCGCTTTTCTACTCTGCTAGATTACTGAAAGTGCTCTTTACAAAATGCCACATCCACCCAATCACACACAGTTTCTCTAAACTGAGTGCTTCCTAACTACATTCATACTCTTGACATCCAGACTGGAACAGCCAGGGATCGAACCACTAACCTTCCGATCAGTAGGTGACCTGCTCTACCTCCTGAGCTACAGCCACCCGGTGGTAAATATGAGTAAACCCTCAGTAGGTTTTGGATAAAGTGTACGCTCACAAACCTGTCAAACCTGCATAGCAGTATATTATTGGAACATGGCATTTGGGTCTTCTAACTAAAACAGGAAAATAGGAACATAAATAGTGCCATCATTGCCAGACCTGTCCCACATCTGGTTGACATACCACTTACCGTGCCAGAAGTCAGCCAGCAATGCCAGCTTGACACCACATCCGGGCCAGACCTGTCTGCTACGTGGGCTGTAACTAAAGCGGGCTAATTCAAGCTACAATCACAATCATTTTCATGTGTATTTTTCCCCCTTTCGAGATATAACACGACTGGCATGTTGTACATCAGTGACAAAACTGAACTTTTAAAGGCAATTAGGGCAAAACCAAGGGGCACAAAAATGAACCCTTTAAACTGCAGTTACTCAAGAGGCCACCTGAGATTCCCATCAGACTGCCATGTTAAAAAACTTCAAACTTTACAACATTAAAAAGCATGTTTATAGCCTGGTACAGTTCTGCCTTATATTGCGATTTTTGAGACACTTCACTAACCATTTTGGAAGGGAAGTTGTGATGGTGTCGTGGCCACAGTAGGACAAACACTTTTATCAAAGAAACTTTTTCTTTTTTCAAAGCCCATGTGCAAAGATCTTTATAATCCTCCTCGCTCTGACACTCCCCCCATCTGGGAAAAGCTGCTGTTCCAATATTTACTCTCATTCTATCGGTAGGCCGGCCACATTGTGTCTTTCCTTTGGGTTTTTGCTTCTTTGGTGAAGGTGACTCCTTCTCAGGGTGTGAGGGTATGATCCTTCATATTAGAGTGTAAAGGTGCAGGTGTATTAAAATTTTCTTCCATGCCACACAAACACCTATGAGTTCTCTGTTCCTCTGCCTTTAGCTTAGTCACATGCACAGCCACATTCCCATTAGGCGGAACAGTGATGTCCTTCAAGATGATGGAGCAACAAAAAGATTTGCCTCCTCAGTCTGGATTCAGTCTAAGTTTATGAGAAAGCATCAATTTGATGGAAGACATAATTGTCAATTATTTAATGTATATTTATGACTCCGACATTTAAAATTAGTGCCATTCTAAGAGTCGAAAAGGAGAATACTCGTGGGACCTCACGGCGCGATCCTCTCTTCACTCGATGCTTGGCAATGGGACTTTACTAACCAGCGGCTGCCTGTGTCCATCTTTTATACTGTCGGTGGTCAAAAATCCCTAAAGCTAGCTAATGTATTGCCACGAAGAATTCCATGGAGAATGCCAAACTGTTCACTGAATTATCAAATAAATTTTGCATTTTTCCCCCCCATTAGACGTCGACTGCTGCTCATTAAGTCTGAATTACAGCACACAGTCACTGTTTAGGCCAGTATGTCATGTTAAGTACCACACACAGAGATTCTGGTGTTTATAATGTGCATGAATAATACCCATTAAGAGCACAGTGCACATGGTGGTGAAGGATATAATTGTAGTGTCTTAAGCAGTTCCCAGCAGATTGCTCCCCCAAAGCTGAAATGAAAATTATGCCTTTTCTAAATGAGCTCTCTTACTGACCTCCACCGAGGAAAAACGCTTAGACCCTTTTAAACCATCGAGAACTACTTTCCAAATTACACGTGTAGCCGATGTACAAATTCATGAAAAATGTTCTCCTTCCCTCAGACAGTTATCTGGCTAAAGAGCAGTGTGTCCCTGTACCTGCAGAGCACAGCCAGGTCAATGAGCTGCCTCCTCCTTCCGAGTCACCACAAGGATTTCTCTCTACTTCTCTGATGCTTCCTAACACATGTCTCCGAGCTCCCTCTGAACTCAACCTGTTCGTCTCACACCTTTCTGCTGAATTCTCTTCATCTCAAAGGGGCTCAAAATACCTCTTTTCTCAGCTGGACAGCCTTATGCAACATTCATGTCCACCAGATGATTCTTGGGTTGCTGCAGTCATTTATTTTTTTTCACTACTTGGAGGGAACAGTGCAGGGAAGAAAAGGGGGAGAAAAGAAATACACACAGCCGTGACATATCAACAACTGGAAAAGGTTTGACAAAGGAGTGAGTAAACACCTCCTGCAGCAAAGGACCTCCATGTGTAGTTATTGCATCGTGCAATTTTACTTTAGACTCTGGCTGTTTGCCTGCAGCTACTTTCAGGCAACAAAATGTACAGAGGAAAGACCTTTGACATTCATTTAGAGACATGTTCCTGGCCACCTGACGACCCCGTTTGGGCCTCAACCAACTCATTATTTGTTTTGTAGCTAAACCGCTCTCCTGAGTTTAGCAGCTAATTGCCTGTCAACCAGTGGGGCTTGTTAGAGCAGTTTATCTTTTCTTTAGTGGAAAATATCTCCCTGCTGCTCAATTTTGGTGACAGCAGAGAGACGAAACAATCAAGTTGCAAACCAAAACAAGAAGCTAAAAAGCTGCGCGTGGAGCTGCGACATGAGATCAGGGTGAGGACGTAGCAGTTATGTCACTACAAGCAAAAAAATTCATTTGCAGTATTAAAGATAATTATTAGGAAATTGAGTAATCATCCATCCATTCTATCCCAGCTGTCATAGGGGAGAAGCAGATACACCACAGACAGGTTACCAGGCTGTCTACCACACACACTCACACCTACAGCCAATTTAGAATCTCCACCTAACACGCATGTCTGTGGACTGAGGGAGGAACCCACACGGCCAAAGACTTTCTTGCTGTGAGGCAACAGAGCTAACCAAGTAACCCTCAAAGCGTAAAATGAAAGAAAAAAATACAAAGAATTCCTAATATCTTGTAATTATCATGTCTGCAAACTCACAACAATACAAATTAAAGCCATGTTTGAATTACCAGCTTCATTACAGAACTCACAACTATACCACGATCAAAATGTTTATGGACTGATTTTCTCCGATTCATTAAAAAAAAAGAGAAGAAGCTTCAGTGCCGGCCAAGCTATGCCCTTAAACTCCAACAGAGGAGTGCGACAACTCCTGGGCTGAAAACAACAATTTTATGTTTTGCAGACTCAGTTTTTTCCCCCTGAGTTAATGGCGAACGGACTGTGAGCAGTCGACCTGCAGAGGTGCTTGCACAGGTTGGGCCCAGTCGAAGGCTAATGGCTCCCAAAGTCACACCAGGTGAACCTGCTGAAAAATTTAAACTGCACCAAAACAGAATACCACCCCAAGCACAGAATATTGGAAAAAATGAAGCAATGCTGAAGAGAGGGCAAGTGGGACTGTGAGTATGTGCGTGAGGGCAAGCGTGTGGGAGTGTATGATGAGTGAACATGTAGCTGCGCTGATTCTATCAGACTCTTGTCAGGTCCTGTTGGGTTTTTCTATATAAAAATGCGAGCTAGGAGACTTGTGCTTTACTTACACTTTTGGCTCTATGTCCGATCTATACATCTCACACACACACACACACGCACACACACCGTCAGTCTCTTCCTGTTTTCCCCTCTACATTTCCCCTTTTCTCACATCATTAGTCTCTGCGTGTCTCTCCTTGTTCTCTCCCAGGAGCTCAGTGAGGATTTGGGCCTCCTCTCCTCCTAGACTCACCTACATCCTTTCATCCTGTTCCCTCCTCTCATGCTCCTCACTTCCCTCTCCCTCCTTTTCTTCTTCTCTCCCTCTCTCCTCACTCCTTGCTGAACCTACTTCCTGAGCCCCCAGCCCCCCCCCAAAAAAATAAATAAACCCAAACACACACACACACACACACCGAGATATTACACACGGTGCACACGCATACAGAATCAAGCCCAAACCCATCTGCAGCCAGCAGCACAACATCTAATCCTTATGCTTGGGGAGGAGGGGGCCTTGCAACCATTCCTGCTCTTTATTTTTTTAGTGGTATTATTATTATATTTTTTCTGCCCAACCATTCATTTTCTTATCTCTTTTCCTCTTCAATCATTTTCTCCATCCTTTAATGCGTGCCAGAATCCCGCTGTGAGATGCTGGGGGGTTTTATTTTAGGACGAGCTGGAAAGGTTTTCTCCTTTCAACCTTTGGTGCCCAGTCCAGGTCTTGTCGCTCTCGCGCTGTGAGGACGCACGCAGACAGACAGACACATTCATACCACATTTTCACTCCTCGACACACTTTCGACTGAAATAAAAGTGAAATAAGCTGCTGTGGTGTTTAGCTGGGGTGAAACCTGCAGCCTGTAATCTCTGCGTGCCACATGACTGGTGCCTGGCGATGCTGCCGCTCCTGCTGCTCTGGCTGCTGCTGCCTCCCTGTGGCCGTCAAAGCGAACTGCAGCTCCTCTTCTTAATAATAATGACCATTTGATTTTTAGAGGAGTTGCATCACGACCCCCCCCCCCCCTCTCTTTCTCACACACACGCACGCACACAGACACACACATACACACACCACCGCCACCACCTCTGCCTCCCCTCTCCATCTACGCTGCCACCAACAACACCAACACCACCACCACCACCTCAACCCCTCCTCTCTGGGTTGGATAAATATTGCTGGAAGATATATAACGTGTTGCTATGGTGATCAGCTCTTGGTTTGTTTTCCTCTCTCTCTCGTCATGGCGTTTGTGGAAGACGGGGACATGCTGGTGCGCAAGGGAGCTCTGAAGATCTGTGGGTGCATGTGTGTGTGTATCATTATGTTCATGTTTGAGAGAGAAAGATGGAGGAGTGGGCTGAGAAGATGTGTGTGTGTGTGTGTGTGTGTGTGTGTGTGTGTGTGTGTGTGTGTGTGTGTGTGTGTGTGTGTGTGTGTGTGTGTGGTGGTGGGGTGCTCCTTTTGAAGAGGAGAAAACATTCACAAAAACACAGCAGACCCAAAAATAGGAGACAATCTCTCAGACCTTGTGTTTTTATGCACGCCACGCACCGCTCACCTATCGTAGCCTATGTGCACAAAACTAAGAGCCCTGACTAGCAGCCGTCTCTGGGGAGTATTTAACCTCTCTTCCTCCTCCTCCTCTCCTTCTTCCCGGTTTCTTGCACCACCTCTCTATCTACCACCACCACCACCCCCTGATCTCCGGCTGATCTGTCTCCCTGGGGACACATTTGCAGTCTGCCTGATTGGCTTCTGTTTATGTGCATGTGCTAATGTGTTAATGTGCCTGTGTGTGTGTGAGGGTATGAGCATGCTGTCCTCTATCAATTAGTGCAAGCTGGTGCAGCAATTACCATCAACCCATTGTGTTTGCGCCGTGTATGTCGACGCACACGCACACACAAGGGATAACAAGTGCATCACTGATCGCCAGCTGTCTGCCATTGAAAACTCCCTAATGGTCAAGCCCACACAGACACACAATCGCTGTGACAGCCTGGACGTTTGTTTAGATGTGTGTGTGTGTGTGTGTGTGTCTCTGATGGTTCACAAGATACACTACCAACTCTCTCTTTCAGACCAGACGGCATCCTAGGAGACACCTATATGTGTGTGTTTATGTGTGTGTGTGTGTGTGAGCGCAGCCCAGATGGCCATCTTCGAGGGGTTTTTCTGGAACATTCAGGCACTTGTTGCTTCTCGTCATGTCTTTTTCTTTCACTCTCTCGTTCCCTTTCCTTCTCTCTCTCACACACACAAACACGCGCACATAAAGAGGGCTTCTTTTGAAGCGTGAAACAGCTTGCGGTCAGCTCTGCTTCTCCTCCATGGTTCCATCAAATTGCAGCCTTTAGAGCTTTCAGATACATGATGAAACAAAAACAACCGTGTCGTGTCAGCGCAGGAAAGGAGGAACAGATATCCCAGCCGGATGCAGTGTAAGGCAGCGCCGGTGTCTATCGCGCATCTCTGTGGCGGTTGGAGTGGCAGAACGGATCAGACTTTGGTGTTTAATTGGCTGAGTCCAAAAAAGTGGGAGGTCAAGTGTTCGCTGTTAATCTGGCAGCTCTTTCTTTGGGACATCTGAGTCCTCCTGTTCATTCTTTGGCAGTGAATTAGTGGAGGGAGGTGGCAGGACTCAGTTTTGCAGAACAATTTTGCATGTGTGCTCAGGTCAAATAAAACTGCTGTCAGATCAGGCAGAGACAAGGAATGGAATACACAAATACAAAAACTATTTGCCTGCAGCTTTCACACGCATATGAACTTCAGTGACATCCCATTCTTAATCCATAGTTTTTAATATGATGTAATAATTAATATGAACAGCTTTAAAAAGTCTTTCCACAAGGTGTAAGAGGATGTTTATGGGAATTTTTCACCATTCTTTCAAAAGTGTATTTGTGAGGTCAGACACTGATGTTGGATGAGAAGGTCGGGCTTGCAGTCTGATTCATCCCAAAGGTGTTTTGTTGGGGTGAGGTCAGGCCAGTCAAGTTCTTCTATACCAAACTCACTCATCCACGTCTCCTTAGACCAGGGGTCAGCAACCTTTCACACCCAAAGAGCCATTTGGACCAGCTTTCCACGCAAACGAAAACACTGGGAGCCGCAAATATTTTTTGATATCTAAAATGAAGATGCTTTGTGTGAACAACTAAGGTGTGTTGCTTATGAAATCCATGAAGTGCTACAGAGAAAATTACATTTTATTTATGTAATTAACACATTTTGAACTCTTAAAGAAATATAACAAAAGGAAAGCTGAACTAAAATGATCCATGTAGCAAAGAAAAACTGTTGTGAGCCGCCACCTTTATATCGCCTTTGGGCTTTTGGAGCCTTGACCTGACTTTTAAAAAATAAAAGCACTATGCTGCTAAAAAATTTAAAAATGGATATTTGCAAAATTCTGCCTGAATATGTATTTTACCTGGTTAATGTGTGTGGCAAGGCGTGGTCTGTAGAGGAGGCGGACGCACCTGAGCTGCACCCGCAATCACACCTCGCCGCCTTTACGTCTGTGCTATCTATGCTGTTGTGTTGGGGCTGTGAGCTGACAAGCTACAGCCGGCTGTATGCGTACAGAAACCGTGTGTGAAAAGCGTGTTCATGCAAACATCGTCGGGTCTGCCGTGGTATGTTTACAATAGGACTTCTGCTCCTGAACCTCTGCGCACAGTGAGGTCACTTTCATCTTTACGCAGGACTGTAAGCTGTCATCTGTGAGGCGGGAGCGGTGTTTGTTTTTAACTTAGTTCACAGTGGAGAATAGCTGCTGACATAATGTGGATCCGAAGATCCATAATTGACCTAGGGTTGAAAGTCTCGATAAAGGCACGGCGTTTCGGCGGGTTTCCGGCTTCCGCGAGTGTGACGCTTATTTTGAGCGATGAAAAAATAATAAAATATAATTGTATTTTTATATTTCAATATCACGATAATCTTCCAATTTAGAACTACACGTTAAAAAGAACTAACAAAAATAAAATACAGTTCAACTAAATACTTGTAATTTATTTTCCCAAACCACACGGAGGCGCACTATAACGACTAAAGAGCCGCAGGTTGCCGACCCCTGCCTTAGACCTTGCTTTGTGCACTGGTGCACAATCATGTTCGAACAGGAAGGGATCACCCCCAAACTGTTCTCACAAAGTTGGGAGAATGAAATGATTCCTTTCACTGGAATAACGTTTAGAGTCCAACTCCTGAACAACAACCTCACACCATAGTCCCCCCCTCACCAGACTTTACACTTGGCACCTTCCAAATCCAGACTCATCAATCCAATTGCCAAGTCTGCACACTGTTCTTGAGGCTAAGTTGCCGAGGTTCCCAATCATCTCCACTTTGTTATAATACCACTAACAGCTGATTGAGAATATTTAGTAGTGAGGAAATCTCACAACTGGACTTGTTGCACAGGTGGCATCCTATCAGAGTACCACGCTGAAATTCATTGAGCGCCTGAGAGCGAGCCATTCTTTCACAAATGTGTGTAGAAGCAGTGTGCACGCCTCAATGTTTGATTTTATACACCTGTGGCCACGGAAGTGATTGGAACACCTGAATTCAAGGATTTGGGTGTATGAATGAATACTTTTGGCAATATAATGTATCTGCAGATTAATGCTATAAAATGGGGAATCACTTTTACCTTTGTTATTTTAGCAGAATAGCTGGGTTTCTCTGTTATGGGGAAGAACTCCACCCTAAATGTGCATACGATCCATGGTGCGCCTCAAAGTTATCGATGATCAAATCAGGAGAGAGTTTACTTATTTTTGGAAAACATTGTGGGGTTTTTGTTTAAAGCAGCAGACAGTTCACCCCCTGCCTCTGCCCAGTACTAAAAATCCCTTACAAATATAAAGTTAATTTCCATCAGTCTGCATCGGGATCAATGTTCCCTCTAATTTTTCATGTGTCTGAGCGAACACACAAACTCCCTGAGCGATCCCTTGGACCACTGTGAGCAACAGCAGACACGCCAGCATCGAATCCATCCAAGTTACATGGTTTATCAAAAATAATCAAATGACAGCATTTATGTTAGACTACTTTTAATTAACCGCTTTAGCCCACTTACAATGAAAATTAAAAAAAAAAATCTTGTTCATGACCTGTGTAGTATGCTAACACTATTGGAAGTAAAAAAAAATAACTTGGCTCCAGTTTTGAAAACACAACTTTCTTTTCTTTTTTTTCTTTTTTGTATATAAAGCTCTGACTTGTATTATGAGTCTGTGGTCTGTCCTGTAACTTTCTGTCTGCAAAATATAGTATATAATGACCAATGTTGGGCAATTAATTATATAGTTACTTCTTCAAAAAAGTAACTGAGTTATGCAAACAAGAAAGTTTTTTGCATCTGTTTACCTAAAAATGCAGTTAAGGGTTTTTTTAAAAAAATAAACATTTCAAACTATTTACAGAACAATCAGCTGTTCTGCATCAATTTTGATGCCACACAAATTATTTGTGCCACTCCAAAAAATAATTTCTGTCCACTATGAGATAAAGGAGAACAACAGCCTGATACCTGCAGGCCTAACAACAGGAGATGTATCACTCCTGTAACACTCAGCAGTCGCCTCATTGTTCTGACACACACAACAAAACTATTGACAACACTACACACTAACTACACAAGATTTCCGCTAAACGTCGCAAATCTTTCACATCTCAAAACACCTCCATCACTCCTAAAACTTCCCCCTTCCTAAACAACTAAATGCCATGTTGCCGTTTTATTTGATTGGTCAACATGGTACATTTTTCGACCAATAGGAAAGAGTAGTGGTGGTAGTGAGGGGGTGGGGGTTGGTTTTGCTCACAGGGGGAGAGTGTTTTCCAGCGTTTTTCTTATAAAAGGCCGTTTTTACAGTTTCTTCCGCAGTAAATATAAACAACGATAGTATTCATGAAGAAAACTAAACATTGCAGATATTTTTATCATAACTCTGGTTTTACGTGGCCTATCAACACAATTTAAAAACTGGTATAAAGTCCACACTTTTTCCGTCAATTGTTCCGTCTGTCCTGCGCACATCTTCAGTAGTTGTACACGCTGTCATTAACGTGGCTTCACTCCACATCAGCCACGCCGCTTTGCCAACTAAAACACTGGTGTCGGCGCATAAGGACGCTGTCATAGCCTGTGAGTCGCATTATTGGCTGGACTATGGGATAAGGTGGCATCGTTCTAATCCCACACGGGAGCAGCCAGTCACTTACTGACTAACACTGCAAAACAGGATTGTTAAAGTTTTAATTTTAATTTCAATTCAGGTTAGATTTTTTTGTGTGTGTGCAACACAGATTTTCTGTGCGCAGAGACCGTGCCAGCAGTTTAGAGGGAACATTGATCGGGATCCACGTACACATAAAAATAATAGTGTAATAACAGACAAGCTTATGAAGTGAGTCAGTGGCCCTCATAACTGGGGATTTCTTATCTGTACCTGTCTCACCTGTGCTTTGCAAAGGTGAAATGCTGTCAGATTTTGTATGAATGCTGCTTGTGGGTATAAAAGTACAAAAGAAAAATAGAAAAAGTTAAGTGAAAATGGCAAAAAAAAAAAAAAAACCCAACCAAAAGTATAAGCACTGAGTGTTTAATGGAGATGGAACGTAAACTGTACAAAGAGAAGAGTTTGTGTGTTGATTGAAATGATGGTGGAGGGAAGCGAGGGGAGAAGAATGTTTCATGGTTTTGGTGCTGTTTATCTTGGCTGCACGAAACACAAAAAAGGCTGAAAAAAGACACACAAAACTGTATCAGTAAAGGTCTAAGCTTTAAAAAGTGTCAGATATTCATGACAGTCTGTCCGTGACAATAAGAGGAGGGTATCGATCAGGTTTTATTGATACTAATGCCTTCATCAATACTGTTTAAAGGTCTGATTTTTTATCAGCTCACTTATTGATTCTTTATACAGTGTGTGTGTGTGTGTGTGCCAGTGTTTTACTATCTCCCAGTCTGTAAACACACAAAAAGTAAGACGCATGAGTGACTCAGGTTTCCGAAAGCTTTGCTGAGTCTGACATCATTAGTTTGCAGTGTGCAGCTGTCATGAAAACATGCCAGCACTGATAAAAGGAAATGATAAGCTTGGAAGTACTGGTGCCAGTGGATGGGACGATTTGGCACCGGTTCTTGATTCCCTTCCGTTGCCCTAATCTCATTTTTCCCTCGTGTTAAATGATGCCACTGTCTCGATGAACTAAGTGCATTACTACTTCTGCTCATCAGCTATGTGCAGCAGTCTGTCAGCTGCAGACTAACACAGTGAGTCACCACTAATGGCATCTTAACTGCTATAAGAGAAATAGGTTAGCCTTTGTGGTTTGCGTGTCTTTTGGTGGATTCAAAAGTGGATCAAACTTATGTCCTTTGCAACTCTCGCACCTTTGATGCCAAATGTGGTTAAGTAACCAGGAAACCTCCAGTTTGTTTTGTTGCGGGTAGACAAACAATTTTTTAGTTCACGTAACCGATGAAACACTAGAACTCTTGTGTAAATGTAAATTTGTCTGTTATTGTGTACTTCACACACATGGAGAAATGCCAAACTGCCTTTCGGTGTTCTTGTAACAGTGACAATAAAAAGCTATTCTATTCTATTCTATTCTAGGGTGATGTTTTCTGATGTTAGAGTGAGACAAAAAGCATATTCTACATTCACTGTGTGAACTGAAACAAAATCTAATTACCAGGTTGAGAAATATTACAAGAATAAAAAGTGGTTTTTATTTTTCCTGGTTCCTCATCAAATGCTGCACTAGCATTGCTCACTTGCAGCTTGTTCTTCCCCTGGTATTCATATCTGTTGTTTATCTTTGTTTGCCCTTCAACACGTCTCCCTGTGTGTAAATGCTGCCAATTTACAAATTTGCATGTAAGAATTTCTTCTAGATTAACTAGATTGTTTTAATAAAAACAAACTCCTGTCATGGAAGTGTCTGCTTAAAACTCTTAAAGCAGTAGCATGTAGTTTGTCACCCCCATGTGGTGGCAACAATGAACTGCACAATATTAACAAACTTTGAGGTAACCTGCTTCTGCAGACAGAGCGCAGCATTCAGATGATCCTTTATTCTTCTGCTCTTGGTATCAAATGAAAAAGGCACGAGTTAACAGAGAAGCACTGCAACAGCTAATACCTGAAAGGCTCAGGTTTTTCCACTTCGTCCTACCCTTTAGTGTTCTTTTATGATCAACAACTGAGGCATTTTATTAAAATATCACAGAAACGAGAAAAGCTCATCCTGCACTAAACACAATGAACGTAACTGTGAGAAAACTCAAATAAGTTGAACACTTGTACTGTTCTTTAATGTCAGAATTGTTATTGTACATGGACATCCCAATGGATTTGCACTCCTTTTTACAATAATGTACCACATATAACAGCACCTACATGTTATGTACACACATTACACAAGATTGTATCACAAAGCAGTGTGAAATCAGCAAAAACAAGTGCCTTGTTGACTCAACACACCCAATAGTCCATGAGTGGGCTAAAGTAAAATATCACAGCCATCGGCCCTCCACTAGTTCACAGGCAGCTGCCCCCTGTAATTTTCTAGATTTAAAGCTGAAGTCACAGGTGTGAAAGGGTTGTAAAACAAGAGACGAGTTATTGGCAACAGTCTCCAAGTTACTGTTGGGTCATATGCAAACAAAGATGCAGCCTTTGAAACACTGTTACTGCTCGTAATGCAAAAAATTTGAGAGCCTGTGTTGTATCGAGTTCTCCTGGACGCTGATATGGAAACTGTGCGTAGCGCATTTGTATTATTTGTAACGTTACAACAGGTAACAACATGGTTAGAAAAAGAAAATGCAGAGATAAAAGACATAAGATGCATCTCACTTTCCCCACCCCGTCACCCCACTTATCTGTGTGGATATGAATGACCTGCTTCGTGATAAAACCCTGGCTTGGACTGTAAAGAGCAACTGAAGAAAAATAAAATGGGATGAATTTCATAAAAGAGAAAATTGTCAAGTGGAAACTGGATTTGCCAGAACCCTGCATCCACAAGCGTACACACACGCACGCGCGCACACACACTCTTTGTTGCACAAAAACCAGAGATACTGTAGCAGCTTTCTCAAAGGCGAAGACAAGTACGACACAGTAAGTGGCAGTTCTGCTGTCAGATACACAAACACACAGAGCAGCAGAATGAGATGCACACGCTGAAAAGCGTTTTGAGTTGAGCCACGCGGCAGGGAGGCAGTTTGGCCTCCCAAGGAGCCCGGATTCAGTCTGGTTTGGCCAGCACTCAAAAGAGGAGGAAGTATGGCTGAGGAAAGAGGGGAAGATAACCGCAAACTGCAGGCAACAGTCTGGTCCATCTGATCACTGAATGTGAAGCACAAAGGAGCCCGGCCAGAACCCCCCCCCCCCCCCAAAAAAAAAAAAAAACACTATCTCAACTGAACATTCTGCACGTCGAGAACTTCAAGTGTAACGTGTGCTTGCCTCGGTATCAGATCGACAGAGGGCTAACAAACAGGAAAGTAAATCTGCTAAAAGGAACAGAACTCTACCACTGAGAGGACGTGTGAGACAACACCAAATTTCCTGCTGAGAAAATGAGTGGGTTAAAGGAGGGGCTAAATATGTACGCTGAGAACAGTTTTTTCTTTATTTGTAGCATTGCGACTAAGGAAGATTTCAGTGGTTGGCCAAGGCGTGAGTCCCCATCGGCTGTCCAGTTGGCCACTGAGGAGCAGACAGAGGAGGGATCAGTGGTGTGGGAAGAGTTCAGAGCATCCGGTTACGTTTATGCGTGGGTGAGTCTGTGATGACATCACTACAGGGGGCAGGGCCTCGTTTACGATTGGTGGTGGAATCTAAATGGAGTGCCATCTCCTCAGCTATGAAGGTGTTGAGGTCCACATCATGAAGCCCATTCCTACGACGACTGAGAGACTGTGCGGGGTGAGTTGGGGAACCAGGAGGACCAGAACGCACAGAGATGCTGGCCATGGCACCACTAAGGCCTGGAAAAGAAGGGATGGGGAAAAAAAGAGAAAAAGGAATAAGACAACTTATTTGAATTTGAGCCTTGCATCTTCATAAAGCGTTCAGGTGCTTTGGCTAACCATGCAGTGCGATGGCCTCTCTAAAGGGTTGCAGGTCGGTCTCCACTGAGCTGCCAGTCTCCGGAGGTGACGGTCTGCTCGCAGATACCATGGAAACTCTGGGTGGGGCGCGAGCTGTACGAGGAGGTGGAACTTTGCCACACAGGAAGCTAATGAGTTCTTCTCGTCTGATAGTTCTTCGGCGTTTTTTCGCCCATGCAATCACCTCTTTATTCCTGCGCTGATAGCCTAAGTGGATGCCCAGGTCATAGCTCCGCTGGCGGGCCTCCATACTCTCTGATGACATACAAGGACGCCTAATTTCAGTATCTCTGGACACAACAATCGCAACTTGTACATATAAAATGCTATAAAAAGGCTGAACCACATAATGGTTAACAGTATCATTTTACTTGCCTTTATACAGATTAGTGACAGCTGTGGCTGCATTTTGGAAGGGCACCCAGAGGGAGAGTCCTTGCTGCTGACATACTCGATCTGTGAATTACAAAATTATTCTTTAGTGACAAGAACAAGAGGCAGACAAACAAAAAGAAATGAGAGCTAAAAACCAAGTGAACAAACAGAAAATTAACTGAGCAATACACAAATAACTACTCTATGAACAGATGCATAACGTGTAGAAAAGGTCAAATTGCAGCACCGGGTTCGGTTTGTGGTCTGCTGGTATTTTGATTTTTATCTGAGACTTTATATAGTCCCATGGAAAAGTGTTTGTCCCCTCTATAAAAAAAAAAAAAAGTTAAAACACCTCTCTGACAAAATGAAGTAGGCTTCAAAAGATATCAAAAAGCAACAAATGATGCCATGATCTAAGGAAACTCAATAGCCAAGATATCAATGACTAAATCAGCCTAAAAAATGGTTTCAAAAGCACGAATCACAGTGAGATCATTATACACAAATGGAGAAAACACAGTGGTGAACCTCGCCAGGAGTGGCCGGCCTACCAATATTACTCCAGGAACGTACACAGACTCATCCAGGAGGTCACAAAACTACCAAGATCATCATCTAAACAATTTGGCCTAATTTGGTTCAGTTCAGGCCAGAGTTCATGATTTAACAATAAGAAAGGGACTGGGCAAAATTGGCACCCATGGGAGAGTTGAGGGGAAAACCACCACCTTGTGTCACATTTACCAAAAAACATCTTCATGATCCCCAAGACTTCTGAGAAAATGTTCTGTAGACTGATGAGACAATAGCTGAAACCAGCCCAGAATGTCATAAAAAGAAGAACACTGCAACAGTAAAACATGGTTGTGGTACTGTGATGTTCTGGGGCTGCTTTGCTGCTTGAGGCCGATTTTGCCGTAACTGATGGAACGATGAATTTGGTTCTCTACCAGAAAATCCTGAAGGAGAATGGATGGCAATGAGTTAATGCACTGAAGTTCAAAAAAGGAGGAAAATCTGCACTCCCAGAAATCAATGGGAGATGCAACAGATGGCTGCTGTCCCATTGTCAAACAGCCAAAACAAGAAAAATATTACTTAATAATGCAGTTCTGACACCTGTGCACATTAAGGTTCATAACTGCTTTAACTGTGTAACTAGAACTTTTCTGCATCTGTGCTACAATGACTAAAGTATACTTTACTCCTTTTCTATAATGTGACGCTTTTATACCCTATTTAAGGTGAAGATGATAAACTTTTGTAACGGTTTTTATTGTCTTAACTAATGTTCCACTGATGACTGAAATTGAGGCCATGGTTCTCTTCCTACTTGTACAGATGGGGACTGAAAATAAAAATCTGCTACAAGATGGCCACCGAGTTGCTTCTAAAATGATTTTACTTTTAGTTTGGCAGGGCTGTGGTGCCATGGAGCTAAAGAACAGATACCCTTTAATCTTCAAGAAACCATGGACTTTTTGTCACCTTTTAACATGCATGTGTCTTTGCAAACACTGACTGACGGACACAACAGGAAGTCATGATCCACATATCCATTAATAGCTTTCTGGCTACAATGGAAGACACCCTAAAGACTGAGTCAGCAGACTGGCTGATTGACCTCAGATTTGAGAAATACTGTTTGAGTATTTTCAAATTCAGTATCCACCACAATAAGTCTCAAGGCTAAAACTAAAACTCTCAAAACTATGCATATGCTTAGGATGCTTAAGTAAAATTATGTGAATATCAACAACTTGTGCGATGTTTACCTCCAGTTTTTTTTTGTTGTTTTTTTTTTTAAAGAAAAAAAGCAATGACAGTATTTTCATGACCCAAAAAATAAATTCAGTTTTCCTGACTAGAAACTCTTACATTTTAACTGCACTGGCTGCTCATAAGTGTATTCATGTACAGGTGTGTTCCTGATTTTAGGACACACGGTGAGGAGGGTCTTGTAAACAGAAGTACCTGACCAAGCAGGATTTCTAGACAGTGGTGGACAAACATCGTAATTGTACTGGTTAGTGCTCCATAAATATTGAGGATAGGACATCAAATAAATCCCATAAACTGGTGATCAAGGCAACTAAAACATTTAACACACAAAAAACCCTGCAGGACAAATCTGAACAACTAAGGGATCACAATTTACAGTGAGTTTCTGGTCCTGATGAGAGGCTGTCAGAGCAAAAAAAAAAAAAAAAAAAAAAAAAAAAAACATATCTGGGCAGGACAAATTTTCAACAAGAACAACATTTATGGTAATCCTTTCGCCATTTTGTTCTGGTAATGAAAATCATTGCACCCAGAAAGAGGAAACCGAACTGCGTCTTGGTATAAAACGTCTTTCGTGTCGTTAACTTCTGGACGTCCACAACACCGCTATAATAAAAATGTACGACTAAGCGTCAACAAATGTCTTGTTTTCAGTCTACCATCTCCTCCCTGTGTTTCGCCATTTTGACTAGCTGTATAACTGATAACCGGCAGACAAAACACTTTTTGTGTAAGCCATGTCGAGTACATAACAGACGAACAACTGTAATAAACCTGTGACGCCCGCACCGGCAAGTTAACCCGGTATTTCGGGGACATTTTAGCGTGTCTTCTTTTCAATCCCTTAAACCAGTGAGACCTCTGACAGCTAAGGCCACCGTGAGCTACATTCAGCCTTGTTGTCCGACGCTCTGACACGGTGACCGGCTGTTAGCGGCTGCTAGCGTTAGCATGTGGTATAGTTAGCTAGCAAAAGGAACAGGGTCACGATAATCAAGACGAGAAGCGACGAAGACTCTGTTTTAAACTCTGTTTGAAAGAATACACCTCCCAGTCCAACTGAAAACTACAACGGTGACAAACAACGCCGGTTGTACTTTAGAGAAAAAGCTGCGAATAGTGAGCAGTATGAGTTTGAATAGTGCCCTTTGTGTCTCTCCGCCCAGCGATAATGTTAGCTCAGGCGGCTAGCTTAGCTTGAATTCCGGCATCTTCTGTACATACCTTTGTAGAGCTGTGCTACCGCCGTGGCTGAGTTCTGAAAGAGGTGCCACAGCTTTTGCTGGCTTTGCTCGGACTCTTCTTCGTTTGGCGCATCCTGTTCCGCCTCAGCTAAGCACTGCCGTTCCCATTTCGAGAACCAGTGCTCGGGGCCGTGCTCTTGGATCTCCGCTTCTCCCTCCTCTTTCCTCTCCTCCATAGCTAACGTTAGGCGTTAGCTAATAGCTTATAAGCTAACCTTCGTGTAAAATACAGGATCTTTAATTTCCCGGCTGTGCTATACTTTTCTGTGCTATACCGGAACAATACGTCAAAGTACACAAAATAAAAACCAGAACTGCTGTTAGAGCCACATTGTGGATATTTAACACCCCACCCGTACACCCAGTGCTAAACACACAAAACTGAGGAACGCAATGACAACACCTCGGAATTTCTGGAGCTTGCCCCTCCCATTATCTCACTGTGCTGAAAATAGATTGGTAGAAACAATTTTCTAGGCGGTACTTGATGCTGAACACGAAGCCTGATTGGACGGTGACAAAAAGACAAATAGTCGGAGAAAAACAATGTTGATCCCACCCAGAAGATTTTCTATAGCCTGTTACAGTGGATTCCGTGCGTTAGGGGGCAGCCCGACCATGGAAATGTCGTACATGTAATCAGTGTGGTCAAAGGTTTAAGGACACTCTGTTTGTGCTCATACTTTTTCTTTGTTTTCGTTTTAAATTCAAGATCAGTAGACTGAACAGTAGTCACTGAGACCAAGTAACAATCATGGTACACAAATACTCCTAAATACTCAAACTTTCTCAAACAGTAGCTCACAAAGTGTGAAGTCAGAAAACAGTACTTTTCCTAATGCTGCATTATTTATGTTACATTAGCCTCAAAAAGCAACAAGTCATATCAGAGTATAGTACTAAATCCCTGAAGCAAATGGCTGATTTGTAATGTGAATGTTTATTTGTAAGAGTAACAAGAAGCTATTTCTTCTTTCAAAATCTGTGGATTAAGCACCTTAATGTGCATTCAACTTTGTGGCTTAATTTTTATTGCAAAGGGCATTTACTGCTGGGGCAGCAGTCGTGTGGTGGAATGAATGAGGACCCAAGATGCAGATGGCAGTGGAGATGCAGGTGGAGATTTATTTACAGTGAAAAAACCGAAGGTGAGGGCAGAACTGAACATAAACCTAAACTGGGAAAACTAACACAAACAGAGGACACGAGGCGAGGAACAGAGAGACACAGAGGGGACACAGCTGGAACTAATAGGCATAACGAGACACAGACCTACAAAGTAAAACAGTAAACACACAGACTGTTTTACAACACAAAACTCGGGGACCCGAACAGAGCACAGAGGGAGACACAGGTAGGGATAATAAACACAACAACCAAACCCAAAGAACTAATACAAAATCAGAATAAACTAGAAAATAATAATAATAAACTCAAAGCGCTGGGTCACCGACCCAGGACCATGACAGAATTTGTGCTTGCTGGTGTTAATACTGCTGTCGCCTTCATGAATATGAATAATCGTACTGTGTATAAATTACCTGTATAAATAAACAGGTATTAACGTATAGGTATGGTAGAATGGCTGACATCTGCAATATTTTCATAGGGGTAATCAGCATTATACTACACGCATATCACCAGCTGCCATCAAATTACTTGCATAGATTGTAGTGCTCATGGGTGGAATTACTGCTGTGCTTGTGATTTTGAGTGGGACAGTTCAATGCCACATTATCACAGTAAGCCACAACTCTATAAGGATTGAGAGAGTCCAAAGTTCCGATGGGTAATAAGAGATCTTTTGGTTACATTTTCACTCACCTGTATCTCCTTCAGCCTGCACAGGTCTCTGTGCCAGACTGCTTCTCTCTTTGAACCCAGCTTCCAGACTCTCTTTTCCTCTCTTTCTGCTAGCAACTCCATTCTTTGAACATGACTAAGGGGGAGAATAGTATCCCTGTTGATGACTACTTTCAGGACCGGGGTCCAACTGTCACATTCAGCAACCTTCTCTACTGTGTTCAAGAAACAAAGTTCTGCCACAAGATAGGTCCCGAAAAGATCATCCTCCATGATGTGAGGTAGGACATGCTGGTTTTATGCTTTTATGCTCCTTGACTTGGATCCACTTGAGTTCATATTTATTAAGCAGTGTCACTGAATGGTTCGATGAATATGAAAATGATATCAATAAAATATGATGGCAGTTGCAATCACCAGATCCCAACTACTTAAACGCCTAAGACTTTGGGTCACATTGGTCAGTATCTTTGAAAAGAATGGGGTTTACCCCTCAAGTAGATTTCTAGAGACCTAATGTGCCATGACTAAGGAATACTGAGGTGCAGTGAGTCTGTTCTAGTGACATGTTTTGGTCTATCACCTTGCTAAGTCACTTTGTGTTGATTTTTCCTTTAATTCTTCAATGTGTACAGGTCAATCAGGCAATAAAAGTGTAAATAACATTAGTTTTCAGTTGCAGCTCTACTTTTTCAATATGCTGTAACTTAGCATGCTAAAAGTACACATGTATGTGTTTGGCCGTAGCATTTTATTTTCATAGCATTGTCATCTTATTTTATTTTCTGCATTTTGCAGAAAGCATTGAAAGAAATGAACAGTATAACCTCCAATGTTTGAGTAGAAAGAATGTATCTTGTGGATTATGTATTAAGGATCACTTAAGCATTGCATGACTTGCTGCAGTGGGATCATAAGACCGGGGATGAATGCCATCATGGGTGCCACAGGAAGCGGTAAAACATCGTAAGACATTTCCTTGCAAATACACAGTCAGTAGTTTATAAGCATGAACAGGCCAATGATGTGTTTTTTATCCTCATCGCAGACTCCTGGATGTACTTGCAGGGAGGAAAAATCCAGCTGGACTGCGTCAGGGAAATGTATTGGTGAACGGCAAAGTCGTCACGTCTGACCTGAGGCTCACCTCTGCCTATGTGGTTCAGGTACACAGATGCAAACATATGCATATTTTTTAACATTACGCACTGGTGAGTGGTTTATCTACATCGCCCTTTTGGTTCCAGGATGATATTCTGATGGGGACTCTGAGCGTGAGAGAGAACCTGCTTTTCAGTGCCAACTTGCGTCTGAACCCTAAGGATCACTCCACAGCAGATAAACACCAGCAAGTAAACACCATCATAGAAGACTTGGGCCTTACAGACTGTGCTGACACTAAGGTACAGAGCACCATGCACAAACTACTTTTTTCAAACTGTAGAGGAAATATCAAAAAATGTTACAGTATTTTATGCAAAATAACTTATCATTAGTGCTTTTTAAATCCTATTACTTTGAGACCACAGTTCCAACTAAACTGTATATAATCTTTACAAAAATACATTGAAGTTTGGTGTTTTGGTGTAACTTACATACAAGAAAAGTTACTCTCCCATTTTATTTTGAAAAATCAAACTTTATAACAGACATATCACTCTAGTTTGTCCTTTTTGCACATTTTAGATGCAAAGCAAGTTTTGCGTGTGTGTATTCAGATAGGCACGGAGTTTCTGCGTGGTGTATCAGGAGGGGAGAGGAAGCGGTGCAGCATTGGGATGGAGCTCATCACTTCTCCCTCTCTGCTGTTTCTGGATGAGCCGACCACTGGCTTGGATTCTAACACTGCAAACTGCATCATCGGTCTACTACACAAGTACAGCGCAGCTACTTAACTATCACTCATTACACACATACACAAAAGACACAAATAACACAAAACTGAAGCACGCTGTATAAAATTAGGTAGAGTCAAACAGCAGTGTGCTGTTCATTGCTATCTTTAGTTCACATTTACACTATGCTGGTGTTTCTGGTGTAAATGATCTCTTTATGTCACCATCTACTGCCGTCTGTGTAATAAAAATGTCCAAAAATGTATCAAGGTTGTCCAGAAGAGGCAAGACTGTGATCTTCTCCATCCACCAACCCCGATACTCCATCTTCAAACAGTTTGACCACCTCACACTGATGCATAAAGGGGAGGTGGTGTATGCAGGAGCAGCAGACCACGCCCTGATGTACTTCACAGACCTTGGTATGTAATGCATGAGTTTGTATAATTACTGTAAAAGTTGGAAGACTTTGACTGAGAATCCTATAAAAAATTATGAGCAGTTGAATACCAAAGGGAAGTATACAGTATATGAGCTGCTGAATGAGGTCAGAAGTCAGGGCACGACTTAAGTCCTGTTTTATATTTATATGTTCATACTTAACTTTGTTCTACAGTGTGAAAATGATCTGAAATTATTTAGATAATCCAGCCCCTGCAGCCCTGAACTGGGTTCTTGGATTCATGGATGGATGTAGCACTTCCTCAAATCCAGATTTTGTATGCTTTTAAAGTTGAATGAGGTTTTATCAGTATGTCTGTGTGTGCTTTGTACAGGCTATCAGATTGAGCCTTTCAACAATCCAGCTGACTTCTTCATGGACATCACAAATGGAGAAACAAAATCAACAGTACAATGGGACATGGCAGGTAAGTAATAAATCACAGTTAAAAAATGTTCTCCTGCTTCGCTTCTCCAACCACCAACTACTTTTTGCTGAGAGACACACACAAAGACAACCTTCTAAAATAGACAAATCACTCTTTGTAACACCAGGTAAATATCCAAGCATGGTTTGGTGCTTTGTGAGTAAGAAAAAAAATCAATGTTGGATAAAGTTATTGGTGAAGTTACAGTTTTAGACATGTCGGTCACAGATTGCTCCAACAGCATTTCAAAAACTATATTCTACAATGTTTTTGCTTCATAACACAACCTGCCACATACTGAGCGGCTATAAAAGCCTCACTTATTACAAACCAAGCTCGTGTTTGTGCAGCATGTTTGAACTTTGAGTTGGGAGGCAGCTAGGTTAACTTAACGTGACGTAAAGGAAGGTTTGTGTTATGTAACCAAGCACTTCTGGAGTAATTGCTCAGTTTTATATCTCCAAACCCATCTCACTTAGATTTCTTGGGTGGCTGTTACAAATCCATGTTTTTATTATGCTGTCCTTAACTTGACACCGTGATTTCCTCTCTCACCCAAGAGGATTGCAAAAACCCCTTAGCAATAAAGTATCAGCAGTCCCAGCTGTACCAGAATATGATGGAGGAGCTGGACCATGTGAACCAGAGCATTGGTGACGGGGTCACAGGTGAAGACAAGCCGCCCAACTACGCCACCTCTTTCTTCTATCAGGTGAGCAAATCGTCAGTTGCAGAGAACATTTTTTAATTTTAAAATGATAGGAGATTATTTTCTGGTTGTTGGAAATCTCAGGTCTCATTAGTTTAATGATTAACAGAAGCAGAAGTGAGTTTATTAGGTTATGTCACAGAGTTTACGAGCCAGCTGTTATCTCAGTGTGCTTGGCTGTGTGCTGATCCGACTCAGTTTTACTGTCTACTCATAAAAAATGTTGATAATTATCCTCTTTGTGTTTGTGTGTGTGGTGCATCTGTGTGTGCGTGAGCTAGATGCGTGTGGTGTGCGGCAGGACAGTGTTGAACACTCTGAGGAACCCTCAGACCTCCTACGCCCAACTGGCTCTCAACATCTTCTTCGCCGTTCTCGTGGGACTCATTTATTACCAAATGCCCCTGACACTGCCCGAGGCTTTACAGAACAGGTACACAACAGTCTGCCTTGTTTAATTCAGGGTATCTGCTCCATTTTCACCTCTGTTTTCCACATAATATAATTTAAAATGTTTTTAACCGTGTATTGTTGTAGGGAATTATTGCAGGGCAGCTATTGTGAAGGCCACTTGGTTCCAGATAGCCAAATAGTATTTGCCCACCTCCTGATTTTCATATTTATTTGCATATTTGTCGCACTTGTGTTTCCGATCGTCAAACAAATTTTAATGTTAGATAAAGATAACCCGAGTAAACACAAAATGCAGTTTTCAAATGATGATTTTATTTATTAAGGGAATAATCTATCCAAACCTACATGGCCCTGTGTGAAACAGTGATTCCCCCCTAAACTAATAACTGGTTGTGCCACCCTTGGCAGCAAGACATGCAATCAACCATTTGCGATAACTTCTAATGGTTTTTTTTTTTACAGTGCTATGAAGAAATTTTGGCCCACTCTTCTGCACAGAATTGTTTTAATTCAGCCATGTTGGAGCATTTTACACCGTGAGTTGTCTGAGGTTTATGGTCATGCCAAAGCATATCAATCTGATTTAAGTCCAGACTTTGACTAGACCATGCCAAAACCTTCATTTTGTTTTTGAGCCATTCAGAGGTGGACTTTGTGGTGTGTTCTTAGTCATTGTCCTTCTGTATAACTCAAGTGTGCTCGTGAGATTCGGGGCATGAACTGATGGTGACACATTCTCCTTCAGGATTTTTCTGGTAGAGAGCAGAATTCATGTTTCCATCAATTACAGCAAGCTGCCCTGAAACAGAAAAACAGCCCCAGACATCACACTACCACCACCATGTTTGACTGTCAGTATAATGTTCTTGTCATGAAATACTATGTCACTTTTATGCAGATGCAACTGGACTCAAACCTTCCAAAAAGTTCAGCGTTTGTCTCATCAATCCACAGAGTATTTTTGTGGTTAGGGTTTTGTGGATAATCAAGATGTTTTTTGGTAAATGTGACACAAGCATTTGTGTTCTTTGTGGTCAGCTGTTTTTTTCTACTTGACTCCCCCATGGATGCCATTTTTTTCCAGTCTCTTTCTTATTGAATCATGAAGACTGAGCTTAACTGAGACAAGTGAGACCTGCAGTTTTTTGGATGTTCTGAGGGGCAAATCATTTTCACACAGTGTCAGGGAGGTTTAGATAGTTTATTTCCCTCTTAATAAATGAAATCCTGAATAAATGAATGAGATCCCGAATACAAGCGGCGGAAATGGGTTTCCTCCGAAGGGTGGCTGGCCTCTCTCTTAGAGATAGGGTGAGAAGTTCGGCCATTCAGAAGGGGCTCAGAGTAGAGCCACTGCTCCTCCACATTGAAAGGAGCCAGCTGGGGTGGTTCGGGCATCTGGATGGATGGATAAATGAAATCCTGCATTTTACATTTACTCTGGTTATATTTGTCTAATGTTAACATTTGTTTGATGACCTAACACATGTAGGTGTGACAAATACTTTTCACAGTAATGTATCATGGCTGACATGTTCTTAAATTTTTAAACCATTGTCTCTTTTGTCTTTTAATGGCAGGAGTGGAGCGTTCTTCTTCCTTATCATCAACATGGTGTTTGGGAATCTTTCTGCTGTTGAACTCTTTATAAATGAAAGGGCGATCTTCATGTGAGTGAGACATTAAGCTTGTGTGTGCACTTTAGAAGTGTGGCTTGTGCTATTCTGTATTTTTCTTCAGTCAAAGCCAAAGCTGCTATATTCTTAAATCCACCATAGTTACAGAGATGATAAACCATAAAAACAAGGCATGTAGTTTTGTTTTCATAGAGGTTACACAACATTCCAAAAACAACTGGACATTGCGATTTTTATTCATTATTACTCAAGTCAGAGAAAATAGTTCATTTGTTATACAGTGTTTTCAGCTGTGGTTCACTACACATGGCTAACTATTGCACAGGGACCCCTTAAAAGAAAGAGCCTTTTACAAGAACCCAATCAGATTCCTACAACCAATAAAGCACTCTTGTGTCCGTCCAAAAGGGTCGCTGGCACCATATGTACTCTAAAACTTCTCAACATATAATTCAGACCTGTTGCATAGCAATAAACAGAAACATACTTTGGGAAAGTTGGGTGATCCCTGCAGTAGTCTGGAAAATGCAGCAGTACTCTGAAGACAGAAGGGACTAGAGCAAAGTGATTAATCCACAGTCTTTAATTTTTCCAGCAGAGCCAGTCATGCTCTGTTGGCTATATTTCATTTACAGTAATGCATTCACAAAGGACTACAAATAAATCCGGAGCTCTAACCCTACCTAACTCTAACTTTGACCCTGAAACTGAGTCTTAGCCCTCACACAGGCCTTTAAAGAGGTGTGAAATGAAACAAGCTGGCCTCTCACTGATTGTAATGGAGAAAACTCTCACAAGAATAGCTGTACAAGTAAACAGAATAATTTTGTTTATGTGTTTTTTCATCTTAAAGGTGACAAATGATTTCTATCACTTGCTCATATTGTTGGGAAGAGCCACTGGTGAGAAAGGTGTTACCCACCATCTGCCTGCAACACACACATTTAATTAGTGTGTCTGTTTTGTAGTCCTTAGGCTTTATGACTGCCTGCATGAGACATATTTTTTGGACATTTGTAAATTGTAACTATGACAAAGTAATCTGGGTTACGCTCTGTCTGCAAGGACTCTGGACTAGAGCCCCGTTAAGAGAGGCAACATAACCTCATTAATACTCATCAGCTAATTCATCTTGGCTGCTGTTCGCAAGAAAACCAAACTCACAAAGCAGTCATCTCAGGGGCTGGAAAAAAACCAGCCAATATGCCAAAACTGCAGTTCCTCTAGCTGCCACTTGGGGCTCTTTTCAAAAGCAAGTCAATCCCTGTAGATGTTGCTGTTAAAATAGACTTCACAGCAGTAATTAACATGTTTATAGTCCTGTGAAAATTAAAAAAAAAAAAATGTTTTCGAGTTTATAGATAATTGACCTCCTCATGATATCTGTACTGGGAGTAATTGTTTTGTATAACACATACATTTAAATTGCACTGAGGCTTTTCATTATTAAAAGCATAGCTGGGTGTCAGCAAGTGATAGGTGGCTGCCTGTTGTAGTCGATAGTTAACTGGACCAGGATGTCCTGACCAAGTGTGTGGTGTTGCTGCCTTTTAAAGCATTTTTTTAAAAATCCAATCGTCAATGAATTAGCGTGAGCTTAATTTTAGAAGAGGTGCATGCTTATGAATTGCATCACACTTTGATATAAAATATACCTAAAAAAATATGTCTGTTTTTCAAATTGTCAGTGAATCTAACCCTTGTCACCCTCTCACATTGTTTTTGAGTTTATGTTTTTTTCCCTGTTAATGTTTGTTGCAGTCATGAAAACTCTAGCGGCTATTACCGTACCTCCGTCTACTTCCTGTCCAAGATCTTTGCTGATCTCATCCCCAATCGCATGATTCCCATCATTGTGTTTTCAGCAATTGCCTACTACATGATGGGTAACATCATCCTTGCATTCAAGCAGACATACACATACAAAACACACAGTGCATCGTATGATGAAAGATGTTCTGATACAGTCAGTTACCAAGTACAGAGAGGAGCTGCTGCTGTTTCATTCACATCCATGAAATGTCTTATTTAGGGCTAACTCCAAATCCACAGAGTGGTTCTGCAGTATGAGTGAGAGTTTGGATGCAGCAAATTAGTGAATAAGGAAACAGCCCAGTTCCTTCTGAACAGGCTGAGCCTCATCTCAACGGTGTTCCAGTTTTGATGAATAAAATCTGGATCCCCATAATATACTTCCTAATTAATTGAGCCGCTGTTAATTACTTTTCATTTGGAAGCTTCCATTTGATCTCACTGCCACTGTGCCAGGAGCAGCCCGCTCAATAATTTCCTGTCTTCCTGTGTGCACGTGTCCACCATTCCTTCAGGGTTGAAGCCTGCATTTGAGACGTTCCTCTGTTTCGCTCTGACCATGTCTCTGGTCAGTCTGGCAGGAGTTGGTCTGGCCTTCCTCGTCTCAGCGAGCGTTTCTACATTTGCGATGGCAAACATCCTCATTGCTTTGCCCTTCGTCTTCATGATGGTGAGATGCTAAGACTCATATATGACATGTACAAGAGAGGAATGGGCACTTAAGAGTTTCATTCCCTCTTTATGTTTCAGGTCTTTGGTGGTTTTCTCGTCAATCTCAACGCCATGCTGAGCTGGCTCTCTTGGGTGAAATGGATCAGTATCTTCAAATATGGATTGGATGTAAGACACAGAAAGCAAGGGAGGAGGATTTGTGTGTGAGAATGAGACCACTGGGGCTGAATGTGCCTTTATGTGAAGTGAGGAGGTTGTTCAGCCTGATCTCTTTGTCTCTCTTTCTTAGGCTCTATACATTAACGAGCTGAAAGGACTGTTTTTGTACAACAACAACACAGCGTGAGTGAAATAACGTAGCTACTGTTTAAAACTTATGCACACACATGCACACACAGATTAAATGTGTCTTTGTGTCTTGTGCTTCAGCATCTCAGGGGAATATTTCCTGGAACAGCAAGGTATCGACTACTCTGTGTGGGGCTTCTGGAGGAACGTGGTGGCCTTGCTGGGAATCATATTTGTCTGTATGTGCCTGGCCTACGTCCAGCTGCGACGAATCAACCGCTGGAAATGATGCCCATTCCTGTGTCAATAAGCAGCCGAGTATATTTCTTAGTAATTTAACAACAACAAAAAAAGCAACACTGGAGAGTTGTTTTATATAGTGCCACCAGACTGAGCTTTCTTTTACTATTATTTAATTTATTATTTCAGATCAATTTATACTGTAAAACATTACATTTAAAATCTTTTACTCACTTAAGCTCTAAAGTAGGGATGTCAGACTCATTTTACATCCCGGGTCACATGCTGCCCACATTGATCTTAAGTGGACCACACTAGTGAAACTCCTCTTTCTGTCATTGTAAAGACATCTAACTGTCCATTTAAAGTCCCTTGGAATATCATAGAAGACAAAACAAGTGCAATTTCAACAGTATCTCTAAGTTTTTTGCATGATAAAGAAATGTTGTCAGAGTAGATGGAAGAAACCTGTCAGCACAAATAAAACAAAAAGTGTTAAAGAAAAATTTGGTTTAGCTCATTGCTCAGACTCTCCTGTAATTACAAAACTGAAAGTTTTTGTTAATTCTCAGAAAATATCGTATTTGTTTATTTTTTACATTAAAAAAATGATATTTCTAAAGAGACAATGAAAAACATTAATTTTTTCTGTCATTTAATTCCAGGATGTTCGGTTCATCTGGACTTTGAGTTTTCAGTGGGAGAAACATTTTGTCATTTCTTAAGAAGTCACTTGGATGAGTGAGGAAATATTTCTCCCACTGGAAACATAACCTCCAGATAAACAACTTTCTGGGATTTGCTTACCTTGATGATTGAGCTTGCATCAAGACTTTCATTTAATTGTTATATCTTGTGTAATGACTTCAGTGTAAAAGTCCAAAATTACGCCCTCCTTTATGGGCTCAAATTGTGGTCATAAATATTTTGTACTTGTAAATCAGGATTTGTATGTGTAAAAAGAATTTGTGTGTGCGTAAAAAAGATTTGTATGTGGACCGCAAGTTACAAGTAAGAATTTTGACCCTATTTTTCTTCCTTTCATCTGATTGGCCAATGTCATGTCAATCACAAATTTAACTATCCAATCGGAGAACAGATGGGTTTGGCTGTCAGAGGGGCGCTTTTTTTTTTTTTTAAAATGCAGATCCTTGAAGGGTAATACAGTTTGAAGCTGGAGGATCTCTATATAAATTTCTGATAGAAGCTAGGTCCCGTAACTTTCAGTAGCTGTTGAAAGGATAAAGTTGTGGTATATCAGTGGTTACAAATACCATTATTACTTTAGGATTAGTTTAACACAAAGTCAGGGCTGACCCGGGAACATTGCTGTGAGTCACAGTGCTAAGCATAAAGGTACTTTCACATCGGACACAGGATGTGCTGCTAATGCTAACTAAAAGCAAAGGATCCAGAATCTGTTGCGCTGGCTGCTGAACTCTGTAGGTATGCTATGCCACATGTATGCTAATTCATAACGAATAAAGCTTTGTAACTATCCCCACTAGTGAAGACTGTAATTTCCAAAACACTGCAAATCCTGATTTACAAGTACAAAACTGATTTACAAGTACAAAATATTTATGACCTCAATTTGAGCCCATACTCCTTCACATCTTCCTCAACCGTCCTGTGGACTGGAGTCGAGTCTTTGCCCAGCCAATGCTGGCCCTTGGCCTTGTGATTAAGGGCCCTGCTCTATAGCATTAACCATCACACGTGTTGTAACATTTGACTCCCAGGTGGATAAGCTGATATACTATGCGCACTTGGTGTGTGCACGAGGAAATGTCTGACAACTGCCAAGCCAAGATCTTAAATCCGTAGAAAGCTACTTAGTGCTTTCTTAGACAGTGTTGGTTACAAAAACAAAAGTACAAATGATTTATCTTTAAAAAGTTTTAAAAGTTTCCCTGTTTTTAACTTATTTATTTCTTTTTTTTAATGAATGCAAGTCTTACAAAACCTGATACTGATCAAATGACGGTAAAGGTGCAAACTGCTTAGCTGTGAAATTTAAAGTGAGGGCACAGAAGACGAAGGAAAAGCATTAAAAATCAAAGTAAACGCTGACTTTCCCTTTAATTTCACTTCATCGGTTACTCTTCTGACATTGCATAACTGCGGATAAAGTGTCATCTTGTGCGAGATCTTTATCAAAGCCATTAGAGACGATCCTGTGACGTGCCAATCCTCCTGAGGCTCGTGCATCACTCTATACATTACACATTGCAGCAGCTGTGTTGCTCTGTGCACTGCACCTCATAGCGCATGCTCGGGCAGTCAGCGAACAGTTGTGTGTTCTCATCCTTGCACATTTGCACCTTATTAGAAAGCCATGTGTCAATGAAAATATATATATTCCACAAAATATTTCAGTGGATCTTAACACCCAAGGCTCAAAAACACAAAATAAAAATAAATAAATAATTTTTTTTCTGCATACAGCCCTTGTAGTTGTAATCCAATAGTATAAAGGGAAAGCCACGACACCATCATGCTAAATGACATATCACGTCATAGTTTTTATCCTAGAAATATGTATGAGGGAAACTTGACAGTTACCATGACAACGCGCATTTAATCCCGGGCGCTCGCTCATTTCCAGTCACCTTCAGAAACTTTTCACGCTGCTCGCGCTCCGACTCAGCCTGTTCCCCGCCGTCATTGGTGCGTTTTCCAGCCCACGTAGCCACTCTGTACATTTCAGCACCACGCGCTCATCCACGCCGTAGTTCTCCTCTTCCTCGTACTCCACGTCGTCGTACTTGTGCCGCTCATTCAAAAGGGAGATTTTCAGAATTGAGTTTATGTCTCCGAGCTCAGCGTCAGTGCTGTTTTTAGCGGGGACTCTGCCGCTGTGAGAGCCGTTTCTCTGCCTTTTGGGCACGTTTTCCTTCCTGCGTCGGGACTCCGTGGCTCCTCCAGGAGCCAAGGTGGATCCACTCGCGGGATTTCTGGCGGCTGAACGTTGCCGGTGTCTCTCGCTGTTTCTCCGCTGCAGCAGGAGGACAGCCTCGGGTGTGAGAGTCAGAGTGAAACGGACCTCCTGCTGATCCTTGGTTCTCACAGGCTTCACCTGTGAGTCACTCTTTACAGAAGTGTGACCGGAGTGTTTGTGCTGCTGTCTTTTAGACAGACTCTCTGAGCTGGTGACAGGAGAGCTGCCTGTCTGGGATGAAGGCAGCGAGCCTTCCCTTCTGTTTGCCCCTGACACTCCTTTAATTGTTGGCAGATTACTCCTGGGCTGACTCTTCTTCCCCAGCTGTTTCAAGTTCAAAGCCAGCCTCTCCTTCACTGAGCCGCCTTTGTCTTCTTTCAAAGCTTTGGTCGCAGCAGATACAGATGAAGTGTTGTTGGTGGGTCTCTCCTTCCCAGCGAGTCCTGACACGGAGCGTGCGATGGACACTGGCGGTATGAAGGGCATTTTGGCAGCGCACAGCATCAAGTAGGAGAGGAGTTCACTTTTGCTTGTGAAGTGTCGAAAGAAAAAAGAAGAGAGGACTAGGGAGGAAAGTGATTTCCTGACCGAGTTGAGATACTCTGATGCATCTTCAGCCATGCAAGGGTCAGCTGGCTGCAAGTGCGTCACTGCCTCACGGATCCACCAGTGCTCCTCTACACAGGAATAACATTTCCTGATGCCTTATACCTGAGCTGTGAGTGGGAGGTTGTTGGCATGCTTTAAAAAAAAAAAAAAAAAGAAAGGGCTTGTATGATGCTCATTACCCTGAGGCTCAAACATCTAAAATAAACCTACACCTCTAATCCTCCAGAGTGATTAGTGAGGGCACGTTTACTATGCACAGTACAGGTGCACATGCAGGCCTAATCCTCGCTGGATGTTTGGATGTCCGTGGATGTGCAGTGAACAAACTATGCAAACAAAGGTCACTTGAAACATTAAGCTTTTCTCCCTGCTCTGCATTTTAAATAAAACAAAGAAATAAAGCATGAAAGAGTGGCACAGAACACATTTATTTAATAGGATTGTTTCACAATTTGATTAAAACATTTAAAATATCGAATTTTACACGACATGAACTCACGTGCTCTTATGTCTAAACATGCATTTGACTCGAGCAATTGTGTGTTCACTCGCAGCACCGCTTCTTGTGCACGTGAAGAACCCGTCGACAGCGTGGACAACTGTGGTAGGCGTCCTTGAAGTGGTTTACAAAAAATGGAATCAGGCAGCAGCCGAGCACCAACCTGTGAGGCGGAAAGAACCACACGCTGATCTCTGACTTTTTAGAAATCGAATGTGTGATCGATGCTGGGGTACAAAAAACAACCAGACTGAAGTGTTTAAATGCCTCTCACCCGCATAACACAAACACAAGACACATGAGCCACGCAAAAGTCCCGGCTTTAAAGGTGACCTCTGTGGTGACCCGAGTCCTGCAGGAGGGGCAGGTTGCCAGACCTGGAGAGCATCGCAGCTCAGCTTCATAGCTCACAAACTTTGCCCTCGGTGTACGTAAAGGGGCATCATACACTGTTGAGAAGAGGTTAAAAATGAATGCTGACATGCAACCTGAAGGGGATTGCTGCTTTTTTTTTTTTTTTTTTTTTAAATGTAAAACTGCAGAGGGGAGGAAAAAAAATCAGCAGCTTAAAGTAATAAAATATTAAGCTATGTTTAAACTTAGCAGTGAGCAAAGAAAATGTGACATTACATATTCAAAATGGAGGTAGAAGAGCCTGTACCTGGTACAGCTGAGAGAATATTGTTGGGCAAGCAAACTCCAGAAGACGAGGAAGGCGGTTGTGGTGGCTGTGCTGGTGGTGGTGGACGGGTGAAAGGTGAGTGGACTTTGTAGACTTTGACATCTTGATCCGATTTACAGTTCTCTGGAAAAATGGATACACAGTGAGGTTTTTGTTTTTTTCAACCACAGGAAAACAGACTAAGCAATGCTTGAGACGAGAGGTTATTTTTACCTGGTAAGAAGTATGGCGTAGGTGCAGGAAACAGCTTATCCACATTTGATTCCATTTAAAAGGCCTGAGGGAGCGTGAGAGGAAAAACAAGAGAAAACTCCTAAAATGTGCCTCCTGTGTTTGCGTCCAGCAGGGGTTCATCAGCAGATGTACCAGGTGCTGTTAATTGAATTTGCCTCTGATTGGTTCAAGAAGGTATTACCCATTGTTCAATAGCACCATGAGCATGTTAAGCAGGTAGAAAGGTCTTTCAGCACTGGGGCAAACCTTCCCCCAAACAGCCATCTTGCTTAGTTTTATTCCACTGGAAATTGGTAAAAAAAATCAAATTTTATTTTTTAACACCAAAGATAATCTGTTCTTTATGAGTAAGACCAGATGTGCTCTATTATGCAAAATAGAGCTCCTCATTTCTTTGGATGCTTATCCTTATCAGGGTTGCAGGGAGGAGCCAATCTATGATTTTACTGCATTAACAGTGTATTTGTGATCATTGTCATGCTGAAAAATGAAGCCAAAAAAATGCCAATCAGATACTTAACAGACTCTACTGACTTCCAGCATATTAATGAGGATTTGGCCAAAAGCTTCACATTTGGATTCATCACTCCAATAAGACCTGGTGCCACTGATTTTCTGTCCAGTTCTTGTATAATTTGGCATACTTCAACCTTTTCTCTTCCTTAAGAATGACATCTTGATCAGATACTGTTTATTTGCTATAGATGGTTTTTAGGCCTACTTCTTCTTTTGTCCTTCACTTGTCCAGTTTCCTGAAACATTTTAAGAACACACTGCTTATCATGCAAAGATATGCCAATTTTTCAGCTAAGAGGTCTTTGTTAATCCTTTCTTTGGTGGAAAAATACTGAAAAAATGAAAATTCATCTCAAACTGTGCTTTTGGCAATTTCTATAGTTTCAACTAAAGAAACTGGAATAAATTGTGTGTGTGTTTTGTGCCAGACTACTAGTAACAGTGCTTAAAGGTACAATTTAAAATTGTTTCTTCCTAAATTATCTGTTAAGTTTAGACACAACACTGGTTCATACCTTTATTTAGAAGCCTTTTTATTATTAAAGGTTTCTTAGGTCAGCATAAAGTGGATTAATAAAAGGAAAAAAATCAGGCATCAGGTACAAAGACTGAAAATAAGTGAAACAGCAGCCAATGCCCAAAGAAAAAGCCTGGATCACTATTGCTCAAGACCACTTTAAAAAGATGACATGAAAATCTGGCTCATTAAAAGCTAAATACAGAAAAACTAGGGGTGGGTCAAGACTTTTACAGAGTACCATAAATATGAATTTAAAACCTGGTTTTAAAATTCCGAGTCGGTGATTCTGTGTTTTGGCACATTCACACATTATCAGACAAAACACTTAGACCATCTAAGCCTGATGAAGTCCTCTAGTCGTGTTTAATACAACACTGATACAGCGGCCACAAGTCTGTGCTGTTTTGTAACCGTTTAAAGTACTCTGGGTAAAGCACTAGAGGAGCTCTTCTCGGGCTAGGAGTAGCGTGAGATCTAGCGACGTGAACGAGGTTATTCACTTGAATGTAACAGCTAGCGTAATGATGCTAAGCTAGCTGTCAGCCTGGCATCCACGGGTTTTGCTGCCGAGTTTTAGCTACCGGATGCTCCCGGTCGTATCCTGCTGGCCGTCTTGACATTCCCCTCAACATTCCTGGACGAATTCGTGTCGACTGACCAGAGTCCGCGAATTCAGGTCCACTCCTAATCTAACCTTTCCCCCCGCTAGCGTGATTTAGCTCACCGGCTAACAAGAGTTCAACACTCGGGAGAACCGGACTGACGAGGTAAGTTAGCATACGGAGGCTAGTGGGATGGACAGGCTAATGGTGTAGCTGTCACCGGGAGTAAAGGCTTCTTGTACGAGGAAAAAATAATCTTAGAAAGGAGGCCTTCTGGTAAGCGTGTGGACACAGTCGTTGTCATTATATCCCTCAAAATCCCCCATCTTGCTGTTAGGCCTGTGTAACACCGGCGAAATGTGAGCTAGCAATTTGATTGACTTGCTAGAAACGTTTTGCTAATGTTAATTTACCGAGGGAAGCAGCTGACCTAGTAATGGTAATATTACCGGAGCTAGCTTAGCAAGTCCGTACTGGTTTAGAAGAATGTTGTACGTCTGTTTGGGGCGAAAAAGGACTTAAGTGAAAGTCAGCTTGCTAACGTTAATTTGCCATCATTATTTAAGATAAACTAGTAAAGAAAACTTCTCGGTGACAGGGTTTATCTAAAGAATCCAAGCTAGCGGCTAACACGTACATTACGAGTTAGGGTGCTTTAAAAGTTAACAGTTAACTAGCTGTCCTATGTGAGCAGTGAACCAGCAGCTTCCATTATGTATGCTGTAATGTGTGTAGTTTTTAAGTCTACCGAGACATCGTTCTGGTCTCCTGCTGGCTGGGAGTGTGTTTGCCGTGTTTTGCTTTGCTTTGTGAGTTTTTGCTGTGTGTTTTTGCTTCGCAGAGTTCAACTTAAGGACCACACCCAAACATGTCCCTTCATCAGTTTCTGTTGGAACCCATCACCTGCCACGCATGGAACCGCGACAGGACACGTAAGGCTCCGAGACTGTAGCTATGAGAAATGCTCACTTTAACACAACACATTTCAAGGTTAAGGTCTTAAAGTCTTTGTCTTCTTTGCGTGGTCAGATCACAACTACAAAGAATGCTGTTAGAGCAATTTCATCTGAACAGAGATAAGATTGACTAAACAAAATGTTTATTTTGGGTAACACAGGTTGGAATTTGGCATGTATCAGAAAACTGGTCTAACTTGTTTGTTATCTGTGTGCTCATCCTGTTAACCAGCTGGTTTCTTCTGTTTTGTTTTCCTTCAGAAATTGCCATTAGTCCCAATAACCATGAAGTTCATATCTACAAGAAGAGTGGCAACCAGTGGGTTAAGACCCATGAACTGAAGGAACACAATGGCCATATAACAGGTGGTTAATCAGATGTTTTTAAGACTGATCGTTTGTTTTACTTATTTAACGTGACGTTTCAGTCCACGTCTCACCCAACATGCCAGTAAAATTAATGTTTCTGAAGAATTCTTTAATAAGTAAAACCACAGCTAAGGTGGGATTGTGTGATCCTAAAGGGGTTTCTTTTTGTCTAAGCTATTAGTAGAGTTGTTAGTGACTGCTTATTGGCTGTGTTATAGGCATTGACTGGGCTCCCAAAAGTGACCGCATAGTGACATGTGGAGCAGACCGTAATGCCTATGTGTGGTCCCAGAAGGAGGGGGTATGGAAGCCCACACTGGTCATCCTCAGGATCAACAGAGCGGCCACCTTCGTCAAGTGGTCTCCATTGGAGAACAAGTTTGCAGTGGGCAGTGGTGCTCGACTCATCTCTGTCTGCTACTTTGAGTCCGAGAACGATTGGTGAGACTATTAATCCAGCAGTGGCATGTTTTAAATGCATTGATGTTCTGGTGAATGTTGTGAATAATGTCTTTCTTTTAAAGTGCAGCATTTAAGTTCAGTCTTGCCATTTATTTGAATTATTAGTGCATTATTTTGAGCCTATACGTGCAGACCAAACTGCTTTACCTCAATTTTCACACCTGCTTTAACAGGTCAGAGCAGCCACACAGCCTGTGTGAAACGCTTGTCTGAGGTGTGGCTTGAACTTTCATACAGAAGTGCGTCATCAAGAGTTGGGAGGCATGTCTCTCTCAGCAGTTACAGACTGTAAAAAATTCTGTTGGTAGCCACATTGACTTGCTACCAATATCATTACAGAAATGATACTTATCATTATAGTTATAATAAGGCTATACCTGTAAATGTCATGAACACAAAAGTAGAGTTGATTTTCTTTCGTTGGCATGTTCTGATAGCAGTTAAAGAAGAATGAGGGTGATACATGTGTGGTATGCAATCACAGCACAAACCCAGTGAAGGCTATAATTATGTGAGGACGTTAACAGAGCATTAGGTGAAGGGCAGCCTTTCTCTGGTGCTCTCTACTTATCTCTCTGGCGCAGAGAGAGTGCAGTGCTGCAAGGAAGTCGTCATGCAAATGTAGAGGTAGGGGGTGTGGTCCAGTTTAAAACAAACTGGGAATTGAATGTCTTCACCTAGTGTAAGAGCAAAGCGTTGCATTCCAACCAGCTGATGAAGATACACTCCCAGGATTAAAGAACTTGTTTTTTTTCCTCCACCCTGTACTTATTACTTCCCTTTTATTTTTGCTGTGCCTCATAATTGATGAGTCGTTTTTTGTTTTTGTGGGGTTTAAATATTTACATGTCCTGCTATAAAAACTTTGCTTCTTCATGTGGTTTTAGGTGGGTTAGCAAGCACATCAAAAAGCCAGTTCGCTCCACCATCCTCAGTCTGGACTGGCATCCAAACAATGTCCTGCTGGCTGCTGGCTCATGTGACTTCAAGTGCAGGTAAAAGATGGTTCAGGAGATGAAGATTAGAGTACTGAAAACTAGCTAGGCGGCTTTGTCCGGTTTCAATTTCTGTTTTTCATGCTGTCTTCCCCCCCGCCTCCTTGCTCATCTCTCCCTCTCTGGTCTCTAGGGTGTTCTCAGCCTACATTAAAGAGGTGGAGGAGAAACCAGGCCCCACACCCTGGGGCAGCAAGATGCCATTTGGGGCTGTGCTAGCAGAATTTGGAGGAGCAGGTCTGACACCCCACTCCACCTTTTTTTATTATTATTTATTTATTTATAGCCTTGTCGATATTCTTTACAGTTGCTCTTTGAACTTACCAATTTGTGTGTGTTTTGTGCCTTCTTAGGTGGAGGGGGTTGGGTCCACTCTGTCTCTTTTTCAGCTTCTGGTAACCGTCTGGCCTGGGTCAGCCATGACAGTACTGTCACAGTGGTGGACAGCTCTAAGACTGCCAGGTATGTTTAGTTGTTACCTGTATTCTTCTAAAATACACATGGTTTACTCATTCTTTATATAAGAAGTCAGAATTAAAGCTGACTTCTTATATAAATATATATATATATTTATATATAATTATATAAACAATTATATATAATTGCGTCGCCTGATAGATGTTGGGTCTGAATGTCAGCACATCTCGTGAAATTAGAGTTGTCTCCACACCTGATTGTGGGATTTGACAGGTTCACTAACAGTGATTATGCAAAAAATGTAAAAAAAAACAAAAAAACAACAACAATCATCTCAAGTGAGTAAGTTACAGAAAATAATGCAGGGGGTAAAAACACAATTTGCACTTTGAATTCTTAACATTGACCACAAAAGGGCAAATGTTGTGGCCTTTAAAGCAAACTGAGTAATGCCATAAAGAGATTACCCTTGTTGCATAATCATAAAGCAGTTAGTGAAGTGAATCCATCCCAATCTCATCTGAAACAAAACCCTTTTCATTCATTTAAAATTATCCCACACTCATCGTGTTGCCAAAGGTACCCATCCCATATTTTTCTTTAATATATATGATTTTTTTTTTCTTTAGCTACAATTAATTTTGGGGTGTTTAAACTATAGTATTCAGTAGCCTGTGCCTGTGTTCTCTTTATCTTTTTAAGTGCAATCGAATCAGCCACTCGGACCATATTAATTTATTTTGTTTGTGTTTAGTCCTTCACAGCTGAAGACGGAGTTCCTTCCTCTGCTCAGTGTCATTTTTATTTCAGAGAACAGTCTAGTAGCTGCGGTAAGAATAAAGCATATGGTGGCTGCATGTTCCTTTGCACAGATTTATAGTGATCCAGGAGCGCTGTAGTAACTCTGCTGTCTCCCTCTTCAGGGTCACGACTGTTGCCCGATGCTGTTCCGTTGCGACGACGGTGGAGCGCTGACGTTTGTGACAAAGCTCGACCTCCCCAAGCAGAGCATCCAGAGGAACATCTCTGCCATGGAGCGCTTCAGGAACATGGACAAGAGAGCCACCACTGAGGACCGCAACACTGCCCTGGACACACTGCACCAGAACAGCATCACGTAGGTCACCCAGAAAACTAATGCACGCATGGGTAATGCAAACATTTTAATGGTAATTTTGGAGACTATATCCTATGGTGCAGTTGAATTATATTATGAATCATATTAATTTTAACCAACACCACATCTCCAAACTTTAACCTGTACAAAACACAGATGGGTTTTAATGTTGGGCTCTAGTATTTTAGTTCATCAATACTAGCTTGCTGGTAAATGAGCACTTAAAGTGTTGAATCAATGCTGTTAGGCATCACATGTTTGAGAGAACAGATGATTTTAGGAGCTTTCCATTGTTCTGCATCCACTTCTATTATTATTATTATTATTATTATTTCTATTCTTCATACATAAAAACAGGTTTTGCAACAACCTTACATACTCTGTTTGAAAAGTATATAGTCTGTGGTAAAGTGCACGCTTCATGTGGTTCTAGTGAGCAATCAGACATTGTGCAGACAAAATTGGGATGAGCAGTAGACACATGACTCATCACTCAACGTAAAATGCAGAGCCATATGCAGCTGATTTGAATTAATTCTCAGGTGATCTCTGGTGTCAGATGTGTTCAGCTTTACGTGTTTTCAAACAGGAAGCATTTTAATCTCCTCTAGGTCACAGGTCAGAAGTTTTATTTATGTAGTGCTTTTATTGTTTTAAGGTGTAGTTTGGCATTGCAACACTCAAATGTGACCAAGAGGACCGGCAGTAATTAGCTGATATTTTGAGATATATTCTGAGAAACAAGTTTGTTTACTTTCTTCAGTGTGATAAGATTATTCATGTTACTTTGGAAGTACAGTAAGTACGGAGCCCCGCAGGGGACATGGGAGAAAAAAAATTAAGACGGACTTTTGCGAGATCTCGCAAAGGTTTTAGCCGCATTCTTCGGAGGCCGCCAGGTCGAAGCCGACCGGGAGGTCGAGGCACGATGTGCCGGGAAAGCGGTGTTCCTCCCGGCTGTAGTAGGTCTCGACCTCCCGTTAGCTTCGAGATAGTGGGTGTCAGATCTCCGAAAACATCGGAGCACTTTTGCAAATATGTGATGTCTTGTAAACCGAGCAGGTATCTGACGTTTACACAACTACATTCACGCCTCAAAATATCTTAAAAGTGTATTTTGTGACCCAGAAAGAGAAATATTACAACTAAGTAGCTGCCGCCATTGTTGGAATTCAACTTTTGCGAGATCTCGCAAAAGTTTTGCGAGATCCCGAGTTTGTTTTGCGAGATCTCGCAAAAGTCCGTCTTAATTTTTTTTTCTCCCATGTCCCCTGCGGGGCTCCGTAAGTAAGAGCTCCAGACTTCAGAGTTTTGTTTTTGTTTTCCTCTAAAGAGTTTACTGCTGCAAAACTTGTAGGTCAAGTCAAAGATCAGCATCTTGAATGCTGTCGTAGCAATGTTTGCACAGAATGGAATCTACTCAGTCGTAATTTGCTAACACGCCTCAGCCTGTTTGCAGGGAGTGAATGTGGTGAAAGCAAGGACTCAAAGAAAAACAGGGACACAAGAGACACGCAAAAATATGTGCGAAGAAAGGCAGGTCTGATTTATATTTGAATATTGCACACAGTGTGAAATTGTGTCTGGTAAAGAGGTGTAAAACAACCAGGAAAAAATGATTAAAAGCACCTACTGAATCCATTCATGATGGTGCCGTGGTGTTTTCCACCTTATATGTGATATTTCAGTCACACCCACAGACTTCCCAAAGCCTTTTTGTCACCACTACCATTTAACTAGCAGCAGATAAGCATTTTAGCACATTTCCCACCAAGATCACAATGATAACAAGAAAGGCTTGTCAACATCATCACCTCTGTGTGTTTGTTTCTTAGCCAAGTGTCTATCTATGAGGGAGACAAAAGGGATTGTCGCAAGTTCTGCACCACAGGTATCGATGGAGCAATGACCATTTGGGACTTCAAGGTAAAAATGCACAGAAACAGTGTTCTGTTTTTTGTGAGTTAACTTTTTCTGAGTCTTCCATCACTAACTCTCTGTCATGTGTTTTCCTCCTCAGAGTCTAGAAGCTTCTATCCAGGGTCTCCGCATTATGTGAAGAAACCTTTTGAATGAACGGAGAGACGCTGCGGCCTCACTTCTCCCCCTTTTCCTCCCCTGCCCTCACCCCTCTTGCCCCTTTTCCGTCTCACCCCGGCCCTCCCTCCACTCCCGCGACGCAGCCAGTAACATACATACTTTATCGAGTGTCTGCTGAAGCACTGATCAGACCATAACACACTCTTGTGAGTGTGTGCTTACACTCACTCACTCACACACATACACACTCACTACACACGCTGAGCTGACGTGTGACTTCACTGTTGATTTTTTTTTTCCCCCATTTTGTTTGTTTTTAAACGAAGGTTAACCAGGTGTCAAAGTGGGAAGGTCCTCTGACACGTATTAGACGTGACGTGAAATGTGTGTTTTTATGTTCTCTAACCTCCTGTACCAAAAGTTGAACACTAAAAGGTGCATTTTATCCAAAAATCAGACTGTATTCCACCTCAGGCTAACCTTAACATGCTCTTGGAATATCAACATTTAGTAGACCAAAAGTAGACGTTTTACTGGAGGATAGTTCGTATTCTTCAGCGGGTGAATTTGTTATCACTAGGACCCGGGGTTACTGATATTCTGAGTACATGTTGTGTGTTGGCTTTTGGGAGTTGTACAGAATCTGATGGTGGAGAGAGAAAGCAGCTGTCTGAACTCTGTGTGGAGTGACAGCTGGCCAACACTAGGCTCTGTAGCTCCTACACTAAAACCACACAAGATGGAGGATTTCTATGTAACTGATCATGAGTAGACATGAAATAAAGATGAAATACATTTACAGTACTCAACTCAAATGACTGTGCTCTTCCTTTGTGTATGTGGACAGATGGTAGTTTGTGTGTCAAATTACAATATATAATCCATATTTCTGCTTGTCACACGTTAGTGAAGGCCCAGCTAAACGCAAATCTTGGAGTTTCTGAAAAATTCTGGAACATTAATGTTTCTCTGTGCGGATTTTTAGTAAACAAGGTTATATCTTCTTTCTGTCACCACAATGATTTTTACCTCATTTAGCCGAAGGACGGACGAACAAGTTGGGCATCCCTCCACAGTTCACTAAGATTGTTACTCCTAGAGTATTGTTCAGGTTTTACTGAAAAGTGTACGCATCGATCGCCTGTTGGGTCTTAAACTGTGCTGAAGGTTTATATTTGGTCCTTTCACCAGTTTCACAGGAATCAACTTCCCATCCTAGTATTTTAGTGAAACAGGATTAAGTTGTCCTGGATATGACTGTTTTCAAGACTCCTTGAATCCTCTGTGGATTTTTAATTCTCATTATTGTATTCAGTGCAACAATACAATCAAACCAACCAATACAATCAAATTTATTGCTTTCTTCCCCCATACTTTACCTGTTACAGTGAGCTGCAAATTGTGAAGAATCATCAGTGGGATGACGTAGTACGCCGCTGACATTCTGGGATGTGAACGCACTGAATAGTGGGTGTTATAGTGGGTCATCTTTTTCATTGTCTTTGTTGCCACTTCAAGATGACCAGATGAGCTAGAAATGAAAACCTGCAGCTTCCTGAAGCTGGTGCAAAAGTAAATAATGCTTCTAAGATTTCAAAAAAATCAAAGAAATATCTTTAACCTCAAAGGACCTGATGTCCACATATGTGATGTCCACATATGTGGACATCACATTTTGGGTTGTCTAGACCACATTATACTCCCACTCTTCTATTGAAATTTAAAACTAATGTCGTCGTATGTGGATATCAGGACCTTGTAGAGTAAAATCAGGTAAAAAGATAATTCTTTGTTTTTACATTTATCAGGTCCCAATCAGTCCAAATAGCAAAGAGAAATTAAAAATGCATGCCATGAAAGAGTTCAGGTCTCAGGAGGTTAAAGAAGGCTTCAGCTGCTTCCTCATTCGCAAGGGGTCAACATGTTTTTGTTTTGTTTTTTTGAAACCCTTGAAAGTCTCAACCATGAAATAATTTCCAGAAAATGGACATTTTTGAGCCTTCTGACAATTTAAATTGTAAACCATTCAATTACATGTGAGTCACACTGATAATATAGAGGTCTGTGTCAAATATGATGCGCTTGGTGTTAACAAGGAATTTGTGTCTCTTTCCAAGATCATGGGAATGGGTGTTTCACTCGTTAGGTGAAACTACTACCACTGGATCTTTAAAATATCCTTTTTACTTTCCACACATAATCAGTCTAACTGTAATTGTACAAGCAATTTTTTAAACGAGTTGACAGTATTTTGGCAGTATTTGAAGTCATTAAAGTCCCAAAATTAAAAAGAAAAATAATACACTGTCTCCCAATAAAGGTTGGGAAATTAAATGAAGTGTCTTATGAGTGTGTGTGAGATTTAGGCCCATTTGAAGTTCCTTAACTCCAAATTGGAAACAAAAGTACCTGTGAACAGAACAGCTCACCCATATAAAACAAGTAAGCAGCACGGCATGAAACTCAGTCTTAACCTTAGCTTCAAGGCTCTCACTGACTGCCAGTTTTATGCTTTTCCTTTTAATCCCAAATGGAAATTATGAGGAGTAAGGAAAATCTGCTGCTGCCAAGAAACAAGTGATTAAGGCAACGTGCTTCTTTAAAAGCTTGAAAACTTATATGGAAAGCTTAAAAGAAACGCTTTGACATAGCAGTTAAAGTCTAATGAATAGACGAAGTAGTAGTCCAGTCAGTGTTCAAAGAAACATTGACTGGACCTACAGTAAAAAAAAAAGATTTCAGATCTATAAACGCAACAACAAGAGCTCCAGTGGTTTCCACACACACTGTTTGCAAGTGATTGTGCAATAAAAAGCAAATTAACTTGTTTTCATAGCTGAATGTTTGAGGTTGCACTGCAGTGATGCAACGGGGTAAAACTAGTTGGCGTGCGATCATAACAAGAAGATAAATGAAGAACAGGACACATAATGTAACTGGTAGACAAATAATAGCAAATCCAGTGTAGAGCCAACCCCTTTCTCCTCCTGATGCCACCCTCTCCTCTCTGCAGATTCCTCCCTCTTCTTTCACTTCCTCCTTTTTCTTTATGCAGACAGCCCCGTACGCCCCTCCCCCTTCCTTTCCGTGTCTTTCATGCTTTTCTTTTCCTTTTTTTTTTTGCTTCCCCCCCCCTCAGATTCAGCCTCCTCCTTTGTGCATAACATTGTATTGTGTTTATGCCCTTCCCTCTTTTACTACTTTTAACACTTTTTTTCTGTTCCTGTTAATAATGTTAAAATTCAATTAAAGAAAAAGTACAGTTTTGGTCCCCCTTCTCTCACATTTCTCGCGCCACGCCCATGATTTTTTTATTTCCACCCTCAGAACTGAAAAACCTGCAGAAACTTCCTGCATGTCTCCCCTCTCTGAGCTTCACTGTACCCTCCTCCACTTCCCCCTCTGACCTCTCCTCCCCTCTCTCTCTTCAGCTCAGCTTCTCTCTCTTCCTGCACTCACTCTGTCGTTGGCGTTCGCGTTGACTGGCCAGAGTCCGCGAGCTGAACACCCTCCACTTTATTTGATCCGCTACTTTCCTCTGCTTTCTCTGCTCTCTTTTTTTTTTTAAACTCTCTCCCATCTCTTCAGCTCACCCATTCATCTCTGTCCTGCCCTCGGGGGTAAGTAGCCTAGAAAATATTTAACAGTTGACTGAGTGTGCTTAGGCACTCACTCACACACCCACCCACCCACACACATATTTGAGTATAATGCATTTTCTGCAAAGAAATATCCAAAGTGTGCTACAGGCAATCGTTCTTCCCGCACATTTGTGTTTTAGTGTTTGTAAAGTATCTGATAGAAATGAGAGAAATTAGATTTTTTTTCCCCTGGTTGCTTCCTCCAATGGTTGAGTGTCTTTTTCTCTTTTTTTGTGGGGATGTCCGTTACCTTGGACCTGCATAGTTTCTGTCATTCCTCTGAAAGTCTGGATTTCATTAACACGCTCTGAGTGAGATAAATTTAGCGTGTTTCACCCACAAACAGAGTTTAAGTCAGTTCATTACGTATCAAACACTTTGGATCATTTCACGGTTTCATTCAATAAAAAGACTTTTACATTTCTTCGTGTACTTCAACACTTCCTGCTTTCAACATGAAATGCAACTTCTGTTTTTTTTTTTAAAGACTTGACAGCCCACCAGCCTCTGGTTCCTCTCCTACTACTTCCTGATCTCCTTCTAACATCTGATTGGTCATGGCGTACCACAGCTTCCTGCTGGAACCAATTAGCTGCCATGCCTGGAACAAAGATCGATCCCGTAAGTCTGCACGCCCTCTCTGATTGGTCACTCTTTTGCTCTTCAGTGACTTCCAGTGGTCTCATCTTTGAGCTGAGCACAACATCATGGGTGCATATTGCTCTGACTACAGTCTGTGACAGAGTGGTGTAATAGCCCAAGGTTTGCGACTGGCTCCCAGGTGGGAGAAGGTATTTCCTGTTTCCTGTAACAGTGGCGGCGGTGTCTGGAGGCCTCTCTGAGTGGTTCTTACACTCCGTTAGCTGGAGGAAACCAGAGCCTTATATGGATGTTTTTCATCAGTGCTTTGGTTTCTGGGCAAAGCGGATGTAAGAGACGCTTAAACCAGGCTGTTCGAGTTTCACTCAGGTTTGCAAAATGAACAGTTTAGTCATTCTGTGAAAAAAAAAATGCACACCGAAGTAAGCCACACTGCTGTTCCAGGACAAACACTGCTTCACTGACTCATCTGCTGACTAAAACATGCAGCCTTTGCTACAACGTTACAAAAAACAAAGGTCGCAGGTCTTGTGCGCTTTCTATTTAAAGATGCTGTGTGTCTGTGTGCTGCCTCCAGGCTCATACATACGGTGGTTTTTTTTATTTCTCTCTTCTCATGTGCCCACTCAGCTCTTCTGTGTTACTCCCCACTGAGCAGCCCGCTGTAAAGCTTCTCGTGTCAGTCACGCTGTACTTTGTCCATGATGAATATTGTGTTCGTACGGTTGATCTGTGCTGATATGGTTTGAAACACAAACTTCTTTGTTTCCGCTACAGAGATTGCCCTGTGCCCCAACAACCACGAGGTCCACATCTATAAGAAAGATGGGACCAAGTGGACCAAAATCCATGAGCTGAAGGAACACAACGGGCAGGTGACAGGTGAGACACAGCAACACTAAAACTAGTTAGGGACTTTCTGGCATTGCCTTATTTCCCAAAGGGTCGGATCCGCATGTTTGTTTGGTCTTGGAAGCAGCACTGGCTTGAGACCAACTGAAGTTTGGTTTGCATGTAAGACGAACGTGTTAACCCCTAAACCTCAGAGCCACTACTCAAGTTCACCAATTCTGAAAGTGAAAATACAAGATTTTGTAGAATACTTTAGGTTTTTCTGTGACATCGAGCACAAGTTTCCATCATTTTTTGGGATCTGCCTAAATCGATATCAAGGAAACGGCCATCCAGCTTTCCAGTATTGCTAAATCTGTGGTTGCCTTATCCAGTGGTACAAAATAAATCAAGCTGTAGGAACATTTCCCCACCTCTATGTGATTATTAATGTTCATATTGCTTAATGTCAAGCATCAGATCAGCCATTCCCAAAGTCAAGAGTGCTGCGGCCTCCTTAAAAACCAGGAAATACCACGATCTTTAATCTTTAGTCTAATCAAAATACAAGAGGAAGTGATGTACTTCCTTGAAAAATTTATTCAAAAAACTCAAAGAACACAGGCTGTTGTCTATAAATCGCTAATGCTACCCAGTCATATAGAAAGCATTTAGGCTAATGTGTGACCCACCTGCTACTGGGACACAAACTTCAAATCAAGAGAAGATAAATATGTATAAATGTACATACTTGTGAGTAATTGTAATGTGAATTTCTGGTGTAACTGCAGCCCACCTGCAGTACCTTTACACTCCACCAGGGACGACTTAGATTAGCAGAGGTGACAGCTAGCACATAGCTACCAGCTAACACCTGCCCCTATCAAAGTGCCCATGCCCATAATAATGCATTACTTTAAGCTTTAACAAAAACTAAGTGAGTTATATGAAAGGTGCGGCTCAATACTTTTGTTGTAGTGTATGCTCCTTCTACTGAGACTTCACTGGTTTCACAATTTCCTGTCATTGTCTTAAGCTACTCTAATCAGCTGCTGGCCATGTAGATTGCCAGTAAGTATAAAGACATCAAAGTAGATCCCAGTCACTGCACAGTTACTTTTATCTCTTTGAAGATAAAGAAAAAAGACTCTCTATAGATTTTTAGCCAATTATTTATTTTGGATGCATTTGAGACGTTGATAATAGCAGAGCTCTTCTTCATTTTCTGCATATTTGATGTAATATAGAGAAGTGAGTGGAAATGTGTTCCTGAGAGGTTTTTTTTTTAATTTAAAATCTCGCAGGTATCGATTGGGCTCCGGAAAGTAACCGTATAGTGACCTGTGGAGCGGACCGTAACGCCTACGTGTGGACCCTGAAAGAGGGAACGTGGAAGCCCACCCTGGTCATCCTCAGGATCAACCGTGCCGCTCGCTGTGTGAAATGGTCACCCAAAGAGAACAAATTTGCTGTTGGCAGCGGCTCTCGTCTCATCTCCGTCTGCTATTTTGAGCAGGAAAACGACTGGTGAGCGAATTCACTAATATACGCAGAAAGCTTTATTTGAATACTAAGAAGCGCCCTTGGAGAGATTTTAGCAACCATCTCTTGTTATCTGCAGGTGGGTGTGTAAGCACATTAAGAAGCCAATCCGCTCTACAATCCTGAGTTTGGACTGGCACCCCAACAACGCCCTGCTGGCTGCTGGATCCTGCGATTTCAAATGCAGGTATGTCACAGACAGGCTTAGCTTTCAGCTTTATTAAAATTAAAGCTTCGTGTACAGCCCAACACTGACGCTACTCCTAGATATATAAAAAAGAGGAAAGTCCTCATACAGGCCATGATATATGGCATGTGGGTTTCAAAATAACAATATATCTCCACCCTCACTCTCACAGAGTGTTTTCAGCCTACATAAAGGAGGTGGAGGAGAAGCCTGGGCCCACTCCCTGGGGTAGCAAGATGCCCTTTGGGGAGTTGCTCTTTGAGTCCGGAGGGTCTCCAGCAGCAGCTCAGACTTCAGGAGGAAGCGGCGGCTGGGTGCACAGCGTGTGCTTCTCGCACTCTGGCAACCGCCTGGCCTGGACCTCCCATGACTCAACTCTGTGTGTGTCCGAGGGCGGCAAGAACGGCACGTAAGTGAAGGCAGAGCAGTGTAGCTGGGCGTGTTGTGTGTTTACATTGCTTTGTGTGCTCCACTCTGACTTTTTGCTACAACTTCCACAGGTTGACCAGTCTCAGCTCGGAGACACTTCCTCTGCTGTGTGTCACCTTCATTACTGAGAACAGCTTGGTAGCAGCTGTGAGTATTCATTTATTCAGCACAAGCACACACAACAGTTCCTTTAATTTAATTTAAAGTAATTTTATAATTTTATATCCCAAACTTTTCTGGCCCAGTGTCTCCATATAAATAATGTAAATAAATGAATAAATAGCACTTTCTGGCTGTATCTATTCTAGCATCCAGAATAACAAACAAGAGTCTAGTCTCTCATATTGCCATCCCGATATTGTAATATCTCCTTGTTGTATGTCTTTTCCTCCAGGGCCATGATTGTTACCCGGTGCTGTTTGTGTATGACGGTGCCAAAGGCAGCTTGACATTTGGTGGCAAACTGGATGTTCCTAAGCAGGCGGCCCAAAAGGGCATCAGCGCCAGGGAGCGTTTTCAGAACCTGGACCGTCGAGCCTCGGAGACCCAGAACACCGACAAGGACCTGAACACTCTCCACAAGAACAGCATCAGGTCAGGAGAAAACAAGTGCTTCGTATCCATGGAAATTAAAACCCCCAAAAACCGAGTGGTGATGTGTGGTTGGGTATGAGAGGGGATTTGGTTAAAGTGATATTTTTTTTAAATACAGCTATGAAAACCATAAAACAAATGATATGTTACTACTTGGCTTTCTCACGTCTCAAACAATATTTCAGCCAAATCTCTGTGCTGGAAGGAGGAAGAAACCAGTGCACCAAATTCTGCACCACTGGTATGGATGGAGGAATGGGCATTTGGGATGTCAAGGTAACACACAGACAGACACAGACATGCAGGATTGCCAGGTATTGACTACCACAGTGATTTCACATGTCTGTCAATGTCTTTTCAGTCTCTGGAGTCTGCCATGAAGGATTTGAAGATAGTCTAAACTGAAGTTTACATTTCTCCGACCAAAGTTGCTCCCGGAGTTATGGAGAAAAACTGCTGCCTTATTACCCAAAGCTTCTTGGCCTTATTTTAATCAGGTATATTTTTTATATATGCAGGTTCAACGAGCAGACTTCAGTTCAAACAGTGTTTGCGATCTCTCTGAAGCTTTATGCTGAGCTTGTTACATTCAGTGCTGTATACAGAGGGACTGACCACATGTCTGCAAACGGTACTTAATGACTTAGATTAGAGCTCAGCCTGAGCTGACTGCTTAAAGCAGGCATTTTCTATTAATCAGAATGAAATGCTGCAATAATTGTTAAACGCTTATGCTGGTCATAATATGCATTTAATAAAAGATTACTGTTAAAGTGCTCAGTAGAATCTGGTTCGTGTGTGTGTGTGTGTGTGTGTGTGTGTGTGTGTGTGTGTGTGTGTGTGTGTGTGTGTGTGTTTACGTCTGTTTAAATCTGGATTAAGGACTTTAAACCTGGCAGCTCATTGTTTATTTGTCTATACAGATGGACAACTTAAGTTCAAAGTTCGAACACTTACAGTTTTAACTGAGAAAAGTTGCTGTCTCGTGTGACTCAGATGAGGTTATTTTTTTCTAACCTGGGGAAAAGCTGATATTTTGTATAAAAACAATGTTGTAATGTAATATATTATTCAATTTTTATATTTATCAATATTTATATTTTTTCATCCTAAAACGTACTGGTTAGATAACATAATGCTTAAAATTAACGAGCACAAGTTTGAAAAACCCGCCAAAACAACAATTTTACAACTTCTTGGTGTTATATATCAGACAGTTTGGCGATGCCCTGCTATACACACGTTTCATTAAAGCAATCAATTCGTTAACCTCTTCAGACCAAATGTCTGGCACATTTTCATGGCATCACTTTCTCCTGAATAAAAACGATCTCACCGAGTCAGCAAGAATTCCTGTTGCTGCTGTCGTGCCTGTAAACTGTAGGTCGAATCAGGTGGACAGAAACGTGGGATTATTACATCTGTAATGTTGAGTTTACCCATCCCTACTTTCAAACCCCACTGCCTAAGAGTAATGAACATTTGTATGTGAGACACAGGATCAACATGACTCCACATACTCATGTATTCAGTCCCGGTTCTTTAAAAGCACTGATGGGTTTTCAGTCAAATGCACATCTCCTCATCCACTGCAGTGTCTCACGTGATAGATAGATGCTATTAGATTGTTAATACAGGTACAATACTGTCTAAGCTGTTGCCGTTGTAGCTGCTCACCGATTGATGGGAAAGCATCCTGCTGCACAAACTTACAAGTGTGTTTTGGTCCTGTTGATGTTTAAAAAAATCTAATCAAATACTTTTTTATTTTCCTCTATAGTGCTCAAACTCTTATTTTTTTTTTTAATTAACTGTGACATGAAACTCCCAGGTGTCAGCAGTGAATATTTAGCAATTAACCATACAATATATATTTATAATTAATAGTTTTCCAATAGATCAGGTGGAGCAAAAAGTATCCATCTGAGTAAAATAAAAAAAGTCAAAGGAGCCAAAAACAGAGCACAGCTATCAGCTATCAGACCTCCTGCCTCTTCCTAAGTTTGAGCGACCTGCCAAGGTCAGGTTTGAAATGATAAAATAGTCAAGACTGAAGCATCAAAGGGGGAGATATTCTGACCTGTAATGTATGTAAGGGGTTGCCAGTAAATAAATAGATAACTGAAAAACGTGTCAGTGTGAGGAGCTATTTCTGCCCATCTTGGTTCCTGTAGCATATCTCATTAATTCCCCCACAGAAACAGAAAATTACATAAATGAGATATTTTTATAATTACATTCAGATTCAATAATTAAAATTCTTGCATATTCAAGATATCTGGTTCTTTATTAAAAAGCGACAGTCCACATATTAGCAGCAAAAGTCTCTATGTGTCTTAAGGAACACTAAAGACCCAGCCAGATGACATCACAGTGACGTCACGGGGGTTATATTGTTCATACCTGGTAAAACGCAGCGCATAGGAGCCGTAGCTGAGTGTCGCTTTAAATAATCTTTCTCTGACTCGATAATTAGATGCGTTAACGTCGTCGCCTTATTACATAATACCAGTCCCTGAGAGCGCGCCTGCGCCTCCACCTAGAGACCAAAGCAGGAACTGCAGGCACGACTTGCCTCTGAATCAGCCCCTCATCACAGAATGATGTGGCAGCCTTCAGTGATGAAGAACAGCCCCCCTCACCGAGTCGTGATGAGGTGAACCGGCGGGGGAGAGAGAGAAAGAGAGAGAGAGAGAGAGAGAAAGAGCGAGCAAGCATCAGCACCGACTGAGACTCATCCCCTCGTCCCCCCACTGACGCCCACACTTCCGGACTGGACCCTCTGGAGGCGGCTGGGTCGGGATGCATGCGTCTCCCAGTGCTGCTTGAGATGTGGATAAGACGACGACGGTGAAAAGGCGACGTGCTCGTTACCTTCCATTAAACCTCCTCGCTGCAGATCTGAACGCTGAACTGATCAATTATCGGCGGCTAACTTGCCCATCACTCACAGGGGGGATTCAGGCTTTGGCCACACTGTCTGTCTGCCGTCAACTGTTGCCTATTTCCTCTGTAAATGAATCTTGTAAGGTGGGTGAGCTCATTGAATATACGGTTAGACTCTGGAGATGAACAGAAAGGCTGCTTTTTGGTAGTGATGATGATGATGAGGACGAGGATGCTCATTGGGAACCAGCTGTAAATAACCCATATGTATTTCCTGCATGTCTCATAATTAGTGATGTATCTTTTTCAAATTTCTATCTTCAAGCTCAGGATTTTTTATTATTATTATTATTTTATTTTTATTTTAAGCAAACACACAACCTGCCACTTCCCCCTTCTCTTCATCTTGCTACTTCTTCCTTTTTCCTCTTTCCCTGTGATCTTTGTGACACAGAGGAAAGGCCACCCCCTCCTCTTCCTCAGCCTTTTCAACTTTATTTAATATCTGGCACACAGAAGCCAACTGGATCTAGGCTGAGGCTGTCCCGAGGACAAACGAAGTAGACCAATGTTGCAACTCAGAATTATTTTCATTCTCAGCTCATGCTCTGCTAATCTGCTGACTGCTTTTATGCTATGAATCAGCTGATCATCTGTTCTGTTCGCTGTCCATTACAACTTCCACACTCTGAGTTATATGTTTAGTGGTCTTGTTTTTAGCTCCAAACCCAACCAAACTGAATTGATGTTAAAAAGATGCTTCCAAAATAGAGTCATAGGTATATATAGAGAGATACTTTATTATTATTATTATTTGCTTCGAAAAATAGGCCAACTGAGGCAATTGTGGGAGTAGTATTTGTTCCATCTCACGAGCAGAGACTGTAATTCCCACAGCACACACATGAAGTCATGTGTGCCACATTATGGGCTGAGGCGAAATTATCATGCTGCTTCTTTTAATCAGATATGATGTCAGTTGTCTTTTATGAGTACATCACAGCTAAATATATTTTTAGCTGCTTCACAATGCAGGGCACTTTAAGGAAGCGTGTGGTGGTTACTTTTGTTATGTAACATTTCTAGATTCATTTATTCATTCAAGCGCTGTCGAACATGTACCCGTCACAACTTCCTGCCACAGGACCCGGGCTCGTTTTTTTTAAGGAAACACCAAAACGATTAAATGATTCAATCAAGACGTCAGAGGAGCCTTAACAAAAAAAAAAACAGAATGAAATTTCCAGTGGTTTATCTTCACAGCTGTGACTAACTGCAGCTTCTCTATGTTGTGTATCAGTTTAAAAAAAAACTGTTTTTGGCCTTTGGATGTATTAGCGTGACAAGACGGGGGGTAATCTCAAAAGTTTTGATATAGCTGATAGATCAGATTTTCCCAGCCTTTTGCAGTTAGGTTTACTAGGATATATAGCTTAAATGATCAGATTTTAATCACAATTGTGGTTCTTTAATCTATATCTAATTTAATCCAAGACCTGTTTGATTTACAGTGCTATAACAAAGAAAAAACAGTTATATGGCAACTATTTTCAGCAGTGTGTGGATGTTAACTTTATTATAGATATACATGATTGCACAAAGACCCATGAAGTAAAGCAGTGTTAATTCATGTCCGGTGTTAACTGGACCGAGGTCTTCACGGTTCATTTAGACCACAGAGACGCAGAGATGTCACGGGGTTTCCACAGCTCTGCCCTGTCCCATGAGTGTGTCCCTCTGCCTGGCCTCTGGCCTGCTAATTATCAGCCAGCTTGATAAAGTCATTAATGACCTGACCAGGCCTGCTGGGCCTGGCACTGACACACACTTGTATGTGTGTGCACTACAGAGAGTAAGCCAGACAGTGTGAGGCCAGTGTTGGATACAGGGTGGGGAAGTCTTTTATTTGGGACAAGACGGTGTTTCTGGGCTGGGCCGGTTAGTATTAATAGCTCCTAATGAGTGTTACTCTGAAAAACAAAGCAGCAAATGTAGGAGAAAGGGAAGTGAAAGGTGTTGCCATCCTTTTTGCATCATCTTTCTTTAGTTCTCCTTCTGTATATATGTTCATGAAGGATCATGAATGTCTTATCAGCATTTTGACAACAACCACGCATATACCCACAGCTGTGATATTCCTCTTTTTAGATTATTTAGAAGTATTGTTTCTGTGCAGCCACATGCATGCACAGCTCCTCAGATAGACAGCATAATTAGCTGTTGGGGGCATTTCATAAAAACAAATGGATTCTTTGAGGTTCGGAGCGGTATTCCCTTTCCTTCTTTTTCATGTCTTACAACTTACAACATGTGGATGTGCACATGCTTACATTTTGTGTCTGCAAAGACGTCATTTGCCTTCCCTGCATGTTAATTTCATCATTGGGAAGCAGAGAGGAGCCATGGTGGGGGAACGGGAGAGGGAGGAGGGAAGAGAGGCGAAGAAAGAAAGATGAAAGCAGCGAGGAGTTTTCTGTTGTAGGGAAGAGGGGAGGACAATCCCTGCCTGTGGTTTCCATGACAACAGTGACATCACTGTCAGGGTGCTACCTCCTGAACTGTTTGAGTTTCTGTACTGAGTGTTCGCAATCAAACGGACAGATCGGAGTGTGCGTGTGTATGTGAGAAAATGTGGGCATGGCTGTATGTGTGAGCCGTTTCTGAAAGAGATCAAACCTCTGCTTCAGTCGCTCTGTGGTTACCCACTGTTGCCAGGCAACGGCAGTCATGGCAACAAGTTGAAGCATGTAGTAGCGTTGCTAAGCGAAACAAGAAGGTGGGGTGGATTGTTAGCATTGCGATACAAGTGGGTTTAAATATCATACACAGTAAATATGGTCTGCAGCTTAATTTTACAAAGTCCTATTAAAGTGGACCCATTACACTTGTTATATAAATTCTGTTGTAATGCCAGATGCTCATTACAAACATGGCCAAAGCCTCAAATAATTACATTAGTGTATGTACAACAAATGTTGGCCAATAGCTCAGGCTTCAGACTGACTTTTTTACCCTTGATTCTGTATCATGTCAGTGAGAGTAGATAACATGATATGATCATCTGACGCACTCCCAGGCTTGGCTGTTAGACTCAAAGCCCCGCCCACCTGTTGTTCAAACCTTGTGAGGAGCAGCCAATTAGAAAACAGTTGCCGTAAAGCGAGAACAGCTTGTTTCAGTCAAAGGATGAGTTAAGTGTAAGGAAAAAAAGGAACATATTGAAATATGGATTATGCAAAGAGTCCAATTTTTATTTTTTAAACTGACCTTTAAGCAAGCAACATGTGCTCCATAAACCCCAGTAACATCCGAGGTATATTTCAAAACAACACCTAACAGCTTAAACTGAAATACCCATTTCTATAGAATACATATTTCATTAAATATTGCTATAAATTCAGACTGAGAATTTTTTGGTGTGTGTGTGAGATTTTTTTTAATGCCAAATTACATGTACTGTTTCTGTTATATTTACTTCTAAAGGAAAGAGTAAAGTTAATGAGTAAATAATTACAAAACAGCGATATTGCTTAAAATTCTAATTTTGCATATTTGTATAAATGACCACTAAGTCTGAACAGATCCATTTGTATGATAGAGACCTTAATGAACGACCCAGTTTGTATGTATTTTTAAGTGTAGATGTTAAGATGATGAAGCATTTAAAATAGCAAATGTGAAATGTGTCATTTACAGAAATGCTGCTGCCTGTAATAAAAGAAAGGTAGCACGTTATATTACAGCTCAGTAATAACATGATAATAGTGGTGTAATAATCAAAAATTTGTAACGCACAGTTAAAAAAAACTGTCCAAAGAGCTACACAAAACAATAAAAACTTCAAAAATAATAGTACAAGATCACAAATTTAAATGTGCCCGCAATACAAAATAACCACCACCAGTTTCAGATTATGAACCCAAGAATACCATGAAATACAGCTAAATGGCCTGCATTTGTATAGCAGCTTTACTCAGTCCCTAAGGACCCCAAAGTGCTTCACACTACATTCAGTCATTCATTCACACACTGGCAATGGCAAGCTACATTGTAGCCACAGCTGCCCTGGGGCGCACTGACAGAGGCGAGGCTGCCGGACACTGGCGCCACCGGGCCCGCTGACCACCACCAGTAGATGGGCAAACATGGGGTTAGTATCTTGCCCAAGGATATTTGGCATGCAGCCAGGAGGCAGCCTGGGATCGAACCACCGACCTTCTGATTAGTGGCTGACCTGCTCTGCCACCTGAGCTACAGCCAGCTAGGTTTTCAGATTTAAAGACGGCAATAATTGGAGCACTTGCAATGAACACAGGAAGCTGGTTCCACGATGATGGTTCCACGATGATGGATGCAACTGAGAAAGTCCTTCCATCTGTTTGAGCCCAGAACAGAGAACACGAAGTCAGAGCTTGTCACTATATCTAAGAAAAGAGGAATTGTGTGAAGGTGAATAAGAGAAATCATATAGGTGAGTGCCTGACCAGTGAGAGCTAAACTGTTTATACATCTTGAATTTAATTCTTAAATGGAAAGGGGCAAAATGTAGTGATTATGGGAATGATATGATCTAATTTCTTAGCACCATCTAAGTCTAGATGCAGCATTTTTAAGTAACTGGAGGCAAGATAGAAACTTCTAAAGGAGACCACAATACAGCAAATTATAACAACAGGCAACAGGCTTGAATTACTTTTTCTGTGTAAGGATTAAATAGAAAATATTTGAAATATTTGACGATAAAGCTCTGTTTTGACAACAGATGACAATTTGTTTGTTAAAACGTAGCTCAGGATCCAGATTCTTCACATGAGACTTAACACAGACAGAGGGGACCCAGTTTATAAGGAAGAGAAAAAGAACCTCCCAATTTATAGGAACTAAGAATGAATGAATTAGCTCTTGATTTCCATTAAGGATTCAAGAAGAGGAGTTATAGAGCCAGTAAAAGTGAACCCAAAACAGACACTACCAAGCCGTTAGTCTTATTACCTTGGTAATGACTTTGAGAGCATTACACTATTACCTTCTTATTTCCACACATTAAACCACTATTACCATGTTATAAGATTTTAGTTCATATGATAAAATTGTTAATAAATGTGATCATTTGCAGGTATATGAACAATCGTGTTCCTCCTAACAAGAGATACCAGCCCACCGAATATGAGCATGCTGCCAATTGTGCCACGCATGCGGTAAATGTGCATGCACACACACACACACACACACACACACACACACACACACACACACACACACACACACACACACAGAAAGTGATCATTAAACCCAGTGAAAATAAGAAAAATCATCATTACATAACATCAGCAGCATCATGCTCGTGTTTACAGTCAGTCCTGCCTGCCTGCCTCTTTGTGCCTCATGTTTCATTTATGCTATGAATTCATTTAGTTGTGGATAATCCCCAGCCTGCTGGGAAGCTCAGTGTTGCACTTCCAGTCAGAGGACCAATGGGAGCGGCTGTCAGCCTGGGTGTATGGGGCGGGGCTCAGCTCACTCTTCATCATCTCCACCCTCTTCCACACTGTGGCCTGGAAGAAGAGCCACTTACGGTATATACTTATATGCACACACCCACATATATACATTGTAGCACAATATCTGTGATGCATTGGATTATTTTAAATATATCATTTTTAATAATGATGTTTCATATCTAAACAGTGTCACTGAGTCGTTTCTGAGCTGTTTCTGCTCCCTCTTCAGGTCTGTGGAGCAGTGTTTTCACATGTGTGACAGGATGGTGATCTATTTCTTCATCGCTGCCTCCTACGCCCCTTGGTAAACAAACTAGCCTGCTAGGCGTGTGTGGGTGTGTGTAAACTGTATATATAAGTAAGTACATTATTCAAATTTTATTTATATAGCTCATTTCAACACTTGTGGTACAAGGGGCTCTGAATATGAATAAACACACAAAAGATGATTAAAATCAACATAACAGCAACAGACATAACACAGAACCCCCAACAACCACCACCAGCAGCACATATTACAGATATCAAATAGTGTTTCCAATAACTGGCACTCAGAGAGTATTTGTTGAGCTAACTGCAAGGAAACTAATCCTCAGTCTGGGTCCGTTGTGAGAAAACCTATGCACCCTCCTGTTGTCAGTCATGATTAAGTTACATAGACTGTAAATAAAAGATGGCATTATTATTATCTCTCTCTCCCCCCCCTTCTTTTCTTTTTAATCAAATGTGACAAGCAAGTGGATCTGACTTAAAATTGGTGTTAACGGTGAAACTGCTCTACGCGGTTTACAAAGCGTCCATTAGGTCTGATTGGATTTCATGTCATCAGAAGATTTTCGTTTTCATCTCATTTTTATTTGGAGGCAAAAGTGTCAACACGTTTTAGCCTGGTTTTTGTCCTGTTTTGTGTTTCTGTTTTGTTTAGTTATTATCTTGTTCTCATAAGAAAAAAAGGTTGGTGGTAAAAACTATGGTGAAAATTATTGGTCAGCGAAATTAAAACTGCTGAAATCCTGAAAACACTGCAAATTTAGGATCTTATCAGTGACAAGTTAGCCAAAGCATATCCTGTTTTATGAGCTGATTGGAATAATAGTTTAAAAAATAAACATCATGCTGTATTTTAAAAGATCTGCAATTAGAAGATGAATCCATGAGATTTCGTCATGCATTGTCAAAGGTATGTGTCTTTTTTGACGTGACGCTGTGCGCCACGTTATTGTTTACATAGATTAATTTCTAAAATAGCGGATATAGACAAACTACTATTGCTGTTAGTCTGACTGACTATTGCTGTTACTGTTACTGTACCGCCATTTAGAAAGACAGAGGCGTTCGAAGTTCACTCGGACGCCTCTACATTCAACACAGACTCTGTCACAACCCAAATCCCAACGTCGGTTTTGAATAAATTTACTTTTTTGAAAAATTTATGTATGCTTATGCATTTTGTTCATTCCTAAGTTGTGATTCTACACCAATCAAAATACTGTCTTTAGTAATTAACATTTGAAATGCTGAAGGCCTTTCAAAAGTAACACAAAATTAGCTGCTTTTCAAGAAAAACAAAAACTTTTCGGAAGTACTTAAGGTTTTGTAAGGGTACAAAACCCTGTTTAGTCTTTCCCTCCCAGGCTTCTGGACTTCTGATTGGCCAACATTTTATTTTTAGCGTTTACATGTGGACAGAGATATTTTTTCAAAACTGCATGTGTAGATGGCATTTTTATTGATTGAGTGATTGATTGATTGATTGATTTTTTTAACAGGCTAAACCTGCGAGAGCTGGGTCCCTGGGCGTGTCACATGCGCTGGTTAGTTTGGGTCATGGCGTCTTTTGGAACCACCTACGTCTTCTTCTTCCATGAGAGGTCTGCTCACATATTTATTTTCTTAGTATGTCAAATATTTAAACTTCTTTTAAATTGATTAAGCTTTTTACAAGCTGTTATTAAGATTGCCTAACTTTACGCTCAGTAACACCCGTGCTCAGTAACCCATTGCTGTCGTAGGTATAAGCTCATGGAGTTGATCTGCTACACAGTGATGGGAGTTTTTCCTGCCCTGGTCATCCTCTCAATGGTGAGGCCACTCACATTTTCTGCTGCTCTGATTGGGTTTAAAATGACCCATTAAACAGTTTAAAAATAATAAACTTAATGCCTCTTCTCAGCCGGAGCAGTCCGGGTTGTGTGAGCTGCTGGTCGGCGGGGCCTGCTACTGTTTGGGGATAGTCTTCTTCAAAAGTGACGGCATTGTCCCATTTGCTCACGCTATTTGGCACATGTTTGTAGCTATGGGAGCGGCCATACATTACTACGCCATCTGGAAGTACCTCTACGCCCAGCCACCCAACCACCAGGTCCACACCTCCAGATGACATCAGCACTGACCTCACAGGAAGTAACTCCTGTTTTTGAGCGGATACGAGGGGCTGTCCACATTCAGGGGCTGCCTCATCTTGAAGGTGGGCGGATGGGGGGTGGGGGGTAAACATGCACTTTTCAGTGTGACAGAAACCAAAACTAATGGTGCATTCAGGTCCCTCTCATCAGTTTGAAATGACTAACATTTCCATGTTTATCACCAAAAAGTTGCCTTCAAGCAGCCAGTGAATGAATGGGTAAAACGGGTCAGACAGCAGTTTACCAGGGTAATGAAAATAATTTTTTTTTATCTGTAGTTGTTTGTATTTACAGTCATATCCAGACTGCTAACAAAAACACACATATGATTGGTTTATTATGCATGCAGTAATAATTAGGAATTTAAATTTTGGGTCCTAAATTCCTGCGTATGTCACAACTTTGATAGCTACAGAAGTTTTATTTTCATCTTGACTAAAGAGAGCTGCATGTTATCTCTCTCTTATATATGGTTAGCATTACCCCGTGTGCGCAAGATCTAAGTTATAAATCCAAATTAAATCTTTTTCATCGTCTTCACACTCCTACTGTTCTAAAAATAGCACCTTTTAAAAGCAATTTAAACTACTTTACTTTTTCTTTGAGGATAGAATAAAATCACATCAATGTGCTGAAATAGCATAAAATAATGTAATGGAATACAGCACAGTGTGAAACACAAAGAAATACTTTAAGCCCTGTTTTAAGACAACAGTTAATTCATGCAGGTCTTGGAATTTTGCTTTGTGTTGCAGGTACTTCTCCTTGTTTAGCTTTGAATCTGGGACAGGAAGTACAGCTGGCCTAGATAATGACTGATGGAGTCAAAGATGTGAGACCTTAATGTGACAGCTTTGATTCAGTCTGAGAGGCAAAGCCCAGGGTGGAAAGTATTCATGAAACACTTCCCCGCTTCTTGGAAAACTCAGAAAAAAACTCATGTGTCTGTATCAGTATTTTATTCATTCAGATCTTCTGCCGTCTGAATTGTAGACAGGAAGTTAATCGACCCTTTTTAATTTAATTCTTACTAACCGATGACCAACTGAATCCAATTACCTCCAGTGATGCAATACCTCCTGACGTTCCGAGCTAAGAGGGCAATCAAATGCACCATTTAGCGGTTAATTATCACGTTTGGTATACATGAAGGATAAATATGTTGAATCTGAACTTCAAGGCTGGCAGCTCCTGAACTGAGACCCCCCCCCCAGATCATTTTAGTTTTACACTTCTAACAGTATTTTGCAGGACCTTGGTTTCAGGGGTTAATTACTATTCTCGGAGATTTCTCTCTTTGCCGTGCGCTCCCAGATTTAGTGTGCAGAAGCGGAATTGAGGTCATTGTCTATTTGTCAAGAGGAAGATCACTATTAAAATTGGCAGACTCGACTCATGAGATTAATATTAGTGTTTTTAGTTTGATTACACTAAGCAGGCTGCAACATCAGTAATTTACTATTCCCAGTTCAGAGCTCTAGATAGTATTATTACTGCTATTGTTATTAGTTGTGCTATCTACACCATAGTACTCTGTATGATTTTAACAATAGTTGCTTAAGTCGGTGACTTCCTGTGAAGTTTTTTAAACATGATCGTAGATTTTTGTTTCTTTTTTTTTTAAGTTGAACACTCAGATATTTGTAGTTTTAGTCTTGGAGACTTTTACTCGTGTGCTTCCACATATACCAGGCGCCACACTTTCGATTTTTGAGCATAAACACTGAATTCTAATAGTTTACTGTTGTCGATTAGGTTTAGTACGTGAAGATACAGTATTTATCAGAGACATACAGTACATGCCGACTTCATCTCTATTTTCTTCTGATCTTCTCGTTGTGTTACTCGATCATCTTCTCAGTCTTCATCCTAAACGAATGGAAAACAGCTGATAGTTACAACATGGTTGGAGCTCAAACCACTGTCTGATTCAGCACTGCCAGAAGACTTACTGCCGTTAACCGATAGCACACTACTACCATATATGTATGTTTCACACTTGAAAGGAAACTGAAGCTATAGTATTGTTGAACAATCTGGCCCGATAATAAAGGCATCTCAGGTGCGTGTGTGTGTGTGTGCTTGCGCGCGTGTGTGTGTGTGTTTGCCCAAGTGTTTGTGCCTGTGTGTATCCTATACTATCTGACTACCATGAATCCAAAGCCTCTAACTGGCTGAGTCTATGTTTACACGTGAATGCATGTACCTTGAACACATCAAAATATATCTGAAACATGTATGTATTCTTAGCGTCGAGTTGTACGTGCTGCCTCGTGGTTTAAAGGCCGAAACAGAGTGTGATTAATGTGGCGAGAGGATTTTAAAAGGTCGAAGCAGCTGGTATTTAAGGGTTGTCAAAAAAAACTTTTTCATTATAGTTTCACTGCAGTATGTCGGATCATCTGGGCTTAAAAGTCCAAGGAAGCCACATTAAAAAGGACCACTGCAGCTGCTATGGTTGTTTGCAGCTCTAAGCAAATAAATACAAAGCTGTTTTTATTTATTTATTTATTTATTTATATGCTGGCACCTCCCCATACAGCTTCACCTGCTCACTCATAGCTGCCCCAGAAGTTTTCTGCAAGTTTTACATATATGGATTTACATAATGGATAGAAAAGATTTCAAATCTTTACACCTGGACTCTTTACCCCTTGAAAGCCCGCTAGCAGTAACCCTTAAAGCTCTTTTCTGTCATGTTTCAGGGCTGCTTATAGAACAAAATGACTGGGCGTACATCAGAAGTCAGGTCGTATCTGCCTGTGTAGCTACCTGGGAAAACCTGGAAACTGCCTGTTTGAACTATGAAATAAATGCCAGAAATTTTTAATTTTTTGAAAATGTAGAGTTTATTGAAGTTTCTGACAAAAGTTTTAATTTGTATCATTTGTCAAAAAAAACAAAAAACAAAAAACAGAAACACTGACACTGACTCAAAAATCTCACAACAGCTCATGTATTAGATATGACACACTTAGCATTACAGGGCTAGTAGTCGTCAGAACATCTGATGTATACTGAGGTGTGAAAACTGGTCATTAAGGGCAGAGGGGAGGTCGTTAAATCTTAACTTTCTGGGGGAAAGAGTTTGTACTTCAATAACACTTTAAGCGACGCTGCACAACCCCCTAAATTTGCTGCAAAACTCTGCAAAAGTTTGCATTTGGAGTTAAATCCATCACTGTGATGAGCACTTATGAAATGCTGTTTATTTGCCCGTGCAAGTGTAGTAGGTCATGAGGTAACGCATAAGGTGAGCGTTACCTTTAAATGTTGAGGTCGACACACAAACCTGGATTCAGATCCAAACCGCAGCTCAGTTTTTCCTCTATCGCTCAACGTGTTTTAAGGATAAGCCGCTAACTAGTGGACAAAAACTGACAACCAGCACAAAACTGGACTGAAAACAAGTTATTTTATAATATCACCTTGTTTGTGTAGCCACTGTTGCCTCAAGACATCTAATAATCATTCTTCATTCTATACTGAAGGGTCCAAAAACAACACGATGACACCAAACCTCGAATAAAAGTGATAAAATAGTCTGAGGGTAACACAATACTTTATCATTTTGTACATTTGAGACCCTAGCATGAAGGGAAGTGCGTTTGTCGCACGGTGGATATCTTATTTAAAACTGAAACAGAGTTACTCTGGAGCATTCGTGCTCTCAGTGTTTACTCGAGTCTCTGGGATGAACCAAACAACTGAGAGAGTTTACAGTTTGTCTTGTATCCAAGCCAGGTCTGGCTGCGGTGAGATAAAGTAAAGGATTTGATGTGTGTCTTGTCTTGATTACAGTATGTGTCTCATTCAGACATACACCCCACCTGCCTTTGTAAAGATCTTTATAACAGCGTCCACGAAGCCTCGTGGACCCTCTGTATATTATTTATAGACGCTCTGTGATTGTGGAGCTGCTGACTCTGTTCTCAGTCCTGCTGGTGTTTCCTTTCTCGTCCTACAGGACTGATTATATTATCTCACCCTTATTCTAGTTTTCATATTGGTTATTGTGTTTGTGGTGCTTTTTGTGCTGTGATAAGCCGATATGATGCCAACAATGCTTTTATCTTTTCTATTTCTCTTGTAATAAAAAAGCTTTTTTCATGCATTTTTATGTCATTTTTTGTATAGTGTTTCACCTTTTTTGTAGCTCATGTAAGAAAAAAAGGTTATTTTCATAAGTAGTTTTGTTACACCAAAAACATATTACAAAATGAGCTCCAGATGTATCTAAACTACATTATAGCGACCAGTCTGTCCTTTGATCTTGTTTCATACCACTTTAATTCAATCAAGACGTCATTCTCAAGGAGAGTGAAATAAATTGAGGCAGACTTATTTTATATAATTAGCCTCATATGAGGAGAGGAAATGTGACACCAGAAGAAGGAAAAAAAGAAGGTAAACATACAGTCACAATAAAAAACAAAGTACACAAATTATGAGGTTTTACATGTCGATACATAATAAAAAAAACAATCTGTTCCACAGAAGGTCTTAAAACTAGGTAAATCCAACCTTAATAAGAAAATAAAATAGTTACAACACTATGCAGAAGAGTGTGAAAAAGTAAGTGCACCCATACTGCTGCTACATGAATTAAGAGGGTAAGTGGGGGCAGGTGCCGCTAATCAAATGCACCAATAGGCTGAACTCTATTCTGCTCAGTAATAATTTTATCTCTTTATAATCTTATTGGTGTGGTGTCGCCCCCCACAGCAATCCCAGTTTTCTAATGGGGTAATTTTTAAGCCCATCCCTGTACTTAACTGAACATCAGCAAGTGTGAGCATCTCTACGAAAGTAGGGGTTCTCTTACTCTGCCAGAAAGGACAGACATTAGTGATAATCTTAAGAGGAAGGAACTGCTCTGGGAAGTCCATCATTCCACAACAAGAATTTTGGCTTCAGTGTTTATTTTGTAAATAAATCATGACACTGTGCAGTATCTCATGTTGATGTTCATCTGGGGTTGTATAAGTCATTTTAAGACTTAGTAAGGATTCGATAATTTCTATTATATATTATATATAGGGTGCAATACTTTCCACGACTGCAGATCTATTATCAAGACGATTACCATATTTTACTTTTTAAGTGGAATATATAAAACCACGCGTTAAAAGACCACGTTGTTTCCTTCTTATTCCGATCTACCGTTGTAGTTCGTGCTAGTGCCACCTCTGTCCGCCAGGGGGAGTCGCCTCTACACACTCTGGTGCCAGAGCAGGTGTAGCGAGGTGAAGCATCGCGTGTGGCTCGGCTGTTTCCGTCACGGCTCGGCAGTGAACCGCTGTGGATGTGGGAATGCGGTTGCCGGAGGCTGTGGGCATTGCTGGACACTCGGCGGAGATGTACGCACGGGAGCAGGAGCCCACAGCGGCTGGCTGTCGTCCAAGTTAACGGGCTGTTTTGGGGATGTGGGTGGGACCCCCGGACGGCTGGGTGTCGCTCGGAGCAGGGCAGCTGGGTGTTTTCTCCCCCCCCCCCCCCCATTTATAGAGCCTGTGATTTTTCTGCACGGTAGGGGAATAAGAGAGACGCCAGGAAGGATTCCCCAGCACTATGGAGCCACGCACTGCAGACAGCGTGAGTACAAACGCACAGACACCGGCAGAGCCCCCAGGGGACTGGGCTCGCCTCTGCTGGAACCACTCATCAACTTTTCCGCGACCTATTTTATTGACAGGCAGACGCGTCACTGCTTTCTGCTCCCCGATATGTAAAAAACAGGTTTTCTTTCTCTCTCTCTTTGTTGAGCGTTGCGCAGATGTCCAAACAACATTGAGATAAATTGATAATTAATTGTGTGTAACGACCTCGCGCAGTAACACAGACGCACCTGCTGCCGTCAGAGATCGGCTGCTGTGAGTTTTCCGCGCCGCGCCTGACGGCTCATCAGCGGATTAATTTCTGAGGATCTTCTCCTGCCTTTTGTTGCCACGGCGGTTGCTACTGACGACCAGTGAATCCAAAGTCGTAAACAGACGGACCGGCTGTAAATAACGGGCTGTCACAAGTTCAGTCCTATATTATAATGTAGGCGTCGGCTTTTTCCGTAACGCACTGCTTAAATCTGACCTTCTGCTGGTAAAGACAAGGACAAGCACAAGTCTGTGTGACATGGTTACTAAATGTAACACGACCTCCTGGGTTACTAAACGCAACCCAATTTACCAGTGCGAAAAGGTATCCCCTCCCTCCGTGTGTGTTTCTTTCTGCGTGTAGGATTGAGTTAACTGCAGCCAAGTAGCCAGATTACCATGGATTAGCTGGCATTTAAAATAGTCACGTTATCCCACCAGTCCCTGCACAGTCAGCTACAACAACACCTTTTAGGTTGCCTGCCAAATGTTTCTGCAGTAAAGGAACTTAGGGTTGTAAATGGGATGCAGTTAAAACGGGTTGGATGAGGTTCTGCTTTCACCTGATGCAGCTGATTCCTGATGAGACCCTCACTACAGGTCTATCGGTCAAAAGAGTTCATGCAAAGATACGAATGAAGCTGACCCACCTTAGGGGATAGATGGGAAACAGACTTTTTAGGATGTAGGGTATTTTAAAAAGATTTGGTTGGTTGGTAGGGTAGGGTAGGGGTTAATTGAAGGTCCTGAGCCACCGCTCATTTCTTTATATTTGGCTTGTAAAGGTGCAACGATTTACTGAAATGTGTTGAACAAACGTGGAAATACAGTTAGTGAGGCAAAAACACCCAGCTTTAAAGTCAATATTTGGTATGATCACCTTTATTCGTCACACAACCTGAACTCTCTTAGTTAAGCTTTCTTGTCATTTCTTCTTCAGCAATATTTCTCCAGGCTTCTTGAACGACATTCAAAGCTCTTCTTTGGAGGTCGGCTGCTTTTTGTTCTGTTTTCTGTCAAGATGATCCCACACTGCTTCAATAATGTTGAGGTCCGGGTTCTGGGGAGGCCAATCCATGACTGAAAGTGTTCCACTGTGTGTTTTTCTATCCAAGTATGACTTTACTGCACTGATGGTGTGTTTGGGATCATTGTCATGGTATTACATGATGGATCAAAATCTGATGGTACTTTTCTGTTTTCATAATTGCATCAATTAAGACCACTTTTAAAAAAAACTGCAAAATATAAACAAAAGAGGGTTGGCTCAAGATTTTTGCACAATACTGTATATATACAAATTAAATATAAAACTAAAGAAAATCCATTTGAATAATTTAGCAGTGTTTTTAAGTGTGGGTTTTAGGCTTTCAATGTGGTGATTTACTGCTTTACTCTGTTCTTTGTAAATTAAAAATAAATAAATAAATGTGCTTCCAAGTAGTCAGCCTTAGGTCATTTATGTTCTGTGATTGTTTTATTTAGTTAGTTTATTTCGTTTTATTTAAAAAAAATAAAATAATTAAATGCACAAAAAAGCATTATTCTAATATACTAAAAAAAATAAGTAGTTGCATAGAGAAAACTCTGTGTGCCATATGGGTCTGTTTGCTGTCCACACTATATAATCTACACAAAAATAATCTATTAAGTGTTTATTCGTTTATTTTGTCCCCCAGAAAATATTTAAACCTGGCAGTAATGAGATCTGGTGTCATAATGAAATGATCATAATATAGTGGTGTGTTCATAATATTAAACATAACAACCACTGCAGACACTGCTTGATTTTCAAAAAGGCAGTTTCATTGCAGTATCCAGTGTTCCCCTTCAGCACAGAGCCAGAGTCCTGGCCGGTTTTTTTTTTTTTTCAACCAAGCCAAAGTCAAGAGTCTGGCGTGAAAACAGCTTAGTGCTTTCAATAAATTCATTAAAAAGCTAAAAGCAGACAGTATTATTTAATCCCAGAGGACGTAGACGGGCTGTTAATGATGAATGAGATCCTTCAGCTTTGACCTGAACATCATCTGTTTTATTTTTCCAGCGTGAAAGGTGACAGTGAGATGAATTGCAGAGCATATGACAGTCAGCTGTACACACTGTGCTGCTGCACATAGAGGCAACAATACTATCTGCATCAAGGTACTCACCACACACACACACACACACACACACACAGAGAGAGTTTTGTGTTTGTTTTTGTCTTCATGGTCTGTTTACAGTGGATACATTTTTTTTTATCGTCACCAGCTACAGATATTATGTGTTTGATGTAGTTGTATGTCCAGTGTTACTGCATGTTTTTCTCATGTTTGTGTGCATTTAATTTGGAAATTAGGCATGCACTGATCCAGCTATTTTCAATTTAAGATATTATATTGTTATCTTCCCTTCTGGTATCTTCGGATACAGTTGCTACAGATACAGATCTAATTTAGTACCAGTGTTAGATTAATAAGCTGTGTTCCTCACTGTGAGGAAGACAGTGGGAGCCATTCTTTTAAATGTAGGCAACCTCAAGCTCAAACAGTTTTAAAAAGTTAATAAAATGAAGAATAAAAAAAAAGGTTTTTATTATTTGCACTAGTAGCTCAGTGTGAGAGTCTTTACTGTGTACTGGTGTTATTTATGGTTACTCTAGTTTCTGCTTTTCCTGCTCCCAGTCTCACTGTGACTGCATCTCCTTCACAAGTGTGTGTGGAGCTGGTTGGTGTCAGGTGAAGTGGAACAATAGCAATCAAGTTGACAGCAATATGTCATGTTGACTGTAAGTGCAATACAAGTTTCACAGCAAGAGTTAAACTGCACTTAATGAGAGTGAGAAGTTTACTGGGAAATCGTCATGTCTGAGGCTTTTCATAAGTCACATGACCACAGTTTGCTAAAGTCAGAAACTGTAGCAAACATGCAAAGAAAACTTTGAAATGACTTTAAATTGATGCACTACTGCTGACTCGTTCCAGGATAGAATTAAAAAGAATAGACTGGCTCCTTAGAACAGGCCAGTGAACTGATATCTAGTCCAGGTTTTTGAGTCAAGATCAGCTGGATATTCGATCCAAATATCGGATCAGTGCATCCCAACGTCAAACATCTAATTCCTGTGCATCAAATTAGGAACAAAGCATCTAAAAGTGTGTGTTCTTACTCACCAGTTGTGGAGTCTGTGAAGCAAACAGCAGCATCATGTTCTACGGTTCTTCTTCTGGGGCGAGTATGTCCCTGCCGTCCAAGAGCCGCTTGAAACGTCAGAGCAGGACCTTCACACAGGTACTCACACACAAACACTCGGCATTTACAGACACACTCACAGAAGAAAGCTTCAAAACAGAGGTCAAAATAACTGATTAAAACAAATAAAGTGAAATAATAGTGGTTGCTTATTTGATGTATTGTGAACACTTAGTGTCAGTTTAGCTTATATCCCAGCTACATTCTCCACCGATGTGTGAAAACCCTTCATCGTGAATTTCACTTTGCTTAGAGGTCTAAAAAAAACACATGTATCAAATATGATTCAGTTGGCTTTAAAAGGTTAAAAAAGAAGGCGGCTGGCCTTCTGTTTATCATGTACACCATCATATTAGGTGAGGTGTTAAAAAAGGCCTGGTTCATTACCATCACTGGAGGTTAAGGCTAAAACCATTGTGAGACCTTGTCGAGGTCACCTGGGATGGTATTTCAAGACTACATCGCAGGGGGCTGATAGCTGGCGTTTTGGGCCACCACCTCTGCTCAGTGATGGTCGTTCACGGTGGACATAGCTGGACTCCTTTACTCCTCTTTCAAAACCATCTGTCTTTTCAAAAGGTGAACAGTGGCATTCTCGAAGAAGGGTCCTCTGTTCTTTAGGTGCAGGTGTACAGCTGCACTTTAAGGACAAAGTGCAAAGTTTAAGGTTTAAAGGATCTCGGTGGTGAAGTCGCAAACGTGCAAGGGATAAAAATGAAGCTTTGAATGGAGAACAAAATCTAAGAGCACCATAGATGTTAATGAGAGGACGACCTTGTAGAGGGCAACCCCCAAATCTGTAAATACAGCCTGGTTTTCTCTTTTCACGGGCAAAGTTGTTATATCGAGATTTCCATCAGTCTCTGCTTTGTACTATATAACCGAGAAATGCCTAGAAATTCTGACCAACATGGAAGAAATACACTGCATAAACTTTTAGCACATGTAAAATAAACAACTACAGAGACTTTGTGCAGCACAGTTGACTACTTAAATATCTTTATTATTTTGTATTAGGAGATATTTCAGCTCTCCATTAAAAATGGGTGTGCTTTAATTTGTGACTGTGCATGCTGGCTCACTGTCGTGACTTGGCGGGGCGCTTGATGGACCTGAGCCAAAGTCACTGTTTCACCTGTGCTTCTCTTGCTATGACAAGTCACACTGCCTGCCTTAAAAATGTGTGGTGAGCACATCTTCATCCAGTGTGCTGATGAGGATGTTTATTCCTGAGATAACATAAAGCCAAAGTCATACACGTGTGTTTTTTAATAGCTTGGGTAAACATGCAGATCCTTTTAAGAAGAAACTGTACATAATGCCTGTCACTGGCTGGCCCTGCAGTACATTCACTGTTTTTGTGTGTTTGCCAGGTCCTGTACCGTACGTTAAGCTACAGAGACCGTGTTCCTACAGACACTGGAACAAACACCCGAGGGGACCGGCGCTCGACGACTGAGCCTCCGGAGCGGCCGGCCGACGACCCGGCTGAACTCTCCACTCAGAGCTCGGCCCCCGGCGTGTTGAAGATTTTCGGAGACGAAATCTGCGCCGGTGCCAACTACAAGAGCGTCCTGGCCACGCCACGCTCCAGCGCGCAGGAACTTGTGAAAGAGGCACTCGAGCGCTACTCGCTCAACAAGGATGCTGCCCACTCTTATGTCCTGTGTGATGTGATCGGACGTTTCGAGGGAGGGGGCGTGATCGGTGGGGGAGGAGGAGGAGGAGGGTGGCGGACTGAATGCTTGCGAGCGCTGGGGGACAATGAAAAGCCGCTGTTGCTCCAAGAGCTGTGGAAACCCCGAGAAGGACACGCACGTAGGTTTGAGCTGCGCAAGAGAGCAGAGGTGGAGGAACTAAACGCTAAGGAGAAGGATACGATCACGGCTGGTGAGGAAGATGCACAGACACACACACCCACACAGGTAGTCAAGTACACACTCAGCAGCTGGTCTAATTCCCTTCCTTTCTTAACGTGTCAAACTCAGCAGAAAAGCACAGCTCGTTAGCTCCTCTGCAGTGTGTGTGTGCGCGTTCACGAGTGCAAGCGAGGGAAGATGCAGAATAAAACCTTTTGTCATAGTTATTATCCTGTAGACAAGATATTGTGCCTGCATATGTTTATACGGAGGTGCTGCGAGGAGGAGGTATGTAATTTAGGTTTCTATCAGAGGCACAAACTCCTGTGCTTTTTACACACACACACACACACACACACACACACACACACACACACACACACACACACACAGCGCAGTGTGCAGGTGAGATGCTGGACAGCTGGTCGATTGATTGAGTGAAAGCTGAAGCCTTCAAAACCGGAGGTGTGGATGGGTGTAGGCACTCTGGTGTTTTGTAATGATGACACATTTGTACTACAGTGAAACAGTATCACTTCCTGTTAAAGTACCTGCACGATGCTGCGCACACCTGGGCGAGATTCTCTCTGTTCAGTAGATTCAGGAAGCTCAGGTAAACAGCAGTTGTGACTTTATATCTGCAATGCAGCACTATGAACACTGATCCATACTGAGCTGTGTACCGTTGTTGAAACCATGATGTGACCTTTTATGCGTAATTGGTTTACTGATTGATGAAAAGTTTGCCATTTACACACTCACACGCAGCAACTGTGGGTTTTTTTGGTAGAGATGGAGCGAGTATTTTCAGCCTCACTGTCACACATAGCTGCAACACATTTCTCATGAAGCATGCCAGGGTTTACTGGTTGCTATGTCAACTTACGTGCTGGCCAGAGAGTCGCTTAGTAATCTGCATGAGGCTTGTTTATGGAGGGATGTATTACCAAAGATTAAATAACCCATAACATTTATTAAATGTAGGCTCTCGTGAGGAAAAAAATGGATAGTGGCAAACTATCCAACTCAGAACAACAGTCACCTCGAGGCACTTTATATTGTAAGGTAAAGACCCAGCATTATTAGAAAAGAATATCCCAACAATCACTGTGGGGAAGCACTAGGTGACAGTGGGAAGGAAGAACCCCTTTTAACAGGAAGATATCTGGAGCAGAACCAGGGAGGGACAATCTGCTGTTTCTGGTTGAGGGTGAAGGAAACGAGGAGTGTTTTAGGGTGTTTTCACACCTATAGCTCATTTACTCTGGTCCAAATCAGTTGATGGGTTTGTAAGCTTGTAGCTTGTAGTTTGTTTTCACACACAAAAAAAAGTCAACTCCAAGCAAACCATGTGAAAGTATTCAGTCTGCTTATTGGCCACATGGGTCTAGGGTGGAGCAACAAAAGCATATACAACAAGAATGTCCTATGTTCATTTTGCAACTAATTGTTAGCCGTACAGCCCCTTACACATCTGCAGTACCTTGACATATCCGTACGTACTCCTGGTACTTGGTTTGAGTGGAGGTCTGATCACGTTCACACCATAAACGAACCGCTCTGGAGTTTGTTTAGAACCACACCAAGACCGCCTCCTCCAAAGGGTCTCGTGTGGTTGTTTTGATCTGCACCCGAGTGTGATTACTCTGTACACATCTGCACAAATGAATCGCACCAAGAGGGAACATGAAACAGAATGTTCAGTCTGTCTAATTTAAATTAACTAAACCCTGAAGATGTGAAAACACGCTTAAATTCAGTTCAGGACTTTACAGGGATCCTAACATTTGCTATTCCGTCCTGTTCAGGAACTATTTTTGTCATTAATAATTTAAATGTCCAATGTTGGGCATATTTCAGAGCATTTTAGTAGTGCTGGCATCTTTGGTAGTTAAAAAAAAACAGATGCGACAAGTATTATGAACAAGATTTACAAAGTAGACTTAATTTTTATTCAGTAAGACTAAAAATGAGTCACTTAGCTCATAAACTTATAAACAGGAAAGTGCGTAGAGAAGTTAAGACAGAACAGTTTTCCCACTGATATCATAGTCCTATGTCCATGTTTCATTGTGTCTGTGAGCCAGGCACATTATAAAAGGCTGACTGTCTGTATGTTAGCCCTACGACAGATTAGCACACTATGATAGGATAGGCTCCAGCCCCTACAACCCTAAACTGAATAAGTGGAAGAGAATGGATGGATGCATGTTTTGAACCTGGACATTAAGAGCAAGCAGAGAAACTAACTAGCTTTCTAAAAACCTATTTGGACACAAAGTCAGCAAACTCATCCTATAATCCAATTTGACTGGTTAATCCATACAGTAGATAATTTTATGCCCTGGTGACCATTGTTTTATTTAGATAACGATTTAAAATGACTCCCCAAATATGTGCCTAGAGGGAAGATGGCTGCCTAGTGTTGAGACTTACTTCTAGAAAAGGCTTTAAAGGGATTTCAGAATGGCATGTTGTGCCTGTCTCTGGTACTCTTGGATAATTGTTTTGGTTAGTAGAGGAACGGTATTTGTGCAGACAGCAGCATAACATCTTTAAAGCATAAGGTTGGTGGGAATTTTTTTATTTTAATTCTAAGAATTTTAATTTTAATTAAAAACCTGAGCAAACTTTTCTGAAAGGTTAGTTTATGTGGTTGATGAGAAAAATTATTGTGCTAATAGAAGTAAACTGCAATAGTCACAGACGTATCACAGTGTACATGGAAGTTAAATACACAGGTTTTGACTACGCTAAAAGTTGTGTCAAAGGACGTGATTACATCTGTGTACTGGGATAAGGGGACTATAGTATGTCCCTCACTATATAATTTCACCATTGTCATAATGTTTTCCACTTTGTTTTGTAGGATTTTAACCAGTGAAAACTCTTTATCCCATCAAATGAAAAGCATTATATGTCCTTAGCCTTAAATGTTCTACCTGTCACGTCACTGAGGTAATCTGCAGACATGACGTTTCTCTTCTGCAGCATCATCCACATGAATGGGTTTAAAGCAATGATGGCACTGGTTTAAAGGGGGATTCTTACTTTCAATGTGTTCATATAACCAACAGTGAGGTTGTGGTTGGTAACTGTACTGGCCTCAGTTCATTATATAAAAACAGTAACAGCTGAATGATAATTTTGTAAATAGTTATTTTTCACATCTTTCTTTTTATTGGCTAGTCACAGACATGACTTGTTCTTTGTAACTGTGCTTTTGACATTGAAGCTAATACTTTGAGTATATCGTTTAATAATCTGCCAGTTGAGGACCTGAGGCATTTGTTTCTCAAATTAGACTCTCTGATCTACTTGTCCTTTTGCTCAGTTGTTAACAGGGACCTCCCGGTTCTCTGTCTGTTCCGCTTAGAGCTAATTTGAGCTGTGCTGTCAAATGAGTGTTACACTTTTTGTAAAAGCAAAACCAAAACACTTTTTGCTGATGCATCAAACACTGAACTAACCAGATTTATTGCTCTTTTAATCAGCGTGGTTAACATGATCTGTGAGTATTTTAAACTTAAATCCGGTGACACAGCGTGGGGCTGGAAATATAGACTGTATATAGGCTTGGGAAGCCCTATTTTGAATCCTCAGAGTTAGCACGTCATGTTGTTTTGGAGATACAGATACAGATATCAGCAAATGAGTGTTATGCAGCATGATAATAGCATACTAGAAATTAACTCACCAACAGTGGAGCAGAGACTTGATGAGCTCTGGCTCTCATGATGCAGTTGTTGTTTTTTTTTGTCTTTCCCATAAAGTTTGAAAAGACAAACACCACAAACACAGCGGAGAGGTCTGATTGGGTCACTGGAATTGGCAGAGGTGATGCTCAGCACACGTAGTTCGGCTACACCTCCTTTTGTCGGCCAATATGTCAATCAAAAATCTGATTAAAAAAAATAAAAAATTTAAATCTCATTAAAGGCATTTCTGATAATTTAACGTTAAAGGTTAAATAAGAACAACACTATTAGGTTTAAAAATGTTTAGTTAAAAACTCACAGAGCATTTGTAGTTGACCTAAAACATTTCAGCTCTAGTGTTTCCACTATACTGAGTTTTGGGAGGAGCAAATAGTCCACCGCACCTCCCACACCACCACCACTGCCGGACACCACCTTGTCTTTCTGTTTTCCCTGTTTACTCTGTTTTGGGCAGCAGTCGTGGAAACAGTAGCGTAGAGACTGACGCAAATAAAATTCACTACAGTGTTTGCTGTAAAGGACGGTTAGATCAGCCAGTGCCACAGTGAGGCGCAGGGATTTTTATTTTGTTTCGGGATAAAGTGAACGCTCTGTGGCAAACACACACATTAGACTTTGTCTTTGGTTAAAATGAACAATTTATTGTTGGATTTGGCATTTTACAGGATTTGTAAACAAATGAAGTACAAATTATCACCAGTGTTATTCTTTAATTAATTCTTCAGTGTTTTTGAGACATTTTTAGCTCTGTATGGAAAAATGCAGCTTAATTCCCCTTTATATAGTGTCTGAGAGCAGCTTTATCAACTAACACATATTAATGCACATGTTCATTTTCACACTAACCTTTTCTCAGTGGTGCTATAATGCTAACAGAATTCACAGCCTGAAGTCTTTTTTGTCTCTGTCTTTCACTCGTCTTTTTTCTCTCCTTCTCTGTGTGTGTGAGGTGCATGCCCATGTGTGAAACTTCTCACACCCTTTTTGAAAACGAGATTGCACTTTAAAGGTACTCCAGGATTTTTAACGTGTACTTAGCACATCACAGCCAAATTATTTTACTTATCATTAGATGCGTAATTGCTGTAAAACCAAGGCTATAAATGTGTTACAAGTGTCTCGTGGCCTGGTTCAACTTCCCATGATACGCTACCACACCCTCCGCTTCATCCACTGCCTCCACCTATCATTATGTTTCTGATAGATTTTAAGTTTCCAGCAACTCAGTGCATGAGCTTCAGAAACAGTGCTGGTGAATTAGCCGAGCTTTGTGATGAAATATGGTTTACTGAGCTTCTTCTCTTTAACACAGGCTTTGTGTTGGTGTAAGCCACATATGTATAAATAAATGATAAATGAAGATATTTGATCGGGCTGCACAGTTATGAACAAAATGACTGTCACGATTATTTCGATCATTATTGAGATCGTGATTATTTTCCAAGCTTATTTAACATTTCTCCTTCTTATTCAAATAAATTCAGTTTATCTCTTTAAAAAATAAACCTTAACACTAAATAAAGTCAGCAGGAGCGCTGCTTTCACTTTTACATTGTGCTTCATTCCTGTTAATTAAAATAAGGTGTTTATTTACCTGACCTAAGTGCATCTCTGTGAAGCAAAATATAGTTCTTCACTCAGTTCAGGTTACCTGCATGATGGACGTGAATAAAACTTGTAGCAAAGTACTCGACAGGGGTGAGAGCCGTCTCCATTTCCCCTGTGATGTTTTGCATAGAGGTTTTGCCACGGTATCTTGTATCTTTTGCGTTCACTACTCTTTGCATATAATTTATTTTCAGTTACCATCGCTGAATAAAATAGAATAGAATTCAACTTTATTGTCATTGCTCATGTCACAAGTACAAGGCAACGAAATGCAGTTTGGATCCATCCAGAAAGTGCTTTAGACATAATATAGATATATTACAAAATACATATTAGCAATAATATAGATATATAGATATATTACAGAATGGGTCTATTATATGTATGAGGGTACAAAAATATGGGTCTATTATGGGTATGTTACAATGTACACGGTATGAAAGTATGTTATGAATATGCTATAACTATATGTACAGGCTATGAACAGGATATAAATATGAACATTGTACAGAAATGTGAACTATAAAAACTATGCAGAAATATTAAATATAAAGCTATACAGAAATATGAACTATGCAAGTTAGAAACAGTTGTAAACAGTTGTAGAATTATAATTATCGTATTGTACAGCAGGGCTCGCAAAATCGCTAGCCCAACATCCCGGGGCTAGCAATTCATTCAATTTCTGACAAGCGCCTTTGTTACTGGGACCAGTAATTTTAAGAAAGACCCCATCAGAACCCATGAGAAATGCAAGAAATGCATTATTGCTCAGTCTGCAATATCTTTCCCAGAACAAACTGCAATTGCAAAAAACATACTAAAAATAAACCAAGCACAAGAATAAGTCCTGAAAAATCTGTTTAGAACAGCGTACTATGTTGCAAAGAGTGAACTACCACTGGCACAATTTAGCAGTCTTTGCAAACTTCAAAAAGCAAATGTCCTAGATCTTGGTTCCACTTGCCTCTTACCAGTGACTCCAGTGGAAATGTCAGATTCAGGATCTGACACAGACTGATTCATGTTCTACACAGTTCTTACAAGTTCATAGAAATTTCTGTTCAATGACAACCAAGTATTTGAGTTGATGATTGTAATTTTTATACAGTTGTTGTGATTTGTATTTTAACAATTTTTTGATTAATTTTTGTTTCCGTTACAATATTATAAAGTATAATATTGTAACGGAAACAAAACAGAAACAGAAACTGAAAACATAAAAAAATTGCTCTCTTTTTTATTTGGGCTACTTAAATTTATTTTGGGCTACCAAAAACTGAAGAGTGCCGGCCCGAAGGGCTACCAGGAATTTAGAAATTTTGCGAGCCTTGTACAGAATGATTGACTCCCCCTAATTTCTAAGTATTTCCAAACGATGGATGATAATCCAGTGTGAGGGACAAACCCTTCACCTTCTGGTGTGCCAGATGTGGATTTTGTCATCTTTTAACGTAGTGTTAGTCGTGCAGACTAGTCCCTTCGAGCTGCGTGGTGCGGGGACCAGCTGTGACGTGGTCAGGTGTCTATTTTTTAGGGAGTGCTTGATTTTCTTTTACTTAGCATTTTAATAGGCGGCACATTTTCAGTATCATTCAGTCATGTTCATTTAACTGTGGGAAGTGATCAAGATTAAGATGAGTAATAATATTTCCTGATAATTAGTAATGCACTCATGATGCCTATGCTAGCTAGCCGCTTCGCTCTGTGTGCTTTTTTAAAAAAATTTCAATCCAGTCATGATGTAAGTAATCATGTCTGCTGGAGTTTCGCTCCTCCCCACTTGGCTAGAGTTTGTTTCTACCAATGAACAGTTAACAGCAGTTGTTTGTAGGCTGTGAAAACAGGGATAATTATGTTCATGCAGTGAGCAACAATTTTTCTCTTTATTCCCCACTAAAAATTAAAAGTACCGTATCCAGGGTGCACCTTGCGTCTTGTGCTCTCTAACTGGGATATCCTCCAGCATCTAGTGACCCTGAATTGGCTCATAAGGAAAATGGATGGTTAAACAATATGCTAAAAACTCAAGTGTAACCCTGACGGTGGATGTGGAGGAATTGTTAAACCCCAATTATCATCCATCAGTGGTATACTTGATGCCATTTTTACTGGTTTTCCTCCCCTTCAGAGCCAGCAGCAGGCATCCAATTTGATATCACTGCACAGCATCTAAACAGATCAAATTTAAAGATTGAAACACGCTAAGTTTCTAATGGAAAGTGCAGCTAATTTGTCAGTGATGTGTTAGAGTAAAAAATCCTGTGCCTCACACCTTTAACTGTGTATCTCTCTCTCTACTAACGGCTGATGTTTCTCACTTAAAGCACAACAGACTCACTTTGCTCCACAGTGCATGTATTGTGTCTCGTGTTGTGCGGATGGCGTGTGTGTTTGGGGGTTGTTTTTTGTCCTTGGTGTGGGGGTGTTTTCTCACCTTACCCCCCTTCCTAACCCCTCCCACCCTGCTGTAGGGCCCAAAACCCCACAATTCCTGGTGGCTCTAATGGGTCGGTCTGGGCTGGGCAAACACAGGAGCTCCCCCCTGCGGTGTGGTCGAGTGGTACAGCCCAGCTCTAAAGGTGGGGACTGGCCTCAGGTAGGGTGGCTGTCAGTCATTGCCATGAAGACCACCTCTACCTGCGTTGTCACCAGTGCCACCCCCATTGCCAGTGATTTTCTCGTGTGTGGGTAAATCTGTGTGAGCCATTGCATGGCCTCAAACGTCCTCAAACTCGAGCCACGACGAGTTCAGTTCACCTTTCATCTGGTTCACTGTTGTCAGCTACATGTGCTGCTCCATCCAGCACCATTAACTTCATCTGACTTTGACTGTCTCACTCCTGCCTGGATATGTTTTGTTGGTTTTCACTCAGCTCACACATGACGTATGCATTTGTGTTACTGCAGTCTGAGAAAATGCTTCAACCAGACCTACTCAGTTTACCCATCTGTCAAACATACATGTTAAGAAAGTAGATACCAGGTTTAAGCACACTTTCTCCCTTTTCTCTTCCATTCTTTGCCTCTCCTTGCTCCTCTTTATTATTCTCCACCTGTTCTCCCTCTTGTCCTTCTCTCTCCCTACGTGTTCTCTGGCTTGCTGTTCATCGTAGATATTAATGCCCAGGCTCGTAAGCTCCAGAGGAACAGGGCGAAGGGGACGCTGACCCTGCCCCGATCCAGCAACTCATCCTTCTGTCGCAGCCTCAGCGAGACTAGCCTCAACCAGGTGGGGCCTCCTGCTGAAGATGATTGATTGTTAGTATTTACTGAACTGCTTATAAAGTGCATTCAATCTTAAATGTGTGCATGCACATCCGTCTGCAGCTGGGATTGGGTGAGGAGCCCAAGCGTTATTACTCCACCCTGCCAGGACCACTGAGAGGCCGAGAACGCGAGGGGACCTCCAGCAGCCGGAGAAAAGAGGAGGGCAGTCAGGGAGGAGGAGGGGTGAAGCACTCTCTGTACCAGTCCCCTCATCTTCTGCTGCTTCAGGGATTCAATCGGCAGGTGAGGGTACTCACAAAAATCAGACCTCTAGTGTGTCTGATTTTTGTGACCTTTTTTTGCTTTCTGTGTTGCAGGACTGCCTGGTGTATCTGCTGAACAGAGAGCAGCACACGGTCGGTCAGGAGACTCCATCAGCTCGTCCCAACATCTGCCTCTTCTCCCCCGACATCCTGCCGCTCCACTGCCGCTTACGCCGAGTCCCCGCGCCCCGTCGCCACGCCAGCAACAACAACAAAGGAGAAGAGCAGGGGGAGAGTCAACGATTCTGCGTTGCAGTCGAGGCCGTGCTCAACGCCACAGTCCTGGTGAACTTTTCCCGCTGCGAGCGCTCCACCACGCTGCGGCACGGTGACCTCCTTTCCTTCGGGGCACATTACATCTTTCTGTACAAGGACCCCACAGGTTCTAAGCCACTACCCGCGCAGACCTTGGCACGCCTTCGCACGCTGGGTCAGCTTTACGATGCAGGGGCGGAGGAGGGAGAGGGCGGGGCTCAGACTTGTAAGATGTGCGGCTCCGTGCTGAAGGACAGAGCAGCGCAGGTGTTAAGCACCCCGGCGGTCAGACGCGGTTTCAAACCTCACCTGGTGAAACCCCGCAGCGTGGGGACGTCAACAGGAGGGCCAGTTACTGTGTCAGGGGGTGATGGAGGAGGAAGAGGAGCTGGAGGAGGTCAGAAAAGGAGGCTGCAGCTGGAGTTTGACCAGGCTCATGAAGACCAGCTGCTAAACAGGATCGTGTCTCTCATAGAACCTGGAGGTCAGCAGCCTGGCTTACTGTAATATAAAGATTATCAAAGACATCAACTGAAACCTTTTTTTTTTTATCTGAGGTCCAGTTAAAATGATTTTCTAGCAAAATTACAAAACTGTATTTTGTGGTTCTTTATCCACAATATGTTATATGAGACTTTTGCTGTCCAGTGATGGAAAACATTTCAGTTCAAGCTCAAAAACGTGGAGAAACTTAATTTGAATACTAATAAATTCTCAGTAGATAAACTCAGGCAGATTAATACATTACCGCCTTATTTGTGGGAGGACAAGGAGAGTATTTCATCAGCAGTTTTCGTCCTTGTCCTGCTGCGTACAGATCATTAACAGTGTCAATGCAAACGTAAAAGTTTAAGACTTGAACAGCAGCTTCTGGTTTTACGATTCCTGACCACGTTACACTTCATATGCCTTCCAGCTGAAATTAGCTTCATTGAAGCCTCTAAATTATTCAGTGTGTTTCCAATAACTCGACCTGTGTCCTCTGCTCAGGAGATGACCACAAGCTGACACCTGCCTACCTGCTGTGCATGTGCATACAGCACTCTGCGTCGACATTCCCACCTGGAAGTTTCGGAAAACTGCTGCTCAAGATCGTCCGGCGAATCCAGAGCATAGCATGGGTCAGTTTCAGCTTGTTACTGTGTCTGTGTCTCTCTGTGGTCCCTCTGGCCTCGTGTGGAGAGGAACTGGTCAGCCATGTCAGGTCAGGTGAATCGTTAAACAGGCTGCCGTATCACGTTTTATACTGTGTTACACTCCAGCCGTGCACAGTCGTCTGTTTTAACTAAACCCCTGCTATGCTTGTTATTCGGCTTTCACATAAAAAAACCTAAAGCAGAAGATTTTCACCCCCTAAGCTTTACTTTTGGCAAATACTCATTTTACCCCTCCAGACACTTCTTCGGTAGTTATTCCTAAAGGGATCAAATTTACCTCCATCTCCTCTACACTTGTTTCCCAAACAAGTCCACTTCATCCAGCATTGCATAAAGATTTGATGAAAACTTATATGATATTTTAATACCTTACTGTGAATATTTTGTAACCTTTTTTTCCTACACTTTGTAATAAAATGTAGGAAATTGTCCCACTGCGGTGAGAACAGCTCCCTGATGTGTCTCATCTTATGAGTTTAGTCAGTTAGTTGTTGGACTAAAGCCACAGTCATTAAAAGAACAGTACTTCTGAGTGAAACAATGTTTCCTGAAGGTTTATGTTATATTGAAACAGTGAAATTTATAGAGCTGTGGAGTTGCTTCAAGTGAGGTGGCCAACTGCTGCAATTAAACTCTGGAGGAAGCCCCAAAAATGTATTCAGTTTATGGCTGTTGGTTAAAAGGAAGGTGTGGTTTCTTTCTTTCTTTTTTTGTTTAATTCGTTTTTTTTTTCCAATCATAATTAGGGTGATTTTATATTCAGGACAGTGGAGCATGAGGTAATTCTCAACATGTGTCACTATGGGTTTGTAAATGATAGTGGTGCTACTTCTTACTGTAGGTTAGCAAAAGCGTCATGAAGTGTGCTTCTCCTACGCATGCTTTAAAAGTTTAATGAGCCCTTAATTGTTCTGTGTGTGTGTGTGTGTGTGTGTGTGTGTGTGTGTGTGTGTGTGTGTGTGTGTGTGTGTGTGTGTGTGTGTGTGTGTGTGTGCATGTACGCCCTGCAGGAGAAGACAAAGGAGCTGGCGCAGAAGCAAGCTCAGCAGTAAGTATCAATTTCCAGCTCGTGTTAAAAAATAGGAAGCTGACGGTCTCATGTGCATTTTATTTTGTGTGGCTGCTTTGAGCCCTGACCTTTTATAGAGCATTGTTTTGAACTTACCAGAGACTTGGGACTCACTTATCATTCAGGACCTCCCAGAATATTTTTCTACTATGAATATATATAAACATATCCATCAAACACTCTCTTATAATCTGAAGGTACTGTCTGCTAGAAAAATTAATCATTGGCAGGGATTACGTTAACAGAGAACAAAAGTTCTCTGTCATTAAAAGATCTTTTAACCTGCTACAAACTAGTAAGACGTCGACTGCGCTCGTGTGAGAATAGCACACTTCATAGTCTGGGAGCGATTGGTCGTCCTTTTTCTTGCCTCTTGCACGTTCTAGTCAGGCAGCTCCCTCACCTAAACCACACTGTGTTATTGTGCATAGTGAGAATGCATCTGAAGCAAACTATCTTCTGCTGTGTGCTGAATGTGAAAATGTCCGATTGGTGGCTAAGTCCTGACCCGACTGTCCAGAGGTCACGTGTGAAAGCCGTTTATGTAGGAATGTGCATGGTGTCGAGAAGCCTACCTGACTGTGTGTAACTTGTCTCTGCACGTCCAAGTAGCCAGGACCCGGCCTCGCTGTCTCTGCTCAGCATCTCAGACCTGGTCCCAGACCTGCAGACCATTTTCTTCTGGATGTCCAACTCTATCGAGATCCTCTACTTTATACAGCAAAGAGCACCAGCATACACACACAGCATAGAGACACTGCAAGGTACGCACACACACACATACGCAAAGTCAGAATGATGAGTGTGGAAACAACTTGGAGTCATTACTCACACTGACATACAGTAGATACTGACACAGCTACAGCCCTCCCTCTCTCTCTCCCTGTATATATCTTAAATGTGACTCCGTCTCCATCATCTGTGTCTAGGGTCAAAGGAGTCGTTGCTATCAGCGACCATATCAGCCAATGAGGAGGCTATGACAATCTTGGAAGAAGTAATCATGTACACTTTCCAGCAGTGTGTCTACTATATCACCAAGGTAATCTGTCAACACAGCAGCGATGCTATCTTCTAAATGACTAAGAAGGTTTTTGTTGTGTTTTTTAAATTGCACCGGATGAATAATAACACACCTTCGTGGGCACAAAGAATGCCCGGATGGTGTGAACTATTCTGTAATTCCGATCACCTTCATCATAATGCATTTCTGTTTTCGTGTGTTTGTGTCCAGGCTCTTTATGTGGTGTTACCGGGTCTGTTGGACTGTAATCCATTTCCAGTCGACAGCTCTGAGCCCTGCTGGAAAGGAGGCGTGGGGTTTCCTGAACCTGTGCGAAGGGTCTTGCAGGTAGGGATGTGCATAGCTTTGTACAAGTTCGGGTTTTCAAGGTCATGAGAAGTTAATTTATTAAAACGTTGTCATAAAAACGCCAGGGACTTTGGTTAGTAATATCTTTGTTTTCAGAGTATTTGCACATATTAAAATTATTTTTATAAAAGATGCTTGTCATGCACATTTTAGGGCTACTACCCTGCTTGGATGGCCAACATATATACATTTAGAGGCATACAACTGAGGACAATGACAGAATTTTTAGTTTTGTGTCTCTACACCACCACAGTGTATTTTAAGTCAGGCAGTCAATATATGTACAGACTTTCAGCTTTAATTCAGGGGTCGTAAATAGCATCCGGTCCAAAGCCAGAACTATTGCATTAAGTGTTCAGGAATTACAAACATTTTTATTCAAACGTCTGGAAGTCTTGAACCCGTGGACATCATCACATGCTGCCTTTCCTCTCTCTGAGATGCTCTGCCAGGCCTTTCTGTCTTCCTCCATACTTTTCTCTTTTCATCATTCTTGTGCAAATAAATCTTGGTTTCATCTGTCCAAAGAATGATGTTATCAGGCAAAAGGCTTTTTGGCTTTCCTTTTCTTGAGTGTAACCAGTGATTTTTACCTTGTAGTAATCGCTCTGTATTTCTATTCCTAAAGACAAATTTTTTATGGTAGACCTTGACAATAATACACCTACCTCCTAGAGAGTGTTTCTGATTTGGTTGGATGTTGTGAAATTGTTTTTGTTAACCATGGAAAGAATTCTGTGATCATCCACTTTAATTGTCTTCAGTCATTTTCAGTTGGCCAAGTCATTCCTTCCTTTTAATAATTCCCCAGACTGTTGATTTTAACACTCCCAAAGTTTTTGATATCTCTCTGAAAGGTTTATGTAGATTTATCAGGTTAAAGATGTCCTCCTTCTTTTGCATTAACAACTCTTTGTACCTCATATTAAAAAATGCAGCTTCAACACATGGAATCGAAACTAGATCTTGAGAGAAGAGCCCTCACCTGGCCATAAAACTGTATAAAATGACTGTAACCCCTAAACAGATAAGGAAATACTTAATACTTATTTAACCCCTTCTGAAAGCCTACACAATCCTATAATGATTGTAGGATTTAAAATCTATTGTGGTAGATTTTATGCATCATTGTCCAAATACTTATGAACCTAACTGTAGCTGCTTAGGTATACTGACGTATAGGAATAGAAGCTACAGCAAAGACTATGAAATGTATGGGTGTGTATGTGTGTGTGCAGGTCTTTCAGAGTGCGCAGGAGCTTCTGCAAGGCTACCAGGTTCACCCAGAGATCCAGGCTCAAATGTTTGCTTACCTCTTCTTCTTCTCCAACGTGTCACTATTTAACCAACTGATGGACAAAGGTATAGAAAAAAGCATATACACACACACACACACACACACACACACACTCTCTCTCTCTCTCTCTCTTTTGCATTAGACCCTCTGGGTTCGTACAGTTGTGAAAGTATATGAGAGACACAGTGAACTAAACTGTGTCCTTGTGTCCTTGTCAGCATTTTGACAGGGGACTAACCCAGATTTGTCCTCAGTGCCCTTCTCCTATCTGCATTCTGTTTCTCCCCCTCCTCTTCCTCCTCCCCCACCTCCGTCTTGCCTTCCTTCTTTCCATCTGGCCATCAGGGGGTGAGACAAAGAAGAGTGGAGATGGGATTGGGTGGAGGCGAGAGAGAGCAGATAGAGCAGGGGAGGAGTGAAAAAGGGCGGAGTGAAGGGTAAAGGGCTGGAAGGTCGTTCAGTTGTTATGATGACTTTGCTAATAGGCTCTTACCTTTCTTTAAAAATAACAACAACAAAAACAGAAAAAAACGGTAATTTACTGCCAGCTGTGTCTGCATGTCAAGCCAGCTCCCCTCGCCCTCTCTTTATATCGTTTGTCTTACACACACGGACACATACACACACACTCAGATACATGCCATATGTCTTCATTAGCTCGTGGAGACAGGACAGATCACATGTCTGGCAAAGGCAGAAGGAGAAATACCTTTAATACATGCAGGGGCTACACCGTCCCCCATCTCATCTCCACCTCCCTCTCTGCCTTGCTGTCTGGCTTTCTCTTTGCCTCGCTCCCATTTTTGTCGCTCATTGATATTTCTCTGCTGATGGTGTCCATGGTAACAGAGAAGTGAGTTTGTAGCAGGTAACGCTGACGTTCGCACTGGGTGCTCCGCAACCCACTCACACACACATGCACACTTGTTCACATTCAGCATTCAAAAACCCTACACTCACATTGCTCAATCATACAGCCGAGGAAAGACGAGCGGAGTGGCGGAGATGTTCGTTGTGTTGTAGGGAAAACTTGCTAACAAATTATAATAAATGATCATTTTTGTTGTTTGGATGGTTTGATTTTGGGGTATACACGGCATTATCACACCTTTTGGCAAGAGGTTAAGAGATGTCTGGTCAGTTTGCGATGCCTCTCACATAGATTACTGTATGCCTAGACATAAGCCTATTACAGCGGAGGGTGTGTGCGTGCATCCAAAACATATGGCAGAAGTTATGTGTGCGTGCGCGCAGTCAGCAGATAATGCTGCCAGTTCATTGTCTGCCTGAAGCTTCCTGTCATGTGCTGCTTGTAGTGATTTTGGGGGGAGACGTTCAGTTTAGGACTGTGTGTCTGTGTGTGTCCTAAAAAAGGAATTTAGGAATCCAGATCATTTCCTTGACTTTAATGTCCTTAAAAGCAAAAGTTAGACATGTTTGGTAGAAACAGAGACTGTATATTAAGGATGAAAGTATCGGTGATGTGGCTTTGAAGTGCTGTTTTGAAAACTAGACTTGTGATGGCTGTGATACTAGATGCCACGAGGGGGGATTTTACAGAGAAGGCAAAAACACTGCACTCTTCTATGGCAGACACGCCCCAAGCCACACTCTGCTTTATCTTTGATTGTACTCAACACTCTACTGTAATGTACAAAATAAAGATCATTTTGTATTAAAGTAGCGATTGAGCCCATAAACTTATCAGGAAAGTGTTTAATCAGAAAAAGTGAGCCGAGGGTCATTTTACAGTCTGACTTATTTTCACAACCAGACCAGTCTCCCCCTGGGATCTACACCCACCCAGACATCCTGTGGCAGCTTTTTTATTGAATTGTGGACATTTCTGTTATAATTTTACTACATCAGTTTTTACAGCTGCCCACAGTTTGTTATCTAGCCTGTTTTAAATAGTTTTATATAGGAAGCGGACGGTTTCATTGAGACATTTGGGTTCCGGCAAATATTAACTATTGCAGGTGCAACAGTGATTCAGTTCATCATTTCTGGTATTTGTAAGTAATGTGCCAAAAACTCTGTTACTTTTAGGTTTTATTTCTCTAATGTCAGATGCTTTAGGAAATTGTACAGGGATTTTTAGACATTTGCCTGATTACAGAAATTTGTTTACCTGTTGAAAAGTCTGTTGGATGGATCACTATAGCTCACTTGGTTGAACAGATGACCCATGTACCGAAGGCCAGAGTCTTTGCTGACGCATCCGGGTTTCGAGCTTGCCTCAGACTGTTTTCTGGATGTCACCCCCACCGTACTTTCCTGTCTGTTTTACACTGTCCTATCTAGAAAAACTGCCAATCTTTACAGTAAATGGATCGGATAAATGTCAGCCTTGGACAGTGGTGACTGGCATCTTACTTGCCTGTTGGCTCATATCAGCTATAATTGCCATTATTTAGTCAATATAGGCTGATTTTGCTGATATTGGGTAATATTTGGCTGATAAAATTGTGATTGCCTTGTCATTGCAGAATTATTGCATTATATATTGCTGTGTATGTTTACTATATATAGAACTAGTATTTAGATTAATTATTGCTTGTTTTGATTTGCAAACTGCAGATTAAAAAGGAGATTTTAACCACATCTGATAGATATCTTTTGTATGTATCTTTTTTTGTACATTTGCTCTGATTATGTAAAATGTAGGTATTAAAATATTTGCAGGCTCTGAAAAAATGACACCATTGGAGCGCAGTTATTTTTCATCGTTTCTACTGAGCCCCGACTCGAGCCTTAGCTCACTTTGAGGGGGTGGAGGGGTACACACCAGAAAGTATTAAATGCATTAAAGCTGCAGTGAGGTAATGAAACAATAGGATCCCAGCTTCAAAAGTGCTAGACTTATAGTCATCGCCTGCTTAACTTGCCACAAAACTTCCTTTCAGTTCTTTGATGTGCGGGAGAGAAAAGGAAGGATTACACAAGCAGGAGCTCAGTCAGCTGAGCCCTTCTGCAGCGGTGCATTTGTATTCTGCGAGGAGTAGGCGGTTGCTGGCTGTTGCTATTGTTCCACCTACTTCAATCACAACCTAATTAAAAATTAATGTCTGTATTGGCGAACAACACACATGCACGCAGACGTAAGATCTCAGAAGCACACATTCTGTATTTTACTCTGCCTTTCTCATGCGCACACCCTCGAATAAAAATCTACTGCAGTGTTTCTGATTAAATACTCAAAACGCTCCCTTCTGCTCGCGTGTGTGTGTGTGTCTTTGTGCACGCAGGTCCGTCTCGGGGTTGGTTCCAGCGTTCCAAGATGCTGCAGATTCAGGCATGCTTGAGGATGGTCATGGAGTGGGCGAGCAGGTCCGGTCTGGGACATCTGGCTGAGAAATTCTTCACCAAACTCAACAGCACAGTGTCCATATTGGCCACACACCCCCAACAGCTCACTCAGGTAACACACAGGGAAATGTCTTTTTTGTTTGTGCTGGTATATGATGAGCCTCACATTGCTATAAGCAAAGGGGAGGGAATACGTGGGCGTAAGCAGAAAATCTTATAATAAAAAATTAGTCTCAAGTTGTAAATGAAGTGATCGATCAGCTTGTGATGAGTGACGTCCTACAAAACCCTGCTAATAAACTTGTGACTCCCCTGACGTCCTCTCATCTCTTCAAGTCTGGGATTTATTTCTGCTCTTTGTTTGCAGTTGGGGTGGCGAGCGCTGTCCAGTGAGCACCCAACTCTGAAACCAGTCCAGCTCCACCGCATTCTCACTCAGTACCAGCTCACAGCAGAGATAGGCCCCGTTCCAATATGGCAACCCAGCAGCGAGGACGAGCCGTACATATACAGAACAGGTACATTTGTGAGCTTGTGTGAATTTTTCCGGCCAGAGACGCTGACAACATTATGGCAACACGAAGGCCTCGTGTTATGAGTTGGGATTATAGGTACAATAAATACTGGTCTGAACCTCGTGAGTTTGCAGTTGGAGGCCTGTTACTGTCATGCTAATAATGGTCTACATGGGTTGTTGAGCAGCTTGTAGAATGAAGGAGAAGATCAAGCAAAAACAAATACACATGAATGCGAATATGGATAAATCTGCATTAAACCAGGACTGCTACTGATATTTGGTCATTTAAAAATCTTATTTGTGGGTCGATATTTTTATTTCTTTCACACAAAATATTTTTTTATCTGTTTTATCTATTATTTATTAGTACACACTAAGGTAACATGACAGTACAGTTTAAAAATGAAAAAATGATGGTTTTATTGACACGTTGTTGTTTATATGTTTACACTTGGGTCAGCTGGTCTGTGGCATTACCATCAGAGAAGCTGCAGAGTGCCCTCTGGTTGACAAACTAAGAAACATCAACACTCTTAATGTAATTGGGAGACTTTCCCTGTTGTCTCTTTCCTCGCTGTGTTTTTCATTTATTGGTGCATATAGATGCCGACATCACTATATCAGGAAATAGCTAGTTAAATAACTAATTGGTTAACCGTTATATAGCATAGCATATAGCATATATGACACAATCAATACATTATTTAATTTTTTCTTACGTGTTTGACAAACAGCTTTATAACTAAAGGAGCAGAAATTCTCAGACAGTACTGAATCACAGTGATTTAACACAATTACTCGTTGACTTTGAAAGCACCATGCACTTATTAAACTGTCAAAACAACATTTTTAACATTATTTCCTCTGTAAGTGTAATTCAACTGAAAGAGATCGCTAGTGTGGATTCTAGCTCTGCATGAGTTTTTATGCCAGATGACCTTCCTGATGCAACCCCAGAGATTTGTCTCTTTCTGGGATTGAACTAAAAAGCTTTCACTTGTTAGGTGAATGTGTAAACCAAAAAGAAAAATAGGTTGCCTGCTCCAGTTTAGCTCCAGTTTTCCCATTAACTGAGATGCAAGACAAATCCAAGACAAACTGATGTTCTTACGCTGCAGAAAAGGTCATGTGCAGGCGGCATCTCGACTTAAAGGCGTTCAGTCATAATCCTACAGATGGTAGCTTTGTACCGTTGGCTCCTCAGCCAAACAGATGCACCAAACATCCGAGTCTGAGGTATTTGACATCACATAATGAAGTAATAAAACTATCTTGGTCTAGCCTCATATTTACCTGTTAATGGGTGAACAATCTAACACTTTGTGAACTTTGGGCACTTTGTTGAGCGAGGAGAGCAGAGGAAGGGAAAGATATGCACTGATTTGTTATAAAGAAGACATAATAGCTTTTGTGCCCAACAGTTGATTCGGTTCATCTGGACGTAGCGTTTCAGTGGGAGAAATGTTTCATCACTTCTTCAGTCTCAGCTGACTGCAGGTTTCCCCAGTCTTATAAACAGTACATTTGCATATTGACTGAAACTGGCACCACTGAAAGAACAATGGGCTGGGAGGTCAGTTCCTTGATCATTAATATGCAAATTCTCATGATCATTGATCAATTATTGACCATTGATCAATTATTTCATTATTTATAAGATTGGAGAAACCTGCAGTCAGCTGAGACTGGAAAAGTCACTTGGATGAGTGATGAAACGTTTCTCCCACTGAAAACGCTACGTCCAGGTGAACAGAATCAACTTTTGGGGATACCTGGATGATTGAGCACGCATCAAGACGAAATAGTTTTTGTGATTGTTGGAAGACAAAATTGTAATTAAAAAACAAGGATTATTGATGACCTACTCATACTTCAAAGCATTTTGAGGTTTCTTGAAACCAGGATCAGAACTGGTAGATAGAAGAGAGAGTGCTAGATACACGTTGCGTAAACTTGTGTGCATTCAATACAGTTAATGCTAACTAGCAGCTAGCGCTATTTATACTAATTGTGCATTGTGTATTGAATATGTAGTCCTTCAAGACAGCAACACAGATTTATGTTAACATCAGTGTTTGTGTTTGCAGTCGACCTCCTGGAGAGCTTTGAGAACCACCCTCCAATTGTGCTGCCCAGCTCGGGCTTCAGAGTGGACCTGGACAGCGAGTGTGTAGAAGACAGCATCTACAGACAGCTGCTCTACATCCGCCACTACCTGTGGGGGCTCCGCACCAAGACGCAAACACACACCAACACTCCCAGTGTGCAGACACACTCCAATGGAACCAACACAGCTGACTGGCCGGAAGTTCAGGTTCAGAAAGACAAACATACACACACTCAAGTACACACACCTAGTAATCCAGGCCATGTGCCTCAGCAGCTGTGGCTGTTGAGGAGTTCCTCGTAATCCCATAAATGAAAGACAAAACCCTCTATTCCAGCCAACCCACACACACACACACACACAGAAACCTAGACATGGTTAAATCATGGTTAATCTGATTAGTCGTTAGGCTGTCTAATTAGTGGGAACGGCTGACTAGACCATAATCCCTAGTGTTACAGCACCCTCATATGTACACATACCCGCACACAGAAAAATATGCATTTAAAAGTATGCTCACTGGAACATTAGTCTGTGCAATGATAATGCATTCAAACTTTAATCATCTCTAGCTGATGGGTTTTCATGCAGGAGCAAAGCTTCAGCGATGCTCTAAATATTCTCGCAGGTGAAAGAAAAAAGGAATATTTGTTATTGCTATCATCTGCATCCTCACTTTAGATGTCAGATTATCCTCTAAAGTCTGTCTGTCCCATCTCAACACAGAGGGAGCTGCTACCTCCGAGCCACAGCAGTCCCCGTTCAGGGGGTCCAGGGGACGACGGGCCAGGAGAGCCAGGAGAGGAGAGAGGACGGGACAGACCCTCAGGCCAGTCTCACACACACAGCCTCAGACGGAACGGCACCATTCACCACCCTCGAACTGCAAATCCAGACCCGTCCTGCCTCCTGACTCCTCCCAATACCCCCTTGTACCCTGACGGAGGAGGCGGAGGAGGGCCTGTGCCGCTCATCGGCACCAACGTTCAGACCAACGGCTGCACCGGCAGGACTGTGGCTGAATGTAAAAAGACCAATGGACTCATCACCAACGGACTGGAGGGTAGGCCGCGTTATTTACACGAGGTGGACAAAATAGCAAAAACTAATGTGCAGATTTTATTTTTTTGATAAAAACACAAATAACAACAAGTACCAGCGTGTAATCAGACCCCCCCCCCTTACCAAAAAAAGAACAAAGGCTTCACACAAGCTGATTTTTTTTTTGTACTGAATTGCATAATGCGCTTTATTATTATTTTTTATTATTTTGTCCACCCCAGATGTGCAAGTTTAAATCTTACAGTTAATTTTGGATCGTGAGCATGCACCAGGTGTTTAAAAAAATCAGCAACATTTCAGATCTTGAGCAGTAGATACCTGCAGATATTGACAGCCTCTGCTCTCGTTTCTAAGTTTCAAATCCATCCATCTCACTGCGGCAAAAAACATTATTAATTAAGGTCACAGGAATCCAGAGTTTGCTTTGGCACTACACCCTCTGCAGAACAGAATTAATGAAGAAACAGCAGATTTACATTGATCAACCATGTTACGGTCAATACTATGTCACTCAGTGACATGTGTGTGTGTGTGTATTGCGGCAGGATTTGTCACAAACACTTTATTAATGTGGCATGTTGTACATTTTATTACTGCTCAGTTTAAAACGGCTTTATAGCCGCACTGAAAGGGCATGACAAAAAATGCTGATTTAAAGTGTGTGCAACAGTAGATCCCCTTCACTGTGTAGTGAGTGTGACCTCTGCAGGCAGAAGCATGTGTGTGTGGTATAGCAGCTGCACCTTTGCACGTGTCTGAATATCCGCGTGTTTCTTCTGCACAGCAAGTCTTGTGTTTTTTTCCTGTTTGTCCAACCCCATAGCGAGACCCTGTGTGTGTCTGTGTGTGTTTTGTGCCTTTGGGTGTCTGTGTCCTCTGCAGGGTGTATTAGTGGGTGTGAATTCCCTTTCCCTGTATCCTCCCCCGGCGTCCCCTCCCTTCCTGATGACTTGTGTGTGGTGTTTGTAGTGGAACTGGACAAGGGACCCTACGGACTGGGCATGGGACTCATAGACGGCCTGGTAAGTAGACAAACGCATTTTTCACATTATATCGAGTTTTAGCCACGTGCTTTAAAAATGCTGGGTCACTAACATAAAAATTTTCAGACAGTTTTATCTTAACACTAAGATATATATATATATATATATATAAGTATATAGATTAGATTATAGATAGTTTATTCATTCCCGGGGGAAAATTCACAAATTTCAGCAGTATCCACATGCACATGCTAGACATACAATAAATACTGACACTAATAACTACTACTATTTACACATTTTAAAGTTACATATTGCAAATAAATTAAAGTGCAAAGTAAATTAATACTTTGTATTCATATCCTTTATTTATTGTTTAAGACCTACCTCCCTGAAAATGTCATTTTTACCCTCCCAGGACCTGGCGTCCACATATGTGGACAACACATTTTGGGTTGTCTTGACCAAAATACCAAATTTTGCTCTAAAGGGCCTAATATCCACTTACGGGGACATTATACTGCCACTGTTCTCTGCCACTGTTAAAACGAATGTCCTCATATGTGGATCTCATTTTTCTCAGAAACAAAAATCAGGTATATTAAAAAAAATAAGGTAATTCTTTGTTTTTACATTCATCAGGTCCCAATCAGCCCAAATAGCAAAAAATAAATTTTAAAAGTTTTCAAACACTGTGGTTTTATTTTGAATGCTTACATTATTTTACTTTGTGCACAGAAACAAAATTATTTCATGTCTCGCACACGTCTCCTGAGCAATCCCAGCCCATTTTTCTTTGGCTAATATCTCAAGCTCCTCCAGATTTGATGGTTTTCAATTCACTCCTCAGATTTTCCCTGACATTTTATGCATGCAAGTTAATAACCTTCACTTTGGTTTCTGGAGATTATCGATTATTGTTGTTTTATAAGATAAAACCACAACCTACACCCAGTTTTGCTGCTGACTGCTTAGGTTTTCTTTCACCTTGACGCAGCTGCAGACACACTGAAGCATCCCCACAGCATGATACCTCCACCACTGTGTTTCACTGTTGGATAGTGTTCTTTAGCTTGCACTCTTCTCCATTCTTTCTCCAAACATAACCAGCATCTCTGAGGCCAAAGAGCTTTAGTTTTATAATTCTGGTATGCATCATTTTTCACCAGGTTGATCTTAGCATACAGTCTGGCTTGCAGGTGTCTCTTCTGCAGAAGTTGAGTTTTTCTTGGTCTTCAGCCTCACAGTCCAGTCCCGTGCAGGGCTCTAGGGATTGTCTTCTTTGAGACTACAATTCCCAACTTAGCTAAGTCATTCACTTGCATCCTGGCAGTTGTTCTAGGGTCTTTAAATACATCCCTCACTAGTTTTCTTTCCAGAGTCTTGATGCTTTCTCAAGTGACAGCTCGCTAAAGTTATTATATTGTGTGCAAATTGGAAGATAACACTCAGTTTTAACTTTATTTTACAAGCTTTGAGCATAATTCTGTTATTGTGTGCAAATAGAACTAAATGTTTTTCCTACCTATAACAAAAGGTTGTTAACGTTAGTGTCTAGAAAAGGACCAGAAAACCAGACCAGACTAACTAGAAAAGGTTCAGTGGTAGAGGTAGTGGTGCTGCGTTTTGTACACTTCTAAATATCAGTTTAAATCAGCAGTTATCAGCAGTAGTGAGCTGTTATGCAGCTTTAATGGACACCTGCCTCTGGCCAAGTACTTTCCCTGGCTGTGGCATCAATCGATTTCCATTGCTTTCTCCATCCTGCAGCACACTCCTCTCAACGCTCCAGGCATTTACATCCGGACTCTGATTCCCGATGGACCAGCCGCCTCTGACGGCAGACTGAGGATTGGAGACCGCATCCTGGCAGTGAACGGCACCAGTCTGATAGGAGCAGACTACCAGAGGTAAGGGAGAAGTTATAGTGAAGGCGTTAAACAGATGGTGGAGATAAATGATGCCACTGAGTTATCACTGACTTCAATGACAATGAGCAAACTTCCCACATTGCTAACCACTGCTGTCAGCCTCTTAAGCTGATTGATTACTTTGATTGGTCAAAGCCTAGACAGTGATGCCATGTTATCCTCACGTTTCTGCTGAGCATCAGGTAACCAGACTCTGTCCTTCTCCCTCCGCTTCCTCCCGTTTGTGCCATACAGCGCGGTGGATTTGATTCGTCTGGGAGGGGGTCGACTGCGTTTCCTGGTAGCCAAGTCCGACCCAGAGGTCTCGGAGAAGATCAGCGCCTCCTCCTGCTGATTACCTCGGCCTCCCAGCTAAGACATGCACAACATGCTACACCAGACTGGAGATAGGAACTAACAAGGAATACAGATGTGTGCACTGACAAACGGGATACACACACCACTCTCACCCAAAGGAGTACCTACGCCTCATGAAATATGAATGTGAAACCCAGCGTCTGCACGGCTCAAAGCCAAGCAGATTACACTCCACGACTCCACTGAACAGCTGCTGTACCTGCTTCCCTCACGCAGACTCCTGCTGGGTTTGTATAACAGACACAGTCTTAAACCCTCGGTGACTTCAAAGGAGTCCGCAGCGAGGAAAGTTGCCTAATTAATCAGCGTTTGAGGTGGGTTAGGTCTAACCAATCAGTATGCAGTGTGAGGCGGTTTAAAGCACAGCGGATTCTCATCAGTCAAGCCCAGAGGCACGTGTGACTTTTGCCAACAGTATTTTTGAGTCGTTTCTATTAAATTCCAGATGTAAATAGCACGCTGAGATGCCTACCCAGTTCTCTGAAACAGGTGGACACAAACTGAAGATGTACTTTAGAATTTTAGAAGTATTTGCAAACAAAGTGAGCCTCAGTGAACCCCTGAATGTTTTGTAAATCCATTTGTTGTAGCGAGCAGTATCAGCGTCTACTCCACAGACGCAAGTTTGTGAACGAATGTTGACTTTTGCACTGAAGAGTGGAAGAAAACGACAGAGGGAGTGAACTGAAAAATCACGAGTAGTACAACCTCGCTCTCCCATTCCACCTGTGACATCGTACCTGGACTTTACCTTCGCTGGGGGGGGGGGGCACTTAGTTAATAACCACACCATGAAGACCACATGCTCCACTCCAGACTCTCAGCTGCATCCTTGCAGTGCATTTAAACTACAGCATAAACAGCTGTTTGTAAATATTCAACATTGTCTCACACATATTATTTGGATCTTCAGAAGATGAAGTCGCCTTTGGGAACGACTCGTGTTGTTGTGGGTTTTTTGTTTTTCCTGAAATATATTTGAGACACTAAAGCCTACAGACGGAGAAAAGGGAAAGTGCGGTCATTGGTTGTAAACTTTTTTTTTTATGTCATGGTTTGCTCAACAACATTACAAGAAAAGTGGCAGCCATCCATGCTGTTTGTGCTGGTTTTAAGTTAAAATATTGGGCTTGGATATCTGCCTGGAATCAGATATAATTCTCTTTATTCTAATTATGCTTTGAATAAAACAAATTTAGCAGCAGCAGTTATTTTACTAGACAAAACATCCCAGCTGCCGTGGTCGAATAGTACAACATAAAGTACCTCCTGCCCCCGATCACTTTACCTTGATAGAAAAGATCAGAAGGTGAGGATGAGATGAAGAGAAGCCTGGAGCTCAGAGAGCTCGACTGCACTTATAAGAAACTTTTTAATGTGAAGGTGGATGTAAGCCTAGCTCTGCTGTGTAAAAACTACAAAGTCCTGAAGATGGACTACAAAAAGCACCCATGTGTCAGGTTGTTCCATGCATTTGGTGGAAAAAATGAAGTGAAATTACATTTTTGACAAATTCTGATTCAACCTGCAAAACATCGTCCTTCACCCCGTGAAGCCTGAACCATGAAGTACCTGATAGAAAAATGTTTTTCTTTTTTTAAACCAAAGCTACAGAAAAAAAAAGATACATTTGGATAGGAGTTTTAATTTGTATTGTTTTTGCTACATTTGCCATTTTTATGTGATTTATTAGTAGGTTTTTTTTTTTGAAAAATACAAAATAAAAATCAAACTGATGAGTTTACCATATATGATACACTTGGCATTGTGGGGTTAAGAAGCAGCTTATCACAGCGGCGTGATGTTCAAAGTTCAGCCGTGCCAGTTACGGTATCACAGTGTCTCTATCAGTTATGAGACGGCATCATCACATTTCCTTTCTCCTCCTAAAGGAGGCATGAAAACACCTTTGCTTTATAATGTAGAGCCATGCTGACACGTCCAGATCCCGTCACTCACTCCAAATCCTTCCTCAGCAAATCCAAGTGTTGGACCACAGCATCAGCCAGTGCTACAAGGGTCACCTGACTGACCATCACCACCAATCACAGCAGGGCATCCATATCTAGCTTTACCTTACCATCTGATAATGTTTTCTAGAGTTGTAACTGGCTGGTTATTTGCACTGTGGATTTTTTTTTAAGCAAAGTGCGAAACTCTGCATGAGATATTTGCCAGTTTTACTTAAACCATAGTTTTGCTGATCATTTCCGCAGTTTGAAACTTGTTGGGTGTTTTCATTGTTTTTTTTCCCAGTTTTGTTTCTTTCTTCTTCTTTTTTTGCAGTAACAGTTTCCTTTTGTGCGTTTCAGGGTTTGTATAGCATTGATCTCGTGCATGTTGACCCTCTTTTGGTCATTATTTATACTGTTGACAATGACTTCAGAATAAAGATTGTTGGATACTCGAGTTTTGAATGGAACAACACCACAACACAGACTTCAAATTCATTCTTACACCCGACGGCAGACACTGTCACACAGAAGAGCGAAGACAACACAACATTTAAGTCAATGAGGAACTTTAATTTGTGCTACACATTTGAACAAATCACAAAAACAGGAACATTTAAAAATACATATACTTTTCTATTTCCAGAATGTTTACGTATTGATGACTGCTGGTTTTTTTAATACATATAGCAAAATATTTTTTCTCTCTTTCCAAAATAAGAAAAAATACTTTTGAAGAACTTTGTCATTTAGCAGATAGAGCAGCATACAATCATTACGCATCTTTTTTTAAAAATGTATTAATTTTTTTCTAATAATGTGCAACAACAATCACTGAATGCCTGATTCCCAGCTATAAACGAGGCCTGTGTGAGGGAATTTGAGTGGAAAAAAAAATCTAAAGAGAGTGAGAATGTGAGGATTGAGCAAAGAGTGGAGGGGAGGGAAGTGTTATAGAAAAATCTAATTGTGGCAGGAATCGCCGACAGCTTGACTCCTCTTTGGAGGCTGCGAAGATGAGAGAGTGCTTGGTGAGGAGAGGTAGACTGGGCGAAAGAAGAAGAACAACACTGTAAAATGAATTTAAGGAAACAAGAAAAAGCAACAGTGTGTGAGCCGAGAACAGCAGGTGTCAGAAGTACCAAACAGAGTGGAAAAAAAAGAACTGTTGAAATTTGTGGTCATGTGTTGGTCCCGCCCTTCCCCTGACAAAAAAACCCCAAAAAACCTGAAACGAATCTACCAATGCAGCGCAACTGTCACCGCTGTAGTGTCGCCGATCATCAGCTGTTAAAGCACTAAGTTACTCTAAAACAGTAAAGCCGTCTAAAGGTTAAAATAAAACAACAAAAATGTAGAAATATTTAAGGCTTTTAAAGGATTATTACAATAATGCTTCTCTGTGCTAAGACGATCCAAAAAAAAAAAAAAAAGAAGTACGCACAGGCTGCTCCGTTTGCTTTTTTTTTTTACCGCTACTGAAACAAAAAAAATTAAAAACAATCAGTTTGTCTACATTAGGTTAGCTCCACTTCAATCAACTCCATATAGTTGCCTGGTTCGCTCCTTCTCTCCCGTCCAAATGCTGCGATCGTCCTCAATCAGAGAAGCCTCGCGCCGATAAACCGCACTGGACTGAAGTGAAGCAAAAACTGCAAACTGCTGGTTTGTCATAACCTGAATTTCCTCGTATCTGTTCTCCAAAAACAACATACCTTTCTCTTTTTTTGCTTTTTGTTTGTTTGTTTTTTTCTTTAAAGCGAAGGCAAGAAGAGAGACGTCTCACATTCTGCTCTTTAAAATGAACGTCTGCCTTTTCTCGTCTGAGACCGCTCGTTTGATGCCTTCTGTCTCGCTTTATCCTTGGAGAAGAGCCTCATGAAGAGTACAATCATATTCTTAAGTCTCCTGGGCCTTAACAACCTAGTGTGGGTGTATGCAGCTGAGTCCTCTCTAGCCTTCTACCCACGACTGTACGAAACGACGCGATTCGTCGACTCTTAATGCTGACGGCCCTTTCTGTGGTCGCGGGGCCGTTCGGATCTCACGTTCCCTGGTTTTATGTCAGGCAGCGACTCTAATGAGAAGCGCAGGAGAGGTGAGTTCTTTGGCCTGAGAGTGATAAGTAATGTATCTGCGATAATATCCAACATTCACGTAGTAAGAGTAGTGCTGAAATGATTTTATTATAATTAATAACCTTAAATCTGTGTATTGTCAGTGAATGATGGATTACATTTTTAAAAACTGTAATTCTAAAACTTCTCTTTTTAAATTTCAGCACAAATTCCAAAGGTTTCCTCTACTTTTGACCGAAGTGTGTGTTCTTATGAATTAATTCCCTTCTGAGAGACCGCCTGTCGGCCATGTCGGCTACAGTCGTATCAAATAAGTATAAAAGGCGACGCGTTAAGGGGACGATAGAGAGGCTGTCCACTGGGTATCTGGTGCGAGGCCCTGAGTTTTACTGCCTAGCGTCATGGGTTTGCGATGCCATGGCAACAATGACAGGCTGCTGACCGGGTGTGGCTTGATGCTGAGCAGATTCGGGGCCGCCATCGTCCTCCATCTTTGGCCGCTTGGCCTGGGGCTCGCCTGGTTGTCCAGCTAAAGTTTCTGCACTGGGCTGTCTGCTCACCAACACCGGAGGGGAGCTAGAGGCCTGAGCAGCCAAAATCTGCAGAGGACTACTCAGACCTGAACAGGACAAAACACGAAACAAGAAAATGAGCAAAGAATCGTTTTGTCCATTTGTGAAATGGTAAATGAACTGGTTTCTACTCTAGCTGAGCACTCAAAACACGTTTTACTGGTCATGTCACACAGAGCTTTCTAGCCCAAGTGCCTTATCTAACATGTGCATGCATGTTAGATAAGGTGGTGAGCGGTTCAATATCTTGCTTTAAGACACTTCAACATGTATGCTGGAAAAGCCGGGGATCAAACCACTGACTGCTGATTAGTAGATGACCCGCACTGCCTACTGAGCCACAAACACCCAGCTGTCTGCTGTAGAGAGGTCGGCCTTTTTCTTGAATATAATGAAACCTTATTGTGTTTAAAGGACAAAAAATACCATCCAAAAAAGAAAGGAAAAAAAGTCTTACCAGATGCATTAGCAAGGCTGGTTGCTGTGACAACAGCAGCAGTGGTGTGTTTGCCATTCTGGGTAATGGGGCGAATGGGAAGTTGATGTAAACCTGGGGTCAGATTACGTGCTTCCCCGGCCTGCACCGCACTCTCCACAGTCTGGATCACTCGCTCTCTGGTCAGCTGGGCTTCTGAGGACAAAGCGTACGATTCAAACATGAACCCGTCAACAATCCAGCCAGATTTGGCTGCATTGGGTTGTTTCATCTCGTTTACACCGAAACACTAATGCAGTAATCAAACATTTGTCAGAATTTAGCATAATTTCCTAAATATCAGTTCACAGTACGCACCAGTAGGATGCTGTCCTGAAAATGCAGATCTTAAAAACATGACATAATGAGCCACAAAACACAATTTCACATGGATTTACACCAAACAAACCTCATCTCTTCAGGGAGAGTGATAAACGTGTCTGATTCTACAGCAAATGGAAATTAAGGTTTCAGAGATTTGTTCATCATTTTGGCTACTGTCAGCTATACACGCTACAAGAAATATCTTGCGTTGCTGATTTGTGCAGTGAAGCTGAACAGTAAAGGTGTGACTGAGGAATAGCCCAGTATTCCCAGCACTGGACGGTAAAAACGAATGGGCGTTAAGGATGTCAACAAGGCCACAAATGCTTTAAAGACTCGAAGCTGAGCATCAGCAGACAAACTTTCCTGTGTATTACATTACAAAGGATTGCATCACGCAGAAAAAGCATTTCAAAAATAGACCCCCCTCCCCCCCCAAACGGCCGTACCTCTGAGATCACTGTTGCCCTCTACTCCTCCAACAGCGCTGTACCCATTTGGAGGAACGCTGGTAACCACCCGCACCATGGTGACAGAGGGCTGAGAGGAGCTTTGGAACACATGGATGGGCTGGACTTGGCCACCGCCACCTGGAAGCAAAGCAAGGGCTTTCCCCGAGCCCGAGGACAGCGCTGTAGGGTGATGGGAAGTGGCCATGATGACAGGCTGAGCACTGACTGGGGAGCCTATGCAGAGGCAGACACAATTTACTTGATGTGTTTTAGCAAGCTTGTCATCTGCGGATCTTTGAAAGAGATTTTGTTTGCACGCTTACCTGGGGCGCTCTGAGAATACCTGTACTCAGGTACAGATGCCAGTTTGTTAGCCAGCTGTTCGTGGTGGTCGTGGGGGATAGGCGAGCCCTCCCTGCTCAGACACTCGGGAGTCTGGAGCCCGCTTGAAGGAGGAGAAAGAAGCCCCTGGTGGGTCGGGGATGCCGGAGCACTCCTAAATAACAAAATACAGAAAAAGCAGAGAAATCAAAAAAACTAACCAACAGACTTTTAGTAAGACATGCAGAGCTCCTCACTGTCAGCACCCTCTACTCATTTAGGCAAACCTCAGAACCACACTTACTTTGTTCTGTCCAATCAAATGATCGCAAGGAGCAGAAGCAGAGAGAAGGGAGAGAGGGTTAACTGAATCATTGTGCGTGTCTGTGTGTGCAACTTGAAGGCCACGGATGACCCACTGCAAAGCCCACCTTGATGACAGGGGTCCAAACGGGGTCCTAAAGCAGGCCACCCCTCTTTGCCGTCTCTTCCTGAAGGCCTGCTCCACCAGCTTGGCCTCAGAGGCAGAATCCAGACGCCAAAAGCTTCCTTTCCCCGGCTCGTCCTGAGAGCGGGCCACTTTCAGGAAGTAGCGGTTCAGAGACAGATTGTGTCTGATTGAGTTCTTGAAAAAGGAAAAACGTTTTGTCACTGGACACAGAAGCATCAGTTTGAAAGAAGAGAAAGTTTCTTCCCAGCTTACTCGGGTAAAAGTTGTATTTCTAGACAAGACTACTGTACCTGCCAGCCCTTGTCTGCAGTGCGGTAGTAGGGGTAGTGTTTGGTGATGTATGCGTAGATGCCACTGAGAGTCAGCTGCTTGTCTTGGGCCGAGGAGATGGCCTGGACAATCAGCTGCGCATAGGAATAAGGTGGCTTGGACTCATCCTGGCCCAAAAAAAATAGACACGAGTCTAAATAAACATGCATTCATAATGACACACTCAGCTTTTTTTCTAAGGTTAAACATTAACAGTCGATTTCTTAGAAGCAATCAGGCCTGGATGTTTACCCGGGGACTGTCACCACCAGCTGACTCCGCTCGCTGCTCACTCCCCCCACTTCTCTGCTCAGCAATACTTCGTCTCTGCTCAGAAACAGCCTTGGCAGCATATTCGGCTGCTAACTGGAGGTCGGAGGTGATGTTGCGTCCGTAGCGATACCCCGATGACCCCGCCCCGCGCGGACTAGCTGGACAGGAGTTGGGAACACTGGGAAAGAGAGAGAAATAGAGGAAAGGGTTACCACTATGGTTTATGGCTACATGAAAAATGACCCACATAAGATGAGAGGCTTAATCTTGCAGTCAGTCCAATACTTGTTTCACAGACTTACAGTCACATTAACAACTGTGACTCAGCACACAGACAAGACAAGCCAGATTTTACCTGATAATTACATTAACTTCTCCAAGAACACAGAATTACAAAGGGATTACTATTGCAAAAAAGTAATTAGATTGCTGTTACTTTCCCGTAAGCATGCTGCATTACTAAACCGTGATTTTGTTTGTGAGTGTCTCATGACTATGACGTGCGAGCGTGCGACGTCCGTGGTAGCAACAGACGTGTGTAGATCAACAGTGGATAAAATGGAGTGCGGGAGAGAGTACAACCGTGCAGCGTAACTCTGCATGGGAAGAAAACTTCTTTCTACAGTGAAAAATTAAACTTCAAATCTAAGCAGGCACCAAGGACGCTGCCACGGCAATGTGAAATTCACAGAGAAACCCCGGATCTTCCCACTGACATGGCCACTGTGGCACCGGGCAAACCTCCACCTGCCCCACTCCTGCTAAACAAGGACTTAGTGCTGCTGAATCTGTGATTTAGTTAAATGTTTGCTGTGTTTTACTTGCATCTATTTAAAAGAATGAGTGAAAACACAACATATTATTTTATTTTATATGATGGAATATGCAGAAAATAGGTTTAAAAATTTCAAACAAATTTCTTGCATAGAATTACATTTTTGCTTGATGTAATGTGCATAAAGTTAAAAGATTAAAACTGATGAAACTAATTTTTAAAAGAGACTTTTTCATTTGATTCAATTTTATATGATGGATTATTCAGAAAAAACTGAACTGGGCTGAAAGGTCTACTGTTTTATTACCTGTTCAGGTTGTGTATCATGTTTTTAAAAGTAAAAAAGTGACAAATGAAAAACTGCCTCGCTGATCCACATGTACTGGTCTTGTCCCAGTCTTGTTCAGTTCTGGACAGAGGTTTTCCATGTCCAGGATTATCAGTGTGACGCTGGCCCCTGGCCCTTTTCTTGCTCTGTTTGGCATCAGTGGGAATGAGGTGCTTCTACTGGCCTCTAAAAGACAGGCGCTATCATTCTGTTCCCTGTTGGCCCCTCACACTCACAAACAGTGGTTATACGACCTCGTGTCATGTCTAAAACTGGAAAAAATAAGACATTCACTCCAAAATTCTTTCAATTTTTCTTTTAATTTTTCAAATTTCAAAGCATGTGGGGTCCTTTTCTGATGCATTTCAAAATCTATAAGAATTTTTCAGGTGCATTCACTTTTGTCTGTGTGCAACTCCCTCATGTCAGGTGTGGAAATGCAGTGTACCTGGGTGGGAATGAATAGGATTATTTTGCAGGGACTATTACATCCGGGGAAATATTTTATTTATATATTTTTTTCTTTATTTCACCCCCCCACTTTTTTTTTTTTAACATTTTACAGCCTCAAATGTACGGGCTAATGACCCCAAATGTAAAAATCATCTGTAATCCTTCTCTTCTCCTTTTGTTTATATGTATAAAGGAAAAACTGTTAAAAAAACAACAACAAACAAACAATGTCGTTTTATTAAAAGTAACTACGTAATAAAGTAACTAATTACTTTTGAAAATAAGTAATCAGTAAGTAATGGGATTACTTTCTTGGATAAGTAATCAGTAATTAGTAACTAATTACTATTTTCAAGTAACTTGACCAACACTGGTGTCAAGCTCATACACCGGTCATTTCCAACAGGTGTGTATGTGTAGACAGCAAAATCTGACAGTTCAGTCATTTCAAGATTTTATTAGTAAATCCTTAAAACCATAATTATGTCAGAGTGCAAAATGAAGACTACACGATGTAATAGTGAGGAGTAACTAAACTGTACAGCGTGAAGGCCTGTTGAAGCATTTCTAATCTTCATTTTGCATTTAACATTTGTAAGATAAGCATTTTTAAATTTTGTTCATTATTTACCATTTCTATGAAATTTGAATAGGACTGGAAAAATACAAAAGAATAAGAATCCACACCTCAGAGTAAAGAAAACTGATTAGTTTTGGCACAAAAGAGAGAAGTGAACTAACTGTAATGAAATGATGTCCTTGGCCACTTCATGTTGTTCCCAGTAAAACTTAAAGCAACTGTTTCATTATCAACCGTCGCCTCACATGATTCACAAATGTAGTGTTTACAAAGATCATCGCCAGGCTGATATTAAAGTCCAGTAATAGTTATTTTCCTATATATCCATACTGACATTTATAATGGCTAATAAACAGAAATGAAAAAGAAGAGATGGAAGAAATACCCTTCGAGCATGTAACAGTGCTGATGTGGTCCAGTTTTTAAACCAGAGAGCAACGTGTTTGGAAAAGCTGCAAACAACCAGCTCATTCGGGCAGAGCGCAAACAAAATAATCGACTCTTTGTTGCGACAATGAAACAAGTTTATTTTTCAAGTCATGTAAATATATGTGTTAGTAAAGACTCAGAAATAACTACACATGACAAATGTTAAGAAAATAAGATTAAATGTCATGTGTCAGAAAGAAAGAGAAAAAATATTGGCCAATATATCGGATTTCTTAAATCACCAAATATTGGTATCAGTATCAGCCTTCAGATCTTATACTGGTTGAGTCATAAAAGGCTTTGCCTTACACACAAGAACTAGATCTGAAAAAGGAAAAAAAAAAACAGAAACGCACAACAATGACCATAAATACATTAATTATTAACTCGGCTTTATCTGCTGCTGTTGTGAAAGAGAGACAGAGAGCACAAGGAAATCCCAGCAACTTCTCATACAGTACACACCTGCTTCTGTTAGTAAAGTAAACAATGGTTTCTGGGAGAGTCAGTAAGCTTTGATTTGCCTCTAGCAACAAAGAGCCACGGATACAGACGGGGGGGAGAGAGAGTGTGTTTTTAGTTTGTGGCTGGAGGAACTAGGCTGCAGGCTCTGTTTTCATAAACTCAGAGCTGAAAAATGAATACGGTCTAACACAAACATATTTTTGTACTTTTCGGAAGTACAAAAAAATACTGAAATCTGTATCCGTCAGTCTGCTAGGACTTTGTTATTTGTGCCTCCACGGGGGAGCAAGGGTCATCTTTGCTTTCCCCCGGACACTCTTAAAACAACCATCCCCCCGCGGGCCACGTGCACGAGGCCCAGCATTACAAGAGTGCATGCTGGCAGAGAAAGGAGAGTGCGATTTTACGCTGTGCATTTAAGTTGCCAAGCAGGAAAAGTCACTCTTAGCACCCTGTAAGAGGGACCACGTGCTTTGACACAATACTCTTCCGCCATACACATCGGTGTGTATGTACCAGGAAGGCTGGCCCGACTATGTGCCCGAAAAAGGCCACGGTGAGAGCGGCGCAGAAATGTTTGAGCGAGCGTCTTTAGTGTCTGTAGTGTGTCTGTAGTGTTTCCACGTGCGAGAGAACAGGAGCTGAGGGTTGAGTGGGAGGGGCAGGGGGCTCGGAAAAGGAAACCACTAATGGACGGGAAAACGGCCCACAAGCAAAACAATCTGCCCTCGATAGCCAATCGCAGGCCTCGAAGCGGCAGCCATCCCATATAAGGCAAGCACGCGCGCTGACATTGGTGGGGATGCATGATGCAAAGGCAGAGAGAGACCACCAGAGGGCACGCACATCTCCGTCGAACACTCACACATGACGTGTATATTTACAGAGCACAGATTTCTTTTAAACATGTGCCTTCACAGCCTATGAAACTCAAGCTTTCTCTCTCTGAGTGCAGATACAAGCACATCTTCAGCTAGAGTGCATGTCAGCAGCGCACAACACACTACACTTTTGTTTCACAAACAAGAAACTAACAGCTCATCTGAGAACTTTCATTGTACACCCAGCTTTGTTTTAAAACTCCTCCAACAGATCCTCCTCTCTCACTGATACCCATTTACATAAATAAGACACTGAAAAAAGATTTTTTAAAAAGGGTTTGTATTTAATTTACTCATTTCTTTTTTATTCTTTTTGGTTACTGTCTCCTGTTTCTTTTTATACAAGTACTGTCTGCGTACTTACTCGACCTCTTCCACTACAGTACAAGCTTTAATAATTAACCAGAATACAAGTTTTATTATCCGGTTAATACAAGTAAATCGGTCTTATTGAGACATCCAAAATCTAAAGGTATGTTCTGATCAAATTTGACCAAACTAACAAAAAGTGAAACTGAGGATACATCCTGTATATTTCTCTTTTACTGAAGTTTCGTTAGATTTCCACGTTCATAAAATTGTTTCCGCTTACAAGTCGATTTTTTCTTTTTGTTTTAGTTAACTATTTTATCCCCACATCTCGCTTTTAGTTTGATTTAACTATAAGAAACGTGGTTGTTAACGCATTCACGTTACACACCGACACCAGGAGGAGACACAAACTCTGCATCTCAGGGGTGTTCAGCTAATTTTAGAGAATCCACCATAAAACACGAGCCAAATCAAAGCATGTGCTATAGTGACCGTTTGGGAAATAAGGGAGCAGCTAAAAGTACCTCTAATACTAATCAATACTTATTGGAAAATAAACGTTTTCTTAATTATTGGGGATTGAATGAAAAGGCGCATTGAACTAGTTTGGCAAGAATTCCTTCCAAAGAAAAACATCCTCCTGCTTTAACTGCAAATCCGGACGGCCTACTTTGCATTTATGAACGCTGCTTGAATTGATCAGCGTCCACGTGATTGTGTGTCTGGTGGCTTACCTGATGGTGCCTGTGGGTGAGGGCAGCGGAGAGCCAAACGCCCTCATGTGCTCTTCGTGCTGCTGCGCCGTGGGAATGCTGATTTTAAGAGGAGAAATTTGGGGCAGAAGCGAGCGAGCGGGAGACTGCTGCTCCCTCTCCCGGTGCTCCTCAACCTCCAGGAGTGACATGAACTGGATCTTGATCGCCGTGCTGGGAAAACGAAACATGCACCTAAAGAGCAGCAGGGAAGGGGAGGGCCACAGGACGGAGAGAAAACAAAGCAAAAAAAGAGAGATGATGTCATGTTGGTTCAACCAAACAGTAAAGCATTAAAACATTAACAGATCAGCACTTCAGAGTTGAGTTTAAACCTTCTCGTCAATGACAATTTAAACATTTCCTGTGCAACTAAGTAACTTTTATTGCAGGGGGAGATGGTGAGATATGACTGAATTTGAGAAGAAAAAAAAACAGCTAAATGACAGGTGGTGACATTGTTTTGTCAACCAACATCTCCAAGGGCAAGAATAAACATTCAAACTCGACATCATTACACGTTTTACGGCAAAACACAAACACCCGTGCAGATCTCCCTTAATAATAAATCATAATGAGACTGCACTTCCCACGTAACTACAGGGGTTTGTTTACATTTCAAACAATATCACACCACCTCTTGTGGATAAAAACCTCAACAAAGCTCCCCAGGCCTGCACCTCCTTTTCTATTCTGCTTTTAAACAGGTCTGAACAACCTCCTCAATAAAAAGCGAGGATCAGTCACAGGTCCACGTTAGTTCAAGCCTAAACAAAGCTAATTACATGTGTGAGGGATTTGGTAAATGTTTTACAATGGAAACTTAATGATTGGTGACTGGTTGTTTCAATTTCCTCCCAACTGACTCTGGCAGTAGGGTCGTGTCTTTACTGCACCCTTTCTGATCTCACGGCAAAGACACTGAAGCCCCGTTAATTCTACAAAAGAAAGGAAATATCCACAAAGGATCAGAGTGTTGAAAGATGTTCCAGACACACCAGTCTGATAGAGAGAAAAAAATTACATGGAGAGAGAGAGAAAAAGATGAAGCGTTCTTCCTGAAAACCAGCAGCTGTCACTGGATTCTTGAAAACACTGCTCACAGCTGTTTTGGCCTATAGTGCTCCATCCTCCAGCACCAGGTGCCCGGGCACAGATAGCACGAGGCCCTGCGGCAGCCCTGCAGAAGCTACAGCTTTTGACAGCTGAGGCAGAAAAGACGCATTCAGCAAACAAAAGGAAGAAAAAGAAAAACATCTTTCTTCTGTCCTTCAGCTCAATGTCAGACAGGCAGAGAGAAAAAACTCACAGGACAGTTCGACTCGATTTCACTAAAGTAAACAGAAAACCTGGAACAAGAGTTAGCTTCTTAAGCAGCAGCAGTAGTAGTAGTCTACTGTGTGGATGCATTACTCCAGCTAGCTAATTTAGGACTTATTAAGGAGCTAAACAAATGTAAGATATGGAGGAAAATGGGGAACATGGCTACTGTCTGAAACAGGACTGTGCACTAGGGGTGGGCGATATATCAAATACACTCGATGTATCGCGAGGTTTTCCACATATGATGGTTAAAGTGGCTTTATCATAACCATCGAGTATAAGTTGCCATGCAAATAACTGTGCTGTCTGCATGCAATTCACTCAAGTTTTTTTAATCCCACACGCTGCCAATGCGCACAATTTCCTACCCGGCACACTGAGCTGAGCATAGGTGTTTATATTTCACCAGATGGAGAAAAAAATACGGTGACAGCGCGAGTTTCAGATGAGCGAGAGAAAAGACACTTCGCTGTCGTTTGGATTTCACAGGAAGGAACAAAATTCTGTAATTTGCAAAACATGCCAACTATTGTCATAGCAGTACCACGAATTTATTCCACTGCAAAATTAAGACCGTTTTAAACTCTGCATGTGAACATCTCCCCACAGACCAAAGAAAAAGTTAAATAAACCAGCTGTGATACCTGTGACTGTTCTTGGTCATCTGTTTTTCCATAGTCACCTTCTAGACTTTTGTTTCTATAATTTGAGGAAGTCTTGTACAATTTTATGTTAAAAGCACAAAAAAAAAGCACCTATTTAGTTTTAGTTATGTTTTTTTTGTCTCGTGAATTAGTGCTTGAGCTCCTTTTTTGTTGCTATGATCTTTTGTTTGTTAAAGGTCTAATGTTGACCACAGAAAGAGACTTACGGTCATAGTTTTGTCATTTGTGAAAACAGTCTGTGTGCAACTGATGGTTTAAAAAAAGGTTCAAATAAAACATTTCGATTAATTTTAAATTTTTTGTATTCAAGTCAACACTGAATGGTCGCTTTGAATAAGTACACAAGTACAATTTTAGGTACTATATGGTTGAAAATGGTTTGAAGGTTAGTTAAACTTACCATGATATATATCATGTATCGTGATACAGCCAAAAAATATTGCAGTATCAAATTTTCCTCGCCAGCCCTGCTGTGCACTTCATAGCCAAGCTGTGGCAAACAAATGTTGTGTTCAAATAAATCTGCATAATAAATAAGGCAAGTTTGTGTTTAATACATCATGTTTTTTCTAAAGTCTGCAAGTAATTATGTTAAATAATCTTGATCTCAATGCTGACCAAAATAATTGTGACCAATCAGTCCCAGCTTGCAGCAACAATACAGTAATTTTTCAAGATAAAAGTCAATACATGGCAGATATCACCAAATTATAAATCTATAGATTTTATTGCACGTTTCAAGTGATGCTGACCACAGAGGAAAGATTGATTGGTGCCCCTCTGTCTGCACTCTGTGCTTCTTGTCACAGAGACTTAATTGGAGGCTGACAAACTGATTATGAGATGTGACATTGGGATAAATCATTGGAATGGTATATGGAAATGTGTCCCAAAGAATAGATGAATGACATTGCAGTCAATCCATCAACTGATGCACACATGGATATAAAACAGGAAACATTATATTCAAATACATTCTGACGCCTACATTCTGATGAGATTGGAATTATTTAAAAGTTCTATGTTTGATCCATTTAATCGATTTTCATGATCTCTGGAATTAAAAATTTACTAATGCTACACTAAATTTATTTTTGTGTCAAGTTCTTACCAATATTCAAAGCGGAGCAACAGACACCTTACCATTACATCAGTCCTTCAATCAGACCTAAAACACCATGTTAACACAAATAAATTCAATACAACTTGGAAATAAACTGGATATTAATTAAATAAACGGGCTTTAAGCATCAACTAATTGTTGTTTGATATTCTTTATAAATACGGTGCTACCCTTCAGCCTCCGAGTAGACATACCTGTGTTATAGATGTGAAAATTCTCTGATTTTCAGAAAGGTTGACCTCTGACCTTGAAGTCAAGGTCACTGAGATTTTAACTTAACAGAGTTTTTCAGTAAATGCAACCATTGCTTTGATTTGAAAATTTTACGTTGCCTCCTATACACATACACATATATGTATATTTGGTTAATTAGCAACCAAGGCTTAATGTCTATTTGGTACAACTTTAGCAAGCACTTGGATTGCATTTTGAACAGATCTATTATAAATTTTATCTTGATTTAACTTCTGATTTTTACCTATTTAGAATTGCAGGTTAAATATTTTCTTATGTGTTTAAGTCTCAGTGAAATGAAGATGGAGAGGAAGGTGGGGAGAGAGAGCTGGGGAAGCCATGCAGCGAAAGGCCGCTGGTCAGCTAAACTGTCGAGCTTTTTCCTTCATTTTCCATACAGTCCGTGTATCTCACCTTGTTGGGTTTGTCTAATAAGCCACTTAACATTCAAGCAAAACAAAAAACAAATAAAAACCCTACAAAGGAAGTTCAACATAACCGGGCTTCTTTCTTTGTGTTAGCAGACTCGACAAAACCTAAACCCCAAGATTGAGTAATTGTTACCACAACTTATTAACTTTCTCTGTTAAGCCGGGCTTTCCGCTTCAGACTCTGCATGCTCATGTGAAAGAAGAAGAAAAAAATAATAATAATAATAAAAAAAAAAGGTGCATTTCACAGGTCACGTGACTTCTTCCACACACAAAACTCCAGGGAAAACGGAAGAGAAAATGGTGATTAAAAATCTATAAAGACCATAAAAACACTACAAATAAGACAAGAACTTAATGGTGCAGAAAATTGTTAATCTTTGAATTTATCACACATAGCATTAAAATAAACCAAGGAATTATTTAATCACTGAGTGCGCTCTCAGTGCACATTATTTTTAAGGTGACGGCTGCATATCGGAGCTCTGAAACTTTAAACTGGAGCCATTTAAACGTTAGCTTACTGTGCCACAGTGTAACAATGGAGACGTGGGAATTTAGTTTGTCACAAATCAAAGTGAAATTAGTTTTATATATCTGGTGTGTGTTCTATGTTCCAATTCCAGTGGTGTGAAAGAGACTTAGCAGCAGATTAGAATCAAGTACAACATTTATACTTTTTCTGCTTCACCAAATAAATACATGCATTCCTGTGAAATGCACTGTTTGTGTTACAGTCACTGGTTTTAGTAGGTACAGCTTAACAATTTGGACATGTAACACACATTTTCAGAGTATTGGATTTAAAACATGCTGTAAATGAGAGAATCAGTGAAAACATGGCACTTCCAGACATTTTTTAACAGAAACTCAGAACATAACCTGCTCCTGACCATGTTATATGCTTAACATCGGTAACCACGGTGATTTAACCAGGTAAAAAGAGAGCCACTTTCATGACACAGAAAACACGACACAGCTCGCTAAGCCATCAATTAGGGCTGCCACAAACGATTATTATTTTTGAGATTAGACGACTAATCAGATCATGCATCCATTGAACGTAAAAGTACAGCTTATTGCACCAGCAGCATCTGCTCTTATATAACTATCATTAGCTTACAGCTTTAAGTGTTTAAGGTATGTGCTAACTTAAAATAAAGGCAAGATGATAGTTTATTGAATTTAAATGAAATTTGCAGATTGTTTCGGAGAAGTTTAATAAACGCAGACGTCTGCTCCTTGCTATCTAAAATATAACAGGACACCGGAGTATATTCTCGAGCATCTCACACTTCTGATAATCAGCTGTCTGCTTGACGTTTAGTCAGCTGTGTAAAAACTATAACTTTCATCTCAGCCAAACCGATTTACTCAGGAACAAATAAAATACTGAAAACAGCCAAACAATAACATTTTTATCTAAGTGACTTATATATCGTGTTTAACCTGAGTAGCGAAAGATGGCGGTGGGTTTGAAAACGATTTGCCGGGAGTCCGGTGTTCTCACGGGCTCTAGTGAGCCTTGAACCCCGGCTAGCTATCGAGCTAGTGGGTAGCAGCCGTCTCCGAAAACGCCGAAGCGCTTTTAAAAATATGTGGTGTCTTGATAAACTGAGCAGATATTTGAAGTTTACACAGCAACATTCCCGCCTGAAAATATGTTAAACGTTTATTTTGTGACCCAGAAAGAATAATAAGAGTAACATTAACCTCCTAACGGTGTGTTCACACCGAACGCGATGGACGCGAATAGAGCGTCAGGTTTACATGTAAAGTCAATGGAAAAGCGCGATGACACGCGATTGCGGGTCCTGCGAAAATTCGGAAGCAGATTTGCGTCGCGAAAACGCGTGAAATGCGCGTCAGTGTAGCGCGTCTGGCGCGTTTGTCTCGCGAATAAAACCACGCGCGTTTTTGTGTTGCATTTTGTGCATGCGCGCGTTTCGCGTCTACCGCTTAGTTGGAAAAATCTGAACTCCAGTGTCAAATCACGCCGCAACAACCAATCAGGAGCCTGGTGACGTGGCTCTGACCTAGGTCAAAGGGGCAGATCCAGCCAAAGCCCTTCATTCTTCAATGGAGGGAAGGCTAATCAATGCCGTAGCAAACAACCCGGAGCTGTACGACACCAGCTGCTTTCTGTACCGAGACAGGAATATAAAGGACCGAGCTTGGAGGAAGATATGTGAAGAGATCGGGCAACCTGGTAAGTTCATTCATTTCTCTTTTGAAAGTTTTCACTGACCCGGGGAAGCTGCACAAAAGCTAGCAAGCCACCGCTATTTTCCCACTGACGTACAAATACCGTTCTGCTTTTATGCATGTTGTCATATAGGAATATATTTTATTGTTTATTAATAAACAGCACACAGTGGTCCCGCTCATCCGTCACTGCTTCGCTTTTTCGCTGATTTTTTTTTGCACAGTACAGCATTGCATTCTGCAGCCTGATTGACAAATCTCCTTCGTGTCGTGTCTCCTGCGCTTGCCAAATTTATCACGTTTGGTTTTGATAACCATCACGTCCAATAGAAAAAACAGCACAAAAACACCCATAACTATGACCCTCATTCGGAAATAGACACCTGCACCGCGAGGGAAAAAGGCGCACGAAAGTGGCAGGCAGATGAAGACAAACCGCGGCATAATAATACTTTTACGTTTTGCAATCTACAAAGGTTTGCACTTTGAGAATCAATTGTGAGAACTGTGACCAATGTTCATGTGTGTGGGGAAAACAGTGTATAAAGTGCGTGGCGAGGGGCTAGTTATTCTGAGAACCCCTGCTGCAATAAATGAGGGACCACTGTCTACTCTATGATTATTATATTCAACCTGTTAACATTTAATACTGTATTGATAGAACCAACTGATTCTGCAGCAGAGCATCCCCTGTTGCTTCTCCTGGCTCCCCAGTCCCTGAGCTCCTGCACCACAGGTATGTAATTGTAGCATCAGATGTACAGCAAGCACTGATAGCTTTTTACTCAGTGGGATTCCCTTGTGATCACCTTTACTAAATGTCTACAACCAATCTGATTATATCCTGTTTGGTTTTTTTTCGATGTTGAAATTAAAATCTAGTAGCAGCCTTCTCATTTCTTTGTGTTTTGTGCTGTTTTACAGGCCCACAGAGGAGGACAGCTCCGAGGCAGATGAGGGACGGGTCCCAGGACGGTCCATCGGTGGTGGAGCTGGCCATCCTGGAGTCCCTGAAGAGGCCACACCAATCTCCAATGGAGCATTTCCTCCTCAGCCTTGTTCCTGCTCTGGAGAGCAGCTGGGTCCTTTTTATTCCTGTCTCTCTGTAAATACTTATATTTTATATTTATGTTTAATGTTTTTCTGTGTGAGAATTTTAATATTATTTCAAATAAATTTTTATAATGACTAATGTCTCAGTTCTACTACACAGCAAATGTTGGCACACGACTTGACACATGTAGAATTTATTTCATATTATACTAATGACAAAATATACTAATACAGTGGGATGCAAAAGTTTGGGCAACGTTGTTACAATAAAAAATGTCAGTTAAATACATCATACAGGAGACACACACAGTGATATTTGAGAAGTGAAAAGAAGTTCACTGGATTTACAGAAAGTGTGCAATAATTGCTTAAACAAAATCAAGCAGGTGCATAAATTTGGGCACCACAAAAAAAGAAATGGAATAAATATTTAGTGTATATCAATGTGTGTGTCTCCTATATGATATATGGGGTTCCTTTGGGCGTGCTTCCCATCCAGAGCTCCACAGCACAGAGGGAAGTTCCAGCGCTCCTGGAATCCCTCTGTGATGGACCGCCAGTCTTCAGTTGAAGGCACAGCCATGAAATCGTCCACTAGACAGTCCCAGATGGCCGTCGCTACCTGGGGGATGATCTGGCTCACCGTAGACACACCAACTCGAAAACTGAATGCGATGGTCGTGAAGGAGTCCCCGGTGGCAAGGAACCTGGACAAAATTGTTTAAAATGAGTATTATGTGTACTGCAGTTACAAAATACATTATTCAAATTCCAAAATTACAAATTACAAAACAAATCTTACATAAAACATTTTGTAATTATAAGGATAATTACATGATATATATTAGATATAATCTAAAACAGTCTGCGGTGATTATATACAAATATTCAACTATCCCAGAATTGAACCAGGTCTAAATAAAAAGGAGTGAGTATCACTACAAAGGTTAACTCAGTGGTCCTAATGCTACAGTTTGATATCAGCAAACACCGAGCGCATACATTGATGTGACACCACAGCCATGCTATCATTGCAAACACTGATAACAGCATAAATCGAATTAAATCGGGACTTGATGAGACCTTCTGAGTATCACTAGAAATATTATAAACAGTCGTCTCCGTACCACAGTTTGCTATCAGTAAACACCGAGAGCATTCACTGTTAGCATAGCACATCCATGTTAGCAGTGTATAAATGGATGGTTTAGCATATATTAGCACAGGTATCAATAAAGGACTAACCTCAGGCAGATGGACAGGCGCTCTGCAGGTGGGATTGAGCGCCTGTAGTTGGTGTCTAGGCAGGCGATTCTGGGACCGACGCAGGAAAGCAGGTCCTCAAACTGGCCGAGTGAAAGACGATGATATCGCTGGAATCGGCCGTCATCCAGGCACAGGTCCTGAAGCAAATGGTGAAACTCACCAAACTGCTCACGCCTCTGGAGGACCTGATGGACCCAGGTACGGCGAGGACGTCTTTTACACCGCTGCTCTGCTCTCCACAGTACATAGAGAAGGGAGACTCTCTCTTCAAGCGCTAGCTCGACAGCTGCCATCTTGCAAAGATACCGTCTGGCACAACTTCCTCCCACATTTCCGGTTCACGCACGCGCAATGGATTTTTCTTGGACACGCGTTGAGGCGCGAATGTGCACGCGTCAAATTAGGGGCGTTTGGGGCGTTTTTGTTCGCGTCCATCGCGTTCGGTGTGAACACACCTCTCCCACGGCATGCATTTTTAATTTCTCTTTGATATTTGGGCATATTGGGGCCCGATGAATGTAAAAACAAAGAATCACCAGATTTTATTTTTACCTTATTTTTGTTTCTAAGAAAAATGAGAGCCACATGAGGATATTCATTTAAAATTTTGATAGAACAGTGCCAGTACAACGTCCTCGTAAGTGGATATCAAGCCCTTGTAGAGCAAAATTTAGTATTTTGGTCTAAATAACCCAAAAAGTGATGTCCACATATGTGGACGCCAGGTCCTAGGAGGTTAAAACTAACTAGCTGCCGCCATTGTTGGAAACTGAGCAGGGCGGCGATGGGTCGCGCTATGAATTCTGGGACAGTTTCTTCTTCTTCGGGGTTTAACGGCAGCTGGCATCCTTGCGCATGCAGTGCTGCCATCTTCTGTTTCAGTCCGTTATTACACTCTTAAATCCTACTACTTATTCCTGCGTCTTTTGGGATCTTACAAAGCTTCAAACGACGTGTCAGCTATTAAATTAGTCGTCGATGATTTTGATAGTCGACGTAATCGTGACAGCCCTACCATCAATCTGGCTTTATAGTGTCAGTGTTGTGTCTACACATAACAGAGAACCTAGCAAAGAAACCATTTTAAATTCTACCTTTAGGCACTTTGTCACTAGCAGCATGTTGCAAAAAAAAAAAAAAAACACATGATTTGTTCTAATTTCTTTAGCTGAATGTATGAAAAGTGCCAAAGATAACACAGTTTGTCTGGATATAGAATATTTTTTTCAAAAACTAGGTGATCCCCAAAGATCTATCTGCAGCAGAAAGCAGTATTTGAAAGCAGTGTCGTTAAAAAAATGTAAAAATAGGAAGAAAAATTTGCAGGATCTGAGCGATGCACAGTTGATGCATCTACTGTTCACTGAAGCCTCATTAGAATGGTCTCAGTGGAAGGGTGGATATCAAGAAGGCATTCTTTAAAAAAGGCAAAACTGGGAGAAAAGGGTGAGGATTGTCAAATTACAGAAGAACTAGACTTATAAAAACAAATCAGTGGCAACAGGTCTTACGAAGTGATGAAATCAAATTTGAAATTTGAGGTTCAATCAGTATGCATGGAGGAGGTCAGGAGGGAGATACAGCATTTAATGTCTACAGCATGGTGAAGGCTCTGTCATGGTTTGACAATGTTAGAGATCTTGTTTGAAATTATGGAACTATGAACACAGAAAAGAACCATCAGATTTTGATCCACCATGCAATACCATCTGGAAAGCATCTGATTGACAGTGGCTTCATTTTTCAGCATGGCAATGATCTCAAACACATGCTAATGCAGTAAAAGCATACCAAGATAGAAAAGCGCACAATGAAACACTCTCAGTCATGGACTGGCCTCCCCAGAGCTGAACCTTAACATTAATGAAGCAGTGTGGGAGCATATTGACAAAGAATGTAACAAAACAAAGCCAAAATCTAAGGAAAAGCTTTGAATGTCATGTAAGAAGCCTGGAGAAATATTCCTGAAGACTACTTAAAGAAATCAGAAGAAAACTGCCTTAGAAAACAGACTGTTGAAGAATAAAGGTGGTCATATCATGACTTTTCAAGTTGTTAAAATTGCACAAACTCAAAAACAGAGTTTCCAATTATTGAAACCTGCAAACATACATGGAAATAAATCATATGAGGCAAAAACAGCCTCATATGATTTATTTCCATGTATGTTTGCAGGTTTCAATAATTCTCAGCCCCCATTTACCATTTTCATTGGAAAACATAAACAAATGAAGGGTGCTCAAGACTTTTGCACAATCCTGTATAAATTGATAAATTACTATACACAAGTGGCAATAGGTAGCTGATAAAACACAAAACGAAAGCAAAATTAAATTTACTTTTTTAATCTAACCAATCATTTTAGTCACTTTTTAGGGAAAGTTGCACAGCATTTGTTTGCTCAAGCTTCTTACATTAAAGTGTTTGTTGCTGCTTCTGTCTTATATAAGGGTAAACTGAATTTTAGAGCAGAATTTGAAGGACTTTTTTTTGCTAATAGTTTAATTTTTTTTTCCTTTGAGAAAATTAATTCTAATAAGCCACTATCGTTTGTTTAGATCTGCACTTAATCTAGCTCAGTCTTTATTTTTTTTATTAAATGTCTTTTTGCTCAGCAGTATCATAATTTAATTAACTTGCAAATCATGACAATGCAGAGAAATTGTTGCCTTTCAGATTTTAACTCGGCGCAGTTTCGCTAGCTCTGTAATCTCGAGAAAACCCTCCAGGGCCAAAGCAAACCAAGCAAACATGGCTGTGGCCTTGGCTCGCAAGTCAGTGTTTACTTCGTCATGTGCGCCTGCAGCGAGGATATCGCCCCAGTCTGCACTTCCGGTTCAATAACCGACACACCCCCAAACAGTGTTTCGAGCCAATCAGAGAAGACAAAGACACCCCCCACCCAAACACACTCATACTGCCTCCACCCTATGATTGACACATACACAAAACCGAAGATTTCCGTTTGTAAGCTTGCAACTGTACTAAACAAACCAGTGAAAGCAACGTGTGTAAACGCGACAGCTCTGCAACCGCAGTGGGGGAAAAAAAGCTACATTCCACTGTACCCGAGATATACAACAAAAAAAGAGGAAAAACGTGTTTCAAGTTTCAATATTTACCAAAAAACTCTCGTCTTCCTCGAAGAACCGTGAGATGACATGTCTGGGATGCGTTTGTTTACATTAATGTTTACGTGACACGTCGGCCAATAGTCTGAGAGCTAGTAGCGAGCATAATCACTCAAGATGTGCTGATTCGTTTATTTTGAAAATTAGATTACTTTAGAAAGTTATTTCAAAGACAATATAACACGCCGTACTTATGCAAAAACACCAACCAGTTGCAGCACTTTGAAAGAAAAAAAAAAATTTACTAACTGCTTATGCTTGTCAGCAGGCCGGGGAAATGCAGCTAGGTTTGCTAACGGCTAAAACTAGCTAGACTGATTCACTCATTCAGCGGGTTGAAGGTAAAGCTGAAGGGGTCCACTAAGAACATCCGGGCAAACTGAATATTAATTGAATATGACAACATAACATCGCTGTGAGTTACACTGGAGACCTGACAGCTTATCGTGTTCCACCTTTACTGTCCAGACCTAGGCTGCCATTACTATGCAACACCAAGCCGCTCTGGTAGGGGTGTCGTGACAAACTTTGTACCCCGGACAGGATAGGTGTCCCGTTTGGCCCTGTCATCGTGGAGGTCGTTTTGTATTAATGTTCTCCCCGTCAGTGTTCAGAAATCTATTCGTGAGGCTAACTTGGGTTTACAATTGAGTCGTTTTATTGTTTGAAGTAACCGCTAGACCTCCACTGTTAATGCATAAAATAAACTTTAGCGTGAGAAGCCCTGCGACGTCCAGCCACCGTGTTATCACGGGAAGCCTGACTGCAGCTGCTAGGCTTAGCTGACCGCACTCACTCTCTGGGTAGCGGCAGTGGTGGCGCCCCTCTTCGCTGGAAGACCCCGTCCACGAATACACCGTTCTTGCCCAGGCACCGGAGGGAAAAACCACTCGCCTCATCGTAGGTGATCTGCAGGTGCCGTCGGGAAATGAAACTCGAGTGACCCATGTTGATGTCCACGGAGCCGTGAGAAGAGTTCCGGCCTATGGTGACCGTCCTTTGGCGCATGACATACTCAAAGTCCCGGCCCTCGAGCCTGGCCAGGGCCTGCGGAGGAGTAGAAGCGAGCCGCACGGGAAGAATCCCGGCGTCTGTGCGGGCATCCATCACCGGAGGACCCAGAAGGGCGAACGAGGGCTGGTGAAAGGTGTGCGAGGTCACCGCGACGCGCACCGGGCTGCACGGAGCCGACTGTAAAGCTAGCAGGGCTCGAGCCCCGGTGTCATCCCGGTAGTCTGCCATCTTCTTTTGGAGGGTCAACACACTCGCACACACTTAACTTCTCGCACACACAGAGTTGCAACGTGAGAGTTTTCGGCCAGGGAACTTGTTCACTCCGTGGCTGACGAACAACATGGAGTCCGGCTCAGTGGAAGAACAGGAGCGGAGTCTCCGGGAACCGGACTGGTGCTGCGTTCAGGGACACGTCGTCATAAGCTCACTTGACTGTCACACAGCAACTGAAAAGCGACAGCACACACTATGTTGGCGTACCTTAAAGTAATATCACTTTCACCGTTTCACTAAAGGTTTCAGTGAGAAATATTTAATCCGACATTCATGTGACGGTTCAAACATGTGGTAAAAGATCTGTTTAGTGCTACGCATTGATCTTTTTGGTTCAACCCTCTGTGAAATGCACTAAATAACGATTTCCTTGTATTTAACGACTCCGAAATGCCCAAAGTTTAAAAAAAAGAAGGAAAAAACACTTTGCACTTGAAACTGAAAGTAATTTGTGTGATTTCTTTGCTTTGTTCCCCATTCTTTAGTTTCTAGCCCTGTAGTCTAAAACTGGGTGTTTTCATTTCACTTAAAAAAAAAAAAACATGATTTTTTATTGGTTTATTAGGCTGTGGGTTTTTTTTCCATTACCGTTTTTGTAATCTTACCTTTGTTTTAGGCCTGTTTATTATTTATGCCTGTTTTATCTCTATTTGTATAAACACTGACCAAAATGAAACACGGATCTCATTTGGTGCCCCAAACAATGAAACATGTAAATATATTAGTTTCACCACTTGGCATCCATACACAGACATGTGTCTGTCTCCACAACCAAATAGGTTAATTATTTACCAATTTAGGGCACTGCTCGAAAGGTTATAGTGAAATGAGGCACAGTACTTTCAACTTCATACTGTCAAAGTGAATGAAAAACATTACTTACAGGATATTGTATTGCGCTTTAAAAACATTGCAACCAACTACTATACAGCATTACGGATTTTCCATTTCAGGAAAGGTCAAATCCAAAGTCATGGTTTTACAGTTAAGAGCTTGATTATGTCAAAATTGGATTAATAGTTTAGGAAAAGTAATCATTAGAAAATTAGCAAATATTTAGCAGAGGTGAAAAACGTGTTGTCTCTCTTTAGAGAGGCATGGTACCACATGAGACAGAAATCCAAACAGGCTTGCTAAGAAGTGACATAATTATGCATTTTAAAAATAAACCCTTTTATTAAATAATTGTGTTACAGAAGAGACTTCTGAAACAATACATTATGAAACAATCCTTACAAACTGCTATCATCATGCATATAATTTATTTATGTAGTATATTTGAACACAGTGCAGTGTTGTTTCTTAGATTTTTTTTAAACAGTGTTTAAAACCAAGTTGAAAATAAAAATAAAAACAAATGCAATGGAAACAAACTGCACTGCAGTTGCGCAAAACGGTTAAAATAAACATTTTAGACAGCATAGCCCGAAACAAAACTCAGCAATGATTTTAAACGAAAATGGCAGTGAACGCCACACCTAGGGCCCTCTGTGGAAGGACATGGTTCATGTGGTCACAAAAGGAAACTGGTGGTTGTGTTCAGTTTTATCACAGACTTTCTAGGATGGTCTCTTGAGATTAAAATCTAGCTCTTATTCATAACTGATCATTCCTCTCTTTCACTTTCACGTCTTTCCTGGATTCTGGTTACGGTTAGTGCCCAAAAGACTGCATGTACTGTCTAATATAAATAAATGAAAACGATGCAATTCTCAAATTAAAGCTTCTAAAACACAAAGTATATATTATTGTACATTTTGGCTAAATCCTATTTTAGTCTAATCAAGTGATATGGTTCTATAGTTTTGATGTAATGGCACAGATTTCAGCTATTTCCAGCGTCATGTAGTCCTCCAATCCAACCTTAAGAACATTTAGTGTTTGCACTGTAGCTGGTTTGCCCGCCTCAGATTTTTTTTTTATCTCTAGCCTCTGTTTATAAACATGGAAAGAACAAGATGGACTAAAACCCGGAGAATGGATCAGTGAAGGGGCAAGAGCACATGAACTTAAGGTGAAAAGCGTCCACTTGAGGGCGCTGTTAGAGCAAAAAAAAAAAAAGAGGCTATTTTACTTCAGTGCTTCATACAGATATACATTTCTTAAAGCTTTTTTTTTTTGTTTGTTTTAACATTTGGTAATTAATGCTCTTACACAACAGCAGAAAGCACTCTTGTGTCTTTATCCCACTTAGGTCACCCCCATGATCTAAGAGCCTGAGTGGTTAAGAAATGTGCCTGACATTTTAAACTTCTCTTCATTGGCTCCCTTTAAACCTAGAAATCAGGTTAAAATCCACCCCATGCATGTCATTAACTTTTTTCTCCATTTTCCTCCAGAGTTTAATTTTTTTTTTTCCTATTTCTTGTTTGTGGTCTCTCTGTGCCCCCGACCAGGCCCCACCCTGAGCCTTGTTCTGCTCGCTGTGTCTTCTGGGTCAAAAGAAATTTGTCCTCCACATCATCACCAAACCTTTCACTAATGTGTGGTCTCTCCCTCTGGTACTGTAGGGCATTCACTTTAGGTCATATAATGCCTTGAGTTGACTGTTGTTGGAAACTACATAAAATTGAACTTTAACATTTATTTTCCTACTGTGAGCAGCAAAATGACTACATTCAGAGTTATCTGCAGCACATAAAAATGACAGGACAGAGTAGAAGAATCTGGACATTCTTTATTGATTTTAAAGATCAGTAAAATGGTTCATCTGTCAAACAGTTAAGAAAAAAGATGCAGAGGTACACGCTTGTACCGTTTCGGTAAAAAACTAGCATTTGCTTCTGTACACAAAAGGTTTGTAACGAGCACAATTAAGAAGAGAATCTTTCATTGTCATTTTTGTTTTTAGCAGGAAGGTTAAGAATGTGGCACCAGCTTCAGTTTGATTGGTCGTTTTGGTTGTAGCAGACCCTGGATGTCCAGCTCAAAGGGGATCTGCAAGGAAGTGACATGTAAAATAAATGACAAATACACACAAAACTCTGCCTTCTTATTTCAGATCTCCAAACAACTTAAGGTGGAAAGCTGATGGAAAACGTAGAAATGCGTAAAATCCAATTGTTTTATGAAAGTGCTGTGCCAGTTCATGGCTTTTTATATTTGGACTGATATACACAGTGGATGCATCGTCCATATCACTATTAAACTAGCCGTGAATAATATTGGGACAGGGCTCTCCACACAGCATAAAAAAGGCAATAACAGTTAGAGAAGATGATCTGGGCTCTCACCTCGGTCTCCTTACACACAGAGAAGCTGTACCTCCGGAGGATCTCCACTATTGCAAGTTTCATCACAACCAGAGCAAATCGCATCCCAATGCAGTTCCTCGGGCCTGCTCCAAAAGGCATGTAGCTGTACGGATCAATTGTCTCCTTGTTTTCCTTGCTGAACCTGAGAACACACACACGCACACACACACACACACACAGTATATTAACAACAGAAATGGGGTTATATCCCACAGAGCTTCATTCTGCTTTGTCACATCAGACACGTGTGAATCCTTTCCGTACCTCTCAGGTTTGAATTTCTCTGCTTCAGGCCAAATCTCGGGGTCCCGGTGCATCGGCCAGGTGGGGACCACGACAACCATACCTTTTGGAATCACAAAGCCATTTATCTCCACACTGGCCTTGGCCACACGCTCCAAACGTGAAGCAATGGGGAACAATCGGAGAGACTCATTGATGACACAGTCGAGATACTCCATCTGCATTAGTTCCTGGTACTGGATGGGAGCCTGAACACAAGCACATAAACATGTCTTTCTGAGCCACTTCTTCATATCACCCACAAACTGGACTTTTGTGGAGTAGGGGTGGGTTTCAATTATCGATTTTCCGATTAAAATCAAAATTTTAGCTTGAATAACGGGATACTGATTCATTATGTCCTGAATAGATTTTAAATATACATGTACTTCGCCAGAATCACCAGAATCTCATGTTAATGTTTTCATTTCAACAACCACCAAACAGCTAAAACAGTAAATGGGAGCAGATAAACGGATTCAACACAAAGACGTAAACAGAAAGCGTGGATCCGACTCATCAGAGTCTGTGAGATGTCGGCTTTCTCACCAGACAGCAGGTACACGGACACGCAGTCAGGGATAAAAGAGTCTGAAGCTGCAGGTTTTGTCACTTTCCAACCAAAATTCACTGAACCAGCAGCAAAAGAAGATCAAAACTAGCTTCGCATTAGATAAATATCGTCATTAATTCCCTCTTACCTTTGCTGTTTTGCTTCCACCACAATAAAAATCACACTTCCTGCAAAGCTCTCTCTCTTTCAGTGTACTTCAAGAACAGTTTACCATCTCAAATCTCTGTTTTCTGCATTATTCACTTGCTTACCCACCAGTCTACCGTTGTTTACAGCGCTGTCAGTCGCAGTTTTTTTTAATGACTTCTTACAAGAAAGTCTAATTTCTGCTGTTAATTCCGAAGAAATATAAACTTTTAAAAATTATACAACAATCATTGCAAAACGCTTACCTGTGTCTCAAATAACACCTCTGTAACTTTGCACTGCTTCACTTCCGCAGCATCAGGTAATGTTCATATGTTGATTCAAGGTTTTCTTCAGTTTATGATCTACTGCAGGATATTTTTAAGGTTATCTGCTATAAAAAAAAAAAGCCAGGCCAGGAAAATCTACTTCATGTTTTTCTGTGTTTTATCCTCAGTTACTTTGCCACAAAGGCATCTGCTGTGATGCTCACACCTCTGATGAAGTGTCACAAGTGCCAGTACTGATAAATGATCAGAGTTATAATATTTCTGACTGTCTGACGCAAAATTTCCCCCCATTCAAATCGAATCAAATCGTGGATCGAATCAAATCGGAACCTTGTGAACCGAAATTGAATCTATTATAGAAATCAGTGACGACACCCAACCCTATTGTGGAGTTCTTCTGCCCTCTAGTGGTAAAATTTAAAAACAGCTGTTTGGATTTCTGGTTGAGAGACAGTCTGTATACACTATTGTAATGTAGTAATTAATCCAAGAAAATACACGAAATAAGGTCAAAGGAAATTAAATGAAAACAGCCTTGAAAAGAAATTAAAGAAAAAAACATAAAACTTCTTATAGGTAAATTTTGAGGTTTATTATGAACTTGATCATTATGCATTCAGAGGGCCAGGTGGCACCGGTGTCCGGCAGCCTCGCCTCTGTCAGTGTGCACCAGGGCAGCTGTGGCTACAAGGTAGCTTGCCATCACCAGTGTGTGAATGTGTGTATGAATGGGTGAATGACTGAATGCAGTGTAAAGCGCTTTGGGGTCCTTAGGGACTAAGTAAAGCGCTATACAAATGCAGGCCATTTACCATTTACCATTGTTAAAAGCTGACTTCTTCTTCTGTGAACTTTTTATGTTGTTTGCAAAGGAAGCTTGTGTTTATTGTGTCTTTGTGAAATGATTTTAACACAACTTTGCAACCCTCCTTGGCTATCACAGCTCCCTGAGACAGCTGGATTAGCCCCCATCACCCCACGACCTTAAACTGGATAGAGGGAAATGGATTGATGGATTTTTGTGTATAAATCAGGATGTGTGTTTGTATTAAAAGGGAGATGAGTCAAGCCTAAATCTGGAGTAAGGTGGGATCTCATCAAAGAAAGGTTTTTCTCACTTTAAGACTGCTGTTCGGTTCCAGATGTTCTCACTTCTCACGTACCTTGTTAGGGAAGGTTGCATCCACCTCCTCCTGCAGCTTTTTCATCACCTGAGGGTTTGTTGCCAAATTGTAAGACAAGAAAGTGAGAGAGCTGCTGGTCGTTTCGTAGCCAGCAAAGAGGAAAATCATTGCTTGGGAAAGGATCTCATGATCTGTCAGACCTGAGGAGGTAGGAGGGATATACACGTTAGAACAGCTTTAAGCTGTTTTTTCCATGTGTGGAGACGTGTGTCCGTGTATCACCTCTATCCTGTTTGGAATCATTATTTTGCTGAGAGTCAATCATTAGCTGGAGGAAGTCCACTCGAGTCTGGAAGTCAACAAACACAGTCTGAGAACAGCTGTGATTTTATGTCAGAACAGGTTATTGGTACAAACACAAACTCACAGCCGTACCTTTTGCTTGCTGCTCTCTCGATCAGTCTTGATCTTCTGTAGTGCAGCATAAAAGAAGTCTGTCACAGATGTAGGGAAAAAGGAAAACTCCAGTTTTTCCAATATGGGACCCATGAAAGGAAAGAAGGCTGAAATTAAACAAACAAGAGGACATTTATTAATGGAAGATGAAGGACAGCAGCTGCATTGATGATCTATGCATGAGCTGCAGTTATAAAAATGTAATGAATACTTTACCAACAGTGAGGAAGATGGGGTTGAAAAAGTCAAATTTCAGCATCTTTTTGATGTTTGTGACAAAAGGATCTGAGGGGTTGTTGAGAGAGTCGATGTCCACACTGAAGGCGGTGCTGGTTACCACATCCATACTGTAGGGTCCGAAAAACCTGCAAAACCACACAAACACATCAAACATGACCTTTATTATTTCAGACTTAGAAGAGATGAATCTGCGCTTTTTCTGATGTATTTAAATGAAAAAAGTATGAGAGTTCTCACTCTTTCAGCTCTAGAGGTTCATCTTTATCTGCTTTCTTTTTCATGCTGCTGATCAGAACCGCTGAATGCTGCTTCATGATGTCAAACATCTGAGGCACAAATAGACAAAAAACAAAAAAGTCAACCGTGAATGCAATTTCAGCAGCACAGAGGTAACACTGTTTTTCTACATCTACATTCGGATTGAACAAAATCCTAAAGAAGGGAGCATTCATGTTAATAGGTGTCTTTTTTGGCATTGTATTGTTTTCAGAGCAGAGAGGGACGTGCCTCTTTCAATCTCCCAGAGGTGAAGGAGGGAGAAAGGACACTGCGGATCCTCCTCCACTGATCATCCTCTGCAATGGACACAGCATCGTACAGCGGCCCATTCAGACGGAAATTCTGCAATAACATTCAAAAGCAGCTGGTGATGAGGACAGAAGGTCAGATTTTTTTTTTTAAAAAAGAGACTGATTGAGTCGTATAATGTCCTTACTAACCCTGCGGTTGGTAAAGAAAGAGTAACACTCCTTTATCAGGATAGTTTTTACCATGGCGGGATCAGTGATACACAACACGGGCTGACGGCCATCAAAAATGCTGTATAAACAGTGAAGGGGGATTAATAAAACAATAATTAATATGTTCATTTTTCATGTTCACACACACACACACACACACACACACACACACACACACACACACACACACACACACACACACACACACACACAGGCACCTGTAAAACTGGAGCACAGATAATAACCTCACCTATTTACATATTCTATATGCATTCAGATTCACACAAACACACAATGTAGAAAACACAACTTACCCCCACATTTTCCCATATTTCTTATAACTTTCTTCATCAAAGTTAAAAAATCCCTGGAAACAAGAGCGATACAAAAGATCTAATTATTAAAACACATCATGAGCTGTTTATGACGTAGAACACTGAACAACACCAGATCAAACAAAGATCAAGTGTGTAGTGTTGGCTACACAAGGGCAGTTCGTGACCATAGGTCACAGTGAAAGTTAAAGAAGGTGGGGCTTATCAAAAAGACTTCAACTACACCAGAGAAGGATGATAACACAATTAAAAAAATATGTGTCATCTTTCAATTATTCTACAAATCATTGAAAATAGTACTTAGATCATTATGCAAATATGACCCAGGTCAAGCTATTACCAAGAAAATGTAGATAAACTGAGAGAGCAACGAAATCTGGTTCACTGATCTAACACTGTGCACACAGGCAGCATTCAAAGTGACGTGCAGATCTGAGACATTAATATAGGGATCATACATTTGAAACAGTCCACAGTGGATACAGTATATACAGTATATACAGTGTAAGTGTTATTGCCCACCTTTCTATATTTCAACATGGTGCCAAAAAATGGGATAGGTGAGGGCCCAGGGACTCCCAATCTCTTAAATGTCCCATATGTCCAGCAGGAATACCTGTGAAAAACATGGAACAGGTGTAAGAGAATAAAAGAAGAACAAAAAGTGGAAATAGCTGAACACAACCAGTAGTCTTTAAAACTTACACAAACAGCAGCGTGATGAGGGCAGCCAGCAGGTTCCACGTCTCTGCGGACAAGAAGAAGAAGTACGCCATGTCCGCCAAGTTTCTCTCTTCTCTTCTTCTGTTTTTTCTCTTCTCTCAGTGGTAACACAAGCGTCCTGACCAGAGTCTTTTATATTGTGCTGCACACACATGTTGCATGAGAAAGGGAAGTGTGTGTGTGGGTTTATCCAATAGCAGCAGAGAGCATCAAGTGAATAATTAACAGAGAGAAAGACTGAGGAGCATTTACTGCATCATATTCACAAGTAATATCTCTGCTGTTTGTGACCCTGCAGTTTTCAGGCCTCCATTTTTGTACTTTATGAGTTTAAAACAAACAAAAGAAGCAAAACAATGCAATAAAAACAGCTGTGATTAGCATAAAGGTTTTGTTGTTTGAACTTTAATCTTATTGTATTTGTCATTACGAACATTTTTTGGTCAAATTGTTTTATATAAACAGCTTTAAGCTTATACTGTACTCACAGAAAAAAAAACATGTCCAGGCACGTACTCAGATCTGTGGGTGAAAGTTCTTTTCCTGTTTTCGTTCAGCCTGGAAAGAGGAAAGAGGCTGGTTTATGTAACAGGACTCCTCCTCTCTGAGATCAGCTAGAGATTACTTTAATGCAGCCGAGCAAGAGGGAGCCATGGGTTTTGTTCTTTTCTTCTCTTTACAAACATGGATACTGCTGATCACATTTATCTGCATATTTGTTATGTGAGTTAATGTTTACAGTAAGCTGGCAACAGCTGAATTGGTCAAGACAAGCAAGTTAACAGTAAACAGTGTTTGAGTGAACCTGTGCACCTTCATGCTTTAACCCCTTTGATGTTCTGTCTAGGTACGGCCACTGGACCTTTGGTATATTTGAGAAGATGGGGATCCCGGGTCCAAAGCCAGTCATGTACTGGGGAACAATAGCCAGGCACAACCGTGTATGTAAATCCTTGTGATTGCTATTTGTAAAGATCGAATGATTTGTACCAAGTTCTAAAGGATACACTGAATAATGTATAACATATCTTAGTGATAAATATGCATTTCCTGTTAACAGGTTCACTACTTAGATGACTACGAATGTGCTCAAAAGTATGGGAGGATATGGGGGTGAGTTTGTAAAACTGTCCATATAAGAGCATGTGCGTGTTTTTAATTTATTTCTTTGTTTTTGTCAGCACAACTGGAGCCAAAGTTCCTTCAGCAATTAAAAATATTTTCCAAGACGAATACCTCCCAAAATGCAGATGTGTTCTGTGTAAATGTTCAGTGTGTATGAGTTCAGGAAACCCATGCTGGCTGTGATGGATCCTGACATGCTGAAAACCATCCTGGTGAAGGAGTGCTTCACCTACTTTACCAACCGCAGGGTGAGAACACGAACATGAAATGAACACTGACTGAAACAAAACACCCAACAGTCTGTTATAGTAAAACTTTGTGGTAACTAGTAACCCTGGGATATGATTGTTTTTTGTTTTTTCCAATAAAACGATCAAAACAATCAAAATGATCAAAACGATCAAATCATCCTGCTGGAAATACAAAATTGGAGAAATAACGAGAAAACGTTTCAAGAAATGTTTTCACGAGTTCCCTCAGTAACAACAAAAGCTGAAAACAATGAAAACAGTGTGAAAATCCTCTGCTCACATAATTTCCATCCATGTTTCAGATAAACTCTATTCATAAATATGATAAATACCACTGCACTTGAATATGACATACAGTCAAGCTTTGCTCTTTCATACCTTTTATCGCTGGAAAAAAGCGTGATATTCGACCCAAAGGTGGTTGAAACATGCTAATGTTAGCATGTGTACATACAGCATACAACAGTAACATATCAAGCACGCTCACTTTCTGCTCTGACATGGCTCTTTAGCTTTTAAAATGATATAATAACACTTTTAACATAGCACATGTTCAAAGATGAAACAACTTACATTACCAGTCAAAAGTTTGGACACACCTTCTCATTTAATGTATTTTTATTTTTACTACTTTCTACATTGTAGATACAAACTGAAGAAATCAGATATATGAAGAAAGATATATGGAGTTATGTAGCAAAGTCTTATATTTTAGATTCCTTAAAGTTGCCACCCTTTGCTTTGTGACAGCGCTGCAAATCCTTGGCCTTGTTTCAATGAGCTTCATGATGTGATCACCTGAAATGTTTTTCACTTCACAGGTGTCCCCTGTCAGCGTTCATTTGTGGAAATTCTTGCCTTCTTAATGGGGTTGGGACCATCAGTTGTGTCAGGTTGGTACACAGTTGACATCCCTATAGCAAGAACCAATCAGCTAAAGAAAGAGAAACGACAGTCCATCATTACTTTAAAAACTGAAGGTCAATCGAGAACATTGCTAAAACTTTGAATGTGTTCCCAAGTGCAGTCGCAAAAACCATCAAGAACTACGACGAAACTGGCTCACATGAGGACCTCCCCACGAAAGGAAGACCAAGAGTCCCCTCTACTGCTGAAGATAAAATCATCCGAGTCACCAGCCTCAGAAATTGCAAGTTAACAGCACCTCTGATCAGAGCCCAGATAAATGCCACAAAGAGTTTCAGTAGCAGACGCATCTCCACATCAACTGTTCAGAGGAGACTGTGTGAATCAGGTCTTTACGATCTAATAGCTGCTAAGAAGCCACGACTAAGGAAAAGCAACAAACGCAAGAGATTTGTTTGGGCCAAGAATAACAAGGACATTAGACCAGTGGAAATCTGTGCTGATGAGTCCAAATCTGAAATCTTTGGTTCCACCTGCCGTGTCTTTGTGTGACACAGAAAATGTGAACAGACGGTCTTTACATGCATGATTCCCAGCGTGAAGCATGGGGGAGGAGTTGTGATGGTACTGGTGCTTTGCTGGTAACACTCTTGGGGATTCATTCAAAATTGAAGGCACACTGAACCAGCATGACTACCACAGCATCCTGCAACAACACGCCATCCCATCTGGTTTGAGTTTAATCGGACCATCATTTATTTTTCAACAGGACAATGACCCCAAACACACCTCCAGGCTGTGTAAGGGCTGTTTGACCAAGAAGGAGAGCGATGGCCTGGCTTCCACAGTCACCTGACCTAAACCCAGTCGAGATGGTTTGGGATGAGATGGACCTCAGAGTGAAGGCAAAAGGGCCAACAGGTGCTCAGCATCTCTGGGAACAAGACTGTTGGAAAACCATTTCAGGTGACGACCTCATGAAGCTCATCGAGAGAATGCCAAGAGTGTGCAAAGCAGTAATCAAAGCAAAGGGCGGCTACTTTGAAGAATCTAAAATATAAAACATGTTTTGAGGTTTTTTTTGTTTACTATATAATTCCATACATGTTCACTCATAGTTTTGATTTGCATCTGCGAATCCTTTGCCTTATCATTGCACAAGTATTTAAAGCTGTTTGCCAAACACGTGCAAACATATAACCATGTGCAAACATAAAACCACTATCTCTCTAGAACTTTCGTCTGAACGGAGATCTCTATGACGCAGTGTCTCTGGCTGAGGATGATCAGTGGAGACGGATTCGTAACATCCTCTCTCCCTCCTTCACCTCTGGCCATCTAAAAGAAGTAGGTGGAGACATATGGAGGTTACAAAAGAGTATTATTTGTCTTCACCATTGTTTCACTTGCGTTCTTTTCCTCTGTTCAAGATGTTTAGCATCATGAAGCATCATTCGCACAAACTGACAGACAGCCTGCAGTCCAAGGCGCACAATGATGAGGTCATTATTGTGAAAGAGTGAGTGATACCATCCAAGCTAAGTTTGTAAAACATTAAACCTCAGATTTTCCCCCAAGATGAAAAATAAATGTGTTAGCTAAAGGAACTTGTGGGCTGATTTTGCAGCTGTGTGAAGCAAACAGTTGAAGGCCTTGAATGTGCCACTGCTGAGTTCAATGTGTGCATTCCAGCTTCTTTGGATCCTACAGCATTGACGTGATGGCAAGCTGTATATTCAGTGTGGATTTTGACTCAATCAAGAACCCTTCAAATCCCTTCGTCACCCACGCAAACCAGATGTTTAAATTTTCCCTTCTTCTTTATATTTTTCAAGGTACTGCCTCTGTTTTGTTTTTGTTTTTTTGTCTTATTATTAACAGATTTATTTGGTAACCAAACGTTTTGACACATTTTTTCTTTCTCAGCATGCTTTCCAATTTTTCTTCCTCTCCTGGAGTGCCTGGGTGTCTCCTTGTTCCCCAAGTCTTCTACCTCTTTCTTAAAGTCAGTTGTGGAGAAGGTCAAAGCCGAACGCATCAGCTCGTCCCAGGTTTGGACAAACACAAGCTCAGTATCGTCATAAATATAGTCTTGTCTCGCAGCTCATCGAATGCTTAGCTACAATGAAACTTGCAGAAATCCAGTTGACAAATCACTAACAGATGACTGAAACAATCTCACCTCATGACCCATTTACATGTTTTAGTCACATCATGTGACCTTGATTGTTAAATAGAAATATCCAAATATGCCTACCAAATCTCGTGTGATCTCAACATGGTGTGCCACACATGCCACACATATAAAAAGAACACCAGAAGATGTCAGAGGTTTCAAAATTCCTAAAGAGAATTATTGGCGCCAATTCTTAAACTCATATTCCCTGATTTTAGTTTTATGGTAAATCATTTTTATGTGTGTGTTTGAGGTTCACCTTCACATGCGGGCATTGTTTCAAGTGCTTGTTCAGATATGATGTAAAAGTCATTTAATCAGATGTGTTTTCGTATGACCTGTTTTTTAGGCTTCAGATGATATGCTTCAGCATTTGATCAAGTGTCAGACAGCCAGTGAAAATGACAAAGAAAAGAAGCATAAGGGTAAAAACATCACTACACGTAGAGTCCCTGTGGTCACATCAGATGTCTCATGCCCTCTTCTGTTGTTCCTAACAGGTCTTACTGAACACGAGATAATTTCCCAAGTGACCATGTTTGTGTTTGCTGGCTACGAGACAAGTGCCATCGTTCTTGTTTTTTTAGCGTACAGTTTGGCACGAAATCATGAAATCATGAAACGCCTTCAAAGTGAAATAGACTCCACTTTCCCAAACAAGGTAGAATCAAAGTTTCTGATTATGGAGTTGTTTTCTTAATATTATTTGATGAAAACATTAAATCAGAGCTGTCTTTAACCAAAATTGTGATTTGTAACAACTTTATAGGGTCCAGTTGAGTACGAAGCTCTGATGCAGATGGAGTACCTGGACAGTGTGGTCAGTGAGTGTCTGAGGTGATGAGCTTTTACTTGTGCTTGCTGAAAAAATATACACTATGAGACCGCATGGTGACAAAGAGAGAGAAGTGAAAGGGTGGAATTAGATGAAGGTGTGATAATGGACAAAAAAAAAAAGGAAGAAAAAACCTGGGTATACCACAGGTCAGGGGAGCCATAGTGAAGATAGAGGCTCACAGAGGCTGTGATCCAAGCAGCACAGGAGTGTACCACAGCCAATAGGACCTGAGTTACAGGCTGTGTAAATGTGTGATCTAAGACAGTCCAGCACATACTTGCAGGTTGTGAGAGGGCATGCAAGCTGGGACATTGCACATGGATTGCACAAACACCAGCATACAAGAATAATTAAAAAAAATTCCCACCTAGTGAAAAAACATATACTCATACCACATCAATCCAAATGCCAGTAGGAGTGCTTGTGATTGCATGCTTAGTGAAATACAGACATTTAAAAAGTATTCCCATTTTGTCAACAGGCTGTACCCCTCAATTCCACGTCTGGAACGAGTGGCTAAGGAAACTATAAAAATCAGTGAAATCACAATCCCAAAAGGCATGCTTGTTATGGTTCCAGTCTACGCTCTGCACCGTGACCCGGAGCTGTGGCCAGAGCCAGAGGAGTTCAAACCTGACAGGTAGTTAGCAAATTAGCAAGTTAGCAATTTAGTTAGCAATTTATCTTATCGTTCTGAAGATAAATAGCAACAATTCTGCAAAGCTACTTATCATTTACTTAAGTCATGCCAACAAGGAATTTCCAAGTACAGCCTTTCTCACTACTGGGGATTCTGAGGGATGTTGAGGGTTGTTTACTCATGCAGTCATTCACTGCCAAGATTAACCCTGTAAAACTTAAAACAACTAAATAATCCACAGAAAGTTACATTTCAAACAATTCAGTTTTTATTGAACCTTCTAAACAAATGTATTAATTCATAAATAACAGTTTGCACATTTGTACCATAGTTTAATATCATTTTTGCTACATCTGGCATTTTTATGCAATTTCTTTCTCACAGTAGGCCTGTGTCAGGTTACTGAGGGAAAAATAAATCACACACAAAAACATGATATGCTTGGCATTACAACATTAAGCATATTTTCTTTTGTAAATATCTTTGTATTATATTTTAAAGGACATGTTATTAGGGCAGCATTTAAACACTTCTGTTATATGATTCTATTAATTAATTAAAAGCAGTCATAGCAGGCAGAAAACAATCATATAAATTGTGGGTATTTGACATATTTTTTCAATTTGTTTTACAGATTTAGTAAGGAAAACAAGCAGAACATCAACCCGTATACTTACCTTCCATTTGGGGCTGGGCCAAGGAGCTGCATGGGGACGCGATTTGCTCTGATGATGGTTAAACTGGCCATGGTGGAAGTTTTGCAGAACTTCAGCTTCTCAGTCTGCAAAGAAACAGAGGTGACTGTGTGTAAATTGCAAACTTAACTTGACATAATTTCCTTCGTGCAATAAGAAAACAACATTTGCTGTCAAAAACTGATGTTTCTAATTTAGTGAATTTGTTCGTTCCTCAGATCCCCTTAGAGATGGATGTTGCAGGCTTTGTCTCTCCGGTTCGATCAATCAAACTAAAGCTGAAGATGCGTTCCATCAGCTCAGCAAATGTGGATCCATGTAACTAGAAAGCGCTCAGAGATTTAATATGCAAGAAAAACTCTGGGTATGAAAATACCAATTTAATATATTTTATTAATGATCATCTACTCATTTCTTGTCAGTTGGTTAGCATTTAAAAAAGCAGTAAATAATCACTGACATGTCACATCATTAAGAAGTAATGACACAGAGTGCCTCACTAACATACAGAAAAAGGTGGAAGATTTACATAAATATTTGGAAAGAGACGACTTTTTAAAATAATTTTGTTTCTGTACATTACCATAATACATTTTAAATTAAACAACTGAGATGCAGTTGAAGGGCACCACTGTTGGCTTCCGTTGATGTCCAGGTCTTTTGGTATTGCTGAGTTCATCAGTGCTTCCTTTGTTTCTCAGGATGTACCAAAGTGCAGATTTTGCCATTCCCAATATTGTAGGATATGTCAGCTTCACAGCTTAAGGATGGCTCGTTTCACTTGCACGGAGAGCTCCTTTGACCTCATGTTGTCTCTTCACAGCAAAATCTTCCAAATGCAAGCAACACACCTCAAATCAACTCCAGACCTTTTATGTGTTTAATTGATAATGACACCACGAAGGAATTGCCCACACCTGCTCATTAAATAGCCTTTGAGTCAATTGTCCAAAACAAACAAAATCACAGATCTATAATAAAAGGGTCATGGATGAAGGCTTAATTTAAAGGCTTTAATTTTACACATGTTAAATTACTCTTTTGTTGGAAAAGTGATCCATAAACATATTTGGGAGACAGCATCTCTTCACTGTGAGAGCTCTAAAAAAAGCCGAGAGAGTGGGAGGAAGAGAGTGGGTGTGGATGCTGCTTATCTTCCTGGAGGAGCATTTTTCGTTTGTTTTATTCTTATTAACCCTGCTGTTCATTAATAAACTATTCTTGCAACAGACACAGCTCATCCTCCGTGGTTTTCTTTGAGTGCATTTTCCTAAGTCAACTAAACATAAGCTGATTGAGAGGCTCAGGCTTTCCAGCCCAAAGCTTTAGACACAACTTTAGACACAAAGACACTTTTCCAGTGAATGAACACCCTTTTCTATTTAAATTCAAAAACTCAGGTATCTGAGCCAAAAGCCAAAATGACTGTAACGTGATTACACGTAGACATGATCCACGAAATGAAGCTTATGCGTAAATTCAATAAGGAAGCTCTGTAATCAGCCATCTGCCTGTTTCCTGGGTGTTAGTCTGCTTTTCTGTTCTCTGCAGCTCTATGACTTTCCCACGCTGTCAATCTCAGTAGCGTTATCATTACTCTGGTCCAATTCTGTCATGATGGGTCCTTGGAGTCTAATTGGCAAATACATTAATTCCCTAATCTCTATAAATCATGTTCAAATCCTCCAAGTTGATCTCTCCTTATTGAGCTGCAACAAAAAAGTGGTGGCGCTCCGAGAGGATATGAAAACCAAACACCCGAGAAGCGATGTGATGTTTGTAATCAGCTCTTTGGAGAATTAAAGGGTATAATGCAACATAATACTGTAAAGCTTTGTGGTCTAATCATGGTGTATTTTAGTTACCGGCAACCTTCTTGGAAGGTTTTTGCTTTAGACAAAAATAGAAATTGTTGATTATTCTTTACAATATGTTGTCATAAACTCTTTGCCCATACTAAACAATGACCGTCCACAAGGGCCAAATGCCTGACTGCTACGTTTTTGTCTTTACTGGATCTATGTTAACGCTTTAAAGCCTAAATCATGAAATAATTGCCAGAAAATTCCAAAAAGAAATTAAATAGAGTGTTTAGTGCACCTTCAGACAAAATAAGGTAGTACAAAAACTGACATGGTGTTTATGTACGCAAGAAACATCAAGATTAAAATGAAGAAAAGTCATCTTCTTAGACGAGGAGGGTTAAGAACGTGGCACCGACCAATCAAACTGAAGCTTGACTGGTCGATTTGGTTGTAGCAGACCCTGGATGTCCAGCTCAATGGGGATCTGCAGAGAAGTGGCATGTAGAATAAATGACAATAACACACAAAACTAACAGTTAGAGAAGATGATCTGGGCTCTCACCTCGGTCTCCTTACACACAGAGAAGCTGTACCTCTGGAGGATCTCCACTATTGCAAGTTTCATCACAACCAGAGCAAATCGCATCCCAATGCAGTTCCTCGGGCCTGCTCCAAAAGGCATGTAGCTGTACGGATCAATTGTCTCCTTGTTTTCCTTGCTGAACCTGAGAACACACACACACACGCACACACACACACACACACACACACACACACACACAGTATATTAACAACAGAAATGGGGTTATATCCCACAGAGCTTCATTCTGCTTTGTCACATCAGACACGTGTGAATCCTTTCCGTACCTCTCAGGTTTGAATTTCTCTACTTCAGGCCAAATCTCGGGGTCCCGGTGCATCGGCCAGGTGGGGACCACGACAACCATACCTTTTGGAATCACAAAGCCATTTATCTCCACACTGGCCTTGGCCACACGCTCCAAACGTGAAGCAATGGGGAACAATCGGAGAGACTCATTGATGACACAGTCGAGATACTCCATCTGCATTAGTTCCTGGTACTGGATGGGAGCCTGAACACAAGCACATAAACATGACTGATGATAGACACATAGTAAGAAGCTGAACCCTGTGCTGATTTTATATATGACTACAATATATAAAATAATATTATCACCATAACACAATATTATTATAACACATTAAATCTACTGTATGATTTACTTTAGCTTAGTTATGCTAGAAAGAAATATATTGTCTTATATTAAGAATTCTGTGTTGTTACCTTGTTAGGGAAGGTTGCATCCACCTCCTCCTGCAGCTTTTTCATCACCTGAGGGTTTGTTGCCAAATTGTAAGACAAGAAAGTGAGAGAGCTGCTGGTCGTTTCGTAGCCAGCAAAGAGGAAAATCATTGCTTGGGAAAGGATCTCATGATCTGTCAGACCTGAGGAGGTAGGAGGGATATACACGTTAGAACAGCTTTAAGCTGTTTTTTCCATGTGTGGAGACGTGTGTCCGTGTATCACCTCTATCCTGTTTGGAATCATTATTTTGCTGAGAGTCAATCATTAGCTGGAGGAAGTCCACTCGAATCTGGAAGTCAACAAACACAGTCTGAGAACAGCTGTGATTTTATGTCAGAACAGGTTATTGGTACAAACACAAACTCACAGCCGTACCTTTTGCTTGCTGCTCTCTCGATCAGTCTTGATCTTCTGTAGTGCAGCGTAAAAGAAGTCTGTGACAGATGTAGGGAAAAAGGAAAACTCCAGTTTTTCCAATATGAGAATCATGAAGGGAAAGAAGGCTGAAATTTAACAAACAAGAGGACATTTATTAATGGAAGATGAAGAACAGCAGCTGCATTGATGGACATGTTGTAGTGGTGCCCAGTTTGATCCCAGGAGGAGACACAAATCCTTTAGACTGCACCAGGAAAAAATCTGCCAAAACAAACATGCAGAGCTACAAGCCAAGGTAAACACTTGTTGAATAACGGGAGCAGTCAAAAGGAGCTTCGTGTATCAAAATGAATATTTTACCAATAGTGAGGACGATGGGGCTGAAAAGGTCAAATTTCAGCATCTTTTTGATGTTCGTGACAAAAGGATCTGAGGGGTTGTTGAGAGAGTCGATGTCCACACTGAAGGCGGTGCTGGTTACCACATCCATACTGTAGGGTCCGAAAAACCTGCAAACCCACAAACACATCAAACATGAGCTTTATTATTGCAGACTTAGAAGAGGTGAATCTGCGCTTTTTCTGATGTGTTTAAATGAAAACAGTATGAGAGATCTCACTCTTTCAGCTCTAGAGGTTCATCTTTATCTGCTTTCTTTTTCATGCTGCTGATCAGAACCGCTGAATGCTGCTTCATGATGTCAAACATCTGAGGCACAAATAGACAAAAAACAACAACGTCAAAAATGTTGAAACCGGATGCAATTACAACAGCCCAGAGTATATATTGGGATTTCCAGGCCATACTCGGGACAGATGTTTCTGAATACTATGCCGCCAACTTGGTTATGGCGTTCCATGAATGCCCTGCCTGCTAGCATCTTGCATCAGTTGACAGTTCTGCTCCGATCTTCACAAGAGTGTCCAAGATATACGGCAATTACACGATTCAATTACAAAATCAGAGATTAGGCTACCTGGTGTTAGGTCCACTTATGGACACCTTTATGCTCAGACTTGGTGCTCATTATGGACAAACTGTGGTTAGCCCTGAAGTTCAGGAACAGAACCTCACTTGGGTTCAGACTGGGCTGTTCCTCCCAATCAAACCACTCAAGTTTCACTGTCATTCCAAAAAAGAGATGTTTTTGTATCCAGCAATGGAGTCACTGCCCAGGGCACGTTCCAGCTTGAGTCCAACCCTGTTCAGAACTCAAGCTGACAATTGAACCAAGGCCCACAATACCTGGTTTCTCCTAACCTCATACACTAGCTCAGGTTAGTGAGTTAAGTGACACTTTGTCCCTGAAGCCAGTTTGGGAAACCTGTGATCTGACTGCTGCACATTCTACATTGCATCAAACCCATACAGCCCCTCCTCTTGATGGTTGGCCCACAGGAAAGCAGGTCCATTCAGTGGTTCCAGGCTGGGCCTCTCCTGGTGCCACGGGCTAAGGCCCAGCCAATTCTTCTCTTTTATTGGATAGTGTAGCAGTGAGGAAACTGGAGAGAAAGAGCGAGGAAAGGCATGCAGCAAAGGGCCACAGGTCAGACTCAAACTGCGCTGCTGCACTCCAGCCATGTGGCATGTGGTTACCTGTTCACCCACTGAGTTAAGTGGCACCCAGGCCGCTCAGAGCGCAGTTTGTGAGGATTACCCTTTGTGCATGAGTTGATATCCCAGTGTTGGTGTTGTTTCTACATCATCATAATAATGTTGGTCCAAGATCAGCATAGCAACTGACCAGTGAAGTTGAAGCTGGTTGGACGGCCTGAGGATGTCATGTCTCCTTTTTTGCAGATATGATTTTTTTGCCTTCATCAAGAGATGACTTCTAGCTTGCACTTGGGAGGTTTGCAGCTTAGTGTGAAGAAGAAGTAATGAGATGTAGCATCTCCAAGTCTGAAGCCATTGTTGTAACCCAGAAAAGGGTGGTGTGCCCACTCTGGGCTTGGTATTAGTTGCTGCCCCAAGTGGAAGAGTTAAATAATCACTGAGTCCTGTTTATGAGTGAGGGGAGATGCTGACAGGTAAAAACAAACTGGTGCCATGTCAGGAGTAATGCAGACAGCATACTCAGCTGTTTTTAGGAAGACAGAGCAGAGCGTGAAAGCAAAGCTGTTGATTAGTGGTCAGTCTACATTCCTCACCTATGGCTGTAAGATGTGAATAACAACCAAAAGAATTAAGTGCAAAGAGCTTAATACCAAGGGTGTATGGGCTGGTCTTCACAGGGTGAAGTGGGTGTTTTGGACATGTCTTACCAGAAGAGCCCTGAGGCAGATGTAAGGCATGCTGGACAGATTACATCTCTCTTCTTGAAGAGCTGCAGGTGGTGGATGGAAAGAGAGATTGCTGAGGTTGTACTGTAGTGCCTGTGTGTGGTATACTCTGTAGCTATAAGATGTGGCACACATATTACTCTGCATTACAAAATAAAGCTTTCGCCTACATTATCTTCCAACAAATCTACAAGAACAAATCAATATTGCTACAGAATATTTTAAAAAGTGGATAAAAAGTGGATTACACCACTCTGAGTAGATTTTAAGGGTACATTAATTTTTAGCCCATTAATTTGAAACAGGACATCCCTGAGCCCACGTGTTGTGTAACAGGCAGTTTAAAGTGACTTAAAATGTCCTTTCTTGTCATTATAAAGCCCTGAAAACAAAAGAAAAGAGCCCAGACTGAAGCAGTAAAAGCCAGTTTAACAGAACCTGACACAGGTAAGCACAAGTGTGTGACTCAACATTCACATGATTGCAGGTGTAAAGGTGAACCAGGTGAAAAGGCACCCGGAGCTCCAACAGAGGGAAAGGTTACTCTCGGTCTGTGTATTTGCTTAAAAGGATTTAACAGTGAAGAAAAAACTAGATGATTTTTCTTTGTAGAATCAACTTTAATATCTAAAAGAAACTCTTTCTTCTTTAATCTTTAATATAAAAATGTCTGCACTGCTTTATGACACTAAAGAATTTGTCCATCCCTGGATCATGAGCAATAATCAGTGTTCTTCATGATAAGATCGGTCTTGCTGTTTTTTCTTTTTGCTGAATGCGAATAAAACATTATAATGTAAGCCTTTAACACCTTTGTGGCTCAGACACATTCAGTTACAGTGTAATTGAAATCCTCGTGAACATGAATGAAAACCTTTTGCCACACATTCAATCATTGAGCAAACACTGAGCGTTAAGCTTCATTTAAAGTCACTTCACAGACAAACCCATCAAACTCTGTCAAAGCTTTAATAAAAAACTCAGCGTCATGTTTTATGTGTTTCAGATGCAGATGTGAATGAGCCAGTGTCAAAGATAAAAAGAGGCACGGAAGTCTCTTTCCCAGTTCCTGTCTTTTTGCTCTTTTTTCCTACTTTCTTCCTTCCTCTGTCCTTTCATTCCAATCCCCACTTTGTCCTTAGATGGTGGTTTCACAGCTTCACAGTCTCTGGCTTGGAAGTGAGTCACTTTGGCTCTTTTCATCTGTCCGTATCCCAGACCCTTCTGGTCTCTCTTCAGCACAGTAGGCACTGGCTGTTTGGGCCCCTCTCCCTGTGGCCCCAGTCCTGTTCCTGGTTTCCAGCCACAACGAACCATCATCTTGAAGCTGTTGCTGGAGGGGGGGAGGCAGTAGTAAGGCGTCGGTGGAGGGCGTCGCAGATTGAACTGATGCAGGGTGGAGGAGAGATGTGACGGCAGGCTGCTGCTGTGCTCGCTACGACACACGTCGCACCACTGAGGCTGGAGGGAACTGAGGATAGATGAAAAAAGACAACATGAGCCCGAAAAGAAACATGAAAGAGCCACAAACTGACTTCTTCTCCAAGTGTGTGTAAACAACAGCAGAGATTTTACCTGCTGTAATCTTATCTCACTCGTGTTTGTGCTCATTCGAAATCTGTTGATCTGACCTCATAATGTGATCCTGATGTTGGTGAATGTTGGCAAATATCACTGCTATATTATTCAGCATTATTTGATTTTTTATGGTAATTCACTCTGATTTGATTCCATGATCTCTGTGGTTAAAGTCCAGCCTTACCAGGAAGTATGTTTAGCTCACTGCTGTGTATGCCCTCACATCTGTGACCACACCCACACAGTGAGGAGGGCAAAAGGACTGCTGTTATCATATATAGCGGCAGTGCTAAATATGAACTCTTGTTGCACAATTTGACACCAATAAGCGCTAATCCTTCTCCTGACTGTAAAATGTCAAAAGTAGAAATTATGTAGTAATTTCTGCTTCACCATCACCAGAGCTCAAGCTTTTTAATACGAGATTTAAACCCAGACACGATCACTTTTAGCCCATCAACGATCCAAAAGGCACCAGGCAGTGTCTCTGTGTCGGATGGATTAAAACTCCTGTACCATTAAATGTTTCACACCATAGATTTTGAATCAAGGATTTTTCATTGATCGCTTGGAAAAATTTGTGTCATTAGATTATCAATAAACAAACATCTCTATTATACAGAGTAGTTCCCTCTGCTGGGCGTTATATGTGAGGAAGGCCAACTTTAGAGAAAGTCTAAGCTGGTTGTCACGACATTATCTGAAATTCATGTGTGAAAACGGCTTGTGTGTACCCTATTCCTCAGATATGAATGGTTTAGATAGATATTGTAAAGCCTGAATGATTTTACTGTGTGGTTATATTTAGATTAGAACTGTGTACCAATGAGAGTGTGCACACCTGCTATCAGACGGTGTGTCTCTCTTTGGTCTTCTCCCGTAGCTCAACAGCTCCTCCAACACGTCATTGTGACCAGCTGTGAAAAGAAATGAATGAGTTCAGTTCAAGGTCTTTATAGTCATCTTAAAACTTGGAGCCATGAAACTGAAAAAGACATAAAAACTCACTAAACCAACATTATGTTATTGCAAAACTAACTATGTTTTAATCTTTGTTAGTATAGTCATGTTTGACTATACTACAAGCTTTTATGGTCATCTTTGTTTAGACTACAGTGGTGCATTTATGTTGCAAAACTGTCCTGAATTTTTTAAATTTCCACATTATATTGCCTTATAATAACAATTATAATAATAAATAAAAAGATTAAAACAGTAAAAGTAATGAAAATTAAACAAACAATTTCAAACAATAAGAAGTAAAAGTGAAACAGCTGAACCCACTCCGTGAATGAAAACGGACCTGAATTCAAAGCAAAACATCAAAATGAAATAGGAACAAATACTAAATAGAAAATCCAAAACTACAACAACACTGGCTCAGCTTCACTGCACACACAAACAGATATCGACCACTAATGATCACAGCTGAGCAAACATCTCGGAGCTGAATAACCGTCAGCTGGCAATTTTTCCTTTCCTTAGCAACCAGTTTTGACCTGGGAGATGACTTCAGGGTTTCAACCATGTTTGTTGGTTATACCTTCCAGTGCCAGGTCTTTGGCATCCCTCCCCTTTGTGTCAACCACTCCGACCCAGGCCGCTCCGTGCTGCAGCAGAAGCCTCACAGCAGCTCTTTGCCCTGACCAGCTTGCACACATTACAGCTGTCCAGAAGAAAGTATCCTGCAAGGGTGGAAAAAACAATACACTCTTTAAGCAAAACGTATTATTTCCCCAAATGAAACAGAATCTTCATCATCATACCTGGTAGTTGATGTCGACCCCCTTTGAGAGGACCTCTTTGAGCCCAGGGATGTCTCCCTCATGGGCAAAGCGCAGTAGCCGCAGACCGAGCAGCTCCATGGTTCTTTCTGAGTGTCCAGTCTCTGATTGACTCCCTCCACTCTGACCCTGCTGTGCTTCCACAGCTCGCACCCTCCTCATCGCTCTTCTCCTGGACTTTCTACTCTCCTGTCTAGTCTGACCTTTTGATCCATCTCCCCCCTTCTCATCTTTCGTTAAGCTTTCGTAGAAACGCTTGGCCTCTTCCCCGCTGAGTCCGCTGCTTGTTTTTGAGCTGGACTGTTCCGCTTCAAAACTGAAAAGATCCTGCTCTCTGGCAGGAGTAAAGCCGAAAGCAGCCATAAGAAGTGACCGTAACTTCAGGTATCTCAGACAGGACGTTTTGTAGTTACGTGAAAGAAGCAGATCTTAAAGTCAGCGGTGTTTATATCTAACTGAGATATAAATGAGATGTTAGCCAACATTGCAGTTTCCAAAAGACAGTTCACATGCTGGTACTGGATTTAGCCACATATTACATTTAACATTATACTTATAACAGGAAACTACCAGCCTCACAACGCTAGTTAGCATACCATAACAGGGTAGCTAGTTAGCATCTTAGCATCAGTAGCTAAACATTAGACATACGATCGTTTCAGATTACCAACAAGATTCAGTCACCCCAAAGTCTCCTTAAAGCTCGTTTATGATGAAGATATAATATAACCTAGAGCCAAGTGTTAAACAGCCGATTACATTAAAAGTTCTCGAGTCGATTCGATAATAGGAAGCAGCTTCTAAATAATGTCCTTATTTCCGTGGAAAAACAAGTGTGAATAACAGTGAGTGCTGCCACCTACCGTCTACTCCTTTACACTGCACCCTTTGATATCTCTCAATAACTAAATATATAATTCATAAACTCAGACGTCACTGCCACCTATTAAGCCTGATGCTGCTTTCGTTTTTACTTTTTTCAGTTTATATTTTTTTTCATCCTGCCTTAAAAAATTAAAAAGAATTACCTTTTATTTCACTAAAATAGTTTAACATGCTTAATGCATTCAACATACAAGTACCACATTAATATGTGAAAGTCCTTTTTTAATCTACATCAATAAAATTCGATCTATTTAACTACTGTTCACACTGTGAGAATTGCATGGTGAAAAAGGTAACTAACACCTGTGCTTCCCCCACGTGTGATATGTGGAAATCTTCAGACGTGTATCCCTTCTAGGAGCATATCTCGGCAACTGTAGTGTAACATGTTATTTCATGTCAGGTGATTTACACTTTGCATTCAGAGGTTGTTTTGCAAACACATATAGACAGAGGTCTGATTAAAATCAATATATCATATTTTAGTCTCAGTGACTGTGTTTTGTTTTTTCCTTATGTTAACCTGGCTGTTTCCTGACCACTTCTGACAATTTTATAAACTCATTTCCTTTATGTCATCATAAATATTCATTTGGTCTCGTCTTTCTTCCTTGCTTTCATTTTACACCAACAAATGCAAGTTGTATGTACTTCTTTACCTTCCACAAAAGATCAGCCCTCCACAAGAAACAAGAAAAACTCCCCAAAACAAAAACTTCATCCTATTAAATTAATTAAATATGGAAGATTTACTGCAAGAAATTAACCAAGAATTGGTACATGGCACATGTAACACAGTTTTATTTTTTTCCTCCACAGAAATATACTGCCACATAATAGTCTGTTTTCAAGCTGCCCGAAATGTGGGTGATTTTCAAAAGCTATCAGGGCAGTCGGGCCTGCAGAAGCTTTGATGGAGAAGAGGGTTTTTTTTTGTAAAATAGCAGACCGGGCTGGGTAGAAGACCCCCTCCTTTGTTCTGTTTTCTGCTCGCGTACACACCTGAAAACAATAATATGCCTGTTGCCATCACTGCTCTTTACAACACGACAGCAGCAAAGTCTGACACAGTGCTGCTTCTTCATTCTCGTGAGCAGCATCAAAAACGAAGAGCACTCAGAGAGCACAACGCCCACCTGAAAGGCAACGTCTTTACTAAAACTCTGATATTTTATTCCATTTTATTGGTATGGCGCCACTGTGTGGTCATACTGAAAAAGTAAAAAGCGTGTTGTATAGCTCTCGCCATGTCCTTTCATATCATAGATTACTCGACATAGTTTTGATATAGCAAACCTGGGTACTCATGTTCCCCAACGCCTAGTATATTGTTGTAAAGTTTAAAACTAATCCATTAAAGATTGTGGGTAACGTAAAGTTTTTCACATTTGTTGTGACCTGACCCGAGTTTCACCAAAACTAAATCAGCTGCAGCCTGTTATTGGCATTTACCACCAAAACAAAATTAGAAAATATCTTGAAAACTGTGAATTCTTAACTGCTAACAAAAAGAACCAGTCACATACTCCCTCCCCCTCGAGGGAGAACTATTTTGTGTCACAGGACTTGACATCTGAAGCGAGTTTGAGTAACTAACAGATGAAACATGGAACGATGTTCATTCCTTTGTTTCTTTGTACACATCTGATGTGGTTTCACAGTCTCACAACAGGTACTGGTGAAGTGAATACGTTTTATTCTTAGGACACTTTTCCAAACACAGTTACAAAATGCTCACTTTCAGAGAAGCAAAAAGAATCAGACGTGTAAGATATGCCCACACATACAGATAAAAATGCTGAATCGCGATCGCTGAAACATTTTGGTGTCTGAGCGTTCAGTATGTGTCTGCAGATGTGTGTGTCGAAGACCAAAGATTTACATGCTGGTCACGAGTGTGACAGTCTGTAAGACCAGGGTGCTTTACAAAAGTGCTTCACAAGGGGGATAAATCAGGCACAGGAGGGAGAGCCGTGAGCCTCAAAGAATAAACTGTCATGCAGAGCTTTTGTATTTCAAGAGTAATGATATGACTTCTTCAGTCCAGCTGTGAAACTTGCAGAAAACAGCAGAGACAAACTGTCAGGCATCTTACTGTACACACAGAAACCATTTGTGACACCAGTACTGTGGTTCTGCATGCTTTTCCCCATTAAGCAAAGTTTGGAAGCAAAAAGCAGCACATTCATGAACTTTTCAGAACAATCTAACGAGAAAACACAAATCCTGATGGGAATTGGGCTCTCTGCGTTAATTTACAAAGTTTTTTCAGTAGTAAAGAAATGAGCATTTTTAGAAGTGGGAGTTTTCTTCTTTTCTGCTGCTTTTGTGTAATTTGTCTTTTGTCTCCAATAGGCGTCGCATTTTGGCTCAGTATATGTGCTATAAGAAAGTTATAAAGTGCTATGTTTTTAGGTTATGATAGTCATTTTTGAGTAGGTTTGCAAGACACAAGAAAAAACAAACAAACACATTAAACAGGTTATTCTCTCTCACAGAAAACATTTAAGACAGATGAACAGCAGCTCTGTGTGACTGGCTTTTCATCTGTGACTCAACATCAGTTTTCACCCTCACTGTCTAATGTCAATGAACAGAATCAAATGATTTGTAAGCCACTTAGAAGTAAAGAAGTGAGGGGTTGAGTGGGCTAACTCAAGAAGATCATTAAAAGTCAGAGTCAGAATTCAGAGAAATCTCTGCATGCAAGAGGCGGGGACAAAAATCATACTGGAAGATTAATATGAACATTAATATGACCAAAAAGGCATTAATCTTGATTCTTCTGAAAAGCTCATAAAAAATGATGTCTTTCACAATATCTGCTGTATTTATACTTTGCACATTTGTGAAGTTTGGCTTCACAAAAACCTCCAGTTAAGCAGTAACAAGTCTTTACTGGGACTGCCAGAAACTGATCTGTTAGTGTTGTTCATAATCCAAACCAATTATGTTACCTCATCTTTTATGTTCATGTCAGCCTAAATTTGCCTTAGTTATGCTTGTAATACATTTTGGTTTTGTATTCTTCCTCAAATATTAGTAAGGCATCAAATTCCAACAAACATGCAAAACCACTGGTACGGTCATTTCAAAGTAACCACCAAGCCTTTGTTGTTTTCCTTTCACTGCACTTACGGGTGGAATTTACTGATGTGTCTGTTTCTGTCCCCGGTCTGTGTAAAAGTCTGTGCACAGTGGGGGCAGGAGTACGGTCTCTCCCCTGTGTGTATCCTCATGTGAACATTTAGTTTGTCTTTGCTAATAAAGCGTTTGCTGCAGCAGGTGCACGCATACGGTTTATCTCCCGTGTGGTAGCGCTGGTGCATCTTCAGCTCTGTCATGCGGCCGTAAGTTCTACCGCACTGGGGACACTCGTAACTGGGCCGAACCTCCATGTGCTGTCTGCTGTGTAGGCGCAGCCCGCTGGACGACCTGAAACTCTTACTGCACTGGGAACACTGGTAAGGTTTTTCTCCTGTGTGGATGTGCACATGTAGCTTGAGGCTCGCTGCGGAGGGGAAACCGTTCCCACAGATGGAGCAGAGGTGAGGTCTCTCCCCTGTGTGGATCGTCAGGTGTTTCTCCAGCTTATTCTTGTTCAGGAACGTCCTCCCGCAGACGGAGCAGGTCTGCGGCTGCTCTCCCTCGTGTGAACTCATGTGTTCCGTCAGCTCCATCAGGGTGGAGAAAGCAAAATCGCACCGAGTGCAGGAGTAGGGCCTCTCCTTCTTGAATTTCCTGTGTTTGAGGCAGTGCTGCTCTAGATCTTCCCTCTCCTCAAAGGTTTCAATACAACAGGTGCACTGGTACGGTCTTTCTTCAGTATGAGTCCGCAGGTGATACTTCAAAGCGGTTAACTGCAGAAAGACGGTGTTGCAGTGTGGACATTTAGATTCGCGCCTGTTATGGACCATTAAGTGCCTCTTATAGTGGGAAAGCTTGAGGAAGTGTTTGCGGCACAGTGCACAGTAATACTGTTCGCTTCCATGACTTTGCTCGTGCTTCTTCAGAGCATACTCAACTTTAAACTTCTTTCCACACGTGCTGCAGGAATAAGACTTCTGATGCACCGCCATGTGTACCTCCAGTTCTTCAAGACTACCAAAGGTTTCATTACACTTTGGGCAGGTCCCCTTGTTTTCTTTTACATGTACCTCCAGGTGTTTGTTGAGGTCTTCCACAAAGGCAAAGTCTGTCTGACAATCAGGGCACGTGAAACACTCCCCATTCGATGCTTTCCTATGAGTAACTATGTGCCGTTTCAAGTGATACATTCGGCGGAATTCTTTGCCGCAGTCGCCGCAGACGAGGCTTCGAGGACCTGACGCGACCTTCTTGTGTAATTTAAGGTGACTTGCAAGCGCAGCCTTCTCCTTGAACTGTTTATCGCATGCGAGACATGTCAGGCCTTCGACTGCGTGGGTTTTCTTGTGCGCTCTCATATCGAGCCAGCTACTGAAACTTTTGCCACATTTAGAGCAGATGTATTTGCCCAGATTGTGCTGGTTCCTCACATGTCGGGTCATGTGGTAGGACTGGCTAAAAGTCATGGCGCAGACAGGACAGCTGAAGGGTTTCTCCTTTGTGTGTGTCCTCATGTGCCTGGCGAGTTTGTTTGGCCCTCTGAAGCGTCTGTTTATGCAGATGGGACAGAAATGGCCTTTTGTTTTTGCAGTGGCGGTGGGGTTTTCTTTCGGTCTCCCTTCATCTTGAGATGGTGCTTCATCGGAATTTCCTTCTTCCATCAAAACATTCGCTTCGGATCCTGTATCCTGAAAATCCCTGTTACCGAAAGCTGGATCGTCACTTGTTATTTCTTCAATCTTCACTTTGACTCTCTCGATTTGCTGAGAACTTTGTCCCTCTGTGTGGGTGGAGAAACTTTTGCTGTCTGACTCGACATGACTAGAAAACACGTCGCTGTTGGAAAATTTTTCACGACATTCTGGATATGACAGAACAGCTGACTTGTGCTTCCTCTTGTGACTTTTCAACTCTGCAAAGCTCTCTAAAGTTATCCCACAGGCAGTGCAGACATGCTGTCCTGCACCGTGCTGGTTCCTCAGGTGTCGGGTCATGTGGTACGACTGGCTGAAGCTCATAGAGCAGACAGGGCAGTTGAACGGTTTCTCCTTCGTGTGAGTCCTCATGTGTCTGGCAAGCTTGTGAGCGTCTCTGAAGCGGCGATCGGGGCAGATGGGACAGTAGGGACCTTTTGGTTTAGTTGAAAACGGATCAAAGTCCTCATCATTGGTGTTGTCGTCATCCTCAAAACCATCACTAGTTTTGTTGCACCTGTGCTTGTTCAGCTCGTGTAAAGATGAAGATGAGGCTCCATTTTCATTATCGCAAGTCAGATTGGTCTCACTAGTAGTCTGAGACTCTGCATCATTGTCATTATTACAGAGCTTATCATTGCTGTAGCAGTTACCTTTGGGTTTGAGTGATTGAGTTTTAGTCAAGCGCGAGTTTGTTTTTGACCTTTTTTCCCCACGGCGAGGCCTTCCTCTTTTAGCTTTTCTTTGAACTGGTGGTTCTAAATCATCTCCAATGTCCACGCTGACTTCATGAATATCAAACAGCTGAGATCCATTTAGCAAGGTTTCCACTTCTTTACCAATAACTAACGCTGTGGTCAAAGTCAGACTTTCTCTCCCATTCAGAAGCCTCTCTCTGAGGTGTGGGTAGCTTGTTTTCTCAATCAGCTGATTCAAGAGGAGTTCATCCTTCAAGTGTCCATAACTGCAAGGCCTGAGCAGCTCTTCTAAAGCAGACACAAACTGATCTACAGTCTCTCCAGGCATCTGAGCCCTTTGGTGGAATTTAAGGCGGTGCATCTGAGTGGTGTGATCAGAGCTGAAGTAAGCTGTCAGTGTTGATATGGCTGCTGCGTAGGTGGTGTCATTTTGGATCAGTGTTGTGAAGATACGCTGCCCCTCCGGGCCAAGGCAGTTCTGTAAGAGCAGACACTTACTGGAGTCGACCAGCTCTTTTTCACTGAGTGCTTCGACATAGTGTTCGAACGCTTTGAGCCATTTAGACCAAAGCAAGGCTGGCTCACCGTGGACAGGCAAGAAAGGTGGAGGCGGGGACAGGATTATCAGCAGTGGCTCTGCGAGGGGCTCCAAAGCGGGGTCCTGTTTTATTACATCCTCATCTACCTTCACAGATACTTCACTCATTGTTAGGTTTTATGAAGTTTGCTCACAGGGGCTAATTTTTTTCCTTCTCCCAGTCCAGTAAGACTTCACTCACTCTAAGATGTCACTCTGTGAACTCTGTGTTCCTGCCATCCGAGCTCATCTAGGAAAACAGTAAAATATACAAACACAAATTAGCTTCAGGCGTAGTTTCTCCACATGCAGATTATTTCACTAAAATACACGCCTCACTATAACTACAGCAGCTTAATACCACAGTCTAATAATAACTCATACATTCATTGAGGTTATTATTCATTTTGAGCTCATTTATGTTATGTTAATAAAGAAAAATAGTTTTACTTGTTGTAACTCTGACCTTAACCTTAAGCATGATTTGGGCGAAGACTAATTAGATCATCACTGTGTGCAAGTTTCACTACACTCTGACCAATAACGTAGGAGTGGCAGCGATTCTTGAGAATAATAGTTGGATGGTTCTCTGTGACTGAATTAAGTTGCATTATTGGTCGGTGGGATGAATGTGTTAGCAAAGTATGTTGAGCCTATAGTCAGAGTTTTCTGTGTTATGCAGACGGCTCTCATTTTACTTGGCTAGATCACCATGCTGAATTTTGCATTTCTCATAAACTGGTTGAACTGGCTGTTCAGAATTTCAGTTTCAAATCAGCTGAAAATGCCACATTTTCATTGATCTTATTTGTATTTGCTTTACATGTTTTATATGTGCAGCTTGTTAAGCTTTACCTTACTAACACCACAGGATGAAGCCCAGCTGTAATGCAAACTTCACATTGCATTGTCTGGGGAATTTACAAAAAAAATCTATGTTTTTATGTTTGCTTCTACTATTTTTTTTAACACTGCTGGAACACTTCCTCAAATAGTGTAACTACCTTTAAACTAGGTTACATTACTCTCACTTCCACCTTGCAAAAAGTAAAAGTGGCTTCTATGTTTTCTGAGTGGACTAGGCAGTGCTTAGCTGATTGAGTTTCTGTGAAACACCCCTTTTTATTTGAGCGCATGCAGATCCTAAAGCAGAAAGGCTGTGTTAACACAGAGAGATTATAAGCAGCGCTGCGATACCTGCCACTGTCCTATTTGCACGAAACAGCTTCATCAGGGATTAGGGCTGCCACAAACGATTATTTTGATAGTCGACTAGTCACCGATTATTTTTGCGATTAGTCGACTAATCAGATCATGCATCCTTACAGCTTATTGCACCAGCATGCATTTGCTCTTATATAACTATCATTAGCTTACAGCTTTAAGTGTTTAAGGTATGTGCTAACTTAAAATAAAGACAAGATGAGAGTTTGTTACATTTTAATGAAATTTACAGATTGTTTCGGTGAAGTTTAAGTATATTCTCGAGCGTCTCACACTTCTGATGATCAGCTGTCTGCTTGACGTTTATTCAGCTGTGTAAAAACTATAACTTTAATCTCAGCCAAACCGATTTACTCAGGAACAAATAAAATACTAGAAAAAGCCAAACAATAACATTTTTAAGTTATCTAAGTGACTTATATATCATGTTTAACCTGAGTAGCGAAAGACGGCGGTGGTTTGAAAACGATTTGCTGGGAGTCCGGTGTTCTCACGGCTCTAGTGAGCCTTGCCCCCGGCTAGCTATCGAGCTAGTGGGTAACAGACGTCTCCGAAAACGTCGGAGCGCTTTTGAAAATATGTGGTGTCTTGATAAACTGAGCAGATATTTGAGGTTTACACAGCTACATTCTCGCCTGAAAATATGTTGAACGTTTATTTTGTGACCCAGAAAGAATAATAAGAGTAACATTAAAACTAACTAGCTGCCGCCATTGTTGTAAACTGAGCTGGGCTGCGCTATGAATTCTGAGACAGAGCTACTTCTTCTTCTTCGGGGTTTAACGGCAGCTGGCATCCTTGTACATGCAGTGCTGCCATCTTCTGTTTCAGTCCGTTATTACACTCTTAAATCCTACTACTTATTCCTGCGTCTTTTGTGATCTTACAAAGCTTCAAACGACGCGTCGACTATTAAATCAGTCGTCGACGATTTTGATAGTCGACGTAATCGTGACTAGTTGACTAATCGTGGCAGCCCTATCAGGGATTCAAACGGGCCATATTTTTATGGTAAGCCGTGGTGAGAGGCTGCTAGATGTCGATGGCAGTTGCAGTGAAGTTGCCTGTTTACCCGAATTGCACAGACCTGGAGAATGGTCAGTTGGCAAATGAATAGTGGACATGTGAAATTGGTCAAAAATAGAAATATGGTGCTGCACTGAAAACTGCCTTGTGATTGATTTGGTTGCCTGTACTTTGGAAGACGCCAACCTGTCTGTAAACAATTACCAGCTGCTGACGAGCAAATGACTTCTTGTTCCAAAGTGTTTTGAAACATGTTAGTTTTAGTAGTAGGGCACAAGGTGTCCTCTGAAGACAATCACTCCTCATACAGTCTGACAAACCCAGTATCGTTTAATTACTGCTTGGTGCCATCGTTAATTGTGACAGCCAATTTTGATTTAGTTTTAGTCATAATCTTTTGACTAAAATCTTCTTTGAGTCTTTGAGATTTATTCATAATTTAGGGATCTGAATTCTTTTAGCTTTAGTAGAATAAATCTAAAGTTTATTGTTTATTGTAAAAGTCTATGGTGAGAGTTGCTCCACACGGTTTACAAAATGTGAAATGTTTCCATCTGGTCTCCTGGTCCTCTCAAGTGCTGAAGTTTTGTCATGTGTTCATGAGAAACGGGGCAGCTGAACCATATCAAACGTGTACGTCTAACCTCGCTGCACAAGGAGACTACTTCTGACTGGATGCCTTCCAAACTCCTCCCGCCTTTCTACAAAACTTAATTGGTTCTGATTGGATCTCCGGAATATTTTTATCTTGGTGTATTAGTTGATGAAAGTCCATCTATGAATCCTCACAGTGGTTAGGGTCGTGGGGGACTGGAGGTATCCCAGCTACCATACAGTGAGAGGCAGGGTACATGCTGGACCGATCGAACAGCCAGAATTACTGGTCAAAGAAATTAATGCTGCTTGGTGGTTAGTGAGTGTTTAAAGACAAGTTGCCGTCTTCCAAAAAATTACTGTTTCAGCTCCTTGTCCATTATGGCCACCTTCTCTTTAAGCCAACTTTTCTGCCTCCTTCAGTGGAAAAACTTCAAGTGCTTCATTCTAAAAATAAGCTGGACATTTTGTCTTTTCCACGCAGATCAGAATCAAACTGACCGCCTCCCTCAAAGAAATAATCGCAGTAGGTTATACCAGTATGATGGTGACTCTGGCCCCCTCAAAGTGAGTGACTGCGGCGCGGCCCTGCGACCAGCATCACGGTGCACGCGCTAACGGTTTTTAACGTCCCTCCTCCACAGCGTCAAAGGGAAGGGAAGATTTTATAGCCACAGAGAAAAGAGGAAGCATGAAGGAGGAGGACGAGGACGCGAAAACTCACCAAACCAAACTGGGTCACAAGTCACGGCACGGACAGACGGACGCAGAGACAGCGGCGGGGGGAGGGACCGCAGACTCAGCTCCGAGCCGCGGCCGTCAGCATCCCGGCAGCATGCTCCTCTCTGCAGCCGCGCACTTTAAAACAGTCATTACACCTAAACGCTATGCTCGCAACCAAAGCATGGAGTGAAAAACATAACCGCCATGTTAGCAGAGCTTCTTCCGGACACTGCCTCCCCTCCCACGGGGGTCTGTGTCAGCGCCCCACAGCGCCCTCAGCTGGCTGGAGGGGCGTATAATCCGCGACCCTTAGCCTTAACTTTAGCGGAAACAGCTGCTTTCTTCTACTAAGACCAAAGAGGTATTTTTATATTCAATACTTAATTAACGATTAACAATTTGTTGGCCACTTAAAGTGTATCCCATCAAAACAATAACGTGTCTCAGTGTCTCTGTAAGGTGTTGCACATTTTTCCGGATGCATCAATGGATTTGAATAAGGCAGAAGGGAAACAGGGAAGCAAGTTTAATGAAATCTCGTTTCACCTCATTTCTTCAGATTCTTTACGGTCTGAAGATTTCCATCAGTGTTAACGAATGCTTAACTAATTAACGTTATTTATTAAAGTATTCACCTGTTGTCTGGGATTGAAACAAAAACATGGCAGCACAATCGGCGGTGGTGTGTTGTGAAGTGTCTGTGGGGAATAAATGCACCGTGAGCTGCTCAAACCAGTGTTACAGACTTTTAATGAGACTTTTAAAAAAAAGTTTACAGTGTGCCGCACTCTTACTCAAACTGTTTCTCTCCTGTTTGAAGGATTTCTGTGCTTTGTGTGTGTTTTTCTTCGTCTCATTATTGCTGCACGCACACTTTGGGGACACAGGATCCAAACAGTGTTACTGCTGAAGGTTGAACAATATTTTAAGTATACTTCTGCATTTGGGAAGAGACAGAAGCATCAGAAACAAATGCATGCCAAAGCTTTTTATTGGTTGAACCGACTTTTAATTTGCAAATAAACCAAAAATTGCAGATTCACTGTGTTGCAGCTGTTATTCAATTAAATTAAACTTAATTTATATATTATGTATATAATCACAACAGCAGTTCTTCAAGGCGCTTTATAATGTAAGATATAGATCCTATGATAATATAGAGAAAACTACCAATCAGATGACCGCCTTTGAGCAAGCACTTGGCGACTGTGGGAAGGACAAACTCTCCCTGCTTTACCCTATCTGATTGGGGATGATGGGAAACAGTTTCACCCACTCCGATTGCATTTGACCACATAACTTTTCCTTGTAGATGAAGAGTTTTCAGGATTTCTCATAAAAACATACTAAACTTGTCAGTGTCTTGGTAATGATCAAACAACTTTTAAAGCTGCTGTATTTTTAAGATTGTTATCCCGTTGAAAGGTCCATGTGCAGTACATTTTCAGCTTTCAGAGAAGACTAACATATCTTCAAACACTCAGTGTGTTGCAGAATTTAAAGTTAGATCAGTTACTGCAAGCTGCACAGTCCCCGAGGGAGTGAAGTAACCGGAGCATTTCCACCACCCTTACAGTGGATATGACTTTCTGCTGCTTTGGCTTGCCCTAAATGTCTTCTTACTGCTGTGGTCCCCCCAAAACCAGACTGTTTTTTGTTTTTTAGTTTAAATATATGATATGATATGTTTGCTAAGTGCGGTTGGGAATAAAATTAAAGTTTCTGACATGCACAAATCATTAAGGTTTTATTTACATTGAACACCACATTCACACAATTCTTTCTCTGCAGCAAAGGCTTTTCCTGACGTCCAGGTTTACACAGCAGATCCTGAAAGCAGCGTCTCAGCGCTGACATCTAATCTGAGCCTCTGACTGTAATTTCAAGGCTTTAATGGTGTGATAAATGCGGGGAACTGACTACTTTTTCTACCACTGATTGTTGGCTTTTTCAATGTAACTGAACAATTTCCAAGGGTTGTACTTGTTTTTTTTCAAAAACAAGACAATTTTCTGAAGAACATGTACTTTGATATATTAAAATTACCTTTTTGGACTTCTACCTTAAGGTTTTTAATGCGTGGCTTTAACCACCTTATACTGCAGATTTGAAAAGAGCGCAGCACGACTATAATGAATGCACTTTGCAAAAAGGCACTTTACAACACTGAATAAATCTTTAAATAAAAAAGAAAGAAAAAAAAGCTTTGGCACCCCCTTTCCTTCTTTTACCATTTTAATAAAATCCCCACAAGCAAAGCATTATTCATTCCTCTGAACATGCTACATGTGAAAGCCGCCTTAAATCTGTTTACGCAATGAAGACGATGCAAGGAGACACTGTTGCAACACAATGGACCACACAGACACACGGGTAAACAATGACCATTTATTCACACACTGTATGGGGCTCAGGCGTGACAGGGTGAGGCGAGGCTGTTGGCCGGCGGGGCGGGTGAAGAACCTTTAAAGTATACATGATGAGCAAAAACCTTACAGAGAAATTTTATTTGCACTTGAAGAAAAGTACAAAGTACATGTGTGGTCTGGATTGCTGCTCCTTGAGGTGATGGTGGGGCTTCATGAAGTTCAACCATACTCAGTCTGAAGGAGGAGAAACCTCTTAAACATCCTGGGCACTTGTTCCACTCTCTGTCAGTCGCTGTGGCTTACACTAGTAAACATCTTCTCCTCTCTCTTGTCAGTAAGTGTACGTGAATGTTCTCCAGTGCCGTTTACTTTGACTCGCACAAACATGGCCAGACTACATACAAGAGCACACGCAGTAGAAAGTAGAGTCTCCCTGTACAAAATCCATCTCAAAAAATATACAAACATACGCACAGTGGCACACTTTGCTCAGCAGTGAACTACACGGACGGATGAACAAGCTTCTGAAATTAGCAACTCACACGCATGCTCGTACGCACACGTCTCACAGTGAAATTCATTTTATTTAAAAATGTAACCTCGAACAGAACAGATATGAAATGTGTGTGTGGAGGGTGGAGAAAGCAGGGAAGGGGGTCAGCTCAGTGCAAGCATTATGGCTTGGGAGCACTGATAACAGGCAGTAGACGGTAAAAAAAAACATGGTTTCCATTTAGTCCACACTGTTCTCAGAAAGCACTCAGCACCCTTATTATGGATGCTGAATGCCAAAGAAGCCCTGCCACGCTCACTCTCCATCCTTTTCAAGTTAAAAAACAAAAAAACAACTGTGATTATCGATTGTTTTCTTCTTCTGTGGTGGTCTTTTAAAGCTGACAGCTCCGAGTTTGTGTACGTGAACCAGCCTGTGAACAAAAGCTGCTCCGTTCTGTGCCGTCTCTTAACAACTCTCCTCAACCTTGAAGCTTCTCTCTCCCAGTGGGAGATACTGAAATGGTGCATCAGAGAGAGAGTGTGAGTGTGTGCGTTCTTGTGCACTTATGTGTAAAATACAGAAAACAGAAGATAATCTTTGTGCTGAAATCCCAGGATCCTTCAGCTTGAGCTTGAATTCTCTCTTTGACAATAACACATAGTGACTAATCTAGTCATCACTCTCGGCGGAGCGTCTCTGGAATAGGCAGGAATATCAGGTGGTGAATGTGTGTTTGTGAGCACAGTGACACAGAGGCGTAAAAGAGCTGCACACACACACCCCCGTCGACTTGGGGCCTGCGTGAACGGGGGGAGAAGGCGAGTGAGAAGTTTAAGTTTAGTCCTTCAGGGCATGAAGGGGTGATTCAACACCAGTCCGTCCCACGTCTCCTCACCTCGTCCTCTGTCTCCTTTAGTCCAAACGCACGCCGGGGCTCTCCTTTCCTTCAATACATGTGTACATGTGTGAGTATTATCTTGTGCGGATTTTGTCTCTAGAGTCAAACGAATGAGGAGAATCCCGTCACAGGCGTGCGTGACCCCGGCGGGTTGGTGTTGGGATTAACGTGCGTGTGCGCCGGCTGCCCCGTGGGTGTGTACGCGCCCCCTGTGCTGTGCTGGGTGACCACGGTCTGGTAGTAGGGTTCTGTATCTGCGGTGGCGCACTCCTCATAGCCAAAAGACGTGCCGATGCCTTTAAGCCCCTTGGGCTGCCGCTTCCAGGAGTTGTAGTAGGTGGGGTCGCTCATGTAGTGGTTAACGAAGGAGTGTTTCGGCTGCTCGTCCTCGTAGTCGCTGTCTGTCAGCTGGATACAAACCCAAACAAAGTTAGAGGTGGAAGTTTTTTAGGGAGACACAGACAGACACACAGCCTTTCAGTTAAATGATGCAGAACCAGAGGGATACAGTTTTTTTCTCTTGTCATAACCTGTCATTGGAATTACCCACAATGCAACTCCGAGATTCTGGAGTGGTACGCTAGTAGCATTTAATTTCCCTTTCAAGCCCTGGCCTCAAGCAGACGTGACGAGCAGCAGGTTGTTTTCCCCCTTAAGTTTTTTTTTTGTACCTCTAAAGACCTATTAATGTTTTGATGTGTAAAATTGCTGCACTTCCTTGTTGAGATGGGCTCTAATAGATGCCAATGTTTTGTAATTTGATAGCTGACACTTAGGACTCAACAGAAAAGGCTGGACTTGAACCGAGGACGCTGAGAGCACAGGCTCTTCTTCTTGGATGGCACGTTACCGAGCCCTTTGGCTAATTCAGCCTGATCAATCTGCTTTGAAGGCAGAAGTCTGGAGAGCTCACTGATTCTCACTATCATTCTTTCTTCTTATTTTAACTGGCAACCGCCAGTGCTACACCTTAGCCTCCTACGCCTTGCCTTGTTCTCGAGTTATCGCATTCACGAGGGGTAAAAACATTAGCATAGTGTGTAACACTTCCTCAATCAGACACACAGAAGAGCTGCCCTTCTTTTAACCGTGTAGATTTTTACAAACCATTACAGGGATGGAGCTGATAAGGAGTGGCAGGGAGGAAATGAATTTTCTTAAACAAGCTAATGTTCACAGATGTAAATGTAAACAGACTACACACACACTGACGAAAGCAAAGATGAAACAGGAAATTAGTGTAGTTCAGTTCAGGCTTGAACCAGACAGTTTATAGTCTGTACACAAAATGATGCCCTCTGTCCTTTAACAGAACAACACAGGAGGCATTGCTCTTTCAGTGCGAACAGACATGCAGAAGATGTTGTATAATGTAGACCTACAGACTTATGAAAAAGACTCAGTGCCATCCTGGAAAACTAAGGATGTAGAAGCTTGTAGAAACACCTGAGGAGCAATAACTTCAATTGCTACTAAAGGTGTTTTTCCTGACTTTATCATCTCTGGCATCGTTGTGGAAGACTTTTGGGCTACTCTTCTTTACAACATTGCAGGAATTCATTTATGCAAAGCTCTCTTTAGGTCCCACCACAGCATTTCAATCAGGTTGATATCAAGACTTTGACTGGAGCATTGCAACACCTTGATCATTTTCTTTTTCAGTCATTCTGTAGATTTGCTGCTGTGTTTGGGATCACTGTCCTGTTACATGACCAAGCTTTAGCTTTCAGACAGATGGCCTCACATTTGACTCCAGAATTATTTAGTATCGAGAGGAGTTCATGGTGGACTCAGTGACTGCAAGGTGCCCAGGTCCTGTGGCTGAAGAAAGCCCAAAGGATCACCTCTCTGCTACCGTGCTTGACAGTTGGTATGAGCTGTTTGTACTAATGTGCTCCGTTTGGTCTCCACCAAACATGGTGCAGTGCATCATGGCCAAACATATCCACTGTGGTCTCGTCTGTCCAGAGGACATTGTTCCAGAAGTCTTGTTTCTTTGCTCAGATGCAACTTTGCAAACCTAAACCATGCTGCCATGTTTGTTTTGGAGACATCCTTGTGGTAACCCCTCCAAACAAAGCATACTCCTTCAGTATTTTTTCTAATTGTACTGTCATGACCATTTAACATGTAGCTCATGGATTTTTTGCAGTTTCTCTGAGCATTGCATAATCTGAGCTTGGGCAAATTTCCTGGCATGTCCACTCCTGGGAAGTGAACACCTGAATGCTCTAGACCAGCAAACTGCAAACACCTGGTTTTACAGAGGTGCTCACACTTACAGTTAATCAGGTCAAATTGATTATGCATTTAGTTTTGATGGAAGCAGTGAGGATAAACGTAGTTTTTAACAGCGCTCTATGCAGTCTGTGAAAACTTTTGTACAATATAAAGTCATGATATGGAAAAATCAAGACGTCAAAACTATTAACAAACAGCAAACATATATGAAGAAAATGAGCCAATGGAACGCTCTGTTTAAACTGCGTAACTAAGAGGAGGAGAGGCAGACAGGTAGAAAGACATACCTCTGACTCAGAGACCTCAGTGGGTTTCTCAGTGAGTGTGGTGCTCTCAGTGAGCACAGCTCCATTGTAGTTGTTGCAGATATCTTCATCAGAGTAGTGAAGTCCACCTGGACTGGGCCTTGGAGGAGACCTGGACATACACAAAGAAATGAAATCTGTCATGTTTTGATCAAATCCTGGATTGCGCCCATGTGACAGAGGTGAGTGCTCACCTGGTCCCGTTCTTTTTCAGGAAGGAGTTCTTGGTGTTGAGCGTCCTGCTGTTAAGCTCCAGAGCTGTGAAACCTCCATTGTCCAGCGTTACAGACTCCTCTGCGGTGGAAACGTGCTTGCCTAAAGGCGAAAAACAAAACAAAATAGATGGAATTGGTTCAGATGAATATTAAAAATTCAAAGTGGTTCAGGCCCACATATTGGGATTTCTTCTTGCACCGGGTTTATTTACAATCTCCTGTTTATTTGTTATGTATCCAGCTACCTCTCAAGCCTAGCAGAGTATAGATATAAAAAATATAAAAATAAGCTAACGGAAATATTAAGAACTAGTAAGAAATTATACTATACTAAATTAATACATAAAAATAAAAACAACACTAAAGAGATATGGGGAATACTTAACACTATTATTAAAGGTAACACAAAAAAGTGCTCATATCCAGATTATTTCATTAATAATAACAGTGACAATTACAATCTAAACGAGATGGTGGAGTGCTTTAACAGCTTTTTTGTAAATGTGGGACCAGAGCTGGCTACAACAATTCCAAAAAGTAATCGCAGCGAAATGTCACTGATAGAAATAAATTCAAAGACTATGTTCTTGTCGGGAGTTACCGAACTAGATATTTTAGATGTAGTTAACAACTGTAAGAACAAGACCTCTACTGATTGTTTTGGTATAGATATGACATTAGTTAAACGAATCATACATAGCATTGCCAGACCTCTAGCTTATATATGTAATTTATCATTTCAAACGGGGAAATGCCCAAAGAAAATGAAAATAGCTAAAGTTATACCCATATATAAAAGTGGAAACAAACACATCTTCACTAACTATCGACCAGTGTCCCTGCTCCCTCAGTTTTCTAAAATATTAGAAAAACCTTATAATAATAGACTAGGTAAATTTATTGACAAACATAAACTAATTAATGAAAGTCAGTACGGATTTAGGACAGGAAGGTCAACTTCAATGGCTATCATTGATGCAATAGAAGAAATAACCAACTGTCTGGATAGAAAAAGACATGCAGCAGGGATATTTATTGACTTGAAGAAAGCATTTGATACGATTAATCATAGCAGATTATTTAAAAAATTAGACAGATATGGTATTAGGGGAGTGGCTTTGAAATGGATCCAAAGTTATTTGACTGAGAGACAGCAGTATGTGAAGATGGGCGAGTTTGAATCGGGGTATTTGGGCATTAGCTGTGGAGTGCCACAAGGATCAGTTCTGGGACCAACTCTATTTAACCTTTATATAAACGACATATTTAATGTATCAAAGTTATTAAAATTAGTCATATTTGCTGACGACACCAATATTTTTTATTCTAACGACGACCATAGTGACCTAGTACTTAACATTAACAATGAATTAAGGAAATTAAAAATATGGATGGATGTTAACAAATTATCTATAAATTTGAGCAAAACCAAGGTAATGTTCTTTGGGAATTACAATGTAAATGTAGATACTGTAATAAAAATAGATGGTGTAGTCATAGATGTAGTATCAGAAATAAAATTCTTGGGAGTAATGATTGATAGCAAATTATGCTGGAAATCACACATCAGACATACAAAATAAAGTGTCCAAAAGTATCTCAATCATAAATAGAGCCAAGTTCTTCTTAAACTGCCATGCAATGTTTTTGTTATACTGTGTACTAGTCCTACCATACTTGACTAATTGTGTAGAGGTGTGGGGCAATAATTACAAAAGTTCTCTGCATCACCTGGTTATACTACAAAAATGTGCTATAAAAATAATGTATAAGGTAGGATATTATAGTCACACTAATATTTTGTTTTTGCAGTCAAAACTATTAAAATTGATTGATTTAGTTGAATTCTCGACTGCTCAACTACTATATAAGGCAAATAAGGGTATACTGCCAGAAAATATCCAAAAGCTCTTTACACATAAAGAAGGAGGTTATAATTTGAGGGGATGTAGTAACTTTAAAAGGCAGATAGTTAGAACCACCAGGAAAAGTTTGTGTGTGTCTGTGTGTGGAGTGAAACTTTGGAACAGATTGGATGTAGAGCTCAAGCAATGTCCAAATATTCATCTGTTTAAATTGAGGTACAAAAAATGTATATTGTCAAGGTACAAAGAGGAATCGAGTGTGTGATTGTTTATCCAGGATAGTAAATAACAATATATTCCTTGTATGATTTTTTTTTCTCTCTTTCTCTTTCTTTCTTCTTTGTTTATATATAGAATGTTAACAACAAATACTTATATAAACAATTATCTTGTAGAGTTGAAATGGACACGGTTGATATTGTCTTATGCTGTTGTTATTACTGCTATCTCCATTATTAGGAAACAGTAGACCAGAATTAATTCTCAAAAGTAAAATTGATAAAGTTACTACTATACAATGGAAGCAAACTTCATTGATATTTTCATAGCTAAAATATAAATAATATATGGAGAGGATGTAATGACCATGATGGTGATGACTGTGATACTCAACGATGGTAACAAAGACTGTATTACTGATGCTTAATATTTACACTACTGTATGTTGTAATTATGACAATGTGATAATTTTATAATTGTAATTGTATGTCACAAATATTTAAATGTACTGCGTAACTACAAAATTTAAAACTCAGATAAGATTGTAGGGGTGGGAGTTAAAAAGCTTGTCTTCATCCCACTCCTTTTCGAGCTAAACTTGTTTTTTTTTTGTTTTTGTTTTTTTTATTGTGTGTGTAATTGTATATTACAATTGTACATTACAATAACTTTATTATTATTCGGTTGCTCAAATAAAGATATTCATTCATTCATTCAAACCTCCAAATAAGAAGCAAATCAAAGTGGGATGTGAATTTGGCAGACAGGCAATAACAGCACAGGAAACTTTAATCATTTACCCACCAATAAGCATAAAAATGAAGCAATAAAAGGAGACAATATCATGTTTTAAATTGAGGGAAATATTAGTGGAAGCTGCCGCACAAAAAAATAAATAAACAGAAATCAGAAATGCAGTCTGCTGCCGCGTGACTCCAGCTTTTTATTCACTACGCCCAGCTCTCCCTCCCCTCCTACACCACCTCCCTCACCCTGTTTGATCTGCTGCCCAGAGGTTGTGCCAGGGTTTCTGTGGCAACTCTGGCTAACAGCTGTCCTGATGTAAGCTGGACACACACACACACACACCAAGTGACTGCGACACAGAGGCCCACGGGGAGGAAAACAGGAAGCGAAGCCTCTACATGCTTCAACAGAGTAACTGGGTAAACTAAGAGTGCTTTGTTACTGTGGGGAGGGAGCTTGTTCTTCAGCACGTTAGTAATCATCCATGACTAATACTCCAACCCTCCGGCTCGAGAGCTGCTGATCTCTCTCACTGACCTGTGGAAGCTGAAATATAACAGAGCAGTCCACATTTGAATATCTAACAGTGCGAGTTAGAATACTGGGCTTTCAAAATACCTGCGTCGAGAACACGTTCAATTTTCCACTTGTGAAAAATCCACTTCTGGAGCTTTTTATTTGCTCTCATATTAGATATATAATATATTGCATAAAAACATAAATCTTAAAAATAACAAAAACCAAGACTCAACTTATGCAGGTTATTGTGTCTATTGTGCTGAAAGTCACAGGAGACAGGATCTTTCCAGCTCAGTGTCATTCCACAGTCTGCTTAGTTTAGTTTTTTGTCACAAGCTGTGAAATAAGCAGGCATGTGTGCAATTAAAACAAAAGTCTGCTTATTTTCTGTATTGACCTAAAGCTATGTCCCTAAATGACAAGAAATTACTGCTATTAGAGGGCTTTAGGGGGATCGTTTTTCACTGACGTGCTCCAGGGTGCCTCTTATCCTAAATCATCTTGGAAAGGAAACAATGTTGCAAGAAGATCTAAAATCAGAATAAATGTGCAGAAGCATGCACCAACTGCAACAATAGCTGGAAGATAATTTAATGAATCTGTGGATGATCCATGTGAGAAGTCTGCTGAGGCTGAGAGGAACAATCTGAGTGTGACTGAAGGCAGAAAAAACTGGATCCTTTTTATAACGAAGCTAAACAAACAAGTGTCCTTGTTGCTACACAGCTTAATGCATCCCGCTGCTCGGACACCACGAAAGCATCAGAGCCACGCACCTGTCCCGCATGCCTTGTACTTGCTGCTGTGTCCATGCAGCAGCAGCGTGAAGACCAGGACCAGGATGAGGATGAGTCCCACCAATGCCATGACCAGCAAGAACCACCACTCCTCGTAGAAGGGCCGATCCGACATCGCTGCAGGCGGAGGGACAGATATCAGGGACATGCTTTAGTCCATCTAGCAGTATCCCTCACTTTATAAATAATACTTTACTCTGTACAGAAGACTTTTCATAAATGATTTAATGCATTGAAAAATTGTGAATTATGTGACGCTTCCACTGCTGTCCAATCATTTGAATACATAGGTGTAGTTGTGTGACTCTGCCTTTAGGTGGCAGCAAAACCACATTACAATCGCAGTTACCCTCCAGCACACTGTCTTCAATAGACTGTTAGGCATTGTGGAGCTGTTCATTAGCCTTGTCTCCAGCAGTGTGCGTGTGTGCGCGCGTGTGTGTGTGAGTGTGTTTACCAGCGAGAGCAGCAGAGGGTGCACTTGGCTGTCCATAACCATAGCTATTAACAGCGATGACTCTGAACTCGTAGCTGATCCCCGACCTCAGGCGCTCCAGCGGCACTGAGACAGACCTGCTGCTCGGAGGGAGAAATCTGATGAAGGAATCCCACACCCCCTCATCTACAGAGAGAGAGAGAGAGAGAGTGGGGGAAATAGAGAGAGAGCGGGCGAGAGGGAGTGAGAGAGAGAGTTGTGTTTTGATGGACGGGCCTTTTTCAATGTTTAAATGTGATTAAACAAAATTATAAATTGTCAGATTACATTAAAGATGATAATGATGATGATAATGTGGTGATGACAGTGATCACAGTTATTACCCTTAATGAAAGGGGCATATCCGTTATTATCAGCAGCAGAATTATACCACAGTCTCGGCTCACTCTCCTGCAGAGTGCTGAAAACTATTTCACACACACGTTCCCTTCCTTTATTACACCTCTGGTAATCTTTATTAGAAAATTGTGGCTGACTTGATTTGCACAGCAGGTCTCTGTGAATTTGTAGAAACCTGCACTCATAACGGTTTGGAGCAGTGTAGTGTTTAAGCTCGCCCTCTATTAATTAAAATAATTAGCGCGGATGACAAAAAGATGCGTGTCAAATGAGTCAAGGCTGACCCGCGCGTGCCGTCTGTGTTCGTGCTCACCTGAGGGACGAGCCTCAATAGTGTATCCGGTAACAGGGGCTTCACCGACGTCTCCTTCTGACCACTGGATAGTGAGGTCAGAGGATGTCTTGGTGATGGACATGTCCATGGGTGACCCAGGGGAGCCTGTCAAAGGGACACATTCAGTCTTGTTTATGACTTAATGCATTTTCATTTCCTGGAAACAAACCATAACACTGGTTAGTTTATTAATTTATGAAATAAATGTGACATTACATTACACAGAATAATCTAATAACATGATCTGCAGGCTTCATTTGCCTGCAAATAATAAACTAAGACCATTGTGTGCTATTACAGATTAAATTCTTCATATTAAAAAATCAGAGTACCTGATTTTTTAATATGCATGCCATGTTTAACGCAGTCCACTTCCCTACATCCAATCAGTGAAAAGATAATTTACATGTAAATACTTAGAAGTGTGTGTTGTCATCATTTTTAAGTAAAATGCAGAATATCTACCAATTTCCCCTTCAAAGTCATTTCTTTGTGCACCTCTGGACCTCTTCCAGTAGGGCTGTTTGTTTGAGGTCTCTGTCTGACCTCAAACTTACACAATACCCACCTTTGGTCTAAGACTCATACACCAAACTAGCTCAAAACAAAAGACCACGCAAAATACAGAGCCGAAGTAAACTAATTTTATTTAGTTAATAAACTAAAAAGAAAAGTGGAACAGGCAGGTCAGAAATGTGGTGAGTGTGTGGGTGCTAGTAAGTGATGAAGTACCAAAAAAAGTTAAACAGAAAGCAAACAAAACCCGAACTAGCCAAGCCCCTGCTTGCTGTGGGAGAGAGAGAAGGTTAGCACTCAGCCCTTTGTAAAACACTTAGCCAAGTGCTAACATGTGTGTTGGATTTCGGGACCTGCATCTCAAACTCTACACACACCTCCTACACAAAACCAAGAGGAGAAAGTTAGGACCAGGAAGAGTTCCAGGGGTCATCACAGAAGTTGGATCAAGTAAGGAGTGTGCACAGGAACAAGCCTGTTTTTTTTACATTCAGGGGTTTGTATGCTAAAACCTCATCGCTCGGGGTCACACTGTTACTGTAACGTTGTACTGCAGCATCCCGAGGCATGCGGGGGAGAACGGCGGAAAATACATGTACTGTGGCACATGTGAGTTTTTGTTCAGATCAACATCTTTCCTCACCCGATTTGCTGTTGACAAAGACATGATCTCAAAGATAAAAACCCTCTTTTAAAACCCTTTTTTCCCATTATTGCAACCTTACAACCTTTATGTTTTGTACAGACATTTGAAAACTTGGAAACTGTGATGAGCACATTTTACAGATTTTTTTGACCATGTAATTTCTTTAATTGTCTCAATAACCAATCATGTACAATACACTGCAATCTCTAGCTGAATCTAACATGACTCTATACAGCCAATCATACCTTTCACAGGCTGAGCAGTGATGTTTGCCTGTATTGGTGGGCCGTAGCTGACTGTGAGAGCTTGAACACTAAAAGTGTAAGTTTCTCCTTTGATCAGGTCCCGAACCTTCAGCCACCGCTGCCAACTGCCTTTCACATCAACTGTCACCAATTTAGTCACCCCTGCAGACAATCGAGGAGACGTGTCAGCACAAGAATCAACAAGTAGTCCTGTGAGTGTGTGCATATGTGTGTGCACACCTTGTATAGGAGAAGTGGGCTCGTAAATGACCCTGTAGCCTTCCACCTGTCCATTAGGACTGAGTGGAGCTCCCCAGGATACGTTGACACTTCCTCCCGTCACCTCAGAGAAGGACAGGAGACTCGGCTGGCTGGGAGCTGCAGACACATAAAGGATGAGAAAGTTAAAAAAAAAAAAGACATCAGAAAATTTGATGCTGCTTTGGTTGTAGGGACTTGAACTATCATCACTACATACCTGACGGCAGGGTCCGGGCCCCGCGGGGGTCACTGGGCGGTCCGTCTCCAGCCATGTTGAAGGCTGTCAGTGTGATCAGGTAAGATGTGTAGCTGGACAGGTTAGTGAGGTGCACACGGGTGTCCGGGACAAAAATCACCTTCACCTTCTCACTCTGGTTCTGCTGGTCTCTCTCCCAGTAGTGGATCTAAAAACGCAGAACAGGAACTCTGTCGGCATCACTTCATTTCTCATTTTCTTCTGTTTGTGATTCACAAGCTGTTGCACTTGGCTTAGTTGCACTTATCGAAATTAACTAATAAATAAAAAATATTTGTGCTGTTATTTTTGAAAGTATCCTAATTGGACCTTTAGTACTTTAGTACAATGCTGCAGGTTGCCATACTTCAGAATTGATGTCTTTAAAAAGCTATTAGTTCAGTCACAGTAGATTGAGCAACCTCCTTGCGTGATTTATGCATTTGGCGCCTGATTGTAAGTAGTTGTGCAATCGCCTGCTGAAAGGCAACCTGTCTCCAAACAGTTGCAGTAAGTGTCAGACCGACTGCAATCACTCTCAGATAGACTGTTGCAATCAGTCTGAGTCCATCTGTGTTGATGAATGCAACTCATCTGGGATGTATCTCAACTGACTCCACTGGTTTCATTCGGGTTATATTCCTACTTAAAAGCCAGATTGCAGCAACTATGTCACTATTTGTGAAGAAATTTCTTTATTTCTATTTTAAATCTATTTAATGTGAATTAAATAGAGCATCAGATTTTTTGCTGATTGCATAAAACTGCCAACTTGACCTCATTCAATCTGGTACCCATCATTGTGTTAAGTGCACATAATTCTGGTTGTGCTGTGGTCAACCACTGTTTTCCGTGTTGTGACTGTAGCATAAACATGGATGCTTCACATTTGAGCAGTTAAATCTAAACTGTGTGAGGTGCTACTGTATTATTGCACCGTATTTAATTTAGGTCTAGTTCAAATATGTGCAACACAATCCTAATGCCCTCTGTGAAGCGTTTAAAGACACTTTAAAGGTACATGGCCATTTAGCCTCATGTATTTGCAGACTGCCCATACTCGTGGGAATAATCAATAATCATAGATGTGCCCATTAAGTTTTATGACATCAGCCAGTAATGAAGACATATAGGCTACTCTGGCAATGACTAAAATGAAACAGAACAAAGGTTACGTAACTATTGTCCCCGCACAATGTGATCAATATTAATATTAAGACCATGAGTCTTGTAGCTTATAGCATGCATACATTACATTTTAATAAAGCCAAAATTTTTGTGCAGCTGCGGTACCTTGATAAATGTGTTACTGAACTGACTTTGATGAAACTAAACATTTTTAATTTCAGGTGAGCTTCCTCTAGTGAGAAAACTCAATATACTTGCTATCTTATTACCAGAAAGCCGTGATTCAAAAGCACATCCTGTCAGAAAATCTATTCGGTGCATTAAAAACACCGTAGCGTCCGTTAGATTTACGCGCAAGTCTCGGCTGAATGTAGAATATTTCTCTAGTTAAAAAAAACTAACGGCCGATTGTATGACAGGAAGTGACAGGACGTTCCCGACACATTTGCCAAATTTGACACACGACTCTGTTAATAGTGTCTTAACATTAGAAATAAAGCTACACAAGAACCTTTAAAGTGAAACGAGAAACTGCAAAGAAGCCACCATCTTTTAGATGGAATTTTTCAGCTTTAAATGGAATAATCACAAGAAACCAAATAAGGATCAGAGCACAGTTTTGCTGGAAATGAATTTATGCAGCTGAAGCATGGACATTTTCTCCAACAAGCATTCAAGGACAATCAACCACCCGCGTATCTAATCATGAAGAACACTCGGCTCACTCAATCTCAAGAAATTGTGGCCTTTTATAAGCACAGACGCACTGGTCTACTGGCATGCTTTGATTGATGTGCTGGACCATAAAGATGCATACCAAGTTTGGGACTGCTAGATATAATAATATGATAAATTTGATGTATTTGGCATCATTATCATGTAGCAATATGAAAGATTATGATAGATCTGCTTAAATTCTTTATAAAGCAATGAAAGGCAACAAGAACAGCAACTTTTACCAGGTCTGTTTTTAAATGCACGTATGCTTTTTCTGCCAAATGAAGACACTCAATGTTTCCGAAAACTGTCTCCATGCAGCTTGATGTAAAAAGTTAAACACGGCCAGGAGCGATGCAAAGGGGGTCCATTTTGTTATTGCTCCTAATATAGACAACACTACGGAGCACCATAAGCTATTTTTACAACTTCCAAACTTGGAAGTAGCAGCTTCCGAGTAGCACTTGAGGGCAGCATTATACCGTGGCTGTCCTTCCACATGCTCTTAAAATAATGAGATACAGAATTACTCATCCATATGCTCAATTTAAAATCAAAATGTATTACCTCCTGCAAAAGGGAGGGTTTCCATTTTAAAAATTTCATTTTAGAAAATAGGCAGTATCTCTTGTGGTACTTTAAAGGAATGGCTGTAAAAGGTCCAGGTCATTTTGTAATCCACTCCACTGTTGTTTAGTGGCTCTATTTTGGTATTCAGTAGGAGTGTGAGACACTTAGGATTACTCTAAAAACAATTTGAATCTGTCATGGATGAAAATGATCTGGATATTATTTGATAAGATCAAGAACCCTAAATGGATTTTCCAGCCATTTTCTTTTGTTGAAGGATGTTTAGGATGGATGGATCTTATCTTTTCCAGGCTTTGTTTCTATATCACTCCTTTTACAAATGACTGACTTATTTTTTGTGGGAATATCACGATGGATGTCGTAAGCTTGTAATTATCTTAGAAAGGAAAAAAAACAGAGAAAAATCTGAAGCCTGCAAACAAAGGACTGATTCATATCTAAAAATTTGTCATTGATGGCCAGATTAACATTTTATAAAGTGCAACCTTTTATATCTCTGCTCAGCAGGACCGGCACAGCTGGGTATTACTCATTACCCCTCGCTCATAATGTTCAATGTGATCGACAAGCTCTCTACAGCATTTCAGTCAACTAAAGGTACAATACAAAACACTTTCACATTAGAACGTCTAAAAACAACTCAACTGCTGTTCACAGTGTTTTTTTGACTTACTTGTGTACTTGCATTTCCCAAAAACATTCACAGTAAAGAGCCTGAACCTTTAAAGAACCTTTAAAGCCCATCCAGCAACAACATCTATTTGATGCATTAACAAAGCTTCCCTGCTGTTAATAATGCTACCAAGGTGCGTATCCACTGCAATGCACTGTTAGACTAATGTGTACTTCTACAAATCCATCACTGTGTTCAGCCCCAGCTGAAAGAGGAAGAAATATTTTTCCAGTAAAAAGGCTGTTTGTGGCAAAGGGAGCTGCCTGAGTGGCATCATGTCCTGTTTACTCGTGCATACTGTAAGGTTACAACAATGCTCTTCACACTCATGAAGTTTGATTGTTTAGGCCACAGGGAAAACAGCTGGTCCCCGTATGGTCTATCTGTAGCTCTTGGACAACATAATGGCTTCTATTTATTGGTTCCCTCTTAAATCCAGAAAAAAATAAAAATCCTTCTCCTCACATAAACAGACCCCACCTGATTTCAAAGACCTCGTAGTAGCGTATCACCCCAGCAGAGCACTTTGCTCTCAGATTGTTGTGGGAGGATGGAGAGTTTTCAGCTTTCAGGAATCGGGAGCCAGGAGTGTTTCTACTTTTAAGATTGTGCTTAAAACGTTTTGATAAAGCTGCCCCTGCCTGAGCCTGGTTTTGCCTGAGGTTTCTTCCTCTTAAGAGGGAGTTTTTTCTTCCCACTGTCGCCAAGTGCTTGGTCATAGGGAGGTTGTTAGATAGTTGGGGTTTTCTCTGTGAGCGCCTCGAGGTGACTGTTGTTGTATTTTGGTGCTATATAAATAAAACTGACTTGAACTGAATCAGTAAATATGATTTTTTTTTTCCTTTGTCACATTAGAATTTCACTGGAAATGATGGTGAAGACCAATAACTCCCATGATCCCACACTGCGCAAGGATATCAAACTATGTCTTTTGCTAATATTTGAGCTACAACTACATACTGTGCGATTACACCGTAGCAAAAATACTTCTGCAAAGAAGTTTACCTAAAGTCCTACCTGCTCTCTGTGCTATTCATCTACCAGAGTGTTAACAGAAGTGAGAACCTATAAATTCATTAAACATTCTCTCTTTGCTCTCTTTCCTCTCATCTTAATCTCCTTAACCCCCTCTGCCTCACACTCCCCTCCCTGTGTCCATCCATCTCTGGTAGTTTAAACATATTCCCTCGATCTGCTGCTCTAATCAGGATTCTATGGGGATCACTTGCACGTCTCATTCCTTCACTCTGCAAATATTACATTACCTTCTTTCTTCTCCATTCCTACCTCTGCTCTGGCAAAAATCAATGTGTCTAAAGCAGGACAGATAACCTTGTGTTTGAAGTATTAGGAGTGAGAGGGTGGGACAGGGGAGTTGAGGGGGAGAGACGGCCAGAGGAGTGATACTGAAACCATTAAAGGATATTCAGATTCTTCCTTTAACTTAATTCTCTTGCTCTCTCTCGTGTGCCTACACGACACTTGAAGGCGCAACAGAGTAAAACCCTTCCAAGTCAAGACAAGAGAGATACTTTAAATACAGAGCCAGCTCTCTGTGCTTCTCTCTCACATGAGCACTCATGCTAAATACTTTGATGCAAGGGCAAAATTAGTCTTTGCATGTACACGCATGGTTTTCTGTGTTTGTCTGTGTGTCACCTTGTATCCTTGAATGAGTCCATTCTGAGTCTCGAGTGGGGGCGTGTCCCAGGTCACTTCCAGGGTGGAGGGAGACACGGCGGACACTGTGATGGACTGCGGGGCCACCGATGGAGCTGCAGCAGGTGAGATTTTTCGTTAGACTCTTACTATGTGAGCCGGCAACTGTGTGTTAGAGTGGGAAGTAAAGAAGATCTGTTCCACCCTTCCAATTAGAATGAGCCTAAGGCAGTACCTTGTTACTCTACTGTACCACACATATGCATGAACACCACTCGGCAGTGTGCACCTGAGGCGAGAGAAAAGGCCATATCACCCCATTTCATCATCCCCCTCCAGCCTTTTCTGCCTCCCCCTCCTGCTCCGCTTGCTTATCCTCACCTCTCACTCCCCTGCTTGTGATATGTATGGCCTACCAAACTACAAACACACGCACACACACATACACACCACTTGAATATGAATACAGCAGTGGTCTGAAGGAGGGAGTGTGAGATTGTGGGAGAAATTGCAAAAATGTACCAGCGCTACTATCATAATGTGCAAATCTGTTTACCTGCATTCGTGTTTGTGGTTTCTAACTGCCTTCTTGTTGTGTGTATGTGTGTGCGCGTGTGTGTATGAAAGAGAGAGAAAGAAAGAGAGCGAGGATCTATTTGCACTCCTGTCTGTCAAATGGATCCATGATTTGACTCTCCAGTGAAAGTTAAACAGGTTGGGGCATCGCAGCAAAACAGTTGACCTTGTGCAGGATTTCAAATGCATGTACACGTACGCGCACACACGCACACACAAAGGCCCATGCTAGGAGGAATGGACAGGACAAAGAAAAGAAAGAGGATGACAGAGAGAAAAAGAGAGAGAACAAAGGACTGGATAATAGTGATAGAAAGCAGACACACAGGAACAAATTAGGTTTTGACACTCCAGGTCCGCTCAAGCTTTTTCCACAGCTTTCAGGCATTTAATCATGAAGTCTGAAAGCACACGGAAAGCTCTGGATAAAATCATGACAGCTAATGAGCCCAAAATGTAGACAGATCCATCGACACTGCTCTGTATCTGCTGCTGACGACCACGTAACGGACGCACTGAAAGCGTAGAGGAGGCTTGTAAGTTGGGATTGTTGTTGGAACTTCCAAGGTTAAGAATGTGCTTTCTTAAAATGCTTTCATAATTTTTATTTAAATACCCACTTAAATGGTTTGACAAGAAAATGAGCAGCCTGCGTGGAGTGAGCTCTGTTTTCACACACCTGCCTCTCCGACAGACACTTCAACTGGGTTGGAGGGTGGGCTCTCTCCGATGATATTGTAGCTTGTCATGACAATCTGATAGCGTCTGAACTTCTTCAGTTCTACAAAGAAGTGATAAACAACTTGGCATTAAAAGTATTTGCACAACACGCTTACAAAGCACATAAGTTGTTTAACGTTGGCACTAAAAAATTGCCCGGAGTTGTATTTCCTGAGTTTGGTCATAAATTACTTACGTGTCAACTCAAACTCTGTGAGCGAGTCACTGCTGACCGTCTTGAAGGTGCTCTTGGCTTGGAAGGAGTAAAAGAAAGATGGATGGAAAGTGAATCAATAAAGTTTCAAGTTCAACAATAAATTCAGCAATTATAATGCAATTCAATAAAATCCCCGTATTTAAGAGGGAAACGTTTGAAAGACTTTTATGCTTCGATGTGCTCATCGGACTTTGGGTGGAGGGACAATTGTGCGTCTGCCAATCTAGTCAAACAGATAATCAGTCGACCTTTACACTTCAGGCTGTAGAGTGCATAATAATATTTTATTATTGCCTTGTTACAATGCAATAAGGACACCCTCGTAAGAAAAACAACTGTCCAAAGGCAGCCATTTGATCAATGTGTCCTTGCAGTGACACGTTTCATCCCAGATCTCAGCCCTGATGCATGAAACGCCTGAAAAGAATACTTTCTCCTCATATTTTCTTTTCTTTAATACTTTTTGCATCTGAATAAATTCTTTTCAAACCAAAAATGAATGGCAGCCTTGCATTCCAGTATTAATAAGATCTTTTTAATCCTCTCCATTATCGCTTATTTTGTGATTTTACAAATAGCAGGAGCTGTTAATCGCTTTAATTTTCTAAAATCAAGAGTTTCAAAGCATTAAACCTTCAACCAGCCATGTATGATCTAATGAATGCATGCAGCAAGCTTTCTATATCTCCACATGTTGAAGCAATGTCAGAGGGGCTGCAGTCAGATCAATACTCAGCAATTAAAAAGTCAGAGGAACAGAGTTTTATAGTTGCCAGGTCCTAAGTTTGAGATAGTATTTGTTGCTCTGTCCATTTGGGGAAGTTTATACTTGAGCAAGCAGAACTAGTGTTTCGAGACAGCACTAGATTACCCGTTCTGTAATCTTAAAAATACAACACATCCAAATCACAGCGGGATTATACGATTTAGAGAAAAACCTGCAGCTTTGGCATGAAGAGCATGAAGCGATCAGCTCCACATTTAAGAGCCTTTTAAAAGGTTTGAGTTAAAAACGGAGTTAACTGGAAACATTAAGCCAAATCTGACAAATACATTTTCAACACATGGACCTAACATTAGCTTAATTAGCTTGCTATTAGCCATATCTAATAGGACTTCCAGTCAAGGCTGTTTGTAAAATCCATAGCTGTTAGTCAGAAAACTGTTTTTGTTACTTCCTAGTACCCTCATTGTTAAAACACATACCACATCCACAGTTTGATTTGTACTGCATACCAAATCATCCCCTTCCTGTCTCCATCTCCGCAGCAAAAAGTAAACATGCCATTATCATCACGGTAGCATCGTCGTATCAAAAGCTGCCAACGGAGGCTGCTAGTTCGGTAGTTTGGGTTGAGATGCTGAAGTTGGACAGCAGAGTATTATAGAACATTGTGGGTGTGTATAAAAGGATGGCAATGTTGGCATCCTTGCTGGATAAATTTAAATAGCATTCAGAATGTAGTTTTAATGCAATACTGGTTCTCCTAACCAGCAGAGAAAAAAGATTTAACCCACGGCGAGGCGTCCTCCAGCAACAGCCTGATAACAGACAGTCTGATGACCAAGGGGGGGGGGGGGGGGGGGGGGATGGGATAAAGAGCAGTTGTTTCCTTTAGTAGCAGAAGTACTCACTTGTAATGAGGGCACTTGTGTTGTTTTTGGTTGTCTGGACTTCTGCTTCTGTGAGAGTGGAGGCGTTTACCGGGAGCTCTCTATAATAGAGCCGGTATCCAGTCAAAACTCCATTAACGCTGTCATCGCTGGGACGCTGGAAACATACAGACACACACACAAGCACGTGTTAAAAAAAACAAACAACAAAAACAATGCTGCTTTCTCAAAAAGAGATTTCTAAGCTTCTGAGAACTTTCTGTGTGTGTGCTTATTTTCATTTCCTTTGTGTAGTACAGCGACAGTCAGGACGCTGGCAGAGCAGTATTTTATCAGCATGTCCACTTTAAGGGGCTGCTGGATTGGTCTGGCTGTAACTTGCACAGAGAAAGTGATGCTTCAGTAGGTTTGGCACTCTTGTAAAGGATGATGAAATTGCTGGTGACTTTGTTTTTTCATTGCCTCCTGCTTTGACATAAAGCCACAAGGATGAGAGAAGACATTTCCAAGTAGAAGAGGAAGAAGGAGTGAAGTAGCCAGGCTCTATTTACCATCTTTCCCTCTTTTTTTTGCCTGTGTTGTTGAATGTTACTGATAGCTGAGGGATTCTTCTGCCCTATAACACCTCTCCTGCTGGCATATACTCATTAAGAGATAAACATTTCCCCCCATCTCAGGACTGTGTGTCCATCTTAGTGCCTGCTTTGCCCTCCTGCCATTTTTCCAATCTTTCTTTTCTCCTCTCTGACCTCTCCTGCTTCAATATATAACGATAATTACACCCAAGAAATAAAACACATGCAGTACAAATTAACACAGAGGCTGTAAGGGGTTTTATCCTCAAAATAAGTAAATAACGTGCACCCGAACCATATGTTTTGTTGTGCGGCTCTGTGTTTATCAGGGATTGTTGGTGTGTCAGAAGTCTGAACTTACCTTCCAGTGCACCAGCACTGAGGTAGTAGTTGTCGGCTTCACTGAGAGAATCACTGGAGGCTCATTAGGCACTGGAAAGAAAACACAGAGAGAGCGTGGAGAAGAAAAAGAAAAGTCAGACACACTGCCCATCCCCTTACATCATATAATGTTTTCAAATCCACGTAATGCACCGTCTTCCCACTTCTTCTCTCCCATACAGTGTCAGCATCCCAGTTTCTCACCGTCCTGCAAAGTGGTGGCAGCCTCAGTCTCTCTGCTGGGGACGCTGTCTCCTACGTCATTGGTGGCAACCATACGAAACTTGTAAGAAGTGAAGGGCTTCAGCCTTTAAATCCAAGTACACGCATATAAGAATTAGATTGAAAAATGTATTTTGACCAGTTTTAGCAGGAAAAGCAAGCGATACGAGACTCAACGTCTTTTCAAAGAGATGAGGTAATGCAAATCTCATTGCATTTCTCCAATCCCAATTCCAATAAAGCTGGGATGCCGTGTAAAAAGTAATCTGTAATTTAAAAAAAAAAAAGTTTTTTAAATTTGGTGGCAGCAACAAAAAAGTTGGTACATGGCCATGTTTACCACTGTGTAGCGTCTCCTCTTCATTTAACAACAGTCTGTAAATGTCTGGGAAGTGAGGAGACCAGCTGCTGGACATTTGGGAGACGAATGTTGTTGCATCCTTGTCTGATACAGGATTCTAGCTGCTCAGCAGTCCTGAGTCTTTTTGTGTTTTTCGTGCCAGGATGCTCCAAATGTTTGCAGTTGGTTAAAGGGCTTGAGTGCAGGCAGGCATGTTTAGCATCGTCTTGCAGAAACATGCATGGCTATCCCTAAAAAAGATCTCTGGATATCTAGATATACCTTTTCCAGACGTGCAAGTTGACAATTCCAAAGGAACTAAGGTACTTCCATATGATTTATTGCTCAGGACATCAGCCCCATGTTTACAAAATTTCTTTCAAATTTAAATTCATCCGGCCACAGAACAGTCTTCCACGTTTTCTCAGTAATTTTAGATGAAAGTCTTTAGCCCAAACAGACAGCAGCATTTCTGGATCATGTTCACATATGGTTTCTTATTTGTATGATAGAGCTTTAATCTGCAATTGTGAATGACAATTCATTGTGAACTGTGTTCACAGACAATGATTTCTGGAAGTGTTCCCGAGCCCATGCAGTGATTTCCATGATAGCATCATTCCCATTTTTAATGCAGTGCTGCCTGAGGCCCTGAAGATCACAGGCATCCAGTAGTGATTTTGTGCCTTGTCCCTTGCACACAGAAATCTGTGTGCAAGGGACAAGGCACAAAATCACATCTTTTGACGATATTATGTGCTGTAGATGATCTAAAAGATTCAAAGTCTTTGCAAGTTCATGCTGAGGAACATTATTCTAAAATTATTCCACAATTTGTAGATGCAGTTTTCTGATTAACCTCTGCCCATCTTTCTCATTTCGGAGAAACTCCACCTCTCTAAAATGCTCATTTTTATACCCAATTATGTTACTGACCTGTTGCCAGTCAACCTAATTAGCTACAAAATGTTCCTCCAACTGTTTCTTTATAATTACTTACTTTTCTAGCCTTTTGTTGGCCTATGCCAACTTTTAAAATGTGTTGCTGTCATAAAATGAGATTTTTCACAAAATTGTAAAATGTCTCTGTTTAAACATCCAATATGATTTCAATGTTCTTCCGTACCACACAAATAAAATACGGATTTATGAGATTTTAGAAGCAATAGTTGCATTCTGTTTTTTATTTACATCTGACACAGTTACCTAACAGTTTTTTTTTATATAAAACCACAGCAATGTACTCATCATTTTGCAGAAAAAACTGTTTTATAAAAACTCCTACAAAAAGCCTCTTGTGTAAAACTGTAAATAGATAACTGGACATGTCGGTACAAAGCTGAATGTGACATATCTCCGCGAGGAGCCTCCTCAGGAGGAGCTCTGCCTTATGTGCATTGATCAAATGTGGCCAGCGATAACTTCTGACATGTCTCGGTGGATGCACCGACTCTTAATCCAACTCTCATGCTTTTCTGTTTACTTGAAAGATGTACCATTGCTGAGCACTGTGCCTCAATAACTCCCCTTAGCAATAGGCTCGTGCTTTAATCTCTTATTGCTTTTTGTGACAGTGGCGAGGATGCTGCTGCTGATGGCAGGAAAGCTGGCCAGAGTACCAGCAGCTCTCCTGCTGAGAAGTGGCTCACTGGGAAATAAGGAAAAATATGAGAAGACTTGTAAAATGTGACTCCTTTCGGTGTCTGTTAGGGTACAAATCATCTGCGATATTGTAATTTAATAGAATGCTAATTTGAAAGGCAGAGATGAATAACAATTGTCAAATTTTCCTCTGCACAGAAAGACAAAATGGAAAACAAATAAGATAAGTGGCAGGCAGAAGTGTTCTTGGCTTTTCAATATAATAACTAACTAAAAGTAATTCCACTACTCCCCACATGTCTACCTGCAAGGGTTTTCCCTCGACACAGGGAGATTACACAGGGCCAGTCTGAAATTCAGCAGGTGACAGGAAAACTGCTCCAGTCTCTTGTTGTATAATTATGAGCCTGGGCCCAATGATGGACAACTAAAGGCCCTGTGGGGCTGTGGTTATCATTGGAATAGAACACCAAAGGCACCAGGCTTAAACGGGGTGGGCTAACAGCACTGGGAGGATGTTAAGGACAATGTGTGAAAGTGTGTGTTTACTGTATATGTGTGTCTGCACATCAGCCTGGGGACTTCGATGTTTTGGTTCCCAAGATGTCTTGGTGGAAAACAACAATTAAGGACAGATGAGAAGTGAGTGTGAGCGTGAGCATGTGGAGATGTAAGCTAATTCCTCCATCCGGCGCTCTAATGAGAGCGTTCAGTGATAGAATGAGCTCGAAAACAACAACAGCAGCGACCGCCATCATGGCAGATAGACTCTTCCTGAGGCAGGTTGAAAAAGACTGACGCAGACACATGGAGCGAATGCTCTTCAGCATCTCAAATAGCCCTGTGATAGCTCGTGAAGGAGCACACAAAAACAGCCACGAAGCAGGCACGAACACACACACACACACACACACACACAGACACCACACGCTGGTAAAGCACCATCATAGTCCTGCTACTCGGACCATCAGGAAGTTGGAGTAGCAATCCGGTCTGACTGCTCTCACCCGCTGCCATCACGAGAGAGTAGAGAACAGAGGGACTGAGAGAGGGGAATGTAAAAGGAAGACATGCAATAAGACTGAAGCCCTCTTGTACAGGATGAGTAGAAGAAAAAATACAAGCCTGATGGTTTTTGAAAGCATTGGCTGTTGACGGATGGAGGGAGAGGAGAGGAGGTGGTGACAGCAAGAGGGATGAAAAATTGTAAAGGAACAGAAGGGACAAAAAGCGCACGCAAACATGAAAGCTCGGAGGCAGAGCGAGTAAGAGATGAAAAAATAGAGGTATTAAGAAAAAGACAGAGAGCAGCTCCTGCTGCGCCTGTGTGATTAGGTGACTGAGATCCTCCCCGTTTATGCAGTAATTATGATTACTCTGCTCTCCCTGGTGTTTTTGTTTGGTGGCGTGTGTGTATGTTTATTCTCCACCAACCTTTTCTGTACTTCAGCTTCTAAACAAATAAACTTTCCAGTCTCTATTATAATTCTCTGTTGTTTTCTTTAAATTCACAGCGTCTTCTTCTCTCTGTCCACTCCTCTCCCCCGAGGATGCATAAACATAAGATTTCTACAGATTCCTTTAATTAATTCAAGTTCAGCGTGTCATGCTAAAAACAATTTTGAATTTGGGGATCTCTAAGGAAAAAAACAAACAAATAAAAGAGAGCCATCTATATTTTTTATTGCCATTTTCTCTAAGCCTGAGATAATCTTACTCACTCTTACTGATACTGTTGCTTTACTTTCAGTCTGACTGAAACAGCCCATGAAGGCATATTTTACTGGCTTATTAGATATATTCATTTTAATCCTTTTTCACACGTTACCCTGCTGTTTGTCCACCTCAGCCTGCTGGTACTGCAGTGTGCCACTCTCCTTATTGCTGGGTGGCTGTGAAAAATGACTCGACGGCACCTGTGACTATTCTGTTGTGACACATGGGTTTTGGTATCCCTCCAAAAAAAGAAGCTGTCTTAAACATGTCATTCCTGTCTTTGAGATCAATGTAATATTCAGCCACCAACGTGATTTTTTTTATCGCCGCAGACTGTCACTTTCTCCGGATCAGTGACAAACACTGCAACTTGGCCAGTAGCCAGTCATGCTGACATTTGCAGTTGTGAGAGACTGTTAGAAAAATCACTTTTTCTTTTGAGTTTTTGGTTTGAAAAGTGTAATAAAAAAAACAAATATTGCACTTTAAACTGTCTATATATGAAGTGCCACAAATTCAAAGGGTGACATATCAACCACTGCAGCTGTGCGTATGTGCATGTGTGCATGTACCTGTCAACAGTCCAGGAGGTCACGTTATGCAGGATGTCAGCTGTGTGGGTTTTCCAGTCGCTGTTGGGCAGCTCCTTGATTTGCAGAGTAAAGTACCTCAGCGGCGAGGAGGCTGAGCCACCGGTCACCCAATGGACGCGGAGTTGGCGAGATTCAACCTCATCTTGAGGAACGGACAGCTTCCTGGGCGGGAGGGGACGCTCTGTAGACACAGATAGGAGGTTTGAAGAGGCGAGATAATAACATGAGAGAGAAGGTGGAACAAGTGATGTGACAAAGATAAGAACAGTGGAACTGAAGAGGAGGCAGGCGCATGAAAAAAACGAAGATCCATGTGCAAAAGCTTCGAATATTTTCACAGCAGCAAGTCCAACGCTTTCTTAGGCCAGAACTCAGCTGGAGGGATGAACACAATTTCTCCAAAAGAGAGAAGAGAGAGCACTTAAGAGCTCTGAAAACCACAGTCAGGATCCACATCTTAAAAGCAGTCGGTGTGGCCGTGACATAAGTACACACACACGCACAAAAGAAGCCAGGTAAGTCAGAGAAATCGGGTTATGTAGGGCATCAGAAAATGTGATAAAAATAAAGAGTTGCCTGTCTTCTTCTTTTACAACCATGCCCTCAACTATTGTAACTGCAGAGAGTACTGTAAACATGCGCAAAGCTTTAATATCAATATGTTTTTGTTTGGGTTTTTTTTTTTAAATATGCTTAATAGTGAAAAGATATTAAGACCTGTAAAGGATACTTTGAGTTGAAATTTGGTCACACCTTGAAGGGAGTTATTTTTGAATAAAGTAAACCTGAGCACAAGTAAAGATCTTTTCTTTCATCTGCTCTGCTAAGACATGGATTTTGTCTTTGTCATGCTCATCTTTACAGTCACCATGAAATCAGTTTTCTGGGCAGACATCCAGCTGCAGGGAAATGTGGTTTCTTTGATCTTTTACCTTGATTACAGGGAACTAGTCTCTTGTATAAATGATGTTTAAGAAATAAGCCTGCTGCACACAGCAGGTCACTCAGACGCCTGGATATCTGCAGGACAAATGGAGATAAAAATGGACAATCTGCTGCAAATATTTCTGTTGCACAGGGCACGGGCAGCCCACATTTATGTAACATGTGCATCAGCGTGAAAAAGTGTTGCCATGCAAACACGTGTTTAAATGAAACAAGACAACTAACTACTGCGGCATCAAAGAAACGATTTCTCAACAGATTGCTTGTGTGTGTGCGCGCGCGCGTGCGTGTTTATCTGTGTCTTAGCTATTCAATTACAGGATGAAAGATGGCTCTGGGAGTCAGTGTCTTTGTACAACTGTGTTCACCGTACCTGTGCGATTAGCAGTACCTGTGCAGGCACACAAACAACAACACACGGCTGGGGGCAAAACTGTCTAATTTCAGGGGCTTTGGGTTATCGATTAAGTCTGGAAATAAAAGCATTATCGATTCTCTCTGAAGTTTAATTAATCTGCACTTATTTTCTCAAAACGCACACACAACCGCACACCCAGGCAGGCTCGGCTTCCTTCATTCATCCTTATCAAAAGTAATTTGATAATTTGATTTGATCTGTTTGTCTCCTTCTTCCCGCACTCCCCCTGCTCTTCGCTCCCTTCAAAATGTGACTATTCTCTGCCCTCTTTTGTCTTTCTGATACCATCTGTGTCTCCCTGTCTGTTCCCCTTTTGTTCTGCTCCACAGTTAAGATTATGTTCTGATAATAAACTCATAATTGCGAGAACAAGTGCGGCCCTTTCAGCACTTGCATATTATTTCTACACAAGGGAAGGAGAGGAAACACTGGGTTTTTAGTAGAGGAAAGAGGAAAGATGAAGGGGTTGAAGGTAGCTGAATATGCTACGTTCTCTGTTACCTTCTCAGCTCTCACGCTTTTGGGTACAAACATCAGCAACGATACATATTTCCAAAATGGTTTCTCCCTAAGGCATGCATCCACACACACGTTCACGTGCTCACCCAAAAAGCCAATTTTCTCTTTCTAGGGATTAAGTTGGTCTCTTCAATATCATCAGAAAGAAATCTCTATTAGGATATTCTGTCTATCTCACAGCAAGAATGGGGCATTATGCTACTGAAGTGGAACAGAGAACCACTGAACTCTATTCTCAAGAAATCCTGATAATGACGCTGCGGATGTTATGATATCTGATCCAATTAAAATGCACCACACAAACTGATGGCTGCGAACAGAGTATCTGACAAAATGATTCCAGGTTTCCACAGAAATTCACTTAACTGTCATATTTTAATGCTTCTGTAGCATTTCACTGCTTACTCAGTGCTGCTATGCTGACAGAGAAAACAGCAGAGACAGAGAGAGAGAGAGATCAAGGATGACATATACCAAAGTCAGTGAGCTACGTCGCAACCAAAGCTATTCATGCGTTAGCCCACAGAGACACCAGAACCATTGCAACTTCATTTTTTAAGTGAAATATCACTTACTGTATTTCACTCCGGGAGAAAGCTCGTATTAGCTCTGGAGTGCTCGATCTTCAACACCATCTGCCACATCTTTCCTTCTCCATTTTCTTAATTACTGTACTGTGCAAAAGTCTCAAGCCCCCTCTCAGTTCTTTATACTTTGCTTGGAAAAAGCAAAATAGATGCAGTGATCTAATGAAAAACTGAGTTTGTGCAGTTTCAGTGAGCTTGAAAATCAATATTTGGTTTGAGCACCTTTATTCTTCAACACAGTCTGAACTCCCCAAGACAAGCTTTCTTGTCATTTCTTTAAGTAGTCTTCAGGAATAGTTCTCCAGGCTTCTTGGAGGACATTCAAAGCTCTTCTTTGGATGTTTGTTTGGCTTTTTCTTTTCTCTGTCATGATGATCTCACACTGCGTCAATAATGTTGAGGTCTGTGCTCTGGACCACAACTTCTGTTGTGTCTTTTTGTGTCATACTGAAAAATGAAGGCAGTCAGATGCTTTCCGGACTGCATTACTTGGTGGATCAAAATCTGATGATACTTTTGTGTTGATAATTTCATAAATTTTGACAAGATCTTCAATACAACAGGCTGAAAACAGCCACAAACTATAATGCGCAAGCAGGAGGTTAAGCAAAAGGTACAACAGCGAATGTCTCCAGTCAAAACACATAAAACACGGTGGAGGCAATCGCTGTTGTACCTCTCTCTTAATCTCCTGCTTGCGCATCCATGAAGACCTGAATCAGAAATTTAAATTTCCCCATCTCCCCTCCTTCAGAATAGCTTCTTGACCTCCACCTGTCCACTGACACTATATTTGATGACGCCTCAGTGAACAGTATATGGATTAACTGAGGACCGGTATGCATATGAAGGCTTTGCTTGATTTTTTCTGATTTCCTAAGGACGTGACTGTCAGATACTGTTCATCTGATGTAGACACTTTTTAGGCCTGCCACCTCTTCTATTGTTGTCCACTTTTTCAGTTATCTCCAGTTTGCACACCAAATGTGCAAGGTTTTTGAGTCTTTGTGAATCAACTTGTTGGTATGAAAATACTATTTTATGTTTGTCAAAGTGATTTATGTTTGGCTTTTTTGGTAGAATCAGCTAAATGGAACAAATTACATATTTTAAGACAGCCTGCTGGTAACAAAGTCCTCAAAGACATAATTCAAAATGGGTTCTTTGCTAGGTCGTCTGTTCTTTGTAGGCACAACACTGGTTCATCCCTTGAGTTGGGCTCCTTTTTTTAATCCTTGAATGATTTACAGATCAGTGTGGTGGCTTAACAAACAAAATAACGTTGCTTTGGAAATGGTCAGGTATAAGGACTAGTGTGAAAACGAGCAAGAAAGCAGCCAATGTCCAAAGACAAACTTTGAACTTGGAGAACTGTTGCATAAACCCACTTTAAAAAATTACAACAAAATCTGACTCATTGAAAATAAATTATTAGAGAACGAGGGGTTGCTCAAAAGTCTTACACAGTACTGAAACTAATAACAATACCCAGTCACAAATCCAAACGATATCCAAGTGTTTCAATGTTTTTAGAAACCAATGTTTTAACCTTTAAAGATTTAAATTCATGGGTAAGTGAGAAAATAGATGTCTAAGAAAAATGGAAGGTAGTAATGTTCAACATATTGAGTTAAAATGCAGGGTAGTGTTTACAGTTTAATTCAAAGAACTGATTTAAAGGTTTACTGGTGACGAGGATTCCCACCACTTGGCTTGATGTACTGTATACTTGTGATGGGGCTGCATTTATTTTAGATTTATCGATGCTTATTCTTCAAATGAGTGAATCAAAGTTCTTACCTTAAAGGTACTGACAAAAAACCTAAGCTAATCTTAAGTTACATTAGTCAGACGTTTAGTCATTATTATCACAGTATCATTTATTTTGAATATATATTTTAAATTATGTTGAAGAAATGTTGTGTTTTATGAATTTTTGATTCATTCAGTTTATAGAAAATCTACTCTGTGGTGATATATATAATGATTATGACATGACCTACACCGGGATGTGACATTTTGGTCATATAACACAGCCCTAGTTTATATTATTGGTTCAGCTGTTTCCTTCCTTCCCAACGCTGATATAACACAGAGCCATCCATTCATTTCCACCTTCTGCAAGCTTCAGTGTGAAGTCTCTCAAAACTCTGTCATGGAGTGCAACATCGAGTACAAGTACCACCTTATTACCTAGTCCACGTGCAAATACATACCTACCACACTAGGCAGATTTTACTCATTGACGGTTAACATAAAACATACTGGATTCTTTGGCAGCTGCAGTGTGAATGAGCTGAAGACATGAAAGTGACCGAGTGAAGCAGCGACATGACGAACATCACGGCACTCGAATAAGAGGAAGACAAGAACTTTATATTTGCTTCTAAATTGAAGGAAATGAAACTGCTCTTTACTTCTTTAAAAGTCAAATCACTTCAAAAGTGTGTTTTTTTTCTGGCCGTCAGTGACCAGATCATTGTGGGAAGATATATCTGTTCTGTTTCAGTGTTTTAAAGACAAAACAGTGGGGGAGACCGAGTCCTTGCTAAAACTCATACATCTCACCACAGGCACGGGCTGTCATACTCAGCGATTGACTGTGTTTCAATTTTACAATTCTTGTTGTTGTAGCAGCTTATGCTCTGTGATGAGGCCACTGGCTGCTAAAATTAGATAAAACTCTGAAAGGGAAATTAGCAGCTTTTTTTTTCATCCCTTAAAGTCAAAATTACCATAAGTGCAAAGTGCTGGTAAAAACTCTTGATCAATAGTAATTACTTTGGGTGAGGATGTAAGATTTATGGCGTTTGGTTCTGACTTTCTGGCCCTCCTTTCGCTCTCCTTTAGAAAAACGACTTCGAGCCTCATTTTCATTCTCACCTACTAAGTGTACAGTTTCCATCCGCCCACAGCTGAGCACGGTGCTGTGGATGAGAAATATCCCAGCGTTGCAATCGACAGTTGGTGAGAAAGGCTAATAATCCTGTCTCACTCAACAAGCCAGTTAATTTTGGCGTGTTCAGAGGAAGGTATAAACAGGCGGAGTGCCACAAATTTCTTCGGATAATCTACAATTCTGAAAAAGTAACACTTCCCTTTTTAAGTGACAACAGTTACAGTCAGGCCCAGAGGTAATGTTATGAACTCTTGATTTTCATTATACCTCTACAGGAGGGCTAATACCTGGTGGCTTCAATGCCTACATTTACTGACAAGTCCAGGGGAGTTTCTAAATGTCATTTCTTTTTGTTCTATGTCACACACCCTGAAAAGGTCATGCTTTTTATTTTGTGCTAATATTTAGTGCCCGGTAACAATGAATTTGCCATGTCCAACCACAAACTGCTTAGGGCCAAACTTTCCGCTTTCTTTTCTTGTGTCTGAACTCCCTTTCTGAGGAGCAAACATGAACTGCAATGAATTACACCTTTAATAGCAAGTGATGCTGCAGAGATCACAAAATATGAAAATTCCACACTGCTCCTGCATAACGATTACTGTAAGAAATCTGACAACATAATTATACTGGTAAAATCATTATGGCTGTCCTCTATAATAGAGCTTTCTCACAGCAAACATTTAGAAATTGCAGTTAAAATTAATAACATTAATCAAGCTGCTCGTGCTTACAACTTTTCCCTGTTTATTCTGGTTTATTTAAGACATTTTATTCCCTTATGCATCACTACAGGTCAATATGAACTGTATTAGAGATTATTACTTTGCTGTGCTATGAATTCCAAATTAGATGCATGATGTATGTACAGAGAGTCTGCAAGACAGAAGCTATTTTAACTGAAAAGCTTACACCCCTTTACTCTTGCCGAAACTGTCCATATATTACTTCACAGAGGAATGATTTTGCAAAGAAGCAAAATGAACAAAGTTGTTATACGGCTCCATTAGTTCTTCTTCAGAATCAGATCACACTGTTCGTGGTGCCAGAGAACACCGAGTGGAGATCTTCACAGCTTACTGTAATTTCGACTTCGTTCTCAAGCTCCAAGCCGCACCATCGGTGACCCCATCAGTCGCATAGTGTTTTCTCGAACATAGCAAAAGATGTGTCCCTGTAGGTCCTTTTCATGCAGTCATTTTGACTCAGCACAAAGAAAAGCAGAGGCACTCGGGAGCTAATAGCATTCATGATGACTCTGTTCCATTAAAGAGTAAGCCCATCAGTAAGCCTGTCTGCCAAGCCCTGAAACTGTCACACACGGGGAATGGTGCCATCATTAAAGAGTATCCTAAGACCAACCTCAACAGCTCTGGATAAAAGTTTCAAACTAGCTGCACCAGCCTTCCTGCTGGGTGCAGCTGGTTTAAGTGTTAAATCACCGAGGGTCAGAAGAGACCAGATTTTCGATGGGGTGTTAAGTTTCTCCGTGTTTTTTTCCACACAAACTCAGCTCTTCCATTCTTACCGAGCAGAAGCAGTTTTGTAAGGTGTCATGGAGACAGATCAGCTATCATTACTGATATTGATGGCACCTGTAGCTGCTCTGACATCTCGGAGTATTTGGACTAAAAGAGGCCTGTCGGAAGTCTGCTTTAAAGTCATGAACTACATTTCTGGGAGCAGTGTCAGACACAGGTCATTAAGTCCACAGTGGAGACGGACAGTTTTTGTGCGTCTGCAAGTGATATATGTGAGCCAGCAGGTTGGGCTCCTGCTATATTTTAAACAGGAGTAGTTAAAATTAGAGCAGTCAGATCCTGAATATGCGTGAGTGTCCTTTACCTCTGCGTTCAGTGGTAACAACCACAGCTTCCTGTCCTGCACCCCAGCCCACGGCAGTGCGAGCAATGAGTCGGAAAACGTAGCTCTGCTCAGAGGAAAGTCCTGTGACGGTGAACTGCCGAGCATTGGACCCCACCTCCACTGTAGTCCAGCGCTGAGGGTCCCTGCTGTCGAGGCGGTAGGAGATCTGGTAGCCTAGTGAGGGGCAGAAGGAAAGACAGAAGGAGGAGGAAGCTATATGAAATCTGTGTGAAATTCTTGCGTGTGATTGTGTTCACAGAGCCCACAGGAATCAAAGAGAGCACAATATGAGGCGAAACCCCCCCCTGCAAACATAGCTGCACAAAGCCATATCACACAGCTTCATTTCCACAATAAAACATACAAACAAATATGTTTTTCTTCAGGTCATGAAACTACATTTGAACTCTGTTGGGATTTGATATGTGCAGCTTCGTCCTTCATACTTACTATTTTCCAAAGACAAAGCCAGGATTTTAGAGCAGAACTCCAGTACACACTCACACGTTCCCCTACTCTCACAGTGTATAAACATATATCCTCTCTGTGTGTACCCTTGGCTGTGACCCATGGTGTACACGGCTCCAGTCTGTTTCTCTGTCTTATGTGCAGTAGGCCATGTAATAACACTAACATCCTTCAACACATGCACGCACGCTCAAACCACTGATCCCTGTCCAAGCTTTCCACAGGCTACTGGCCACTCACAAAGGCTCTTATTATGAAGATTGTATTGTACAGCAAATACACACTAGAAACACACAAGTGTGTGGATGTGATTAGTTCACAGTAAGACTGTCAGGATAATAATCTGCTCAGAGGCACCTAATCTGGTTGTGCGGGTGATAATCTCATCAGATAGTCTGATTATATGTTAATGTGAATGCTGCATGTGGGAGATTACTGGATAACAGCTAGATCACAAATCCTCCTGCATCGAAACAATTGGGTCATAGCACAGCATTATGTTCTGTACCATCATTAAGCCATTGCTGCTGTCACATACTGGAGGCTAAATCTCTGTTACATTAAGTGATTGCATCACGTTAGAGAAAGCCCTTAGTCCTTTTTTCCATAAGATATAAAATGTACGATGCACTATATTTCATTATGGTTTGCATGAGCAGACTAGCAGACTGTGCATCTAATGTATACCAATTTTTTTTTTCTTTGCCATTAGGGTTTTGAAAAGACTGGCGAGACAGACACCGATGGTATAACACAAGCAGACTGTTTTGAAGAGCAGAGCCACAAATGGAGAAAGTGTCACCAAAAGGACACCAGTAAGAGCTGAGAGAGGTTAATTTGATTTAGAAATGCTAAAGGGGATACATGCAAATATTAAACAAATAAATGATCAGTATGAAGTGAATGATTGACCTTTTGTCTGTAATAGAGTGAAGTGATTGCGTGCAGATTGTTTCTGAATTCGCGTCACTCCAGAATCAGTGTAATGTATATTCCACTGGCTTTTTTTATTTTGTGACTTCACACTCAGTTTAGAAAGGGTGATCAACAGTCAACACAGAGATAAAGGTGTCTATCAAGCCTATGCTGGAAGTGTCCAGATGACTAGTGTTCAGATATTATTGTTCCCTATGTTATTTCTGTCAGAGCATCAAACGCCCTTCTGAACAGTTTTTTTATCCATCTATGACCAAATTACACATCTGATTCATTTTGCAAAGGCTACCAAAAGAAGGAAATACAATTGTTAGCATCTACAAGAGAAAATCACTTGATAAAAAGACTATAAAGGACTATCATGCTCTATGGTCCTTGTTGGGCAAACATCACAACACATAGCTGTTTACATTATCGTAAGATATGTGGTCTATGATGTCCGGTTCCACCTCAGCCAGGGGTTAAGCGACTGGATCACAATGAATCACGGTAGACGTTCACACTTTGGTTCAGTGTTGTTCACTGACTGACCAAAAGATCAAGACATGTTTAAACACGGTCAGCGTTTCACTTCTCATCTCATAACCTTTCGTACACCATAGTATTTTAAGCATAGTAGAGATATACAGATTGTTTTCCTTTAGGACCCCTTGAGGGTCTTAAATAAAAAAAACATTTTTCAGCTTCCTAGTTTTTTTAAATTTTATTTAGCTTGGCTCTATGACTGAAAGCTGAACAAAGAGAGTACCTAATGAGTTAAAATGAGGGGTTTGCAGACGGTCTCAGTTAATCTGTTGTTTAGAGCTGCATTCATACTTCTTTACATTATGTTTCATGACCCTTAAAGAAGTGCTAAATGGCAAAATTATGGATGCATTAATTAAAGTTAGAGGGAATATTGATGCCTTGATTTGCTTTACTAATTAACTTCTGCGTTTTTATTGCTACTGTTCTAATTTGTGATATTCTCTTAATGTTTTCTTTCTCGTGCAAAGAAAATAATCCTCCATCCATCGCTGATTAAATTGCCACACTAATAAAGAGCTGGTAAGGCTTTTGCTTTTGGAGTTATGTCTTTAAAGGATCATTTCGCACTAACTAATCTACAAGCCAGCACAGTTAATATAAGAGACTTTTAAAATTCAGACTGAATTTGGGCAGCAGGTAGTGATGCAATACATGCAATGATGAGCATTTTAGAGGAAATCTTTAAATGTGTGCCTTTGTAAACTTTACAAAGAGACACACTGAAATGCAAACCAATGGGAGAATACTTTTTAGTATGCATTTTAGTACTCAGCATGTAAGTATTTGCAGTACAATATGCACACATTTGAGTAAAATGTGTCCTCTATTTTATTACTTCAGTGTGTATGTGTGGCTGTATTATATTCATAGAAGGGTGAAAGAACAAAAATGCCTCACTGCCCTGTGCCAAATTAGATTGTGCACTTTCTGTAGTCTTGTTTCTCCTCTGTCCACCTTCTGTGTCAGTCCCCATGGGTGGAGAACCCAAGGAGAAATGAGGCAGTCATGAGGACTAAAGAAACCAGTACTCTACAGACCTTTGTATCTGCATAAACACACAACACATGCTCAGCAAGGACACAGTAGGGCTGTATGTTTGTGTGTGTGTCTGTGTGATCGAGAGAGTGAGATTTGCCCTCCCACTCATCCTTCTGCTACAGAGTGGTGTCGCACTAAATGTCCTCCCGCTAACAATACAGTCACACATCACTCAAACTGTCCTGTTCAACTCGCTCTCCCACTGAGAGGACAAATACCACTCCTCACCCAGTTACTGCGTACACACACACACACACACACACACATACACATACACACACCTGTCCCTCCTATCACCTCTATACATCTACTGTCTGCTGTCTCTCCCCTTCTGTTCTCTCTCTTTCCAGCTCAGCAGCTCACACATTTCTCTCACCTCTCCTGGAGTGTTTTTCCGATTCACACCACACGGTGATAATGCATGAATCTGCACATTTATTTATAAATATATATAGATGGTCATATTTATTAGGAAAGGTGCCTTAAGCACCTACAGCTGTCTTTTTTCAGGTACAGACACATATACAGAGACAGCGGGAATCTTTTCCATTTTACAGTTTGTACTTGTCACAGTAGGTGTGTGTGTGTGTGTGTGTGTGCGTGTGTGGCTGAAACTGCAAAATCATTTGCTACAAGCATGAAAAATGGATTATGATTTAAATTTTGCTTTCAAATATCTGCTCACTTGTATATGTGGGCGTTTGTTTTTATACCTAATATGATGCCGTTGGGGGATGCAGGTGGCTGCCAAACCACCCTAACGGATGACAATCGAACTTCTGGAAACACCATCCTGACAGGGGGTCCTGGGACTGGAGAGAAAAATAGAGAAAGGAGTTGGCAGCAGAATTAAAAGATATTAATACACAATTTAAGAGAAAAGCAGCAGCGGCAAGAAAAAGAGGCTCAAAAGAAGTGCTTCAGTTCGGTAATGAGAAAAAGAGTATCTCAGCATCTGGCTCTTATACTGTAATATGTTAGCATTATAGCACACAGATGTACGTGCATATGCTCTCCACATATACACGCCGAAACACACACACACACAGACACACGCACACACAAATATATACATTGAGTGAGTTTCTTACACATCTTTAAGAGGTACTTGTAAAAGACACAAAACAGAAAATGTAATTCCTTTCAGCCTCACTCAGGAGTCCACATGTTCCACACCAGCAAATACATGTCAACGTATGTCTTTGTGTGTGTGTGTGTGTGTGTGCTTGTGGGTACAGTAGGTGTATGCGTAGGTTCATTATACATCGCCGGGAATTGACTTCCTCATTCTTGTTTCATCCTGAAATGAGAAAAACTTTTCAAACGTGACACCGTTTGATAGAGGAGAGCGAGTGTGTCTATGAGGGTTTCAGTTTGTGTGTGTGTGTGTGTGAGCAGATGTGAGTTTCTGTGCGTATGTGTGAGTGCCCAAGTGTACTTCATGATTCAGAAAAGAACAGGCCAGGTTACTGCCATCCTGAAAAGTCTGCCGTGGTTACCAGGTTGATGCAGAGGCGTGGAACACATGAACACAAATACCCACGGCTGGGTGATTAATGAAATCATTGATTATGTTCTTTCATGCTTCTCTAAAACGCCTTACTCGCTGTTTAGTTCAGCTGCAGCAAAGATGACACAAAGAGGGCCTTTTGTAATCAATCAATCTGTATGTAGGAGGTAAAAGTTATAACAAAGTATCTGTAGATGAATCTGCAGAAGAATCAGAATGATCTCCTTTGTCTCACGATCACAGCAGCTCTTTTATAATGCTCACTTCTCCTTTCTTTCCATGTAGATCCCTTGAAGGCCTGCGTTTGTATTTTCCACTTTCTCTTCCCACACACCTCACATGGTGGCAACAGATGACTTTATGACCTTGTAAATTCATAGCTCAGGGTTTAAGGCAAATTCACAGACTTGCCTAAACCCCAAACAAATAAATCTGTGCCCCCTACCAACTTATTTATTTATTTAATAAACAAACAACTTTCAAAGTTTAATAAATCTTTGTTTTGTTTTTCTAAAGTCAGCGACAAATCATGTTGAATATTCACCAAATATTGAAGAAAACAGCTTTAATTATGATTTTTGCCAGATTCAAACAGCCCAAAATATCCACATACTACAGCTACAGAGGCAGGTGCACCTTCTTCTTTTTGTATGCAGTTGGTGTGCCACAGGGATGCGTATTAGGACTACTGCTCTTCTTCATACAGCTAGGTCAATAAGTATTTGGACAATGACACTATTTTTGAAATTCTGCATGCAACACTTTCTTTCAAGACTTTGGTGTCCCTGAGTTGGCCAGAGCATCTCTTTTTAAGATTTTACCAGATTCTAAATTTGGTAGATTTATTTTGTTTTTTCAGCCTAATGATGGCTTCCCTCGCTTCTCTACTCAATCAACATCTGATTTGGATTTCATACTGAGAGCTCCAGTGAGCTTCTACCAAAAGTAAATTCAACAATTAGAATTAACTCCACTCCACAAAACAGCAGTAAACAGTTCCTAAACTGTTACAATACTTTTGTTAAATCCCTTGAGTTGAAAGTGAAAGTCTGAACTTCAAATTCCATGTTGATTTTTTGTTTCCTACTCCGCTATGGTACTGTACAAAGTCAAACGTTAAAAAAAAACAAAAACATTTTGTGTGCTCTTACGGACAGTGCTGCAGTCTGCCTTTGATGTTGCTCAGTCTTGTTCAACTCCTCTTAAGCTGTGTTAAACACAGAAAAATCCAACTTTATGGTATTTTCAAATTGCAAAGAGTTGCCGTCTAATCTTCCTAACGTCTGAAGTGTTCAGAACACATATGTATTTAGGCAATATTACAGATCATATCTTATCATATAAAATTCACACTGATAGGTCCATCTAACAAGTACAAATCTCTCTCCCTCCATATCGAATGAATGCATCTGATCAGCATCTGGAAAAAGTATACTACTCTCTTTGAAGGTTTATGGATGGATGAATTTGTATGACCACTGACTTCATAATGGCAGATTTTTCCTCTTATCTGTGTATATTGCAGACAGAACTGGTTACAATGCAGGAAGTCAATTTTAAAGGACTGAGAAAACAGTGCTCTTGGTCATGGGGACTTCCTTTGAAGTTGCAGTGACATTCGCTTTAAACTGAACCTTTTTGTTCCTGATGCATTATGGATCTGGGTCTTATTTGCACTTGCTTGTGCTGTGTGTCAGTTATATGCGTGTGATTACTTGTGATTGTCTGTAAGTGATACATCCCACTTGGACACATCACTCTTGAATTAGTACTTACAAGATAGAAGATATGAAAACATATATTAAAAAGCTGGTGATTAGACAGGGTAAGAGAAAACTGGGTCCTACCATCTTCTTTGGTTCTTAGCAGTATGCGGTTGCTGGGTGGGCCGTCACCCATACGTGTGTATGCCAGCACCTGCAGCACATACACTGTGTATTTTTGGAGGGCCCCGAGGAGCAGCGACACACTCCCCTCTCCTTCTGCCACCTGAACACTGGGGGGACCTTCTGAGTCTTTCTTGCTGTATAAAACCTGCACAAAGCGACCAAAACAAATATATCTCACATAAAAAAGAAAAAAAAAACATACACAGAAATGAACAAACACATCTAGCAGTCTGTTTCAATTTTGTTCAGACAGTGTCTGTAGCCTAAACACTCCTATCTTAGATGTACATCAGGCTACTGCAATAATTATCTGAATAACAATAACAATAATAGCCTAATTTTTTTTATATACAGCACAGAATGCAACACAGTTTAAAGAAATTAAGTAATAAATTCCAAAATATAATCAGTTAAGGCTACAAAAAAGCAGAACATAAAAAAGCAAATTAAAACAACAAACAAAACAACAACCGATGTGCATCTCCGTGTAGGGTCACAGCGAGGCAAAGCTTTGTTTCCAGTGTTTAAATGTGCAGGATAAAGCACCATTATGCTTAATCAGTGTTCACGTCTCAGTCTATTGCAGGTGATTCTTTACTTAGGTGAATTTGGACATCTGATATATTTGACTTTTTATAGTCTGTGATCAAAAGGTTTTTACACTACCTGGTTTGCACTGAGCAAACATCCTGGAGATTATTTTAAGGACCCCAAATCTGTATTTTCTAAGTTATTAAGGTGACACAATATTAGTGTTCCATCCATTATCCGCTTTGCAGCACATAACTGGGTCAAAAACACATAAAGTTATTCTCGGTTCTAAAAAAATATTTGTTTTTCACACAGGCATACAAAGTGTATTTGTTTTTCAGCTGCTGGTTTAGTGTGCTTGCAAGTATTTCTAACACTAGAATGGTGTGCGTGGAACTGACTCACAATACAGTGCCAGTGCTAATCATAGCCAAGTCAACGATGGAGCGCGTGAGCCTGAGCGACGACGTGACTCAGCGATGTGTTTTTGACAGCCACGGAGGACAACGGCACAGAAAAACAGGCTTCATCACCTCAAACAACAAAAACCGATCCTAAAATTAAAATGACATTAGTGCCAGCCACTAAGAAAACAAAACAGTGCACGCTGTACTTTTACAGTTTCCGATTTTAAAAAAATATGTCAGGAGCTGCTCGCTCTTTTTTTTGTTCTTCGTTTTTCGGCTTTTCTTTTTTTTTAATATTCATGAGCGTGAACATCAATACCGCACACTTAAAACCATTTGAGGGAAAATGTCACCTTAAACCCAAGTGTCTAAAAACAGAAATAGTCTTAAGGAGTGCACAGCAGGAAGCAGCAGCAACTATTCAGCATCTACTAGCGCATGGAAGGTGTTAAAAAGCTGCTGCTGGCAGTCACTTCCCATCTATTAACATGTTAGGCATGCAGCTCAGTGTGATCCTTAGGAGGGCACAAGAAAACACACAGATGTGGAGTGTGATGTGCTTTGGGCATGGTGGATGACCTGGATTCCACACAGCGTTTTTCCTTTTTTTAATAGATGGCACCGGTTTATATCACACAGTCACAGCCTATTTTCCTTTGCAGATTTATGTATTTGTAACACAACCATGTCCATGGGTTTGAGGATAAATTCTCCCCCTTTTAAATCTTTGTTCTGCTGTCTTGTGTTTGGGTGGAGATTAAGAGGTGAACTCACTGCTGCTTCTATATTAGCACAAATATTTTTCTTTATTTTATTTTTTCTTTTGATGAATGTTTGAAAGGCAACTTAAAAATGCAGACAATTGCTGTTTTCTCCTTTTTATTTAAAAGCCAAAGCTAGTGGAGTATATAAATCACTCCAGGGTGAGCTTTGGAGTCCAAAAAAACCCTACCCCGAAAAACAGGTGCACCCACACAGGTGTGACTGCCAGTGCCAAAAGTGATGAGAAAATGAGTGCACCTTGCACTTCACTATCAACACTGTTCTTCCAGCTCTTTCTCTGAAACCTGCAGCTTATGTCAAGTATGTCTTCGATGGGGCTCACAATGAGACAGACATGTCTGCTTTTTCTTTTGGGAAATATGAGAAAGGGTAAAGCTTTAATTTGGCAGATGTGGATAGACTGCGGGCTATGTATCTTTAGTGGGCGGAAAGGCTGGACTTGAATACTCATGCGGAGTCTGTAAAGCACAGTCAATCCACGAATATGCACACAAACATCCCATTTTCTTGCCTACACTGCATTTTATGTACTAAATTACAAATAAAGTAATTGCAAAACCAGCAGCCTTTGTGGATTATTGTTCGTTTTTGTGAATGAATAATCCAGCTATTGTTTCTACTACAACATCACACAAACTGCTGTTTTATGAAAGCGTATTAATCACTAAAGCCTCTCTCACATGCGTGCGTGTGATTACACGCAAATGGCCCCCAAACACACTTACTGCAGCGGGGTGCTTTTAAAAGCATTAAAGTAGGAAGAACAAACTGGAGCAATTACAGGATGTTGCATCATGTTTAGCTTATATCAGATTGTAAGTTATATATATATATATATATGTGTGTGTGTGTGTGTGTGTGTGTGTGTGTGTGATTGCTGCAGGAAGTGATAATGGACTAAAGAGGCCAAGTAGGGATGCCAGGATAGGACGCAGGTTTTATTCACCTTATATCCCAGGATGACTCCATTCTTCTGTGACTGAGGGAGAGCAGACCACATGAGCAGGATCTTGCTGGAACTCACTGCCTCGGCAGTCACATTCACTGGAGATCCAGATGGAACTAGCGAGCACACAGAGAAACACACACACACACACACTGCTCAGTGCTACTTCACTCTCTGAACCAATCTTCGATTTTATCTCAATCATCTCCTCCTCCCTCTCCCCATCAATCTTAATCTCGCTGAAACAGAGGGAGAGTGTAGAGGGCACAGAGAGGTGGCAGGATGAGAGGAGACACGGGGAGGTAATGGGAGCACTTTATTCCTCATCCATCTGCCTTCTTATACCCAGCAAATACAATATCTTACAGAGATCTCTGCTGGACACTTGCAAAGATGAAAGATGGATCAATGAGGTCTATGTTCATACCAGATTCTGTGGTCTGTGCTGCGACAGTTTGACTCCACGGTCCTGGTCCTATAGAGTTGAGGGCTTGTATCTGAACCTGGTACTGGGTAAAGGGATTTAGACCTTCTAATGTGGCCTCACTGGTGCCCCCAGTACCCTTCACATCCTCATTCCTGTTCTCCCCCTGACCGTCTGTCTTGGACACCCGCAGACGGTAGCCCACAGTCTCTGGACTGCTGTTGTACTCAGATTCTGAAAGAGGCTGGAAGGAAACAAACAGTGAGAGGAAGAGAAGCGCAGGTTAGAGAGAAATACTTGTATTTATTGTTCCTGTCATGTTGCCAAGGTCATGTTGCATTCCTCCATACTTGTGCATGGAAGTACACACGAATGCAAGAAATCAGTATAAGACTCACATCACATGGAGGAAGCTGTTTTCACAACATTCTCCCAAGAAAATCTTTTATTTATTTTTTTCATCTGATTTTGCTTTTTGTTCCCATATTGACACAAAAAATGCAGGTGAGCATGCCACAGCCCTGAACTGTAGAAGCATCACAATAATTTGTGCAACAATTTGTGAAGTGAGCATCAATCTACTTGAGGGCAGTTAATTAATTTCGGCAGCAATTAATTGAGGGGAGAGAGACTAAAAAAATTATGGTTAACATGCTGATACAACAAAAAAGGAAATGTGAGAAAGTGTTCAAAGGACTCTGCAGTGCTAGAAAAAAAAACGTACGTCCTTACTACTTTAATAGGAATTCAGACAATAAGTATTGTATTTGATCATCAGCAAGTGTGAGCACCTCTATAAAAGGAGGTGGTTTGGCAGTTTGCTGGGCTGGAGTATTCAGGTGTTCATAACATACTACTAAATAAAAAAGCAATGGCTACATCTCATGACAGTACAAATAGAAAAAGACTGAACAGGTATGGAAGGGTTCCAGGAGAAAGACTCTCTAAAATCAGAATCAGAATCAGAAGACTTTATTTATCCCCAAGGGGCAATTAAAATGAACATAGCAGCACAGGTTAGGATTGAAAGGTTCAGCATGTGAACAAACCACAAAACTTCTGGAAGAAGTGAAGATGTATGGCCATAATGCAGAGCGCCATGTTTGGAGAACACAACACATCACCACAAACACGTCATACCAACTGCAAAGCATGTCGGTGGAAAGTTGATGATTTGGGCTAAGTCTCCAGCCACAGGACCCGGGCACCTTGCCGTTACTAAGTCAACTACGAACTCCTCTGTATACCAAAGTATTTTAGAGTCAAATGTGACACCAACAGCTCTGTCCAACAGGACAATGATCCCAAGCACAGAAGCAAATCCACCATTCTAACCATTCAGAATTCCCTTGAGGTATTTCTTTCCAAAGTTAAATATTTATTGCTAGGTAAAAGTGTATTTTTAAGTGCTGTGCTGATAAAATCTGACAAACTCACTGATTTCAAATAAGCCCCAACATAGCAATCACAAGTCAGAAACTGAAGACAGCTATTTGAAATGTGAAATCGCCAAAAACTGAAAATGTGAGCATGTTGTGAAATGTAGGAGCCCGTCACTCACGGTAACAAGCTGACTGAGAAAACGGCTCTCCACAATATGATGAACAAGTGAAAAAAAGGCATTTTTGTAGCACTCGAGAATATGGTTATTTTTGTTATTGTGTCAAAGTACATCAAAAAACCTTTTACCATTTTCTTCCCTTTGACATCCCATCTCCTGATCCTTTTCTCTCCATCTACTTCTTTTCCCCATCTTAGTCACCCTCTGTCATCTTCTTTTACTCACTTCCATTAACTTCCATTTTCATTTCCTGCGACCCTCTCTTCGTCTCCTGTCCACACTTTTTCTGTCATCTCATTCTGCCCCTGACCCACCCTTGATCATGCATTACTTCCACAACCATTACTCATTGTCCTAAGATCATGTCAGCAGAAAGTTCAGGTTGCTCACAGTATATAAGTCTGCAGCAGATTTTAACCAACACTGTACACAGCGTTTGCTCTATGCTGTGCAACAGATAAGGAAGTGAGACACCCAGTCATTTTAAATACCCTGGTGATTTAGCTCAGCTTAGCATTTAGGAGCCATAATACAGAATGTCACATTAGCTTTATTACCCTTAATATGCAGCTTAGAATAATAGCCTTAGCTAAAACCATTGTGACGGTTCCATTACAGCAGAAAACCTAGCATAGCTGAGGCTGGGCGCTAACATGCAGGTAAAATCCCATTAGCATGCTGCACAGGTAGCCCATAGCACCTCAGTGTCTGTGTCTGATTTGACAGGCTCTTTTTCTCATTCCAACTCTTAAATGGAAAATACTCTGCTCTCCATTTATGTTATAATAAAAGTGGGGAAGGGGGAGTGAAGGAGAGATGGAGGGAAAAGAGAGAGGGATGAAGAGCAGGAACAAGAGCAAAAACAGAAAAGACAGTGAGGAGAAAATTACATTGCAGTTTGTACAGCTAGCAGTCCACATGGTGAATGGGAAATGTGACAGATTAGTGTTAGCACTGATAACCAGGAGAGACACTGATTACAGCCTGTCAACCACTCAACCTGTTCAGTCCTGCTGCTGCAGAGTGCACGTGCACATACATATGCACACGAGAACTAAAGTGGGAGCAAAGACACCGAGATGCAGCGCAAAGAAACAAAGGCAGTCCCAATTAACCCTCTCTGAAGGAGTGTAAAGGGGCAGAATCAGGGTGGAAGGTTTCACAGTTTACTGTGTGTCTGGTATGTGTGTTAGTACCTTCCAGCTGAATCGCAGGCTGGTCTGTGTAGCAGACAGAAGGCTGAGGTCAGAGGGGTGTGTGTCTGGGGCAGCCTGTAAGGTCTGAATCAGCCTAGAGGGGGCGCTCATGGAACTGGATCCGACGATGTTCACCTGCTGCATCCTGAACCTGGTGCGAACAGAAAGCAAAGTTACAGGAATAGTCATTGTATACAAGGTGAGCTCATTTCACATAAAGCCAGTGAAAGCAGTTTAATGTCTTTTATGCTTTTCAGAGTCAGAAAAGACAATTCTGATAATATGATATTGATCAGGGGAGCATAATAGGCTTGGAGACAGCAATTTATAACAATCAGGCTGTGGGGTGTGTTCGGGTTCAATACGTTTCTTCAAATATTTTCAATTCAAGTCCCATCAGCCTCAATTTGCCTCTGAGTGTAACACTAATTAGCAAATCTCGACGTGGCGTGGTAAAGTTTCTACCTGCTAAACATCATCACTGTCATTGTTTGTCGACTCTTAGGGCTCACTAATCGCACAGCTGGGTGTGAGCGGCAAATGTTTTCATTTTCAAAGGTGATGGTGCAATCTGATCCAAATGTGGAAAAGAGGCTGCATCAATTATTAACAGGAGAATACAGAAACAGCAGGGGCACGAGTTGGTAATGACCAATCACAAGCCCCTCTGCTCATCTCATCCACTCCAAAAGCAGCCCCAGATAAATCAGGGAATAGAAGACAGAGGTTCATTTTCATGAAGCACCTTTAAAATAAAACAGATATGGATAAACATACATGCTTAGCAGTAGAATGAACAGACTGTGAGTGGACCTGCAGGAATATTGGGCTTTGCACACAATTACTAAAGCAATTATTTGGGACTCAGTGGTTTTTCTCCACCACTCCGCTCCGCCACTTTATTAGCTACAGCTAGTGCTGGCATGGAGCCTTTTTGCCTTGATATCTGCCTTGACTCTTCATAGATTCAACGATCTGCTGGAACTATTCCTCAGAGATTTTGCTCCATATTGACATGACAGCACCACACAGTTGTGGCATATTTGTCAGCTGCACATCTGTGGTGATCTGTTCTATTGAGATCTGGTGACTGTGGAGGCCATTTGAGAACAGTGATACAAGTTTACATGGCTCATTATACTGCTCAAAGCAATATTAGATAGATGGGTACATTGTGGTCATAAAGGTTGGCAACAATCCTCAGGTAGGCTGTGATGTTTGAGGGGCACCATTACACCATGACCAGCAGCCTGAACCAATGACACAAGGCAGGATGTATCCATGCTTTCACACTGTTTACGCCAAATTCTGATCATACCATCTGAGTGCCACAGCAGCATCAGGCATGTTGTAGCTTCAGTTTCCTGTTTTTAGCTGACAGGAGTGGCTCAAGTGTGGCATTCTGCTGTTTGACGCAAAGTGTCTGATTATTCAAACAAATCCATCTGCCCCAACCATTCAAAGTCACTTAAATCACATTCTTCACCATTCTGATGCTCCGTTTGAACTTCAGCAGGTGATCTTGACCTTTCTACATGTCATGTTTTGTTGCCATTTGATTGGTTGATTAGATATTTAGATTATGGGGAAGCTGAACAGAAGGACCTAATAAAGTGGCTGGTGAGTGCACATTAAAGACCAATAAACACGAGCAGGTCTGTGTCAAAAGTATCAGTCTTTATCCAACAGAGGGCAAAAATGTGGTTAATGTTATTTAAATCACATTGTAATGTCTGGTGAGTTTTTTAAGTTGCGGATGAAAGGATTCACACTGCGTCATGTGTGCATAAAGTAAGCAGGTTTTTGATTTCTGCCATCCAGTTGGTCTGAGCAGAGGGGAATACAATAATCCAATAAAACCCATCAATGGTGCTTCTGCCTCCACTATCAGAGCATCACTTTGTTTACATTTTTGCTTTTATACTCTTAATAAAACTGGAATTTGGAATCTATGAAATTAAGATCTGGCCCACTCCTGCTGCATACCAAGAGGTTTAAAATGAATGAAGCCTTGGTGGTTTAAATCAGCAAACAGTACAGATAACTTAGAGTTGATCAGAGTTTGATCAACTACATCTGAAAAATTCCATTTGTTTCTCTCACTTTTTTTGGAAATCCCTGGATTACATTGATATGTAATAATCTTTTCAGTTATGCAGCTATCAAAGTGCTGTAGTAGTGCTGTGGAAAATCATTTAAGAGACGTGTTTTGTGATTTTGGAGAGTCTGACTGTGTTCTATGATAATTCTCTGTGTCTGTGAGAAGATGTGGTCTAAGCAGATTTAGGCACAAATGAAATTTCATGCCAAAAAAGGTTCACACAAATTGAACTGTGCTGCTTAATCAGCATATAACCACACTTTCAGCTGTGCTCCTTCTTTGGGCAAACACGTTTGTCTGGTGCCAGAAAATTATCAAGCAGATGCAGATCCAAGAAAACAGACTTTCAAAAACAGGCTTATAAAACCTCTATTAGCTGTGTGACCTGACAGATGAGCTGTTAGTGTGCCTGGTCACTAGTTTAAATCCCAGCTGGCCAGACCGCTGTTGCATGTCTACTCGTTTTACCACATTTGTTGGAACCACATGTGTAGCTTAGGTTGGAGCACCGAGGGAGATGGAGGTTAATTGCACATGCGCTACTTGGATTTGTCATGGATTTTAATAAATCAGATGTGCTTCAGCTAAATTTCTGGTTATATTCAAAATTTTCATTGAAAACATGTCAGACATACAAATATCTCTGCTGTGGGAAGAATTTAAGGAATCAGTAGAGGCTGACCGATATGGCATTTTTAAAAGCGGTACTGTTATTAGAGGATTTGAAAGTCTCATACTTGGATTCTTCGGCTGATATATTTTTCTTTCAGGCACACAAAACAGAATGGCTCCTAAGGCTAGTGGTTTACACATTTGCCAAACAAGTAAAAGATTCCTAGTTTGACCCAATGAAGGAGCCACAAATCCCTTTAGGGATGTGTCAGTAAGGACATCCAGTGTAAAAATGTTACCTAATCAAACCTACCGCGTTGAACCCCTGTGAATAAGGGAGCAGCTGAAAGTAGCTTACACTAAACAAAAAGGATTTCTCTAACATTTGTGTATTTATTTTAGACAATACACTTTATAAGTTAACTTGTTTTATAGATACAGCGAGGGATGACTCCTTTACGCTCTGAATGATTCGGATCAGCTGGTTGTTGTGTTAGTGGCATTCCAAACACTTGTTGCTAGCAGGGAAGTTGTACAAAACCCTCTGGTGGACAAACGATCCAACATCAATGCTGATAACAAGGCAGAAGGGTGTTTCTCCTGTTTTCTTTATTTTTTAAACCAGTCATTATAAATACAGATACTGACATATCAGCCAATAGCTAATACTGAGTGACAATATCAGCCTGCTGATAAATCAGGTACATTTAGAGCTGAATAAAAACCAGGACAGGCAACTTTACCTTGCTTAGTTTCTTTGCAAAAACACTAAACTCGTAAAACATCGTTTTATGTCCTGATATTAGACCCAATCCTGCAATCTTATCAAGCTGCCTGCAAGCTCACAGCAATAGAGGAGTTGCTGCTGAGTGGTTGACTGAGACCACTGGACACTGAGTGTGTGTGTCAATGGAAAATTGTACTTAGTAGTCAGTATAATCTTTCAGTGATATAAGTTCGCATATGGTAGAATACTGCATGCAGTTATTTGTATTAGGAAATATTTAACCATGTATGCTTAGAGGCGTATAATCAATTGTGTAGTGACAGGATGTGTGATCTCTAGCAGGCTGCAAAAGGCTTGGTGTGCATTCCAGGAATGCACACCTACATCCTGGGAGCATGGAAAGAGGTCGTACCTTGTTTTATTTTTCTATTGTTTTAACGTAACTATGCCTGTTTTAGTCTAAGTGCCTTTTGTTTAGATGAACTGCTGGACTTCCTCACTGTGTTATCTAGGGTGAGGGGGAGACTACCCTCTTCCTGACCAGGGATGTTCCTTTTGTGCTGTCATGTTATATGACCCTTTGATCAGCAGCACCACACACACACACACACACACACACACACACACACACATGTACACCTCCACATTCCAATGTAAGGAACAAACGCTCACTGAAGTATAAATAAAGACCGGGGCAGTTTCTCAGTGCGAGCCTCAGTGCTGGAGGCTGCCCTTGTTAGCAAGAAGTTCTGTGTGTTTCTCTTCTCTGAGTCTTTACTGAAGAAGTGTTTTAGAGTATATTTCTTAACAGTGTGTCAGAGAGAATTACATTTACCACTCAAGGTCCAGTTGTTGTATGAACTCATAACTCATATTTTGCCAATAAAAAAGCTCTATTGGTGAGTGAAAGAGACCTCCTTCTGTTAGGGGCATTTCTCTCTGAGTAATGTTAGCGTTTCTTTCCTAAACAAACCCTCTGCTTTCTTTATGCTTTTATTGGAGATGAGGACGGGGGCCAAATGCACAAGTTCCAAATATTGGGGGACACATACCCAGAAAACTACAGCTGCAAATCAAAACAAGAAAACAAACAAAAAAAACTGTACTTGCACATCCACATGTAACTTTACTGAAGAGGAAGCAAAACTTACTGAATGGAGCACAGATTAACAACCATTTCAGTTTTCTGTGCTCAGATCAAATTTGTCCCATCTCATATATATATGATATTTCTTTCAGTATTTTGATCTGGAACTCTCCGCCAGAGTTTGTTTAGTTGACTGATGGTCAAGTAAAAGTGATATAAGAAAGCAGAGCCATTAGGGAGTATTTGTTACTTTTGTAACTTCTAAAAGAAGCCGTGCTTCTGTGTGGCTTTGAACGATAAACCGTGGGAGCGTGCAGGTTGTGTAAGAGGCTACATCTTTGAGTTTTTGTCCCTGTATTGGGAGATAGAGAGCAGGGTGTAAAGAGGGACTTAAAGCAGGGGATAAGAAATACTGACAAGTGCATCACTTCATCTAACGTCCCAATGGTGTCGCCTGTGACAACATAATCCCTGTGAGTGTACAGCGCGTGCATACACACACTGCAATCCCATTACAGATGAAGGCCGAGATACAGAGAGCAAAAGGAAGGCATGGTCAGATTGCCCGATAAATAGAGAAGATAGGCAGACAGATAGCTAGAGAAGGAGAAGGAAAGAGCGAGAGAGAGTGAGAGGGGGAAGAGTTGCTGCTGTTCAGAATGGCGATTGATCACATACACAAAATACAAGCTCCCCCTGTGGAGGGATTACAGACACTCCGCTGTCCTCCTCCATTTCCTCCTCTCCTCGTCTCTAATCCCTTTGTCTCGTCTTCTCTTTAATGTGTTCTGCTGCCCTTCCCACTTTCTGATCACCTCTTTTCTCCCCGTCCTCATCCTTCTCCTTCCCTCTGGCTAGTTGCAGGAGGGTAATAAGGATCTGCATGCAGCAGCTGTGAAGGTGCTGACAAACAGAAAAGTCTCAGATGGAACTGTCTCTCTGTGTGTCTGTGTGATTTATCTAACTTCTCCTGAGCCGAGCAATACAGCAGAACCTGGTGCAGAGTGAGATGTGTTTGAGGAAGCTGTTGATTATATGTGTGTGTGCAGGTGGTAGCGTGGGATATGTGTGTTTGTTGCTCACCTGTACTGAGTGAAAGGAGTGAGGTCTGGGATTTCCAGAGTGTCTGCATCTGGCTGGTTGTCTTTTTGGTACACAACTTTCCACTCCTCCTCTTTTCCATCATCCTTCACCACCTGTTGAAAAGGTAATCAGATGGAAGACAGTTTCTCTTTTGCTTGATTTGTCAATAAGAGCTGACCACAAAAGTGTGCATGCAACACAAACACAGTCACACGCACCTGTCCTTCAACTATCCATCGTGATATGGCGGTCTTGCCATCAGGACCGGGTCGAAATCTCACCGTTGCGGTCCGAGGGCTGATGTTGGAGATGACTAAGTTTGAAGGAGCACCAGGAAGTTCTGCAGATAGAAAACAGAAAAAACAGTGCTTTAGCCTATATGCAGATAGTGCTTGCAAGATACCTGTCACTGCTGCATATTACTGATAATCATGCAGATATGTAAAACATTTACTGGAAAAAAAGATTATTACATGTTCCTTTTTAATGAGAATAGAAGTCTGTGTATGGCTTTAAGATGTCTTAAATATTCACTGGCAATTTCATTAGGTATAACTTTTCGACTATTTAGATATTTAAGCAGCCGATCACATGGCAGCAACTCAGTGCATTTATGCATGTAGACATGGTTAAGATGTTTACTTGATGAGTTCAAACCAAGCATCAGAACATGAAAGAAAAGTGATTTAAGTGGCTTTGAATATGCTATGGTTGTTTGTGCCAGACGGGCTGGTCTGTGCAATTTTCCCACAGAATGATCTCTAGTGTTTAAAGAGAATGGTCTGAAAAAGAGAAAATATCCAGCAAGTTCAGCTCTCTGGGTGAAAACACCTTGTTGATACTAATGGCCATACTGCTTTGAGCTGCAAGGACGGCAACAGGAACTCATAAACCACTTGTTACAACCAAGGTATGCAGAAGAATGTACAACACGATGAACGTTAAAGCAGACGAGTTACAGCAGAACAAGACCACACCAGGTGCCCGTTCTGGTAGCTACAGACAGAAAACTGGGGCTACAATTTGCATTGGATCAGCAAAAGTCTACAATGGAAGGAACAGAATTTGAACAGAAAGTGAATTTGGTGTAAACAACATGAAAGCATGGCTCCATCCTGCTTGTATAAACAGTTTCAGCTGCAGGTGGTGGTGTAATGGCAGGGGATATTCTCTTGGCACACTTAACCACAGCGTACCCATCTTCTGATGGCAATTTCAGCAGGAAAACACACCATGTCACAAAGCTCAAACCATCTCAAACTGGTTTATTGAACATAACAATGAGTTCACTGTTCTCAAATGGCCTCCACACTCAATTGAACAGAGTACCCCTGGGATGTGATGATGTGGAAAAGGAGATTTGTATAACAAATGTCAAGTTGAGAAATTTGTAAAAAGTTTGTGAGACTATCACAGCATGGCCCAAAATCTCTGAGGAATAGTTCACCTTATTCTGAAGGCAACCTACCAGTATTAACAAGGTGTAACTAATAAAGTGGCCAGTGGATTTAGATTTGAGGAAAGAAAACTAAAACAACTCCTACTGCAGGTGCTGCGATAACCACATAAATACACATCCAGTTAGAGACCTGTGTTTTGTCCAAACAGTAAAGGACACATGGACAAATGAATGAATTGTCCACAGCATGGAAGAAGACTGATTGTAGGATTGAAGATTCTGGATTGTAAATAAGAGCAGAATAAAAAATATATTAACACTGAAATGTTTTTATCTGCAAACAGATACAAATATGTAAAATGGCATAACTGACAAAAACATGTCTGAGAATTGCCACATGGCTAATGTGAGATAGAAAAAAAGAAGCATGAATCATGCTGCCAAGTACGAAAGCCAAAAAAATTCCTCCAGTACTTTTTTTAATGTGTCCATGTTTGACCATACAAAAGTATGATTAAAAAGGTTGTTGTTAACTAAAGTACAAGAATCTCTGCATTTTGTTCTCTCTCAGAAGAATTCAGTCCAAATTTCCAAGATCAATAACACAACGCAGTGAGACAGTGACACAGCACAGCAGTGGAGGTAAGATGAAGGTTTCAATATGTCCCATATACAGGGAGTGCAGAATTATTAGGCAAATGAGTATTTTGTCCACTTCATCCTCTTCATGCATGTTGTCTTACCCCAAGCTGTATAGGCTCGAAAGCCTACTACCAATTAAGCATATTAGGTGATGTGCATCTCTGTAATGAGAAGGGGTGTGGTCTAATGACATCAACACCCTATATCAGGTGTGCATAATTATTAGGCAACTTCCTTTCCTTTGGCAAAATGGGTCAAAAGAAGGACTTGACAGGCTCAGAAAAGTCAAAAATAGTGAGATATCTTGCAGAGGGATGCAGCAGTCTCAAAATTGCAAAGCTTCTGAAGCGTGATCATCGAACAATCAAGCGTTTCATTCAAAATAGTCAACAGGGTCGCAAGAAGCGTGTGGAAAAACCAAGGCGCAAAATAACTGCCCATGAACTGAGAAAAGTCAAGCATGCAGCTGCCAAGATGCCACTTGCCACCAGTTTGGCCATATTTCAGAGCTGCAACATCACTGGAGTGCCCAAAAGCACAAGGTGTGCAATACTCAGAGACATGGCCAAGGTAAGAAAGGCTGAAAGACGACCACCACTGAACAAGACACACAAGCTGAAACGTCAAGACTGGGCCAAGAAATATCTCAAGACTGGTTTTTCTAAGGTTTTATGGACTGATGTAATGAGAGTGAGTCTTGATGGGCCAGATGGATGGGCCCGTGGCTGGATTGGTAAAGGGCAGAGAGCTCCAGTCCGACTCAGACGCCAGCAAGGTGGAGGTGGAGTACTGGTTCAGGCTGGTATCATCAAAGATGAGCTTGTGGGGCCTTTTCGGGTTGAGGATGGAGTCAAGCTCAACTCCCAGTCCTACTGCCAGTTTCTGGAAGACACCTTCTTCAAGCAGTGGTACAGGAAGAAGTCTGCATCCTTCAAGAAAAACATGATTTTCATGCAGGACAATGCTCCATCACAGGCGTCCAAGTACTCCACAGCGTGGCTGGCAAGAAAGGGTATAAAAGAAGAAAAACTAATGACATGGCCTCCTCGTTCACCTGATCTGAACCCCATTGAGAACCTGTGGTCCATCATCAAATGTGAGATTTACAAGGAGGGAAAACAGTACACCTCTCTGAACAGTGTCTGGGAGGCTGTGGTTGCTGCTGCACGCAATGTTGATGGTGAACAGATCAAAACACTGACAGAATCCATGGATGGCAGGCTTTTGAGTGTCCTTGCAAAGAAAGGTGGCTATATTGGTCGCTGATTTGTTTTTGTTTTGTTTTTGAATGTCAGAAACGTATATTTGTGAATGTGGAGATGTTATATTGGTTTCACTGGTAAAAATCAATAATTGAAATGGGTATATATTTGTTTTTTGTTAAGTTGCCTAATAATTATGCACAGTAATAGTCACCTGCACACACAGATATCCCCCTAAAATAGCTAAAACTAAAAACAAACTAAAAACTACTTCCAAAAACATTCAGCTTTGATATTAATGAGTTTTTTGGGTTCATTGAGAACATGGTTGTTGTTCAATAATAAAATTATTCCTCAAAAATACAACTTGCCTAATAATTCTGCACTCCCTGTAAAGTCTCTAAATGTCAAAATAGGCTGAATTCTTATGACAGTATTGTGGGAGGGCAATGACAAAAGTGAGAATCTGACTTGGTGGAGATGACCACCCCCACCTGTACACACCAGCAGCAGCCAGTCAATCAGCAAAGTACAGAACTGCAGAGCTTATCTGACAAAATGTAGCTGGAACCTAAAGGATTTCAGTTTTGCTGTTTATTTTCTCTTCCCCCCCCCCAAAAAAAATTATCAATGATTAACTGTGGAAACACCAACTTTAAAAAGCTTTTGGCTGTGATGATAACTTGTCTCGGCAAAGCTAATTAGACAGTAATTGTCATCCCCAACTGGCAAATGCTACACACTTGAAAGCAAAGCGTGACAGTATCAATAACTGCAAGAAAGAATAATTGAAAATCAACTAATTCATCTAACAGCACAAAAGAAATTCTCTGACAATAAAAAAATCACTGATGTGGCCCAAGTTTGTTCAGCGACAACAAAACACGGCCGACTAAAAGTCTAAAAAGTTGCTTCTGTCTTACTCAGAATGAGAGCCGAGCTGAATCTGGCCGACAACAACCACAAAACAACTATTATTTTCTCCCTGTGGTGAGTTTTCTTTTTTAAAACCTTGAATAAATCACAGAGGAATAATGATACGTTTTGTATGCACAATTCAAGCAGAACTAAATATTCCTATTAAAGGTTTTTACAGCTCCACCTTTCAAATGCCACACGCGCACACTCACACGTTTTATAGCTGCCTTGGAATAGACTTCTTCACTGACAGCTGTTGAATTGAACTGCCATTGGTCTGGCAGGCGGCACATATGACAACGGCTCGGAAGACGGCGTCTGAAAATCCGCTCGTTTTAATCAGGAGCTAACAGATAAAATATGTGACAGCTTGTTTCTGTTAATGAAATTGGCATAATCAAAAATCATCACAATCCACTTTTGCTTCTAAATGATCTCACTCAATCAAGACTGAGCACTTTAGAGCCTCTTTTCAAACACTTCTCTCGGCTGTGTTTGCTTAATACTTGGTACCTCTGGACGGCATGATCCGCTGTAATCCATCCAATTCTGTTGCAAGCGCCGTGTTTGCCGAACACAACAAAATACACGTTTGTAAAGCCGACGCGTTAAGCCAAATGGCGTAAATCGGACAGATTTCGAAGAATACCTGAGAGGATTCCTCATTGAAACGGGACAACAAAACGCGGACGTGTCCAACCGTTGTGGAAACAAGGCATCATTTAGTCTGGATACAGTGCGGTTCGTGTGTGCACCGCAAGACAAATTACAGCTATCAGCAAACTCTGCTCTGTAAATGCACGCAGCAAACTTGTAAGGGTTATATGTGGAAATGTTGATATCAGCTGCCTCGCGCAGATGAATGACAAAACTCCATGAATATATGAATAAATAAACAAGACAAGAATCTATACTCTGTGGATCTCTCTCTTCCTCTCTCGCTCTCTCGCTGCTCATTCTTTAGTTCTTTTTCCCCACCTAATATTCAGCCCTTCGTCTTTCCTTCAGTCTTTTGCTTTCATGAATTAATGAATAACCTCCAAATCTGAACTGTCTGTATCCATCTTGCTTTCACTTTTTCTTCTTTTATTCATAAATTAGTAATCAGAAAATGTTAGGACAAAAATCCCGCTGTATGAGCTGTGTTTTTTTTCTCCATTCTCCCACACTTTGCTTTCCGCCTCTGAGTCCATTTCTGAGACACTTTGGTCTTCGACTCTTTGGAGATTGGATTTTCTCATGTTTTCTGTTCTTCCCTCATTATGTTCCTCCACCTTCTTCTTTTTCCCCCCTTCTTCAGTCCTGCTCTTTGATTGTCTCTTGCCCTCTCTCTTCCATTGCTGCATTTCTTCCACTTTGCCATTTGCAGTTAATCAGCGCTAATAATGATTGCAACTTGGCCTAAGTCCAAATGCACAGAACACACAGACACACACACAATTGCAGCTTACACTAAAGCACTCTCTGAGATGCTGTAAATGAACCGCTCTTGTGCGTGACTGTGTTTGTCGATGTGTGCGCTCGCTGTGTGGGTGATGATTCATGGATTCACAGTAACAGCTACTTATCAGCCTGAGGGAAGACAATGGCATCGCAACAGCTCATCACTCATATTTACTCGGCTCCACACACACAAACAGACACACACCCCCAGATACACACACATGAAAAACAGTTTTTAACATCCGCTGTCACAGGCACCGGTGCGTTTATTTATTGTACCTGGTGGGACCCCGGTGGAGATGGTGGAGGATGTGACCACGCCCCGTCCTGCAGCAGTGAGCGCAGCCACTTGTATTGTGTACACGGTGGTGGAGGTGAGGCCGGTCAGCTGGTACTGCAGGGTGGAGTTGGACAAGGAGCGTTCCTCGCGACTTGACTCCACATTCGGCACTTCCCACCACAGCATGTAACCTGCGGGGTGTAGCGCACACGCTGGGTTAATAAAGGCGCATATAGACACAAGCAGACACAAGTACACACACAAGCACGTGTGCAGAAGCACACACGCGTACAAATAATGAGAGGTGCAGAGCCACAAAGGAGGGGAGAGTACAGAAGGGGTAACTCCAGTCAAAATCCTGTCTGTCCCATCGCATCTTTGCAGTCATGCATCACACTCCACCTTCAAATGTGTGTGTGAGTGAGGCCATTTGTGTGTAAAGCCCCGGAGAGAGTGAATGGTCCCTCATCTGTCTCCCTGCTCACCAGGTGCTGGATGAAAAGCAGGTTGAGGAGAAAAGAGTAAATGTGCAAGGTGACCTTGATTGAATACCCATTTTCTCACTCCTCTGAGTGTGTATGCTGACTGGAAAGCCACTGCTCCCTGTGCTGTTGGGTTGTGGTCCTGTGGTGGAGGTGCTGGATGAATGTTGGACAACAACACAAAGACACAAACGTGTAATGTAGAGTTATCGCTTAATTCACAGCAGCTTGTTGTGTTCCCCATTGACTAACAGAGCCAAGGAGGAAGTAGGGCTAAATTAATCTGGGGGAAAGTGCCTTGAGCTCTGCGATGTGCTGCACAAACAAGACCACGGGTGTTGGGAGGCGTGGGATGAGGGCATGTTCGAGACAAAAAGAGGAGACAAGCTGCAAAGGGAAAGGATTAGCTGATGATGAATCAGTTACACACAAACGTCTTCTTAGAGATGGGGGACAGTAAGAGACTAAGTGGAGGAAACTGAAGAAACTATAAAGAGAGGGGATGCTTTTATAAAGTCACTTAAATTGGTCATTTGAGAAGATTACTTATCTCATCAAAAATGTGGGTAAAGGGGGGAAATTATTAGAGGCTATCTGCAGTTTTGTTTTGCTCCTTTAGTTTTACTGTCACGTTGCAAAGATCTAACCGGTGATGATGCCGTTCTTATCTTCAGGTTCTGCCCAGCTGACTCTGAGCGATGTGTCCAAGATTTCAGTGAAGCTTAGACGGCGAACACGTCCAGGGGCTGAAAAACAAAACACACATACACACACGCACAGTGATGTGGATCAGGCAATTTTTGATTGCAAACAAGCACACATCTCTGTCGTACACAGCATATTACCTATGGCCTATGACTTCACAAGCCTCTTCCTAATCACATTGACCAACACACACACACAGACACACACACATACACACACACAGGTGGGTGCAACCCTGCCATTTCTCATTTCATCAATCACTCTCTAACCCCTTCTCCCTGCAGAGCGATTAAGCTATTCATCTGAGACATTCAATAACTCTCATACACTCATACTCGTGCACACACACACACACAAACACACACACAGGCGGATGCAAAAAGGTATCATCAAGCAAGAATTACACCCACCGTTAACCCTGCCGACACGCCCAGCAACCAATCAATAACTGGCCACTGCTGTGTATGTGTGTATGTGTGTATGTGTGTATGTGTGTACGGTACATATGGCTACTAATATCCCTTTCCCACTCAATAATTACTGGTTGGTAATAATTGCTCGTCTGCCTGCCTATAGGCTATTGTGTTTATTTGATGGAGTGATGGTGTGCACGTGCACTTGTAGCTGGGAGTTGCAGCTATTATGTTTATCCATGGAACAGTGGGCTATAAATACCACTAAGCCTGAAAACATATGAGTCAATTCCCTTTAGAAAGACACAACGTAAAGAAAAAAATAAATAAATAAAAGGGAACCAGGAGACGTCCGGGGAAACTAAGAACAAAGAAATTAAAAATGAGTGAAAGGCAACTAAGAGCCTGAAAGAAAGCAGTGAGTGCAGGTGTATTGTGTTTGCTGGGTATTGTGTACACAGCTGTGTATCACACTGATAAAAACAGCTGGACTGAACGGAGAACTAGCTAATGCACTTTTATTATTATTCACAGGGGAGTTCTTTGTGTTGTTTGCTGGCTTTATTCACGCTGTTGCTCGTGTGTGTGTGTGTCTGTGCATGTGTGAATACTCACTGTCCTCATGCGTCTGCACCAGAGTGGGCGGGCTACGGGGACCATCTCCAGGCGTTGTGAAGCAGAGGGTAGAGCCATAGTACCAGGTGAATTTCTTGAGGCCGCTGACTAACCCTGTGTGGCGTGAACTGGGGTAGTCTGGGGTGATGGTTACTATAGTAACGTCCTCTGGAGACTGCTCTGGCCACACTAGCAGCTGTGGTAAATTAGAAAAATTGTCATATAATAATAATAATAGTCAATGAATCCAACATAAGTCCAGCAGGTCACCCCAGAAACCGAAATGGCCATCAGACTTATTTTTCCACTATTTTTGTCATTTATTTTGACTCAGCAGCTCCAGGCTACTGGATCCATTATTGGGAGCGCATTTATGAAAGAAAACTTATTTGTACCACAGTATGGGACACAGTGGATCTTTTCAAATTAGAATGATACCCAAGAGTTTTTGTCATTAAAGTTTAAAACTGCCAAATGCTACTGGCAAATCTGACAAACAACTAAACAATAAACATGTTTTATTCTCGAGAAAAGTTATTTGCATTCCAAACAAGCATACTTTTTATTTATCAGTGTAGCACTTCTAAAGTCTTGCCAGCAGGCCGTTGTCAATCATAGCAGCATCTGAGGATATACGCTAAGTTTGATAATCAGTCTAACTAAATGCCTAATGAAAGGTTAATTTGTCTTTATAGTGAGACTTCATTTATATTCAGAACCCACTGCAGCCTGGCTTGCGTTATTGCTTTAACCACAAAAACAAACAGTGAAAAGCAAACACTCACATATTCATAATGAGAGATAAGCCACGGGCAACACTATGATGGGGTGCCCATATTGATAGACCCTAATGAAAAAATAAATAACTGGCTAAAATGTGGACAGAACTGAATCTGAATGCAAAGTTGCATCTGAACTGTGCTTTGTACAGATGAAACCAAAGTGGAGATGTTTGGCACGATGCCATAATTGGGAAAAATAAACCAAAAACCCCCACAGCATATCAGCACAAACACCTCAGTCATGATTTGGGATTATTCTGCAGTCACAGGACCTGAGCACCTTGCAGTCACTGAGTCCATCAACTCCTCTGTGTACCAAAGTATTCTTGAGTCAATTTGAGTCCATCTGTCTGACAGCTACAGCTTCACAAATCTGCAACAGAAAGGCTGAAAAAGTAAAGAACCAAGGTGTTGCAATGGCCCAGTCAAAGTCCAGAGAGCTGTCCATAAATGGATACCCACAAACGTCAATGAACTGAGGCAACGCTGCTAAAGAAGAATGGACCAAACTTCTGCACAACAATGTCAGAGGCCAATAAAGTCATAGAGAAAACAATGCTGCACAAGGTGCTGTCGTTAGCTGTTCTCTGGACTTTTCGTTTTTTACTTGGCTGTGTGAGTTTGTCAGTGTGGTAGTACACAACTGTCCACAACTGAGTCACAAAACGTCGAAGGTATACAACCAAAATCAAGACCACATTTTCAGATATGTGCAGTAATAATGACTGCTAAGTGTGGCTCTGAACGTCAACATGCCATTGAGGCCGGTGTGATTATTTGGCAAAATAGGCTCTATATGTCAGCATTTGATGACTGAAAAAACTCTGACCTGCATGCACAATGCCTCGCTGCTCTGTTTTCTTTGTGAGCTCTGCGATGTGCTGCCTCAAAGGTTCAAGGCTTTTTTTTTAGGTTACAGTATTTTCTCTTATAGCTACATTGTAATTGGACAACATGCTTGTGTCTAATGTCACATCGTCCTACCAGCATCGATACAACTTTCTCCACTCTGTTACTACTGTGCATGAACTGCACATCTGCTATTTATTCAGAGAAAATGTCTCATGCTTGTTAACCATGCTGGTTTTTGGGGTGTTGTGGATTATAGCAGCACATCCTCTTGATATTACTTACTTACATGTTTCACTTAAAACAGCACAGTGGGACAAGCTTTCCAAAAACTCACCTCTATAGCTCCGTGCATCTAAACGCATTAAGTGAAAAAGAAATCTTTTGGATTACTACAGTAAAGGATCTGCTGTGCACATTTTATCGCATCTAGCTGCAACAGGACACAAGCTCAAAAAAGCTTTGCTTTTCCTCCTAAAGGGTGCACCACTGCACCCAGTGTGTCACAGTAAAACAGCATTTTCTATGTTTTCAATTATAATTCTACTGTATTATCTGCACAGTACATTACAGTGGAGTAAGAGTGCTGATGTGGCATCCTCGAGCTCACTTTCAAAGGGTGCTGGGATGATTGGGTTTTCTGTTGATAATGTGTGTGTGTGTGTGTGTGTGTGTGTGTGTGTGTGTGTGTGTGTGTGTGTAAAGGTGTGTATTTAGAAGTGGGCTGCAATGGAAACGCATATTTTTGCCCTATAGAGATGACGTGTTTGACAGACAGGAAGGAATGAGTGAAGATACTTTCAAGGACAAGTAAATAAAAGACATGAAACTCATTAGAAGTGTCTGGTTCTTTATCTGGCCGAGAGTTTTGAGCTACATTATTAAGGGCATTGTATATAGTCAGTGATCTGTGGGGGTTAGGGTGGGGTGAAATGAGATGAGGCTTTGCTTCATATCCTCTTTTAATTAATATCATTATCAACTGCCCCTCTAAGCAGCACAACACACCCAAAGATGCACACCCACGTGCACGGCAGCACTCACAGGCTGCAGTGGCAACACCAGAGAGTCACATCCAAAAGATGGAAAGCCATATAGTATTTATCAACCAATATTCCCACTCTAAAACAGACCCAGTGACGCAAAGCTACAATGATGTGTTTTCTTTGTCATCTTAATCAGTTCCTTAGGGGTTGGCTGCTACAATGAAGTGAAAAATAAATTGCCGACCAGAACTACATAAAGATCCCTCACGATATTCAGTCGTTTTCTCTCACACGTCCCCATTTCCCTGCTTCTTTATTACCATTATTATTATGATCTTCTCTCTCTCTCCATATTTTCTTGGCATCCACTAATATTTCCCCTTTTTTAATCCCTTCTTTTATTTTTTGCTCCATCAGTAATTTTCTTCTTCTTGGAATCGACCCCGCGCTTGACTTGGATTACGACTTGGAGTAAACAAGAACACAGGAGCAGAGAGAAGGACATGACCTCTGAGCTGAACTCCATTTCTTTTCCAAACTTCAATTATTAAAATAGTGAATAAAATATTGAGTAATCTGTTTTTCTTCATTCTGTTTTTGAGAGTCAGGTCAAAGTCAGTCATGGGCAACCTTCAGTTTTTAAACGTAAAGATAGAGGATGACATTGGACATTTAAAAGAGGTATTTGGTCCTTCAAATATTTTATGAAATATTTAATTTTAAAGAAATTTGTCAACACATCAAAAACTGACTTAAAATGTAAGAAAAAAGAATAAGCAGTGAAGCATATTCAGAGACTTACCTTGTACCCCTGGTTGATGCCATTAATGAATTGCTGAGGTGGAGGGTTCCAAGTGAATTGGATAGTAGTTGAATTTATAGCAACAACTTGGACTTCCTGCGGAGGTGCTGTGGGAACTGAAGGCAGAGACAATAACAAGGATGCTTAACTGCAACAGGTTCACCAAGAGGAAGGTTGTGTTTTTATATAGTGAAAAAAACAATATTAAGACTTGTAGTGCCCAAGCTGCAGAACTGTTCTTTTTTGTTTTGCTTTTTCTTTTTAAATAAGTGGTAGTTGTAAAAATATGAACCCGCACCACAGTTCAATGATTTATGTGGAGGCTCTGCTCATTTAATTAAAAGAAATAACTGCTAAGCTTGCAAAATTAAATGGCAAACCTATCCCTTTGTTCTTTGCTTAAAATGAATGTATTGTCTGAAAAGCTCCACTAATCTATTGTATTTTGCATATTAGTACCTTATTAATCTCTATATGAACGTCAACTCTGTAGGCAAGTGACAAGATTTTGGAGACCATGGCGTATGTGATGATTTTCTTTTTATTCCCCCTTTAAATGCATCTGCAATAGTAAACAACGACTGGCAAACACACAGGAAGTGTTGGCCTGGATATCTGCTGGCTACAAGGAAAGCCACGAAAAATGGGCCGACGTTCCCCAGAGCTGATGGGGTTCCCTGATTGTTGTTACCTTATAGGATTGACTGAATGAGATTTGGGTGTTGATGCATTACCGGCTGACTGTGAAAAAGGATGACTCACTGGATTTGCTAGCTCACAGTATCAACGTAACACCCATTGTACTAACCCAGCAGCCCTTTCAGCCATGAACTGCCCATTACGGCATGATTTACTGATTAAAAACAGAACTGAGTTGATTAAGGAAACAAGACGCTTGATCTATATTAATATTTAACAGACAAAAGGCCCTCCTATGACTCAGTGTCACAAAACACCTTTAATTTGAAGAACTCTTCCCTCTCTTTTTTAAGTGGCTCTTTCTTTCAGGCCACAAAGCTTGAACTTTTTGTTAAGTGTGTTAAGCCTTGATGACATAACATCAATAGGGCAATTTTTTAAAGCTTTGGAAATCTGCCTTCAGAGCCACGGCAGCAGTCCCCTTTACCCCTTCTCCACTGACGCAGCTCCCAAACTAGAACTGGTTGAATGCATTTCCACCAAAAAAAGACTGACGCTGGCGCCAAAAAGCTGACACCAGCACGGCACCGCAAAATTGCTGGGCCCAGAGTCAGAACCACGTCAGTGGCTGTGGGAACTTCTCCAGTGATTTGCAGCCTACAGATTCTAACTGGCATGGTTTTCTTTCCCTTGAAACGGCCCCAACTTCTGCTAGCAAGGTTATGAAATAATCTATCTGAACCTGTCGAAATGAGGACTAGGTCTTAAAAGGCTCTGCACCAGCACTGTGTTCAGCAAAAAGAAGCAGCAGTGACGGGTGTTAAATCACTCGAGCTCACATTTATCTTACGTATACATATGCGTTCATCCCTGAAGTATTTATAGCATTTATTTGTCACATTACTATGTATTATTTATCTCTTAAAGAGCAGAAAAAAGCCTGCAAGCGTCCATGTTGCTGACAATGTTAAATAAATTTGATCCATCTGTGTTTAAGTTTGAATACAAGTTTAAAAATGTTCTGTGCATTCAAATGAAAGCAAGATGGTGACGATTTCAAATGACAGAATCTGAAACACGCACGAGCTCGGTCGAGGCATTCATCAGCCGCCTAGGAGTGAGTTGGAGAATAAAGAGTGCAACGCGATAAGATAGAAGCTGTGGAAAATACTGTGTATACAGCAGCAGTTTTTCATATGAAATGTAGCTTATTTGTTCAAGATGGAAAAAAGAAGGCTGGCAGGAGGTAAATACTGCAAACAAGCGCAGAACATGGTTCTCACAAGCTGAATGCATTTTGCATCACCCAACACCGCCTGTGCTGTTTATTTTTTCTTCTTTCCCCTTTCTTTTGTGTCCGTGTGTGAATGGTTCTCTGCACGTAGATCTTTATTTATTTATTTATCTATGTTATGTGAACTCTATTAAAACAGTTGGTCATTTAGATGGAGGGTGGGGAGCAGAGTGAATAAACATCAAAGCCAGGAACAGAGAGAAAAAGGGGTGACAGTGAGATTTGTGTGCTTGCGAGCGTGCGCGCCTGTTCCTGAGTGCAGATGTGTGTGCGTGTGCGCGAGTGTCTGTGGGCACATGTTATGGTGATTACACAGTAAGGGGTTTATGCTGATGCTAGAGAGCCACAGAGTGATAATGTACTGTTGCATGATGGGAATGCCCTTTACATTTTACATTTGAGCTGAAGTGGCCAGATGAAACACGCGCACCCACACGCACGCGCGCTTGCACACACGCACAAACACAAAGTGGGTGGAAAGAGACCAAAACAAAAACTAGTGAAAAATGGTGTTGCTGGTGATGTTGCAAGGAGGGGGAACAAAGAATGAGAAAAGTTTGAGGGAGACAGAAGATTAATTGATGTTAAAGATGCTCTCTCCCTCCCTGCCATGCTGATTGTGCTGCTGGGGACTGGCTTCTAACCCCTTGCAGCTCACAGCTTCAGATAAAACACTAAACTCTTCCCTTTGGGTGAATCTTAGTATGCATGTAAGGCTGCTTGTGAGAGAGCGGGAGAAGAGCAATGTTATCAGAGTCTAACACAGAGTTTAGCTTCATCCTTTCAGAGACACTGAGAGAAAGAAAATGTCGACTCCATCGCAGCCACTCCCATTAAACCACATTAGAATAATTAATGAGCCTAACTCCCTTTCCTGAGTCTATAAACCTGTCCCGAACTCTTGTAATAATGACTCTGAGTTTTATGTGCGAGCGTGCATGTGTGTGTGTGTGTTTGGCCCATGTTTAATACAGATAATATACTGTTGAAATAAAAGCCAGGAAAAGACGAACACGCGTTTAAAGGAGATTTACCCCGACAACCACTTCCTCTCATCTCACTTTACAGTCTTCACTTACATTCTTCCTCATTTCATACTCTTCCTTTATTTATGTTGAGAGACTTCAAAGAGTGTTGCTCTTTCCAGCCATATTTATTAAACGTATTATATGCCATGTTTTATATTTATAGAGCAATACAAAAAACTCTTTCCCCATGAATTCCCTCCAGTTCATCTCAATGTGCTCGTTGGCCAGATGGGAGATGTAGTCCCTCCAGCATGTCCTGGGTCGCCCTAGGGTCTCCTCCCAGTCGAGTGAAGCTGGTATGCCTGCGAGGAAATGCCTCAGGCACAACAAGTCTGAACCGCATCAAATGACACCCCTCTAAGTGAGAGTGAAGCTTGTCAGGTTATGGAGAAACCTCGTTGCGGGTGCTGGTAACTGATCTCAGTCGTCTGATCCCCACCCAAAAACATTAAACAGATGAGGATGTAAGTATATATACTCACTGCCACAATACGAGGGAAACTGAAAAATACAAATTGACCTTTACTGTCAGCTTAGCTATAAAACTATAGTCCTTTTTTATCTCTATAGTTGTGTTATTGTGAAAACAAACTGAACATCGAAGGCTTTGTTGTATTTTGGATACTGTTTATATGCTAATATGTTGTTTGTTTAATGCCATATTACAATGCATGATTTATTCAGCTTTGGTCAGATAATGCTCATGTTTGCATGTCAAGTTTCAACAGTCAGTCTCTCAGGAATAGCTTCCTTAACACTTCATTTGCAGGCGTTGCATTTAATTCACATAGAAAGTGAACATGTGAATCCCTCGTTGTCCCCTGTATTACATAATACATAAAGTCTGCTCATAAGTCAACGCTCATAATGTGTGATTGCTCTGATGTGAAGTCTTTTCCGGCCCGTATTTAAAGATTCACGGACCAAGGAAGAGTTCTTCTTGGGTTACTAACTCAACAGTGTCACAGTATTTTATATTTAGCAGCGTGCATATGGAGCAGTGATTAAAAACCTCTCAGAACGACTTGGTATATTTGCTTTGAGAAATAAAAGTGTGTGCATACTTACCTCCCTGCAGTGTGTACTCAGTGACAGGACTGCTGTAGACACCCAGGCCTGCTCCTGTGTAGGCGGCCACCTGGATCTGGTACTGCGTCCAGATGATCAGATCTTTCAGCAGACAGTAGTTGGTCTCTGGGCTGCTGATGTTCTTCTCCTGGTAGTCTCCTGGCAGCCCTGCCAGACGGTACCTACACACATACACACACAGACGCACGCACACATTTCAATATGTTGTTTTGCAGAAAAACAAGTTAGGAAAGTAAAGTAAATGGTATGAGTCAAACTCACACAAAAAGGCTATACAGTACATTCCTGTCCCAGTAAGTGTGACCACATAGGGAGTAAAGTATGCAATAGATTAATGTAAAAACATCAAATGTAGAACAAAAAACATAATCTTCAACCAGAAAATACTTTACATTAATATTTTACATTATTACTTATTTATGATATAATGAAATATTTTCAAGAAATCTCAAAAGTTTACCATCCAGAGAAAACCAACAAACACTGGTCACAGTTAGCTACCTCCCAAACCAGCTCAACCCAATATAGCTGCGTCATGCTAGAGTAAAAACAGGACAGCAACTTCTGTATGACTTAGGAAAAAAACCCAAACCACAGAAGATCATGGTTATCCAGTCACTGCACTGACTCCTTTTCACATTCGGGTAGTTTCTGCATGCAGATAGAGGCAGAGACAACTTTTGATTGCGTTTGATGAGTTAGCGTAACTCATCTGTGGCATGTGGCATGATTTGCAATAGGAGACTGAACTCGACTGGTTGTCTTCTGATTATACTCCTATACAAAGAAAGCCTGCTAGTTATTGTGAATTTTTGTGCATGTAGACAGCAACAGATTTTAGAGTTTCTGCTGACGTATACAGTTAATCACCGTATTATCACAAAGAGATGGCATGCAATTTCCACCTTGACCCCATTCAGCCACATACTGACTGCAGACATCTTATCTGAACATTTAAGACATGTTTTAATGACAGCGTTGGTTTGCTTCCGAATCCCATTTTGTAACCAAAATTTATAAAACAACAAAAAAACAAATGAAGTGAGAGAACTTTATTTCATTTGGTAAAACAGTGATCATTTTTAACTGTGGGGATATTATTTGCAGTTGGAAAACTGATTATTATTAAGTGCAATAAATGTTAAGTTTCAAATTTCAATAATGTTGTATCATGATTTAAGTAGTGGGATAATACTGTCACATGTATCATGGGGTATCTGGTGATTTTCCATCTCTAATACTGGACTTTCTGATACGCATGTTCAAATAAATGGAAATAAGCTATTTAGTGTAGATTTAAACGTAAACTATGATTAACAATTTTCTGTTAATGTGAAGTCCTTCTACAGCTTCTTAAAGATTAAAAATCTCCAATGTTGGGTAGACATCCCTGAATAGTGCACCTCCAAGGCCTTTGCTTTAGTATATGTGATATAAACGTCCACTTAAAAGGATATATGACCCAACCAGACAGGGAGGTGTAATACCACTTTGGTACTGTACATATCTGATGGAGCTGAATGGAGTAATAATCCCCATGTCAGCGTTTTAATATGAAGCCTATTCACTCTAACAGGATATTCCTACGATTCACCGCCTGAGTCAGCGCTCTGTCACAAATACATGCTGTATACACACACGTAACATGCTCATATACACAAATACACAGACACAAAGTGAGGGGGCGCTGGAGGCAGACGGGGGATCTTTGCAGTGGAGAGGAGATAGACCCTCTCTCTCCACCTGATACAATGACACTCACACTGGGAGAGAAGGAGGAGGAGAAGGAGGGGGAGGGAATGATGTTGGAAACGAGGAGAAAGAGAGTGAGGATCTGCCAGCTGACACAACAAGGAGGAAGGAGATCCAAATGGGAGGGAAGGAGGTGGGAGCTCTGTCCTATAAAGTGGAAATGATATAGTGGGAACGTACGTGTGCGATTCCACATTCCATTCCATTTTCTGAAGTGGATGCAGATAACACAGTGAAGGAGGATAAAGACTAGATAACTTCTACTGCAATTACATGCAAATTTGTTTTAGGCAGCTGATGACGGCTTGATTACACACACTTTGTATCACACTCTGGGTAAACATCAAAAAGGAGGGATGGAGGACCAAGGGCGGCAGGTGTGTCTGTAAAGACAGCTCTCCTGTGTCTGTCTATCAGACACACTCACACAAACAAACAATGCCAGAAAGGAATAGGTATTAGTTCTTGACTTAACCACAACACACTATAAATCTACAACTATCACTAATGATTAACTAGTGGCAGAAATCTTATAGAAAAGAGGTACCTGACTGATTTTGTCCAGCTCCAAGTGAAATTGAAAGCTGCAGAATAACCTGCCTTTCCCACTTCACCTGACTTCACCCAAAGCTTTCAGGCGCAGAGCTCTAAACGAACCCCCTCTCCTATGAGCAAAACATGCTCACAGAGTGTGTTCAGCAGGGTGCAATTTGGTGGTATTGTGAAAAATACTAGAAAAAAAGTCACCTTAGCCATGCCAGCGTCTACAGTCCCATGGAAGTGACCGACCTTAATACGTCAACAGCTTTTCTCCATTAGGTTAAAGTACTGTGTGACAAAGGGCTTGCATTAATGCTAATAGCCAGTGAGTGGAGCCTGAGTAGTTCCAGACTTGCATTAATGAGGACAGTGGTGCATGTAGGTACAGAAGGATGGAGCTGGATGAGGTCAAGTTCCACCCATTTGGCTCTGCACTGAACACCACTTAGAAAATCCTCAATGTTAAGGTGAAACTAGTTGAACAAAAGTTTAGCAAAGAATTTTCTGGGGTTTATATATATAAGCTATTCAACTTGTTCAGCATTATTTTGCTTATTATCAGTAAGAAACATGAAGCAGCCATTATTTGGGCGAAAGAGAGCTGTCGTATTGTGAATAAGCAAAATCAGTCAATCATGAACATGCTATGAAAATACTTTACATTTTTATGTTAAAGTTTTTATGACCTTATACTACAGCAACCACTGTTGTCCTCTTCTGAGAGAGATAAAAAAAAGGCCTCATCTAGAAAACAATGTAACCAGAGTGTTTGTGACGCAGCAGCTCATCCGGACTACAATTATGTTCTGTACACGACAAATGTGACCTTGACCTTGAGCACAGTTTTGTTGATGACTCATTAAGCGATCACTGTGTGCAAATTTTCACTAAAATCTCCAGGAGGAGTATAAAATGAAAAATGTGACCTTGAACTTTTGAACACAGTTTGAGTGAAACCCCCATTAAACGTGTATGTTTGATGAAATCCTGACCAATACTGTAGAAGGAGCAGCAATTAAATTATGGACAAACGGACACTTTGCCATCATCGGTCCTTCAGCTAGATGAGATAGAAATATCTTAAAGTCGGGGGTTTACGTCTGTCCTTGTGTGTTCATGGAAATTAAATGTCTTTCTCCTTTACTTGCAAAAATAAATAAACAAAAACAAGATGCTGAGTAAAATGCAAGTAAAAACAAAGTACAGAGAATCCCTAAAATCTGTGCTTTTACAAAGTTTATTTTCTTTTAAATGAAGCTGGTAGGAAACAAGGATTATTTAGCAGCACAAATAATGCAAGTTCTGACAGAGAGGAGCCCTAACGAGTCGGCAGTTCATGCACAAACTGCACCAAACTAACAGGACCACCAAGTTTTGCAGAAATCCCAGTGACACTTTCTGCTGCACCCAAGAAGGGAACAAATGTACGGGCCCACTCGCTAAGTCACATGTGCAGTGTACCAGTTCTTTCTGTTACTTTCACTATCCCTACACTGCACAACAACACCCAAACACGCGCATGTTTTTGTGTGTGTTTACCTGAGTACATATCCTCTGAGGACGCCATTAAGCTGGGGCTCTGGTGGAGGCTGCCACTGGACCATTATGGACTGGTTTGTGCGCCCACTGGCCACAATATTTTTCGGAGGAGCGCTGGGTGCCTCCTCTCTTAGCATGAGCCTAACGCACACAGACAGAGAGAAAGAGAGAGAGGGACACAGAAAAATTATTATGAATCGAGTTTATTAGACATCGCGTAATGAGAATATCAGTGTCGCCGTAGAAGTGTAGGCGCAGCGTTTATCGTTATCACGGGGCGTCCAAGCAATCACTTATCATACCGTCTGCAGAGGAACACTTTATTAGGCGGGCAGGCTAAAAATTAATTTTTTTTGGCAACACTGTTTCCTAAATATCTTCATCTTTTCTAGTCGGGGGGTCAGTGTGCCTCCAAATCAGTGACGGTGTTTGTCAGTGGAGATACACGGGATGGAGCTGCAACTTATTCCAGAAAATCATCTCGCAGTTTAAGCAGCTCTGATGAATTCTTATTGAATTCTGCACTCAGCTTTCTCATTGCTTGTCTCCTGGTGTATCTTCCAATTTCCTTTAATACATTTGTTTTTCATCTCTTGCTATATTGTTCATTTAAAAACAGCCAGCACTGCTGCTGCTGCTGGGAACGCTTAGCGCATCACTTCCAGCGCACCAGAGAATTTCTCCTGGGAATGATTGAGCTGAGACTGGGTGCTTAAAACACAGTTTTCATGAACTCCATACAAGTTGAGTTGCTGTCGTGTTTTTTGTTTTGTTTTGTTATTTGTTCGGCAACTTAAAGAAACAAACATGCATTTTCTGCCTGCGTCTTGCAGTCCGGTTGTTTATATTCTGTTTTATTCCTCCCATTTTAACTTTCAGATCTTCCTACTTTAGTTGAATTTGTATTCAAACGCTCTTGTCTGGATAGCGTCTATTTCACCCTCAACCCAACCACAATCCCCCGAGCAGACGAGCTACACAGTGTGACAGCAAAAGATACTTAAATCACTATTACTAGAGAATGAGCAAAGAGCTTGTCTTTTTATTTCCAGCGAGCCACTGTGATCCCTCTCTCCCTTTGCCCTCTTCTGTCTCTCCAAACCTTTTTCCCATCTTTACTTTGACATTTTGAACTACTTCTCTGTTTTTTTCTTCCCATGTGCAAACTCTCACCTTTCATCCATCATGTCCTTTGGCCTCAATTATTCTGTACTTCTATCTTTTACTCATCTCCTTCCCTCCTCTTCGACTCTCCAATCACCCCCACCCCACCCCCGTGATTAAAGCTCCCGGCTCTCTCGCGGCTAGTAAAGCACACAGGGCTGAGCTGGTCAGCCTCTGGCTTTACAGTAAGCAGCTCAGCAAACATAATCAGAGCCATATGTGTTCACACACGCACATACAAACACTCCAAACAAATTTCTCCCAGCTTAAGACAGACTGCTACATCCGATGGTCTTTTCCCCTTCCGTGGATTATGTCTGGAGATTTACATTACCATCCCCCTCCAGCCTCCCCCTTCCTCCCTTTCCCCTCCGTGCCCCACAATCTCACTCTGAATGATTCTCTATAAGCTATCAAACCATTAGCTGTGGTATGGCTGTCTGTATTTGTGTGTCTGTGAATCAGTATGCGTCGATAAATGTGTGTTCACATCTATAAGCGTGTGTGTTTGTGTGAAAGCAGGGGTGTGAAAGCTGTTAGCTAGAGACTTGCACAGGCGGATATATAGCACAGGCCAGTGGTTTTACAGCTGTGCTTTACTTCCATTAGGTTAGGCACTGTCAGACACCAGGTGCTGTAGGGACATACACCTTCACACACACACACACACACTCTTATAGGCTAATGGGCCTTGTGTGAATGAGATGGGCATTAGGGTAGCTGTCTGGAAATGGAGAATATATATAATCCACAACTACGCCACAGCTTTTGACTGAAATTGATGGTGCACATTAATACACATCCATGAACTCACGCTATACAAACAAGCCGCACACCCGTACTGTACTGAACAGAGCCACTCAATCACTGTTTGATTGCAGATAAAACACACAAACGCACACTGACACACTTTCCCTCGATGGCAGAAACTTCCCGTGAACTGCCTTAATTCCCGTCCAGCCATTAAAAGTAAATATTTCACGGAGCGGGTTCATCATGAGGACATCAACCTCACACAGGAGATTAAATGCAGTATACATTACTGTTTGTTACCCCCATCTAACGCGCTCGTGCACAACAACACATCTATGAAACACTCATGCATATATGCGCTGCAAGCGAACAAATGAAATCCCAAACTTAACACAGTGTGACACAGTTTCCGTGTCCCTCGTTGCTATGAAAAAAGTGGGGGGGGGGGAAAGAAAAAGGGAGGACATCTTCTGCAGGAAATGTGTGAGTGAAGGAGGAGGAGAGAGAGTGACGGGGGGCATTTTGAGAGTCCCTTTGCAGTGGGAATTAGGAAAAGTTTCTATCTGTGTCATTCTCCACAGTTTAATGCCTGCTGGCTTTCTCTTTAAATACATGCTCGCGCTTAAATTTAATGGTGTTACTGGGATGTTGAGCGTGGCCCCATTCCAACTCGATCGGCCAGGAGTGAAAAGGAGTGCTATTAAACAGAGAGCAGCGGAAATCCAAAGAGAGAAACCAGGTATCACACGACTGGGTGCAAAGCTGCTGAATAGATTAGCTTATTTTTGTCTTGTTTGACACTTTAATTCTTGTCTCCTTTAAATGTTGTGCTGCATTGCTGGAGGTTAAAAATGGCGAAGGGTGATGCACTAAAGAGACTCCGTCAGGGAAACATAGATACTTCTGCGTATTCTCACAATGAATCAACGCCAGCTACGGCTCACATTTGCTACTGCATATGTGTTTTATGCTTGTCATTTCATATTATGTTCTGATCAACGGCACCATTTTTACTGTATACCAGCAATAATGCTTCAAAATAAATCTAATGTGGCAGCAGATGCTCTTTCAATGGTGCAGAGCAGACCTTAAAAGACAAACTGTTTTAAAAAATATATGCAAGAATATTAAAAAGACAACAGGATGTGGGGAGGTAGACTACTGACTGGATCAAAAGCCAAAAGATTATTTAACACTGCCTTCTTCGGGCAGTTAGTGACAGCATTCAGTCATACGCCGCTTTAACGTTAACGCTCATCCTCACTTTGTGCTCAACTAACTAAAAAAAACGCCACTGGCCAAAGTTTCTCATCACGGGCTGGATTCTCTTGAAGCCTGAAAACAGAGGGGCCCAGAGGACGGGCGAGAGTCCGACTCCCTCCCAGATGGCTTCAATTAGAATATGCTGAAAGAGTTTTATGGATTTGTCGCCCCGTGATGCTAAAAAACGTTTTAGCCTCAGGTTCTTGTAAACAAATATTCAGGCCAGGCCAGAAGTGAAAGTTGCAGAAACACATAAACATGCGGAGTAGTTCTGAGAAACGATTCACTAATGATTTGATAATTAAAGGAAGATTAACGAGCAATTGTCCCGTAATTCCGAGCTGAAGAATGTACAGTTTAGAACATTATGATAAAACACCAGTGAACAGAGGAGACACTTTATTAATAAATAATTAGTTCATAATTTAGCTCTGTGACACCGAGGAAAAGATTTTCTCCATGAGTGGCTCCTCCTGATTGACTCTGATCCAGCCACTAAGTGGTACAGACTACTAACTCCTCATTCATTGCTCATTACTTAATCATTAATTACTTTTTCGTGCAACCCTAAGTTATGTGACATGTCATACTGAGCAGTTCAGCCTCATTACTTTGCAGATGCTCATGAACTATCATTACCTACTAGGATAGTTTTAGGTGCAAAATGATGGTCAAAGCCAGCATGATAGAGTCCGCAATGTCTAAAGTGTGTGTCTAACACCAATCATGGGGGGGGGGGCTTATAAATACATCTGAAGGTCAAGCTGAAGATAAAGAAATGAAAGCATAAAACATCAAATACTCCTGTAACTGTTAATAGCTGCTTTTAGCACTTTGTGGTCCTTACTTTTTCATTTTAACCTCTTGTTAGCAGTCACAAAACTCACACCATCTGAAGGCCACAGCAGCAATACTGACCTATTAAGCTCTATGGAAATAAAGGCTGACCTCTTATGTTCAAGGTTAATTATGTAGTTATTCTAACAAAGAGTGAAAAAAAAGAAACAGTTTTTAGTGTTTAGTGAAGTTCAAGACAGACATCCAAATACTAAAGCAGTTCTCTTAGATAAAAACAAAGAACTTTATCTCCTACTGTGCTTCAGTTTCTATTCGTCTTGCACTGGCTGTTAGAATTTATATATAATACAGCTTTTTTTTTTTTTACATCTACCATATTGATCTTGCATATTCAATCAGCCTCTGATGTTACACTTTACTTTGCTATTTGGGATTTTTTTTAAAAGGTATATGACAGGACATTTGTTATTTTAAGGTATTTCAATTCAGATTTAACCTGGATTTTGGTTTTTACCTGTGTCTGGAAAGATTTTTGCAAGCACATGTCTAAGAATGGTCACAACAACAGTTTTGCAAGCTATGAGAAGAAATAGTGATAAAAGTGCACCAATTGTTAAGGAGTTGAGGCTGATTGAAATCAGATATCAACCACATTAAACTGAGATCACTGTTACTAGCCCACGTTAAACCTTCTTCAGCCTTTAGTGCATTCCTGTTACATTTTCCTGTTACATAGATTTGCCTGAAGAAAAAGCCTGAACCATTTCTGCTGTCTTCCATACAATAAGTTAAAATGCCGATCTATATGTCTTCATTTCTTCCTGAAGCTCCAAAAGCATAATCCGTATGCGTGACAAACAAGAATGGGACAGAGGAAAGCATTTTATCACACATCCAAGTCTGATGTCTTTTGATTCTGACTAAAAAAAAAAAGGAGTGAATGCAAAATGAACTGAAATAAAATGCTTTAAAGTGCTGATGATGCCTGGAGTTCCAGGCATTTATGTATAATCTGTCTTTCCTCTGCTAATGCTTCCTCTTTAAAGATGGTAATGATGTGAGTGCAGGTCATGCATGGATAAGTCTGCACATGTGTTACACTCCAGATTGCATAATTAGGAATCTTCAAGAGTATTTTTCATTCAGAGGTAATGTTTTTCAGCTTTGATCAGCTTCATTCCTATACTTTTAGTTTCTCTCACACTACACCCTGTCGCTACAGTACTCTTGATAAGGGAAATTAAAAAGAAAAGAAAAGCAATGTAATGACGAGGCAAGACTGAGAGAAAGAAACAAAAAATATTGACGACTTGATGCTGTTTTGATAAAGACTGTAATCAAGAAGACGCAAACAAAATGAGAGACAGCAGAAGCAGCTTGAAGTTCAAATTTTAATTAGGGCTTTTCTGTCATCGATATTACGAGCGATTTCTTTCCCCGATCTTTGTCGCTCACTCTGTCCACATTACTGCTCTTTGTCATGCTTCTGCTTGGGTGCTCAGTGCTCCTGCAGGACATTGTGCTATGCCTAACTGTGTGTTATGTGCAGCACACACCTTGGCATCTCTGACTGTGTGCGTCTTATCCCAGTGAACCAGTGAGTCAAGCAGATGAAAAGTGTGTGTGTGTGTACGTATGAGATGAACAACGAGGACGAGACGTAGCCATCTGCTCTGATACACTGAGCAGAGATAACTTGTCTTAATGCCAGAATTTCACTTAGGGAGACTCCAATCTATTGACCGGACCCTCTAACAACCAACTCTGGACTAAAGACTAGGAAGCAGAAAGGAGAAAAGAAGGAAGAGAGAAACAGGAAGAAGACGAGTAATGACAAACAAGCACAACAGGAGAATTTACTGAGCAAGAGTTTGAAAAAAAGGAAACCACAGGAAGAAAAGATTGGAAGAGGAGCAGAGATAAGAGAAGAACATCGAGCTGAAAAGAGGCAAAGTGAAAGCAGACTTGTCTGAGGTTTGTGGATGTGCGATGGCAGCGCTCATAGCTGCTGTGACTGCCGAGTGTAATTGGCAGAACAACAACTGGCATCTGTCTGTGGTCAGTCTCTTCAGTAAGACAAAACCGTGTTTGCATGCGTATGTGTTTGCCTACTTCATAATGCAGCATTGCATCTGTTGTATTGTGTGCATGACTTAGAGACTTGGTATATCTGCGCAGTTAGAGGCAAAATCCTTAAGAGGCCTGCCACACCTCCACTAACCCTGTTTCACTGTATACAGTGCACCAGTGCTAAGGCATCATAATTACCCCCATTAGCGTTTTCCCTTGGGATAAACATGCAAACACACACAGACACACACATGCGTGCACAAGCAAACACCATAAATCTGCGCAGCCCTCTATTTGTTTTTCATTCTAAATCACACCTTTCATGCACACACATACAAATAGCAGCTTATTTAATCATTTTTACCCCTTAGTTCAATATGTGCAATAGAAAGTGATGAAGACACACAAACACACACACAACCACACACAAACTTGGATATCTACAGCATGAATGTGATGAATATAAATTGCTCATTGCAAAGAAAATGGATTCTAAACAAAAAGGGATGCTCTCTTCATCCACGCCTTGTTATCCCTGTTTCATCCTCATTTCGAGTCCCATGTTCCCACTCATGTTCACCCACAATGTAACTCACAAATTCTTAGATACACAAACTAGACCGTGGGGATGCAGGCACTATGTCTTTTGAAAGGTTGCATTTTATTCATTCTCAGCTTTTGTAAAGTAGCGTGATCGGTGTCTATTACACAGACATGTAATGATATTTTTTTACACAAATAATTGCATGTTCTGCACAAAAAATCTTGTGCTTTTTAGAAAACATCGGTGAAATACTCGTTTGGGGTCACAACGTATGTAACGCATGTTTAATAAAGCCGGGAGTAGTAAGTGTGTTACTCGGACACCTCGCTCTGTCTCTAAATGTACATTAGTCGTTCTTACCTCTGCGTCTCGGCGCTGTACTGACCCCTGCCCACTTGATTGACAGCACAGAGTCTAAACTGGTAGGTTCTGGCAGGTGTGAGCCCGCCCACTGATACCTTGGTCACTGCAGGATCAACCTCTGATAGGTAGACCTTCCATGGCGAGTCTAGACACAAGACACAGAGATTAAAGGCCGATAATATCTGGCGCAGGCAGGACAAACGGAGACACAGGGACACTCAGGAGCTATAAATCAAATGGAAAGAGGGGAGAAAAAGATAAGAGGCAAGGTAAAGGAAACAGGGGGTAAGCTGGAGAGAATTATAAAGGAGAGAAGTAGCATATGATGCAACAAGAAGGAAAGGAAGAGAAGGATTAATAAAAAAGCGCAGATGCTGCTTCATATTGTTGCCAGCTTATCTCTCAGTCTTCCTGCTGAAGATACCACAGACAGATGCACTATTATCTCTATTATCACCCCAGCCACATGTATCTGTGCAAGCGAGACTGATAGCGTGCATGTGCCATTTTAAGCACGCCCAGGGTATTAGAGCCATTGTCTGACATGAAAACACATTGTAGTTACAGTGGTCCATTTACTACAATACAACAACAACAAAAAAATCTAATATATAACAGAGAGAGTGGATAATCAGTGTGCAGAAAACTCTAATCCATTCCTCACTGTCTGGCTTCATCCGTCACTAAAATCGACCAGACGTTCAGGTTCTCTCCATTCCTCATCTTTGTCTTTATCGCTCCCTCTTATTTTCCAAACTTTTCTTCTTCGCTCCCATGGCAATGCTTCTGTTTTTATAGATGCAGCAGAGCAGCTGGTAAATGGTGACAGCACAAAGCTTTAAGTCACATTGGCGGTGCCGCTACAAAAATGATCAGAATAAGGATCAGTTCAGCTTTTAGAGTCATGTGCCAAGTGCTTGGCTGTCTATGTTACGTTCACTGCCCGATCCCCTTAGCTTACATCAGGAGTGAGCGGCTCAACAGCCAATCTCCCTCCACTTTGTTTCTCCTGTCAGTCTATTCCTCAACACCTCTTCCCTATCTCTCTATAATTTGATAGAGAGCCAGCCTGCTGTTACAACATCTGTACTGGAGAGTGGGTGTGAGAGAGAGAGGGAGAGGGAGAGAGAGAGAGAGAGAGAGAGTGTGGGAGAGAGAGGCTAAAGGAGGCAGGGAAAATAAGAGTTTGTTTATAGTGGATCTGCATGTACGCTTACGCAGCACCATTCTCCATATGCCAGTCTCTTGTAAATGAGTGCACGTCAGTGCTTGGTAGACAGCGAGTGAACAGATGTTCGCCGTTCAGGAACTATAAAGTATGCCCAGGGACGGACATACACATACATACTGTTCTCTGAGAGCTCCAGCACGTAGTACAGAAGAGGGGAGTTCCCGTCGAAAGGGCGTAGCCAGGACAGGAGAACGGAGCGGGAGTCCGAATCATTGAGGCGAGCCGTCAGGGAGCGAGGAGAATGTGGAAGCTCACTGAATATACAGACAAAAAATAAATAAAAAATAACATCAGAAACTGTTTCAATTTCATTTGTCTATCAATTCAATCTGAGGCTAAACGTAACATAAAGAATGAAGACAAGGAAATAGTTAGGCTTTATCAAAGGTAGCAAAGGTAAAGTTACTGTATCTGCACATATAAAGCTGATTGGAAATATTAACAAGGTTACATCAAGCTTAAACTAGACAATGAAAGCTATAAATATGAAGTATTTATAAAATCATTCATTAGACAGAACCAAAGACTTAACTGATGGTTTTGGCCCATATGAGGCATCCATGCTTGTTTGATATTTTGGCTCTATTGTATCAAGACAAATACACGGGAACATGAAAATTTAGAACCTCAGAATTACAATAACTTCAGTGTGAATCCAGACATTTGGCTAGACTGTTTCCTGGCTGCAAGCAATTGCCAGGTAGATTTCAAAAAGCCATTGCTCCCAGTCTATAAATAAACCTGCAACTCCATTTCAAGCAGAGCCACTTTAGTTCAAGGAAAATTGTTATTTCCCTCAGCAGTAATTTATATATGACAGTATGGCTCTGTTTTGGGACCTTTCCTCGTGTATATGTGGGAAGCCTGAGGGAGAAACATCAGCAAACCCAGAGCGTTAAACAGAGCTCACGCCAACAGTAACAGATATGAAGTGATTACACCCTCAGTCACACAGGCCTAGAGACTTGTCAGTGACCATATGGCAACCACTGGACACTAGGGAAAAACCTGTATTCCCCAAACGGTTCCAAGTGGTTGCTAAAAGTCACTTTGAAATCAAATGTTAAAGCCTCATCAACACAGGCCTAGAGACTGGTCAATGGCTTCCTAGAAACCACTGGTTGTTATGGAAAAGAGTCCATTCTGCAACTGATTGCCAAGTGGTTGCTGGAAGTTACCAGCATGAAATTAGTTGTAAAACTGCGCACAATGCTGAACCAAATATCTCCATGGAACTGCTTTGGTCGCTAGCAGGTTGCTGCAGTTGCCAGTAGTTTGCATGGAAGATGCTGATGTGTCTGCCAGCACTCACCAACTGCTTACTAAGTGGTTGTGAAACAGAGCATGTTCGCCTTCAAAGTCAAAGTTAAAATGTGTTGGTTGAACAACCTGGTCTCCATTTCCAGTTGCCGTACTTGAGAGAGTAAATGGCAATTGCCTGCAGTCAAGCCAGTGTCTTACATGCAAACTACAGGCAATCACCTCGGTCTGCTAGCGACCAAGGCAATCACAATCTCCATATTATTTTAGGGTCTTTACCTTACAATATAAAGCACCGTGAAGTGGCTTGTATTGCGATTTGAAATGAATCGAAGGTTTATGCAACCATCCAGTCTCTAGGCCTATGTGACTAGGGCCTAAGTTAGACACAGCATGAATGGTGGCTCTGGGGTGAAAGTGGGTTGCAAAGCTGCTTCCATAGGAAGCAGCAACTGTACGCAGATCAAAGCAACTAAAATAAGGCCCCCCTCTATATTCTTTTGCTTAACCATACACTCATTTGAACCAACCCTTACTGCTTATATACTTATTACACTATTTTTACATCTTAGGCAAATGAGACACAGCTTCAAAGAGCTTTATACTGAACTTTGGATCTGCTGGTAAAATTAGGTTATTTTTTTGACTTGGACATAATAGAATTGTCTCCTATTTCAGGTCTTGCATTTACTTATTTAACTTTTGCATAGAAGGGAATACATGCTTTTTTTCAGACTGTCACACTTTTCCTTAATATCCACATCTTGACAAAATGTGCCCTGATTGCTTAAGTATCATTTGCATCTCATAAACGCGTCTGTGACAATATGCAGACTGTTCAGTAGACAGATATTTGGTTTCCTGTGTTCTGTTATTCTATTAAATATGTGAGGTGCAATACTGCTAGCACTGACACCCAGGCTAGATCTTGGGTCTGAGCCAGGATCAGTTCCAGTGGGTGAAATCTTTTAAATATGGCGCTGCCTTGCATATATTTACTCTGTACGTGCACTGCATCACCGCGTCTCATCACATCTATTAAAAAACACATTTTCCACACATTTTCTCATCCCTGCCCTGTTAATAACAAAGAAAGCAATACAGGTATTTTCATGAAAGCAACATAGAAATCCACATATTTGATTACACCAATCTTAGCGTATCGTAACTCTTTTTGTAGACTGTGGGCTTGAAGGAGGAAAAGGAGAGAACAGCAAATCCTAGTATCACTACATATGAAGGCTGCAGGTGCTGGTAGAAATATTGAGACAACATAAAAGAACAAAATAAATATATTTACACTGAAACTATAATAAAAGAGAGAGTCCCCTGTGTATAGACTAGCTGTATCTCATATTCATAAGCTTATTAATTATTTCTAAGCTATGGACAACATAGCTTTCAAAGATATGTTGTCCAAGAGCTCTGCTTCGACAGCCTGCAAGCTCCTATTAAGGGCATCAGATAACAGGGTTTGAAAACATTTGCCTTGCTTCCTTTTTCCCTTACGAGCAACTTTGCAGTTTAACATTTAAGCACAGAAACAAAGGGAACTAGAGGAGATGTGGGAGAGGAATAAGACATACTGTAATGTTGTGAGAGGAAGAGGAGGAGCACACCAAGAAATAGGAAGGACACCAATGAATGAAGCTAGGAGGGAGCAAGGGGAAATGAGAATGATGTTTTCTTCTCCGAGCTGACACGATCATATTAATTAACGGATGAGCTTAGAGAACATTAGAGCAAGTACCTTCACACCGTCCTTACAAATCACAAACACACACATAGGCACAGACACACACTCATAGACACATGAATGGGTCTTACGGGAGTTGAACCAATAACCCGCTGGTAATTAGTCTGTCTCCTCAGCCGCCAGCGTCTGTTAGCCCCTGTGACCCATTGATACTGAGCTAACGAGAATGTCAGTCACACATGTGGATACACGCAGCTGCGCACGCATACACCACGCTCAGAAACATGGGTGTATAGAAATCCCATCCAGGCCAGTATGTTTTTGCACAGCAATAAACACAGATCCGCTCCCTCCCTCTGCGTCTGACATGCATAACCTCTTGTCTCTCTATAATTTAGAAGGATATGGACTCATGTCCATTCTCTTTCCTACCCGGCAATTATATTAATATATCATAAGTGCCTTTCAGAAATGTATTATTTAAGTGCCTATTAATATACAAATACCACTACCTGTTCTCTTAGTGGCTGTAATAAGGCTGAGTGGGTCGGAGCGTGGGATACACACTGATGTGTGTGTATGATATGTTTTAATCTGAGCATACCAGACACACAAGGTGATGTGTGGAATCTGCACAGGTATGTACACAAACATACCTGTGCAGCATACCATACATGCTGCACACTCACTGATGTATTATCAGTGAGTGTGCAGCATGTATAAAGTCATTACAAAGTCATTACATAACATTTAGGGGTATCTAATAACAACTAGTCGTGTCTTTAGACTTTCAATGGCATGTACAGAGTATTTGATTTAGAGGCTCTGACCCTGCACTGAACACGGCTATTACTAGACCCAAGCAACTGTCTTATTAGACATGAAACAAGTTGACAACAATCATTTCTTTGTGTTTGGCAGTGTACCAAATTACCCATCTGCTGCATCGCCTAAATTGCACCTTGTATAGTCAGTCTTTTTTGTAAAATGCTGTACCATAGGGCGTATGTCCTGTCAGTCTCATCAGTAATTTGAATCAACCAGATTGCTTGCTATGGATAGACTGCTCCCTCAGGTTTTTAGACACTGTTACATCAAAATCGTTGCTGCGTCAAATCCTGAGGAAGGAAACCGCTGCTGCCAGAAGATAATGATTTACTCACAGTTTACTCAAATAGAGTTATCACAGAAAATTAAAGATCATCAGACTATCCTGAGGTGTAGGGTAAGTTAAAATATATTTATTATGTGCTTCTGAATTTAATAAAGAAACCTAATTCTGCTTTCTTTCCAAACCGAGTTAAAAGAGAAGAATAGTGCTATTTTCTTGTCAGTGTATTAAACATGAAACTAAAGCAAGCAGCCTGTTAATATAACTCAACACAATGCATGCAAAGAGGAAAATCCGTAGCCTGTAGCTCACGTATATTTTATTGGTTTACCTTACACTATCTGTTATAAAAACCCAACAAGTGCCTTTTATTTGTTTAAAGATTTTCAAGGATGGCACGTTTGCAGAATGCTTCGATTACTCCAGCAAGTCAAATGGATGCAGCCTTGTTATGCTTCCTTTGTGTTTTATACAATTTAGTAGAGTTGTTGTAGTCAGTGTTACTTATTCAGTAGTGTAACGTTGTTCTTTATCCTCTAATGTGCAGATTAGGTGGAAATAAAACTGTCTGTATTTTATATCGTAGTAAAATAAAATCCTACTCTAGACTAATGATAAGTTTTAGGAGACCTATTGCATTTCAGCATCCCCCAAGTGTCTGTTTTTCAAAAAGCCCAAGGCTGTTTACTTGGCCTTGCAGGTTTTTGCTGTTAATGGCTAAATTTGTGGCCATTCTTAAGGGTGGAAAAGTCAAACAATGACCTAAAACAGAAGAGGGTTAAATATTGCAGAAGGAATTTATTCCCTGAACTCACATGACTTCCAGGCGTGCAGGGCGGGAGTCATTGCCAGCTTGTGATGTCACAGTGCAGGTGTAATCCCCGATATCACCTGACCACGTCTGGCTAATAGTGAGAAGGCCTTGGCGTACAGACACGCGCCCCCCACTGGTCGGAAGAACCGGCATGCCGCTTCGCTCCCATTTATAGCTGCAACAGAGGAAGAATTTGGGTGCTTCAAAACTCAAACACAATAGTTTACAAAACTGTCAAACACGGCAGAGAATCAGACTTGGTATTCATGTATGTACCGTCATTTTTTCGCACTATAAGGCGCACTTAAAATCCTTTAATTTCCTCAGAAATCGACAGTGCGGTTTATAATCTGGTGCGCCTTATGTATGAATTCTGGTTGTGCTTACTGACCTCGAACCGATTTTATGTGGTACATGGCGCTCAAAAATCGGTGAACGTTTTTTTAGTACACCTTTAGTAAGCTACGAAGCCTGATGGATTGACTTGATGGATTGTCGGAGCATTACAGGTACCGTAGCCAGGAGCCTTGCAAAGTTAGCAGGAAATTAGCTCGCTAGTTTCCACCTAAACATGATATAGCATGTTCTGACTGAGAGATTTCTGAAAAAATTTAAATGTACAGCTCTGCTATCACTTTCAACAAAAACAAAAAATAAACAGCAGTGACCTTTGTAGGGCTACTGAAGTTAGACTAGCTGGTATATAATGTCCGCAATGTTCTGCTATGTGATCGCTAGTGACACAGCTATGTTAGCATAACATTAGCACAGGGAAGCTGGAGGATTAACTTTTTTCCACTTGATAAAAGTTAACACAAGGGTTTCCAATGGTTAGGGACAAATGCAATTGCATGGCAGGATGCTGTAAACTGACCAAACTTCAGTCAGGAGAACAACTGAGGTAATCCATCCACAATACCAGGTTAGTCATTAATATGCTGCAACAAAATGGGAATAGAGCAGCAAGAAGAATGAGTTGAGTAAAGTTTGACTTATCTGACTGTTTTGATTCGCTTAATGCGCCTTATAATCTGGTGCACTTTATGGCCCGAAAAATACAGTAGTAAACACTGAGGAACAGTTACCTGATACTGATTCTGGGGTCGTGTGTAGCGTCACACTTGAGAGTAGCAGTGGTTCCTTTGATAACACGCTGGTCTGTTGGAGGCACAGAAATGACTGTGCGATCTGGAAAGAGCAGAGAGGTGGGATACATTCTGAGGCTTAAATTAAATACAATTAATACACACCTGTTGAATCACACTACAAGGCACGGCCTTGTATAAAATGTGTACATTTAAATGTTCCTCAACAGTAACGAGATATGAATTAGTTTACAAGAAGATAAACAACACACAAGCATGCACGCACCCACACCTACGCACATTATAACGCCGTGGAAAACAGCTGAGTATCAAATTACTGGTGCTTTGCTCCACTCAGGTGTTGCATATGATTTAGAGGGAGAAAAGTGGCATTGGTGGAAAAACAAATGCACATGCAGAGTGGAGAGCATCTGTTATGTCCCTAACTCAGTCACCATGCACTTGTGATGTGACCGTGTCTCCAATAAATTGAAGGGTATACGTTTTACATTTATATCACAGCTCAACTGCAGTAAGGATCTGACAGTGTGTGTAATTGAACCCTGTTTAATCTAAAGCTGCCAGAACATATATTTATATGTATGCAAAAAAAATAAGATAAAAAAAATCAGCCAAGCAATTGGTTTATTGGCTAATCAATCATCCTCTTGCTTGGCAAATCCAATGATTAGTTCAGCGTTGACTCAGCCAACTGCATCAATAACCAATCACTGAGCTGCTCACTAAACTGAACTAATACTATTGGACAGGTATGGATAAACTAGTGTTCCATGTCTGTTTTTGTCTGTTTAGCAAATGTATATTGAACGGTTTAATGTGCATTTGTTTGTGTGTCCGTGCACGTGTCTTACTCCACACGGTGAGCGTAGCTGTGGCGTTGATGGTTCCCTCCGTGTTGGAGGCGATGCAGGTGTATTCTCCTGAATCCTGGAAGCTGACTGGCTGAACCTGCAGACCACCTGACTGCAACAGCGTGAACCTGGGAACCTGGACAGAGCCGCTGGCTAAGACCTGCGATCCTATGGAGGGACAAAATAATAAATTAGCCTCGAGGTGGAGGAAAGTCAGCACATTTTAATTACAAATATATTATGTCTGTCGCCAAAGTGCTTGCTCATAGGGGGTCATATGATTGTTGGGTTTTTCTCTGTATCTATGAAGCGCCTTGAGGCGACTTTTGTTGTGATTTGGCGCTATATAAATAAAATTGAATTGAATTGAATTGAATGTCAGTGCGTGTGTGTGTCTCAGTGTGGGGTGTCTCAGTCTTGGAGCTTCATTGCTACCTTTCCTCCAGGTAATAGCAGGTTTTGGAGCTCCGTTCGTCTGGCAGGTAAACAAGGCTGTGTTGCCATCAGTCACTGTTTGGTCAGAGGGAGGTGATGCAAATGTGGGGGGCACACCTGAAACACACGGAGGGAGCACGAGAGAGCAGAAGGCAGAGCAATGAACATTAGAGGACACTGTGGATAAGGAGAAAAGAGAAAGACTTGAGCTACAGGATGAAAGTGTTTACCTGAGCACAACTGCACCCTCTCTGATCAATGGAGGCTTTATTCACTACGTGTCTGTGCATAAATGTGGATGGCTCCATGGAGACTTTTAATTATAGCATAATTCTCACTAAACCGAATGTAACTTTCTAGCCTGATACATATTAAAAACCATTACGTCAAAGTAGAGGGATCAAATTAATAATAATGATAATAAAAAAATATATACTGGCGGCTCCCCTCAGCCTCCTAGTAGATTCACTTGACCTCTGACCTTAAAGGTCACTAAGATTTGATCTTTATTAGATACACCTGTGGTATAAATTGAAAATCCTACGTCATCTCATTCGTTCTATGTTCACAAATTTCCTCACATAGTGGGATCACAACAATACCTTTAAGTATTTATGGACTCTTACCAAAACAGAGAACACGCCCACACAGGACATGCTTTTAGTCAAATACATGTTATTAACTGTACATCTTATCATCTGTACAGATATGGTCCAAAGACAGAGGTTGACAGCATTTCAGGTGTATAACACAGCTGGCAGTTTCTGGATGTTTGCAGGATTCAAAACCTATTAAGCTTTCCCTTATTTATTCTGATATATATTATTGTCATAGTTGTATATGGACAAACTTTAATATATCAAACCTGTGAGCTAAAAGCTCAGCATTCATACTGCTTTGCATACTTAGTTTCCAGCATTTTGTTTCTAGTCTTGACCTGTAATATGTCAGTGAGAGAACATATCCCTGGTATGGTAATCTTAGCCCCACCGCTCTGGCTGTGAGAACAGCAGCCGCATCCACATGGTGTTCAAACCTTTTGTTTACAAGTCAATCACAAGAAAGCTGGCAAGGGAAGAGAGCAAAAACAGGTTGTTTCAGACAGAGGATGAACTGAGGGGCTAAAAGGAAGGCTCAATCGTCTACTGTCTTTTCGGGGAACCCAAGAATGGTAACAATTTTACCTTGAGTTTCATGAAGCTCGATTGATTCCCCCCAAAAAATAATCTAGAAACAAAACAATGCTGAATTCCAGCGCTAGTAGTGAAGGTAGAAAAAGTCAAAGAAAGTGACAATAAAAAAGAAAAAGCTGGTACAGAAGTGAAGTGATACAAGAGTGAATAGAGAGTCGGAATTCAAGGCTGATGTAGGTTTGTCTATTCATGCTTCCATTCTTGTGTGTATGCATCAGAGAAACTCACTGGAGACAAAGAGCTGTGTCTGTGCTTGAGCCTCTCCAGCAGGGTTGCGAGCGAAGCACTGGAATATTCCTCCGTCTCCCGGCTGCACCCTGCGCACAGTCAGCCCGTTTGCTGCGCTGACCTTGTAGCGAGGATTGGCCAGTTTGGAAAGAGGCACCGTGTCCTTATACCACTCAATCCTGGGCTGAGGCACACCTACATATATGAATGCACATGGCACACAAAAGCACAGTGTAAGAACATTTTTCAGTTTTCTTAATAAGCAGCTAGCTGACCTCGCTGCTGAGCAAACCACTCCAACTCCCACTAAAACACACACACACACTCATTTCAACAATCTTTCTTCTCTTTTATCCAGTTTCTCTCTCTATAAATATGCATGTGGGCATAATGACCGCTAATAATATATTGATTGGACGGTGTGGGTGGTAGAGTAAGGGTGGCAGAAGGGTCCAGAAAACACTCTGAATAAAAGATGTGGGCAGCACATCGAAGAGCTACACTATCAGCACCCACCTGTCTGACAGACATGCCAAATATGACAGGCAGGGGGCTCATGCAATTAGTCTGTCTCAAACCCTTCACACCTGTGTGTGTGTGCGTGTGTGTTTGTGGCTGTTAGAGTGAGCGATGAATTCCACACCGTTTCTCACTCTGTTGGTGTCAAGCTTTCACAGACACGCGTGACGTATTTTTCACCCCCTCCTCGTCTCACTCACTCTGTCACCGTGCGCTCTTTTCTCCTTTCCTCATCTCTCCTCTTAGCCTCCATCCCTCTCTCCATAGCCTGAGGCCCCTGCTATTTAATTACACTGCCACTGTATCAGATTACTGAGGAGGAACATAAACTCACTCAGTGTGTGTGTATGTGTTTGTGTGTGAGAGAGAGAGAGAGAGAGAGAGTGCGAGAGAGGGAGCGAGAGAGAGAAAGGGGAGGGTGTTGCAGTTTTTAGAGCTGTATCTAGCCCGGCTCATATAAGTGTTTTCATGTAATCCATTTAAAGACAAGAGTCATGAACAAGTGCAATTTTCAGGCTCGGTCTCAGCATACCAGCGTGCGCTCACAATGCCAAAAGTAAAGTGTCATTGTTCATGAAGCCTTCAAACTAACGCACACACATATCGAATGATGCCAAACCCCTGCTAGCAGAGTCACCTTGACACAACTGCAACAGCAAACAGCAGGACAAGAGCTGCAAACCTCAACATTTGACTTGTAAAGTTGACATAGAAGAAATGAATGGGATGGCACAGTGCTCCCCCTGTGGCTGCATTGGTTCTCACCGTGTGGTCTGGTGGCCTCCCACAGTCTGGAGACTTACACGTTACAGTAACTGGTGATAGTAAAGTGAATGTGTGTGGATGGTTATCTGCAGTGTTGCATGTAATGCATTCCCGAGCAACGCAGTGCTTTTTATAGTTCATGTAATGTGCGAGACAGTTTTAGTGAAGTTACATTTTTCAGTAGTGCAGTGTCGTAACAAGTTACTGTGCTAAACTCACTAATTTTATACAGTTACAACCATGTTGTTGCTTATATTCTTTAGTTACTGGCAAGAGAGGTGCATGGAAAGAAAAAAAAAAAAAACAAACATGCCTTTTTCTTACTCCACTTGTGCTACAATCGACTGACTTTGGTTCATGTGCAGGGAGGAGGAAAATGGTAAAGCAGAGTACAACATTTGAGGAGTGGAAATATGGACATTGCTTTTATCTTTAATCCATGAAAGGACAAGAACACAATGGTAAAGTGCAACCTGCACCCAGGAGTGGTAACACAACTTCAGCTCTTTGCAAACATCTGCACAGACAGCATGCTAACACAAAGCTAGTGAAGAACCGAGAGTGATGTTAATGCTGAGTGTCTGGCAGCCCAGCAGCCAGAACCTGAACTTCAACAGGTAAAAAACACAATGATGAGCAGTCAAGCTGGCAGCTTTGTAGCCTTGATGTCTATTCACACCTGTTTCTACAGTACAATTACTGTGGTGATCACTTTGAAGTCTCTCCGAGCTGGTTTTTCAAATTTGCATTGTGTTGCCAGTTTTCTGCTCATACATAAACACTAAAAGAACACTATTTTTTTTTTATAAGATAAGATGTACAAGGTCCTAAAACCTAAGGTTATTATTGTTAATTGAGTAACAGTGCATTTCACATGTAATGGAGCAATGCAAAAGTAATATAATGAGTAGTCTAACAAATTACTTTCTCCAGCAAATAATTAAGTAACATACTGCATTACTTTAACAAAAGGAAAGAAGAACATCTAATAATTACTTTATTCAGTAACAATCCCAACACTGGTTCTGTGCCTGTGGTTGCTTAAATAGCAAAAAGCAATTATTAGTCTGTAAATAGAATTAAAAACAGTCCAAAATGTGAAGTAACACAAAGTGCAAACTAACAATAATCAAAAACCCCAAACGCTAGCATTATAGTAAAACCTAAAAGAAACCCCAAAGACACTGAATAGGAATATAACGTACTAAAAGAAAACCCCACAACAACACATGACGTAGAACCATCACATCCTCTTTCTCGCTTAGTGTCCGTCACCCAAAGTTAAAGAAGCAGTTAAGGTGAGACACTAAGTGTTAAACATGTTTTGCTCAGTCTCATTTTGAGTTTTTTTTTCAGAGAAAACGATGCTTATGCAAATTAATACATAACTAATAATATAATATCTAATTTTGACATTTAAACATCACATTTAGGAAAACCTGTAATACTGACATAACATGTGGACAAAAGTATTGGGTCACACCTCTTAATCTTTGAATTCAGGTATTTTTAGTCTCGTTGCCACAGGTGTATGAAATCAAGCACTCAGCCATGCAGTCTCCATTTACAATCAGTTATGAAAGAATTGGTCGTTCTAAAGAGCTTAAAAACTTTGAGCATGTGATGGCTGCCACTGGTTAAACAAGTCAGTTCGGGAAATTTCCTTCCTCCTAGATTCTCCGCGTTCAACTCTAAGCAGTATTATTGCAATGTGGAGGCGCTCAGGAGCCACAGCAATTCAGCCATGGCGGGGTCACCGAGTGCTGAGGTGGGTAAAGGCTCCAACACTCTGCTGACTCAATCACTGCAATACCCCAAACTTCCTCTGACACTAACATCAGCACAAAAGCTGTGTGCTGGGAGCTTCATGCATTTCCATGGCCGAGCAGCCATACAGTGTGCACCGAACAGTTCCTCCTGTCTATATCCTGAAGCTTTTTCTGAGGTATTTGCTCTTAGTCTTTATTTATTCATAGCTTTATTCATACGACAGTTTATTCCTACAAATATAGTGGAATTTGACAATTATTAGCTGTCTGGTGGGAGTATTTTCTGGTTTATGAAGTCATAAAAAGAGATTTTTAAAATCCCTTTGGTAAAAAAATCTTTGACTCTCATATATCAACAAAATGAAACAACAACTTGGTTTATCCAGTGTTCAGATTTGTGGTCTGGAAAATTATGCAAATACACACATATTTAGAGACATAATGCATTATTAGCATATCCAAACATAACATTTCAGAAAGTAACACAACTATTGAGCTGGGGAAGTTTGATGGAACCAAGTTAAACATTAGTGAGTTAAAGAATAATTAAAAATCCGACGTGTGAGTATGCATCAGCTCTACGACTCATGTGGTGGCACGCACAAGCAGCCTGTGAGACTCAGCACACTTTAAGTGGCTGCTGGATCACTGAATGCATGTGGAACAGCCTCCCCTGACACTTTTCAGGCGCTGGAATTTAGAAACTTGAAAATAATTTTCATTGTTTGTTTTATTTCATTTTCACACAGCAGTAAAGGGGCAGGGGAGGTTTGATGAAGTGTGAATCTAGACAATAACTGAGACAATACTGAGTGTTGGCTAACAAGACTGAGACTAACGTTATTATCGTTTTAAGGAGAGTGCCTAATGGAAGTGTTACATGTTCCATGTAATAATCTGAGTCACCCCAGTGAGAATGCTGGTCTTCATCTTCTCATTTCACACTTCAGTTTAAAATTCCACTATTTATTTCCTGTCTGTTTCTACTGCGCTTTGTTGTATTTTATCGATGAAGCAAGCCTTCCCTCGCAGACAGCTGGACGTCATCTTCAAAGAAACAAAGTGACACCTAGCTTTTTGACCCAACTTCCATTATGGTTATTATAAACAGGTATAAAAATTAACCCCCCCGCCAAAAATAAGGCTTATGACAAACTTAGATTCTACAACTTTATACATACAACTATTTATCACATGCACATGCGTACCTGCAGCCAGGCATGGGATCTCCGCATTCCTGTCGAGCTCTCCAAAGATCTTACTTTTTGGCTGAGCGGTCAGAGAGGGCGGTTCTGCAGAGAAAAAAAAAATTGTAATAACACCAAGTCATTAAACAGCTACTAACAAGCTCTCAATTTAGGCAAATAAATAAATAAAAGGCTGAAAATGAAAATGTAACAGACAAATTTACAGTTTTCCCTCTCCAAGTATTTATTCCTTAATAGAGGAGACTTGTAATGGAGCACTGCAGAATAGAAATGGTTCCCCTCTTGGCACTGAGTAACTTAAGTGCCAGTGGAAGGCAGGATTTTGTGTCTATATGCTCTGTGAAATGGCTTCCATACACAGCCACAAAAAAACACATTCGGGGAAGGTCCCAAGGGGCACAATCCTCCTCTTTTTTTCTTAAACAGCTCCATTTTGCTGCCAATGACTGCTCCATCCAAACATCTTCACCAGCACTGCTCTAAGTGCTGACAGCAGTGGTGAGAATAAACAAAAACCTTGAATGTAAATATATGCTTGCATATATATAATATTGTAATACATTTTACTTGCTATAAAAGAAGTTACCTACTGCTGCACAGACTCCATTTCTCATTTTTTAAGCACTTGTTAATATTTACAAAGAGATGACAGCTGAGTCTGTGAGTCCACACAATGGTAGCAATTGTTCACCAGAGAATGACTGAGGAAAATGAAATGTCCAGTGTATGACTTAAATAATAAATGTGTATTTTGGCTTTTGCAACAATATACCTCTTATTGAAAAAGGAGAATTTTAATAAAAGTTTCATTTGTGCCCCACATTATTTTCTTTTCTTTGCATCGTATTTCAGTGGACTGCATTTTCACTTATTGCCGTCACTACCACGCAGGAGTGCTGTAAACATCAGGACTTTCCATCACGTGACATAAGTCCCGTTTTTGTTTTTTTTACTTGATCTTTCAGTTGGCGCATGGTTACATTTAGTCACCAAAACGACTTTTTTATAACAGAAAAAGATCACAGATCATGCTAAAGACCTTTTCACAACATTCACCATATTTTAGAACCCATGCTTCATCTTATTGTCTTTGTTACCACACTCCTAAAAAGAGAACATTTGATTTCACTGCATCTAATTTGGATGTTGCAGAGCCTTTATTGAGAGCACGCTGCATAAAAACACGCTGCTGAATGGAAGCTGGCGAGTTAAAATGCAGTCCCAACCTGGAGTACATGTGTGGCTGAAAGCGAGACCACCCTCACATCTAAACAGCAGACTGAAGAGAAAACACAAAGTTCCTTTTAGTTCTTCCAGGCAACTTTTAAACCCACATATGAGCATCACCTATCTTTACTGTGCACTGTGCAATTTTGCCTGATTTTTGACAAAAGAAAGAGGAAAGCGTGCAGTGAAGAGCGAATGGGAAAACAAGAGATGAATAACAGCCATATGGTGTGACGCTGATAACATAGCTGCATTATTCTCCTTCAGTCAGGTGAGTGCAAGAACCTAGATGCCAAAACACAACAAAACACATTTAAGAGTGTTTGGGTGGCTGGTTTTAGGGATTTGAGCTATTGTGGATTCCCTGATGTCTGTCTGCAAAACAAAGACAGAAAACAACAGCAGATATATTGTTTTTTGCACCGCAAGTCGTTTGTACAGTATACAACACAAGGATGCAGTATCATACATATTCCGATTAGAGGATCGGGGCAGAAAAGAAATGAAATTGAATAATGAATGCCTTTGAGGCTGTCTCTTTCTTTCAAATAGACACATACACTATTCTGTTTAGGAATCCCTTTTATTGCATCAAGGTCTGTTGAGCCCATAGCAGAAAAAGAGGATCAGTACCAATGTATTCGTCAGTCACTTCTTTTCTGATACATATGAATGCATCCAGGCTTTTTCCCTGCCAGGCAGGCCTTAACGGTCCTGCCGGCCTAATGAGGAAAGATAACTTAGAAAAAGGAGTTTTTGGGGGGAAGACAAAGAAAAAGGATTATGAGGGGGCACAGAACGAGAATAAGTAGGGTATAAATATTCAGGCAGGTCTTCTGAATATTCTGTGGGCGTAGGTAGTCGGTGCTCTCTGCTTAGGTGCTCTTTCGCACAGACAATCACAGCAGAGTAAAAAGATGCTAAGAAACTAGAGGAGAGAAGTTTCGGCTCATCAATCACATGCTCCCTGCTCGCGTGTTTGTTGTTTTCTATTACACGCACACACGCAGAAGACAGGAGTGGCTTGCTACAAGAGTGCTCTTGTTTGAGTGCTTTCAGCGTCCTCTTATTGATTCGTGACTCCAGGGAGAGGGGCTAATTGAGCTGCCGGGCAAACAGGCATATGTGGCCATGGTGCCATTTTGTGATTGTGTGTAAGCATGAAGTGCACACATGCATGTTTTTGTGAGAACACGTGGGTGAGTTTGTGTGTACATGAATCCAACAGCTGTTTGTGACTACAATGGACAATTTAATGGTGAATGTGGACAACAGATTCAGCTCGAGCAGTGCTGTAGATGACAGTCACTGCCTCGGGTGCTCACAGTCCAGCTTCCAGGAGTGAAGTAAGAATAAGTGGAGGAATAAACAGTGCCCGGAGCAACAAATGTACTAGGAAAGACAAGAGCGAGGCTAAAGCAGAAATTAATCACATGTTGAGGGCATTAGTGGACCTACCCAGGACAATCATGGATAATTTTGTTAGGCAGTGTGTGTACTTGTATTACTCATGTTATGAGGACATAAATGTCTTTACACAATAACACTGTGGGGACTCGCCTCCCTTTTTGGGGCAAAAGTCCCCTAAACATAGAGCTAGGCCTAAATATTCAGTTATTTAAGTTGTACTTTCAGTATAATAAATAAGAGCTTAAGGTTCAATCTTCAGTTCAAGGGGCTGAACAAAAACATTGCGTTAACTGTGGAGAAACTACAGCAATTTTCATAAACAATCCCAGAGTTTCAGGTGCTCAAATGAACTAGACAAATTAACACATTCATAAATAAAATGAACATTTTCAACACTTTGTGGAGAATCTTTCACAGACAATGACTGTCTGGCGTGTGTAACTCATGGATATCAGCGAACAATGGGCATCCTTTGTGATGATTATCCTGGCCTCTGCTGCATCCCTCTCTTCAGTGTTGTTTGTTCTCCCTGCCATTAGTCTTTTATCAGCAAAGTGAAATGCAGCTCAAGTGAGCTGAAATCAGGTGACGACTTCCTTAATTTGCTTCCTGACCTTAAAAACAAATAACGCTGGTTTGCTTTTACAGTATGCTGTGCCTCACTTTTCAAAGCACCGTCTAATACATATGAATGCAATCTCTACACAGTTCATCAGACTTCTAACACGTCTCAGTGACACTGGGAACATGCGTTCATGTGCATCACACAGATAATTTCACATGCTTCAAATTACAAAGTGCAAATTATTCTTCACCATGGAAAGGATTCTGTGATCATCAACCACAGGCATCGTCTGTGGATGTCCGGTCATTTTACTTCAACAGTGTGTTTTTTTCTTCTAGGAATATACCGGACTGTTTGTGAAGATTTGGAAAGTCCTGCTGTTTCTGCTCTTTTGGATGGGTTTATTTTCTTTTTATGAATGGCCTGTCTCACTTACATTTAGAATTCATTATGGGTTCACAGAAAAAGCTTCCAAATGCAAATGAAAATCTCCTTACTAATATGACAAAATAATGCATTTCCATGAAGCATCTTTTGAGTCTAATTACACTTAAGCCCCTGAAAATAGGGGACTGTGTATAAAATGGTCATTATCCCTCAACGGTTAATGCAGTATTTCAGTTCAATCCTTGGAATTAAAGCTGAGTTTTCACACTAAATCAAATTTGTCAAATTCATCGACTGCAACCTGAATATGTCATTTATAAACAGCTTTAAAAAAAAGTCAAACATATATGGAACTAATGGTAAATAACACAATCAACTCAACCCAACTTGTTTTTCGATTTAGGATAAGTGACGAGGATATGAATGTAAGTCAGTGTAATGTCATTTGAAGTGAAATGATGGAAATCTGAATGCGAGTGTGTCTGTGGGTGACTAAGTGACTGCTTTTTTCTTCTTACCCATTACAGTGAGGTGCGCTTTTGTCTCCACGGGTTTGGCAGTGCTGTTGCTAAACGATGCTTCACAAACATATAAGCCCGTGTCAGAAGAGGTGGGGGCAGGAATAATGAGCCGTTGCCCACTGGAAAGCCGACGCCCATCACGCTTCCACGACACCAGAAGGCGGTCCACTGGTCTGAGAGGAGAAGAGAAAGGAGGAGAGGAGAGGAGAGGAGAAAAAGAATGAGCAGAACTGGGTGGCAGAAGGCAATTACAACATATTAAATCCATCAGTTTATTTGTCAATGAGGCAGGAAATGAATGATGACAGTCTATATCAGAGCAGTCAGCTCTACTCAGCATGAAGGAGCTTCAGTCAGTTACTCTAAATGTTGGGAAAGGAAATGGGTTTTCGTGTAAAATGAAATTTTGTTTTGGATAAACAACACGGGAAAAAAAACATTCTTTTGTGCATGTGCATTTATGCAAGACAGCAATGTAGCAGCATATTCTCAAGTCATATAAGTGCAGCTCATTTTTTCCCTTTTTCCAACAATATATTTCTTATCTTATGCAGTGAACATGTACCCAATTTAGCATGACAACAGCTACTAATGTAATCAGCATCTGGAACTGTTCTTAAAATGCATTTTGCGAAGGACCGCTCAAAAGCTCAGGTAGGAGACAGGAAGCTATGAATTTCAACCAAAATGTAGTGATGCGAATATAAACACAAATACTCATTAACAAAATCAGATGAAAAACCACAGCTGCATTTGAACAACAAGATAGATGATGTTAGCGTCCAGTTTCTTCACTGGAACATTCACAATTAGTACATTTTAAAAGTAGTACAGCAGGAATCATGACACAAACAACAGGAGCAGAAATTAAAGAGACGACAACGACAACAAAACGATTCATAAGCAAAGCTGGGTGTAAAATACATCTGCAGAATACTTTATATTAGAGATCATTAGCATTACAATGTTAGTATTAATGTTTATTGAATTTTTCCAACATTTCTTTGCCTTTTTTATTCTACTAGCAGTCATACTGTTGGTGGCAGTAGATGACACTCACAAAGAACTTTATTAACAAGTCACAAAGCGAATGAAAAGAAGGCCAGTAAGTCAACCATGTTTGCATTCAATGCCTGGATGAATTTGAGACACAGTCTGAAGAGGTTAACGAACCAGAGGTTAACCAGAAGAACTTGTAGTACAGAGAACAAATGTGGTGCTCGACCGACACATTTCGGCTCACAGCCTTCATCAGGGTCATCACGCATAATGGCTGCATCTCTTCAGACGACTTTTTTCTCCAAGCACCTTGGAAGTAAGTGAAGTTGTGCCAAAACCCTTTACTTGGTTTGAATTTGAGATACACAAATCTCTTCTGCCATATGCAGTGATAGACTGTTTTGGACAGAAATCCACTGATTTAGTCGATGAAATGGTCATATAAAACTCGTAGCAAAGTTTTTCTGGTGGAATCTGTTATTTTAGATGCCGTCCAAGTGTAAATAAAACACAACAAGCACTTTTTGTCAATCACATTCCAAATGTGAAGTGAAGACAAACTTGAATTTAAAGGCACCTAACCAGCAGATATGGAAAACATTTGAATATTTGCAGACTCGGTGGTTTCTGTCCCTTATAAAGAGTGAAAAGCAGATTTTAAAACTCTTCCTATTAGGTCTGCTGGGACTGGGCTTCCAATCAGCTTCTAATCATTTCAGCACTTTAGCAGGACAGCGCTATAACTCACTGATGATTAATGGAGGTGGATAGCCAATGCTTTTAGAATTTAGCACTACTTTAGATTTCATTGCTCAAACTCCTATTTCTCCCAGATATTGTATAGTATAGTTTCTCTCTTTCAGTTGTTTCCTTGGTACAAGACTATCTCTCTGGTGTGAGAATTTCAGTGGGTACATCTCTGATAGCAGAAATAGTCACTAGGCTTTCTCTACGTTTTCAGAGCAGGCAATAAAACAAAACGAAGAAAACAAAAACCTCAAAACAAACTTATTAGTGTTGAATTAAATATCACTTTTCTAATAGCTTATTAGACTGAGATGGTTCATCTGCTGTTTTGTAAAAGCTACTGTAGCTACATTCCAGGTATCCATTATGTTTAATAGTCACTTGATTTTTTTATACCTTGAGTGCTACCCAGTGGTCAAGTGCCGGTCAAGTGCAGCAGAAAAACATTTAAAGGGGCTCTCACAAAACAGAGCAGCCAGCCTAGGTCAGACTTAATAACAAAATCTGACAAAACCCTTGTACAAACAGAACAAAAGTAGGCAAAAAATATCACCTGTTGAGTCCATAAAACTCATCATTCTGAATGGCTGTGCTCTTATCTGGTCATTATAGCCTCAGTGGCACTTTTCTTTTTTTTCCTATTAATGTTGGACTCATAGGAAAACCTGCTTCTCAGTGAATATAACAGAAGATTATAATATAAGCATAAAAATACATTCTCATCACATATTCCAGGAGGAAAGTATGACTACCTAGATTCACTTAATAATTCTTTAAGCAATTTAAACTAACTGAATTGATGCTGTGTACTTAAAGAACTGACATAAATCAGATAAAATGTATGGAGAAAATCGCTTTACTTTTCCTGATCAATTTGTTCAACATTTACAGAACAGCCAGTATGTAGACGTTTTTGTGTAAATGTTTACTGGGCCTGCGATGTATTCCATGCCTATGAGTTCAGTGTTTGTATTATAATACCTACTCTGAACTTCTTAAATACTGTCCCTGACAAATATTACCCATAATACAATACAATAAAAAAAAGAAACTAATCAAAACTAAACTAAAATAATGGCTAGGATAATCAGTCGTTCAGGTAATTATTGTAAGCTGTGTGAGCTGGGTGACCCAATGTGAGTAATTTAAGTGAGAGGGGAACATTTGCTGAGCTACAAGTTTCCGAGGTGTCCTCTAAGTGACCTGGAAGAAAACAGTTTAGCAAAAGAAACCGTTCACCCTCTGCAGGCATGTTTGTATGTGCACGTCTGTATGCATGTATAAGGAGTTTACCTAGCATTAGCAATGCACTCCAGTATAGCTTCATTTCCCGCCACCACTGTTGTGTCTTTTGGACCAATCACGATAGCCGGAACCACTGGTTCTGACTCGGGATCTGCAACAGAAAGAGAAAAAAAACGAGAGGCGGGTTAGCTCATAAACCGTAGACAGCAGCATGATCTCAAACACAGATCTCAATGGTCTTCCACATACGCACACCACTACACTCTGACACTGTCCACTCAGTGTCGTACTATACCCAACTTTGTGTAGCAAACATGACTACACAAAGCTAATCATCACAGTTTCCACAGTTTTAGTTCACATGATTGTGAAAACTAAGCACAGCCCACGATTCAGTAGTTTGCAGAATCACCAAGTAATAACTTTGTGTATGAGATTGTCAGTCTCTCACGTTACTCTGGAGGAATTTTCTGTGCCTGGCATCATTGTCCTGTTTGACGCAATTTTGTCCAAATTCAATGCAGTTTTGTTTACATTCTGTTAAAAAGCATAGTGTACACTGGCTGAATCAATACAGTGAAAACACAGATGCTGCATCGTTTGGATGAGCAGAAAGAGTGACTGCATCATACCCACTGCGCAACATCTCCAACTGGACAGTGTCTGCTCATAATGAAGACAGTAACAGAGATTGAACGAATGGCAGTGAAATTTGAGGTGTGAGAATAAAGATGTGACTGAGAAAAGACTAAAAGTTCTGATAAAACTTTCTTTCGGTTTCTAAACAACTGTGTCCTCTTATCTCAAACATATTTTCAGTCATACACACACAAACAGTGTAACTCGCTCTTATAAACAACAGCATTCTTTCTGTCTGAACCACACTATCCAGAACATAATGATGTATTGGAGATAGCATGGCAATGTGTCTGAGTTACAATTATACTTCTCAGAAAAAAGAAGTACACTAGTGTGAGTATATGAAGAGTGATTTATTGCCCAAATGGTATGTAGGAGACTGTGGTGTACGTGCAAGATTATGATTTTGTGTGTGTGCGAGAAAGTATGATTTATGGCCTGAATGGCCTCTCATAAGAAGAGAATGCCTTAGAATTGTTATCAGTTTGAAAAGTATAACATTTGTTCAGAATATAGCAAAAAAAAAACCAGACAAACAGAAAAATTTATGTCAGTCTTTTAAAGATTTTGTGAAGCCTATATGTTACTGTTATGGCTCTGTAAGAGTGTGTGTGTATGTGTGTGTGTGAACTTCCCTTGGTTCCCAGTGCATCGACTATATAACTGATGAATATGTAGATTTTCAAAAGGGTGGGGGGTGGGGGGGTAGTAGAGTGTAAATTAACAGACTAGTTCTGATAGGGGTTGGTCGGGGTAGAAGGAAAGGAGGGGGCATAGAGGGGAGGTGAGAAGCAGCTTTGATCTTCCCTTTGAAGGGAACGAGGAAAAGGTGGTAATTGACTCTCTGCTCTTTATTCCCCCCTCTCATTCTCCCTCTTCTCCTTTTTTTTTTTAAATCAGAGAGAAAGCGCTGAAAAGTCATATCCCGCTGTCACACGGACCTGTAATAAGACATGCGGTGGGAAGACAGGCGAGCGATGGCACAAACAGATACACACACACACACAGATATACACACACACACTTGAGCGCCTTGACACCAACACTCAGTGAGTGGAGGCTGAGTCATTAATGTAGAAGATAAGTAAAGTGACACCAAAAGAAAGGTAGAATAGACAGATGGAAGCAATCGTGGAGGTCTCTATCACTCTTAATTTCTTCGTTGAACACATTGAAAGGTCTGGGCTCAGAAAAAAGAAGATGGCTTAACAGGAGTGGGTGGAAGACGCAAAGAGGCTGAGCGACGATGGGCAGGCCGAGGTAGAAGCAGATGGAACAAGGGTATAGTGCCCATTAGCTGTCCAGTGTAGGAAGATGGGGTCAGAGAGGGAGTAGTAACCATCAGTGGACCTTAACAGCAGCAACAAGGCCACAAGTAATGAATGGAAGGGGATGTGAACCCAACCTATTAACCTAGCCCGTGCGCCTGGGGGGAGCAGACCGACAAATCAGGACAGCAAGAACACTGGCATGGCAAGGGAGACAAAAACAAAAAACAAAAAGGGCTTTGAAGAGGGAGACCGGGTATACATGCAGATGGGGAAAAAGTGAGGGGGGACCGCAGATGGTCTTTTCCTTCCTGGAGTGACAGACACGATGGAAGAAATAGAGGGGGAAGCAAAATGCCATACGGTTGTGTGATCCTCGCTCTTCTCTTCTCTCTGTCAGCGTGTCTAACATGCTCTTTCTCTGGGGAAATCTCTTATCATTTCATCTCGTCTGGATCTCTTGTTCCCCACCGCCTATCCCCCCTCCCTTATTCCCTATCATCCTCTTATCTTTGCCTTTTAGTTGTTTAAACTGGGATTATTAAATTAATCTTCTTCAACTTAAACAAGGACAGATATTCAAACTGGCAGAGCGCATTATTATACATGCGCATGCAAGCTGTGGCAGCTAAAAGGCTCGCTCTAAAGATTCAACAAAGAGAGTCCAGAAAGTTTAATCTAACTCTATTGGATTCCTCATTTAGCAAATGAGAAACACAATGTGGCAGAGGCAGGGAAAGCAGGAGTGATGGAGGGAGGGCTCGAAGGACGGGTTGCTGCAGAATGGAGCAATATCAGAACAACAACTTGGGGCTAAAAAGCTTCATTATAGAAAGAGGAATGATAAAAAAGAAGAGCTGTTGAAACAAAAAAACAACAGAAAAAGTGGTGACAGAGAGGGAAAAAAAACATAAATCTTGTGAGCTTCCTCCAAGTGTATGTGCACATGGTTCTGGGTATAATTTAGCACCAAAGAGGCATAGACGCATTGCAATGTTACAATGCTCTCGTCAGCGCAATCATTGCTGATTGACAGCAAAGTGCTGCTGAGGTGACACAGCTGTGCTAGGATTGGAAGAGTGTGTGTCAGATGGAAGCAGAAAAAAATCCTAAATTAAATCAAGGATCGGAACGATATATATATATATATATAAAAAGAGGGCTAGTAAAAGGATCGGTGCGGCTTTAGGGCAAAAAAAAGATAGCAAATGATAAATGGAGAATGAACGAGACAGAGGGAGAGAGAGATGAAAAGCTATTCTATCCTCAGATTACAATGTAATCCCTCTTTGAATGGATTCCCTCAGATTACAGCTTGTTCTTCTATTAAATCTGTCAGTCACTGCAAACTCCCTACAGTGTCGGTGAGTCAGCCGGGATATATATATATGTGTGTGTGTGTGTTTGCGCGTATTTGTGAGTATGATCTTTCTATGACTGGAGATCTGTGTGCTTTAAGCCTTTCAGACAAATCTCTGCAGAGACCTCGAGTGCAGGGAAGGATTGGTTGAGGACTGAGCACACACATCTCTCTTTACGTACACACACGTGCAAAAATCCACACAGGAGGAGGCTGGTATTAGCTGGCTGTGTATTAATAGAGTTGTCAGATACGTATCTGCATGGTTCACAGCCAACTAACACATATCACACTGTGAGTACACACACAAGTGAGGCAAAAAAGTTTGAGAAAAAATAGTGCGATGTCGAAAGAGGAAGCACGAATTTGGAGGGAGAAATGAAATGGAGGGACAGTGGAAATGAGAGGTTAAAAAAATAAAGAGCTTTTAAAATATTTTGTAGGATACACAGAGAGGAGAAGGTGATCATTTGCTGATCTCCCTGGGGAATGCTGCGTGTGTGTGTGAGAGTGGGGTGAGTGTTTGTGCGTGTCACTGCGCTCATTAATGCTGCATGCTGACAGCTAAGTGTCATCATCTGACTACACTCGCCTTAGAATGCCAATAGAAAACCACAAGCCAAGACATTCCACACACACGCACGCACACTGTGCCACACCACACCAAGAGCTGGAGATCCAAGCCCCAAGGGGAGACAGACAAAGGATGGGATGCAGTGAGAGGACAGAGAAAGATGCCCGATTTTAAATATTCATCTCTTCCTTCAGCTGCCAAAGCTTCTATCTATCTTTGTCATCACTCTGTGCAAGTGATGAAAGCAGGAGATGGAAAGATGGGAGAGAAATGGAGGAGGTAGGTGAGGAAACAGGAAACACACAGCGGTAATGGTGAGGCAGGAGCAGGAGTTAGGCTCTGGGGAGTACTCAATAACTATTTGATTAATTTTTAGTATTTTTTTAGCAGCTTGACAAAACCAAATATGACATTTCATCATCTCTATAGTGAAGTAAGCGTGTGTGCAACGGCTTCACGCCGGCAAACTTTTTGGAGCACACCGGGGGAAAAGATAGATGAATTTTTTTTTCACCCATTAAAATTATTAACTTTTGACAAAATGTTAATTGCACACACACACCTGCAAACAGTTACAACACTAAAAAGACAACGTGCACAAATGGAATTATACAAGTATGTGCTGATGAAGAAACAGTAGCAGGAGTTTAGCAGAGAAAATGTTGCCAAAATGAAGCAAAGCCAGCGAGTTACAGTGCTGTGAAAAAGTATTTGCCCCCTTCCTGACACATCTGTCACACTTATGTTTCAGATTATCAAACAATTTTTAATATTAGACAAAAAAAATAACCAGAGTTAAAACAAAAAGCTGTTTTTAAATGAAGATTTCATTTATTAAAAGAAAAAAGCTATCCAACCCCACCTAGACCGGTATAAAAAAGTAATTGCCCCCCCCATTGTTAAATCATGAATTTCATGATTAACCACATTTGTTAAAAAAAGCCAAGTTCAATTTCACTAGTCACACCCAGGCCTGATTACTGCTAGACCTGCAGAATCAAGAAGGAACTTAAATAGAACCTGTCTGACAAAGTGAAGTACAAAGTCATTGGGAGCTATCAGTCTAGAAACTGTTACAAAGTCATTTCTAAGGCTTAAGGGCTCCAGTGAACCACGGTGAGAGCCAATGGTGAACTAGTGTACCAATATAACTCCAAGAGCGCACCAACAACTCGTCCAGGAGGTCACTAAAAAACTCAGAACATTTTGTGAAAAACTGCAGGCCTCACTTGTCTCAGTTTAGGTCAGAGTTCACGATTCAACAATAAGAAAGTGAGTGAGGAAAAACGACATCAACGGGAGACTCAAGAAGAAAACCACTGTGGACCAAAATAAACACAAAGGCTCATCTGACTTTTGCCAGAAAAAATTCTTGATGATCTTCAGGCTTTTGGTAAAATCTTCTGTGGACTGACGAGACAAACGCTAAACCTTTTCTGTCCCGTTACATCTGGTGTAAAACTAACACAGCACTTACTAAAAAGATCAATCAAACATGTTGGTGGTAGTGTGATTGATCATTGATCATTAATATGCATACTGTCATGCCCATTGATCAACAACTACTTATCAAAGCCCACTGAACAAAGACCATTCTGACCATTGGTCAGACCATTGGTTCATGCCCTGATGAACAATGACCCAAAACACTACAGCAAGTCCACACACAAATGGCTCAAAACCAAAATAAATGGTTTTAGAGTCGCCTAGTCAAAGTCTGGCTCTAAATCAGATTGAGATGAATTCTTTTTAAAACCTCTCCAATGTGGCTGAATTAACATAAATTCTGCAAACCAAATTCGTGTGAAAGACCCATTGCCAGTTATCACAAACACTTCATGCGACGAAGGGTGGTGCAACCAGTTATTAGGCTTGACAGGCAAATACTGATCCAGATAGGTTTGGATAGGTTTTTTCCTTTAAAAAATTTGAAAATTTAAAAATTCTTTAATGATCTATAATGCGTACATGTGACAAATGTTTAAAAAAATACCCTTTTTGAAAATCGGGAAGCTGGCAAATACTTTTTCACAGCACTGTATAATCAAATCAGTGTACTTAAGCGCTCAGAGCTCTGCTCACGATCAGCATTTCAAAAGTACCACTTTCACTCCTGCAAACACCTGCAGCGTGTGAGTCAACACTTTCCTCAGATTGGAAGTTACTGTCGTCACTACCACCTTCCCGCAGAGCTGAATGCGGCACCTCCTTGTGAGTCCTAGCGCCCTGAAACCTTGACATCAAATGTCAATGACGCAGTCTATACTCACACTAAAAATAAAACTCCACCCCATATGATCTGCCTCACTAAACTTCCAGTAAACAATGCAAAGCCTTAGGAAAGCCATTTATAACTGTATATGCACCATAGTGATAATGTCAGGCAGTTGCAGCAAATTAGCAGAGGTAATTCAATTACAAATGTAGTGAAGCTGAAGTTGTAGTCCTTCTTCAGCCTTGTTATGTATTTGAGAGTGGCACTAAAGATAGTGGTGGGGTGGATAAATAAGATTTACTAGAGGCTAATGGGTGTTTCTCCTAATTTTTGCCACAAATTTTGGAGGAATAAGTCCAAATGAAGATTGTTTTAAAAAACCACACATCATATTTCTGCAGTGGAAACATTAAGGATAACGAGCCATATGTTGGGTTTGTTTAAAAACAACAAAATGGCATTACATCCAACTGAAAATCAGAGCAGGCACCCTGTTACAGGCAGACTTTATAGGCCTCTGCTAAATGTGAATGTTTTACTAACAGAGCCTGAGAGAACTGGGTTTTATTTTGGTTGCATAGTTTTAGTTCATTTATGATTTACTTCTTTTTTTAATGATTTTCTGGACTTCTTATTAAAGAAGAATCAGTTTTATATCACAATAAAAGAAAAAGATCGTACTTAAACATAGGCTACTTGATTAAAACTTGGCTCTAACTAACATGGTGGTGGCAGATCTTATTTAAAATGTTAACATTATATTTTGTTGAATATTTAAGCATTTATATAAATTCAGCTATTACTAACATTTTACCACATTAAACAAAGTTGACTTCACCAGCTCTAATTTAAGAGAAAAATATTATTTCCTGAAACCTGAAAAAGTATATTTCAGGATAAAGGCACAAATTACTTCTATACCCCACCCTGCGTTTCTTATTAAATTGGAGCAGTGCTATACAGGCAGCTGCACTAGTTATTATTTTCTACATATCATTTTTTCTTGACTTGTGAGGGGAGTCATTTGTCTTCAGCATCTCTGAATAGCCCATAAAAAGCATAAAACACGCACATAGATTCAGGGTTGGAAAAATGAAGTCGATCCATAAGTGGCCTTCACATAAAATCTGCATTTTATGTGAAGGCCACCAGATGGCGATAGCTATGGTTGCAAAAACACACAGTGCTGTAGAAGTCTATGAGAAAACGGCTTTCTGACTTGACCTCTGTAAACATTTTTCTGCTGAAGAGGTCTCACTAGTTTGGGGTCACATAGAATCAAAAAGGAACAATAAGTCTGTTTTGAAAATCTTATATAAAAATATGAAACAATAGCTTACTGGCTAACAAACTGTTATTCATAAAGTAATTAGCCAATGAATGTGTGGTCTTTTCGAGCCACAGCGGAGAGTCTCCTCTCAAGGCTGATGTATGCTGCTCCTGTCAGCTTCCGAAGAATTGCAAAGGATCTTTTTAGATTCCCACGTCCATTTAGCTGTTAGAAAGCTAATGCTAGCCCTGTGATAGCGCATATCTTAACTTGATTGTTGTGTATGTCATTACAGAATTTGGACATTTTTTTAGTGTTGGTAGCAGAAAGAACGGTCAATCTCTATTAAAATTAACTGAGTTGATGACCTTGAAATTAAAAGATGTTGAGTTCTAAGTTTTGTAGCCATGAAGCAGAAAACAGTGAGACTTTAGAGGGGAAACATCCCTTACAGTTTGTTCTCATCACTTCAGCCAGTGTGGCTTCAGTGAGCAGCTCTCAACTTCTGGAGAGAGCAAAGGATCAAGGCAACATTTGTCTCTGTTTAGACAGACAGAGCAAGGAAGATAATGCAAATGCAAATGGCTTCTTTACCTGGTGACCCGCGGTTTTTCTTGCCAACTGTCCGTCAGCCACAGAGAATGAGATGAAAAGAAGTTGGAGAAAAAGAGGGATAGGAAGTAAGAGAAATGGGAGACATATAATTTAGATTTCAAGTATTTACTTGGGGTGCAGCAAAAAAAAAGCAATTCACCAAATACACATTAAAAGAAGCAAAAGAAAATTCAAGCTTTCACAAGTCAGCAGAGTCTCAGCGATTTGGAGGCATACTGGATAAAGAGGCTCAAGATGAGGGAGGAGAAAAACCACACAAAGGAGGAAAAAACATACACACAAAAGGCAAGAAACAGAGAAATGGATGACGAGGAGAAACAGACAGCAAGAAAGGGAAGGCTATGTTATCATGGAGTCCAGAGGAAGACAAGCTGTTTGCAGCCCATCCATCAACTGCCAGCTACCAAATTTTGTGTCTCTCATTCAGTCTTTTCTTCTCCCCCTCTATCTTTCGCCTTCTGCCTTTCTCCCTCTATTTGTCATAAGTCTGGATGTAGCAGGAGTGTAAGCTGTGAGAAAATGATGGAATTGACATTCTACTGGCAGAAAATCTACATTCACTATTCATCTATCAATACACTACCCCTTCACGCTTCTATTCAGCCGCTCAGCCACTCACTCAACTTTACAATGCTGGGAGTGTGTGAGTGTGTGTGTGTGAGTGTGTGTGTGTGTGGTGAAAAATGTATGTCAGAGGCTTAATTTAGATTCTGATGCAAAGTTCGCTCAGCATGTGCGATGGGTGAGCACACACACACACAGTCTATAGAACAAGTGACAAAGAGTGAGCAAGCAGCTCATGAGGGGGAAAAAAACGCTTCCTAAAACAAACTGAGGGAAAAACTTTAGAAGGATAAACTGTTCAAAAGTTTTCAGCATTTCTTGTGGAAATAAAGATAAATCGGTGGTCGGCTATTGCCAGGTATTAAATGTCAAAACTTGTTCCTATGAACTGAAATGCATCCATAAGACAAATTTGCTTCTTTTTGGGCCTTTTTTAGTGGCACAATATCTTTTAAGACTGATGCTTGTTGTGATGACACTCTCCACCTCTTGTGACAGCTGTGTTCAGTATTGGAGAGGAGGCGTGCTTTGTCTGCAACACTGGAAACACCTGTGAGCTGTGTCGAGCGGCTCTCTTTTCACCAGCTAAATCGCCATGGTAACTTATGCTCAACAGATAACCTGGTTGGGACTAGGTTATGTTCTGAGTTTTAATCCCTGGTTCAGAGTGAGATGCTTCGCTCACGTTTCCTGAGACGGCTCGTAGTTGGCCACACCCAGGCGATTCCCATAGTCAAACACTCATCTCTGCTATCAAAGAACCAGGGACTATGTGAAGTAACCCAGTGATTTGTCAAGCCAGCTAACACTGTGCCTGTGTTGAATTTCCTTCATCCTATACCCGTCTGCTTTGTGACATGAAATCAGGCGAAGGGCCACAGAGGACTAAGGAGGGCTGGATACTCAAGGCTAGAATTTATTTGGTACCACTTCCAGTCTGATCAGTATTTAATCACTGGTGAGTGACAAACAGTGCTGCAATCAGTGTTTATATAATGTTAATTTTAGCACAGCTGATAAATTCCATAACGTCTTCTAATCACGGAGCTGCTCGTATAAACTGATCACATGTGATGTTGCTGTGTTTGCATTTTGTGCTCTGCGGTCACAGCTGGCTGTTCAAAACTGTGGGCGTACTTTACTTCATTTAATGATAATGCAGCTAAATGCTATACACTGCATTTTAAAAAGTAGCGTCTTCTAAAGAGCACAGGAGCAGCAACCTAAAGAAACAAAGAAATACAATGTTCTAAAAATCTGAAGCTGTGCAACATGTTAGTCTTAAAGTGTTGTGTAAAGTGTTATTAAAGCACCTGCTCTATCAGGAGTGTTCAATGCCTCACATCTCCGATGCTCATAGTTTACCAAAATAAAGCTGTCTCAACCTTAGTCAAGGTAATGCTCAGGCTTTCACAAGTTTGTTGTGAAAAGGCTCAGTGGTACAAAATGCTAATAACAACAACAGATGATGCGGTCAGCTGTGACCTGCAGACCTAACCTGCCGCCTAACAGGCTGCTTTCCAGATTAGTGATCTAAATCACCGGCTAGTGACTAATCAATTCTGTGGAAAAAAGCGCCACCATTCCCGAAAGATCCCTCAGACCTCAGTGTGCGGGCTGTAGGGAGGTCTCAAGTTTTACTAAAAGCATCTGATGTTTTCTGTTTTCCCTGATGATCACAAAGTATATGTGTAAATTATTATATGATGTCCTGCTGGATGCAAACAATTTAAAACAATTTCATTGTTCTAAGCATCAATATGACGGTTGTACAACAGAGCACCTATTTGTACTCATGAACCTTGTATGAAATTTGCATTAAGGCTATGTTTGAATTCTGTTTCTATATTATTCTTTACTTGCTCTCAGAGCATTAACAAACACCGTGTCCACAGCTGAAAGAATAAAAACAAAAATTATTTTTAACTAGTAACTAGTTATTATGCCAAAATCAGGAACGCATTAGTCGTTACTCGTTACTTCGTGTGGTGGCTATCGCGGAGCTTCCACAGATTCAGTAACATTAGCAAGTGGTGGAGGCCAGCAGGTGGATGAGAGAAAGGGGAGGCAGGAGGAGGAGAGACCCGAAGCGGCTGCCGGTCCGAGTGTGAACTGAACTTCAGGTAAGAAGTTATAACCTGCAGTCTATCTGATCAGATATAAACCAAGTTTAGGTGGAGTTTATTTTCATTATTCTGACTTTTTCCTACTGCGTACTAGCTAGCATGACGGAGTTTCTATACAGCTGGGTGGGTACTATGATGTTACTGATGTTGAACTTTATTTTGTTCATAAGGTTAATTACTGCCAACCGTCCCGTAAAAAACAGAATCGTCTTGTATTCAGAGAAAATGTTACGCGTTTCGTATTGAGGTGAAAAGGGAGCACAGTTTGTCCCGGACTTCAGCTACAATGAAAAAGACACAAAGCTGGAGCTGCACAGCTGCCTCTTCTTCTCCTCTCATTCTCTCCCCCTCTCTCTCCTGTTTCTACTTCAATCATGAAACTGATGAATGATCAGCTGATTGGCTTTTCTCTCTTGTTTGTTTATCGCCCACTTTGCGCCAGAAAGAGGAAACCAGCTGTTGTTAGAATTTATTTAATATTAATTTCTAGTATCAGCTGATGTTTGCTGGAGCCACAGCTGTAAAAGCTGCTGGTCATGATATCGGTTTGGTTCTGGTGAGAGGGAAACATGAAGATGAGACCAGGAGATGTCCTTATAATAATTATAATAATGGATTGCATTTATATAGTGCTTTTCCGGGCCCTCAAGATGTCCTTACTGAATCATCAGAGCTGAACAGGTGATGGAGAAACAGGTTTACCTTTTAGGTGACATGAATGAGTTGAAGGGACGTTATGAACTGTTTCTGAGAGACAAATAACACCAGGATCCTTTTTTTATGTAGCTGACAGCTGGTGACTGTGCAGGGGCGGGTCTAGCAAAGTTTTGCCAGGGGGGCCAGGTAGGGCATTAACAGGGAGAAGGGGGCACAAAGAAATACTTTTCTTTCTTATTCTCATTTAAAATGTCTAGCTTTTAAAAAATAATTATCTGAATCTTACAACAAACGATTGATAGATTGATACATATATACCATCAAAACAGTGAACATCACTGTCACAATAGTGTTTGTTTTCATTCAAAGGCTTTATGATTTTTCCTGTAATGGTGGGCCGGTCTCTAGTCAAAATGCCCAGGCTGATTTTTTGTCCCAGTCCAGCCCTGTATGCAGCTCATCTACAGTCTGGTGTTTCCTACATCTTCCTATTCAGAAGGCAGAATTTCTGAGTTCTGAGCACAATCGAAAGCACCACGACTGCAGTTTTTGTGTTGGATGTAAAAAGCACACATGACGCTGTGACGTAGGCTAGAATCATGGCAGCGGTCAATGACGGTCCAGCCGTGGGATTTCTCTCATGGAAATATGCACATTATTTTTTCCTTTCTATTCATAGGTGGCACAGTGCACTTGTGGCAAGTAAGCGAGCTAGAAGACTGGCACTCTTGCTGGGTATCCAGTTACGGAAGCAACACATTAACAAGAGAATTCTGAGTAAAACCAAAGTTACTTTCCCTAGTAACTAGTTACTCTGAAAGTAACGAGTAACTTGAAGTAACTGAGTTACTTTTGATAGAAGTAACTAGTAATTTAAAGTAACTTACCCAACACTGCAGAGCACAGATACTCTGTTAACATATGCAGTCTGTATTTTTTGCCAATTTTCCCCATGTCACTGCTTTGTTGGCAGCAGCTGTGTTGGTTTCAGTATGTGTGTAATCTCTTTATATTTTTTCTAATATTATAGTTTTATCTTCCTTTGTAAAATCAGACGCACTGCTGCCAGTAGACTAATTCATGTTTGTGGGTGGTCAGAAGCTTAACGCTACCTCTTTTACGTGAACGTGTTTGTAGCCACATTGATAAACCATGGGTTTACTTATCGAGTTGATAACTATGTTTGTCTCACCGCTTAGCCTGATTGCCAGTGTGCCGGTGAGTGATGCCAGATAATGAAAAGATATCCTTGAGATGTTGAACTTTCTTCTTAGTGCACAGCTCTGATCAGTGCAGATGACATTTTTAGTACTAGCACTTTACTGTGCAGTCTAAACGTTCACGAGTAAAAGCCATTAAGTGTCTTTTATCACATCATCTGTGCAACAGGCTTAACTACGTAGAAAAAATAAAGCTTAACCTGCTTGTATCCATTGCTAGTATATGCAAAAAATAACTACAGTACACTTGCTAGGATGATCATTTTTTTAAGAACAAGCTAAAGATAAATCAAAGTAGTGCTATTTGCCACATATCTGCAAATGTGGTCTATCTTTGGGAAGTTATCCTACAGTCACATTAGGGGAAACGATGGTCGGAGACTACAGCACAACCAAAATTATTGCAACAGTGTGCATTGAACTTGCAAGCTTGTTGTCTTTGAAATGGCTGCTTGAAAAGCAGAGACCAGGTCTGTGACCACTTGCAGTCAATAACTGACTTAAAAGTAAATTTGGTGCATCGAGACAGCAATAAAACAACAATACGAAGGAGTCATTTTGCAATTAGTTTGTGACTAAATCGTGTCACGTTGGCAAATACATGCAAACTGCAAAAATCACGAATCCAGTGACACGTGTTGCAAGTCGGTTGCTATCTACATACACAAATATTCACGTTAAGTCCAGACAGGCGGTTGAGGGTGGTGCATGATTAAAATTTCAGTGCAATCACTGAGGAAACAATAATTTTTCCAACTCACAAGGTAGCTGCTATCCTGTTTTTACTCTAGTGTGAGCGAGGCATTAGCTACAGGCTGTGTGAGCAATCACCTCTCTCTTTAGTAGGACATCTGCAGGCATGTCTCAGTTAATGAAGGCTCTCTGTCTAAACAGAACTGAGCTTCATTAATGTGATTAGTAACGCCTGTATTTAACTAGTATACAGTGTCAAAATGGCTGCTTTGAAATGGATCTATCTATAAACTACATATGCCATAATACCAACAGAACTGAGTTCACCTATAAGCAGTTTTAAACAAAGCTGAACGTTTGTGAGGACATGGTTTAGTAATGCTGTTTTAGACAAATTGCAAGGTGTACGATTTAAATTGCACACAGAGCATATATCATGTTTTCAATACAAATCTCAAGAATTGTTTCTTGAGATTTGTATTGAAACTCAGGTATTACATCGGCAGTCCTTTTAAAACAGAAAGAAAAGGACAAAATGTTCTACACTATTCCTAACACACTCAAACATGGCTTTTTAAGTGGAGAACAGTTTGTGCTGTCAAGTAGCAGTATTACTAAATCTATTATTTTGGAGAGTCTAACGGGGTGACAGCACGCACATGCGGGCTTGCACAAACATGGAACACGCACACAAATGCAAACAGACACACAGACAAACAGGAAGGATTTGGTCTGAGGGCACACACTCCTGCATGTGAATTCAAATGATGTGTCATTCTGAGTCATCTTCAGTTTCCAACAGGAACACAGAAACAATGAGGACATCAGGGGACAACAGACGGAGAGGAAGACCAAAAGACTGTGTGTGTGTGTGTGTGTGCGTGTGTTCACGACACAACAAAGCATCTGACGTTCACAGCGCTGGATACACCGAACACTTTTTTTCCCCCTACTGCTTTCCCAATCTCTCTTTCTGTTTCAGAACCCTGTGAAATGCCTTGGATCATTCATTGTCTTAATCAATGTGCATTGCACAACTGAGATAATTACTGTAGCACAGGTGGCTCCTGTCATTTTCTGCCTTTATATCCAACATCAGCATCATGGTTGATATTAATCTTATTAAAACAGTTTGAGGTCATGTGAAAATATTAGTTTGTGCCTAAGTACGCCTCGACCTTGGGGAGGATTTGTATTCATTAATTCACTGTTGTGTATTCGCCTGCCTGAAGGACCCATAAACAAGCGGAGGTCACCGTGTCCTCTGTGAGTGGTAGCAAATTGTGCACATGGATGCCGCTGCACATGAGGGTGTCTACAGTATGGGTTTGTGTACAAGAGGTAATCTGCTTCCTGTGCCTGCTATTCAGTACAACAATGCTGTGTGCTTGGTATGTGCGTAATGTGTGACTGTTTTAGCTTTCCGACCTGGTGTGCTGGTACTGAACCTTCAGTCCCAAGCTCAGGGTCACCTATTTGCTGCAACACCCCGAAACCCTCCATGACTCACCCCAACCTCTCATAACCCTTTAACACATAAAATGCCCCAGTGGGCCTTTCTTCTTTCCCTCCATCTACATACAACAAGACAACCCTTGCCCCTCAGCGACAATCTATTCCCCGGCTCAGCTTCGCTTTGTTCCCCCCGCATCCACCCACATCGACATCCACTGTCACATTTCCCCAAGCAAAAGAATACTTTTTTAGCAGCGCGTTTGGGTCTTTTCTTTCCCTCCCTTGGCTGCTTAAAAACCCCAAGTTCAACCTCAAAAACCCTTACCATTCCAATTTACCCTGTCAATCTCACTCCCTTTTCTCTCTGTTCCTTCTTCCTGCTCCGAAACACACACGTGCTAACACACATACGTGCACAGCCACAAACACACACATATTTGAAATTCATATCAGCAGCGATACAAATGCAACGCTCCAACTTCCAATACTGATACATTTACAGGGAGAAGCACAGGGACCCGTCTCGACACACAAACACGTGTGCGCATGTAAAATAATAAGCTTGCTGGAGCGTTGACCTCAGACCTCAGGGCAATTCCTGATGGACCCAGATGTTAAAATATGCTTTCTTTTCTTATACCGAGTTGTGCGTCTGTCTCTGAAAATCTAAGAAGAATTTGTGGAGACCTATCATTGATACACAGCATGTAAACAGCCGTGAGCAGGTTTACATAACAAAGTTTGGTTTTCATACAACCTTTACTCTCTTTATTTGAGCAAAATCCTGTCATTGGATCAGATTCTCCTTCCCTCTATAAATGTGGACTCTGGCAAAGTTACATCTTCCTGCTGTCTGCCTGTCTGTACCAAACACTAGCACCAGTTGACCTTTCCAATTTACCATGTCAATCATGCGCGAACACACACCCACACACACAGCCCAGTCTCTCATACACGTTCAGGTAAAAGTTGGTGTCAATCACCCTTGCGTGGACTCCCAAATGTCACAAGGTTTTGACATTCACTTTGCCGACAGGCTGAAAAGAAAAGAAGGGTTTGCTTATCCGTCTGTACAACCACTTTTTTCATTTAATGACAAATTAATTTCCACTCCTCGCTGTTCCCATTTCATGAGACTTTTCAGGTTTCTTCGTGCCCAAACCCTTGTTAAACATTACCTCTTATCGCCTCAAAAGGCGCGGAAATGAATGAAAATGTGCCAATGAAACTGATAAAAACAAACATCCAACCAGAAAAATAAAGTGATAACAAGAAAAATGTAAAACAGAAAACAAAACATGTAGCATATAATGAAAAGGGGAGATAGATGTGGCTTCATATTGTGAGCTTAATGATAGCATAACAAACAGATTCATAGAGAAGTGCTTGCTTCTGCAAGTTTTCTCCTCTGACAGGAGAAAGAGAATAAAACAAGGAGCCTCTGATCCCGTGAGAGAAAAGGAAGAATATTAAAAGACAAGTGAGAGATGAAAGCCGAGTGGTCGGATAGGGCAAAAGTTGACGTGAAAAGTTTTTGCTGTAATACGGCACAGCTTTGTGTTCTCCTGTCCTGTGCCAACCACCCTAGGGCGAGATGGAGAACGGATCACAGGAGAGACAAACAAGAAATGCCTTGCTACTAAATCAGGTTGTTTCCTCCTTCTTTTCTTCATCCAGAAAGCTGCAGAGCGACCTGCTATCTCACACTGCTTCATTGTCACCCCATCTTTGTCTTTATCCACCCTTCTCCCATTGCCCTTCTGTCACACAGAGTTGAGAAACTGTGGGTAAGAGGCCCTTGGCATAAGTAAATAAGGTTCATATGCAAGAGGATACTATTCCAGCTTACTATTCACTACTCTGTGTGCAACATCTGCTTGTGATATAGCCCATTCATTTACAATATTCCAGTGAGTGAGGGGACATGGCCTTGAGGAAAAGAGGACAGATCGGCGGAGGGGAACATGTACTGGCATTTCCTTGGGTACTCCCTTAAAGCTAAAACACTTGCAGCAAAATGAAACTATACAAGTCCCAATTTGGATTGTCCCAAAGGTGTTAAAGTCAAAAAATGAAAATCACTGGTTGGTAGTCAAAACAGTTGTACCTACATACTGTTAGAGATGCCCACTGACAGTTGTTATAGAGCACCAACAGGGTGTAAGGGTTCCTGCACTGCTGGTTTCCTGACCTGTTACTGCTTAGGCCAAATACACTTTATTGTTAGCATTTTATGATTCACCAGACATCCAAGTCATCAAAGGACATGCCCATAAGCCTATAGCATACAGCCTGATACACAGCACACCTTCATTAGAGCCATTCTGCATGAAGTGCCTTAATGGCAAAGTCTGAATACATCTTTAATAGTTTTTTTACTTGTATTTCATTCACGTAGAGTCCTTACAGTGACATTGTTTCATCCAATTTAGTTCAAAGGCATGAATCAAATAACCACAATCCCATCAGATATCAGAATTCACACAGCACCACAGGTACATACAGATTAATATCTGAATATGAATATGCAGAATTAATAAGCAAAGGATGAAGTTTTTGGTACCGACAGCTTTCTGGGGTGGATTTTATATATTAGACATATTAGGCTGGCCTGTAGGGTTTGCCCGTCTTAATTGTGCTCATAGATTAGTCCAATGCAATCAGTCTGTTTCAGAAAAATAAAGATTGATTAATTTAAGCCAATAAAATGACTTTAACCCCCCAAAATTACTTTTAAGCCTCAAGGAGGTGACTAGCAGTGATGTGGTGACCAGAGACCCTAAAAGCCAATGAAATTTAAGGGATGACAGGTTAAATAACTATTGGCATCATGGGTTAGTTTAAAATAAAAAAACAAAACAACAATGGAAGGGTACCACTAATCTGCATATAGGGAGTTGTTAAATATATTCGGAGTTAGCTAAGCAACCAGAGACTGAAATGTCCCCTGGAGCAACCATTAGCTTTATAAGGGGATATTATTTAATTCAACGTTATTTACATAACATGAATTCACAACAACAGTTGGTTCAAGGCACTTTATACTGTAAGACCCTGAGGTATTAGAAAGAAACCCCAACAACCACACAACCCATGATGAGCAAGCACTTGGCGACAGCGGGAAGAAAAACTCCCTCTAAATACAAAGAAACCTCAGGCAGGACCAGGGTCAGGGAGGGGCAGAGAAGGGGGTGAGAGGAAAGAGAAGCGAGCAGAGATATCATAATAAACATCAGTAACACCTCTTTTGGGTGGTGGCACTCACCAACAAAAGAAGAAAAAAATGTAGGTCAAAATTTTGTTGTTTGCTAACATTGTTTTGTTAGACCATACCATCTAAAAAAACCAGTGTCCAATACACGAAACAGGAAAAGTTGGGCTAGATATGTTATCCTGTATCTAGATACTGTATCTGCACCAAGAGATCTGAATTATTGGGTGCTGTCTCCAGAAGCTAAGTTGCATGCTGACTGATGAGGGGGAAATAAATTGCTAAAGAATCTAAGAAGCTCAATGTCTGTATTGAAATGGTGAAAAAGTTTTTCATAACGGCAGTAATTTACAGTGTCTCCCTGAAAATAATTTCAGGATAACAATCAGGATTACTGAAAGATAAAGACGGTTACTACCAATCATACTTTGGACAACTGAATAATAGTGAAGGCAACTTACTGAGCAATAGTTATAGCAGTCACATTATGCAGGCCCCTGAGTAGCAGATCATAAATTCTCAAGTTTGCTTGCAATTTTCTGCTGCAATCCACATGAAAAAGTGAAAGACAGCTGTGGGGAGTCATTAAATTTAGATGATATGAGAATAAAACAAATATCATCAGTAATGTGTGTTCTGGCTATTAGTTTGTAAAATGCCAGAAAATACTACAAAATGTCGATTAATGTTCTCCAGAGCCCAAGGTTACCATTAAAAACGTCTTTTTTTTTTTCTTCAAAACCTCCAAACAGTCATTTTTGAGTGATTCAGCCAGAAAAAAGAGCAAATGCATTTATGAAGCTATTTTTTTCATACCAATTAAATCTTCAAGCACAAGAAACAGAAGTGATACAATAATTATCACTGAGTGTCTCACCTGCAAATGTTGCCTGCTTTCCTAAGTGGGCTGTGCACCTCATTCAGCTGTACCTCTTATGAAAATGCAAACGAAGACACATTAAACTGTTCTGCTTGTCGGCCTCTTGCAGCAACAAAGAAAAGTGGAGCTTATTTTTATAGGAGACCGACTCTGTCCCTGCGTGTATAAGCACAGGATTGTGTGCCTCTGTCGTCATGTCTTGGAATATATATAAAACTATCCCTCAAAGGGCCAAGAACAGTTAGGGTCTATGTCTGATTAATGGTTTAATTGATTAAGTGGCTCAGAGATTGATTGGTTGGGCCTGGCTATAACAGCTTCATTAGAACAGTGATAGATCAATGCGATCTGGCTGCAGCTGTTCCGCCTGGCTCCGGACAGCTCGGCCTGGTAATGGACATCATCTGTCTGTCTCTGCACCACAATATGTCCGCATGCACACACTGCTGTCTGTGACTGTGTATGTGTGTAGTACATGTGAAGGCTGCACACATCTCCCCTTTTCTTCAATCACTCTAAACAAGCAGACAGGGGAGGAGGGAGTGGCGGGGAGGTAAGTCGGGATGAGGAGGAAGGAGGGGAAGGGCGGAAACTATTTTTGGATTAAAGGCCCTGTTGATCTATTCCTGTTTTCAGCATCCCCTCTCAATCTTCAACTTTTACACTCTGCCTCTCTTTCTTCCTTCCTATCCATCTGTATCGTCCTCAAAGCTTTGCTAGTTTTGCACTTGCTCGTTGCGCGCCTTTCTCTCTCTGGTACACAATCCTTTTCTGTCCACGTGTCTTCTCTGTTCAGTCTCATCTCACTTCTCTTTATCTCTCCTTCGTTCACTAATTCTTTGCAAGTACACTGTTCGCTCAGAAACCCAGATAAAAACACTGTTAAGTCTACAATTTTCGCAGGCACGCACACTCGTGGTGTGTGAATTACTAAACAGATGTGAAGGGTGGCGGTACCTCAGTGAGGATTTAACGAATGCAGACGACACTTAAAAAGCACCGCCCGCACATTCGGATCACAGTGTCAGCTGAACACATGGTAGCTAATGAACAAATGAGGTAATTGATGTGACTTTAGGTATTCGTACATGCAAATTTGTCCATTGTATAACCATAAAACACTATGGAGTCCATCACTGACAAAGCTGCATTATGTCTTTAGAATATTTAAGGTCAGCTTAAGCTCCATCTTGTGATGATTATACAGACTCAACCACCAGCTCTAGAAAAATGAAGTAATTTAATCTGTTTGGTCAACAGCTGCTTCCAAAAACCTAAAGAACGAGCTGGCAAATCATCAAAGCTGTTTCTCTGTACACTCTTAAAGTTACTCACTGATGAAAGCAAATACTGTCTAATACGGTTCTAGACAGTAACACTACAACTACTTAACTTCAGTATATTGTCAGGTTCAAATGTTTTTAGACAGAAACACGGCTTTTGTAATTTTGTCTCTGTACACATCACAGTGAATTTTAAATAAGCCAATCAATATGTGACTAAAATGGAGCCTTTATTTAATCAACTTGTTAAAGAATGAGGAAACCTAGTCACAAATAACTGCTTGTTATTCAGATGTGACCATTTGTATAAAAATGACTGTAATCCTGAAACTTTATATTATTATTTACAAATGTGTCAGTTTCACGAGGCAGAGGGTCCAACAAATATATGTTAGACCGTCAGCAGTAACTCAGGAATAAAGACTAGAAACAAGAACTAGCATTTGACATATGGAAGGACACTCAAAGCAAGTTCAAATTAAGTTCAAGCTGGTCACTATATTTAAAGTTAACTTTAAAACTAACCATTCGGGGCATTGCCTCTCTTAATGAAGGTGGAACGTTTGCTCATATAAAAACCCTAATGCAAACAGCTGGAATTACAAGAGGTAGCAATCCGCCTGGCTTTTACAAACAATATTTTATTCTATGCTGTCAAATTAAAGATCATGTTTAGTTGGAGAGATGTGCTGTTGGCTAGGAGACAGCCATTTCTGTGTTCATGCCAACAGGGCTGAGAGATTACTAGCAGAAGGCTCGACCTGTGTTTACCAGATCGTTTAAATGAAAAAGATGAAAATTTGATTGTACTTATTTGTTACAATCATTAATTATAATCTACTCTTTTCTCCTACCAGTAAGCACCAGTGTTTTGTGTTTTTCTTGGGGATTCAGCATGTGAACAGGAGCCAACACTTTAGTTTTTTAAGAATCTACTTTATAACCTAAGGCACAAGCAAAATTAATCATTTTTTCTCTGAACTTCCATACAATATATATTTCTCATACCTACAAACACACACAGACGAAACACAAGTCAAACAACGAATACGACACTCTCACCTCTTTGCCCCGTTCAATCGACTGAGCGTATTTCCCTTCCTCAGCACCTCATCATCTCTCCTTCTATTTACCCATCTTTTATCTTTCTCCTCTCCCTCCAATCTAATCTTTCCTCTGCCGCCTACCCCATCATTCACCAGCTCTGTTTCCCCACTTAATGTCTCTTTTTCTCTTCCACATCTATTCTTTCAAATTAACATCTGCTGACTGGCATGCTACTCCAATAACCTTGTACACCCAGCAAGAAGCACTGACACACAGAGACAATCAGCATGTTTGGATTCACAATAATATTTCATTTATATTCAGGATCCTGTGAAAACAGTTTATGAAAACCCTGAATATAGTCAGTATGTGCTGATACAAGCTGGCATGTGAACAGTATATCCTGCTGGTTTGCTCAGTTTGGAGTCATTGAGCCTCACGCTTTTTCACGCAGTGATGAGTATCAAAAAGAAAACACAACTACCGAACACTGTGGGAAAACTTTACAATGTCTGTCTGCATCTGTGCACATTCAACATGAGGCCTTAACTCGAATAAAGCACTTATTAAAAAAATAAATGTTCATGCACACACAGCGACTGACGGGATCACAAAAACCAACAGAGATTATGCTGCTTATCTGCATGTACAGTCGCTGTAAAAAGAACAGTACTCGTAGTATGGAGCATTCAAGTGAGTGTTAATAGAATATCAAGGAGGAAAGATATCAGCAGTGATCTTAGAGAAGCAATTGTTGCTGCCCATCAACCTGGGAATGGTTATAAGGTCATTTCCAAACAGTTTCAAGTCCATCATTCTACAGTGTGAAAAGAGTTTGTGGAAAACATTCAAGATTGTTGCCAATCTTCTGAGCAAATTCACTCCAAGTTCAGACCGTGCAATGCTCAGAGAAACTGGAAAACATCCAAGAGCTACATCTCAGACTCTACAGGCCTCAGTTAGCGTGTTAAATGTTAAAGTTCATGTCAGTACAATTAGAAAAAGACTGAACGAGTGTGGCTTGTTTGGAAGTGTTGCCAGGAGAAAGCCTCTCCTCTCTAAAAAGAACATAGCAGCACAGATTAGGTTCGTTAACAAACCACAAGACTTCTGGAACAATGTCCTTTGGAAAGACGAGACATGAACTCCTCTGTATACCAAAGTATTGTAAAGTCAAATGTGAGGCCATCTGTCCAACAGCTAAAGCTTGGTCAAAATTGGGTCAGTGAGGCAGTGAGGACGGTGAGGCAGAATGGCTGAAAAAGAAAAGAATCAAGGTCCAGTCAAAGTCCAGACCTCACCTAACTCATATGCTGTGGTGGGACCTTAAGAGACCTGTCCCTAAATAAACATCAATAAACTGAAGACAATTTGTAAAGACGAGTAGGCCAAAATTCCTCCACAACAATGAGGGACTGATAAAGCCAAGCATGAAATGAATACTTTAAGTTATTGCTGCTAAATGTGGTTTTATAAACTGATCTGTAAAACCTTGAAAGTGAAAGAGGGTCACTCTATTTTCACTTCACTGTATCTCTGCTCGTGCGCAGCAGTGCACAAATCTGATTCTGATACTGGATAAATAGCTGGATCTAAATGGACTGCTATATGGGCCTGATCTATTCAATACGGTTCTATTATTCTGCGTTTTCATCTATATGTCATGTGATGCTAGGCCCTTCCATAAGATGAGCTCATAGATTTGGCATAGTGAGCAATCAGCAGTTTGCATTTCACACTCGCCACGCCAACAAGTTGTGTTTGCTTATTTACAGTAGTTTGTAACCTAATTGTGATTTAACAACAAAAGATGGCGACGTCAACGATGCTTTTCTCAGTCAACTCCCTCCTCTCCCCTCTCTGTCTCTCTCCTTTTTTCATTTTGTTTGGTTAGTGTTTGCACATGGTGAGAAAAACTTACAGTAACAATGTGTGATCAGCTCGAGTAATATTATCTTCAGCTGTCTATTGTCTGCTCTGCTCTTTGTTTCACTGTGTGTGCAGAAGGGCACACACAGTGAAACAAAGAGCAGAGGAAAGGAGCACAACTGGAAATGTCAGCATGCATTTTTACATTTCTATATAGCCGGTTATTTTTTTCAAGGCAATGTTGTTGTTCCTTACAGGCAGAATAACGATTCCCAGTCTCTTCCTTACAGTGAGTAATGCAACTTAATTGAATACTGGCATCAGAACTGTACTTGAAATCAGCCAATAACCAAAGCCAGAGTGTCTGTATCGGCATCTGGACTGAGATAGTCAGCTCACTTAATTTCCTTGAGGGAGACCGTACACTCACACAGTATTTGTCCAGCTAGTCAAACTCAATAGTACCTCTGCTACATTTCCACCTATTTTCTCCAAAATAACAATAATTCCTCCATTCCCTCATGTTGCCTGTTCTATTAACACTGCTGCACTTGTTCTACAATTTAACAAAGAAAATTGTTCCGTCTGCTTCATTCTTGCTCCAAGATACACACACGGACACACAACAAAAACCCCAACACACACACAGGCTAAGCCAAAGTGAGTCGCTGTCACAACAAACCCCTGAAATCATAACTCATCGTATTACGGCAACCTTTCTGCACCCAATTGTCCCCAATAAAATCAAAAGCTAGCGGCTAAGAGCTAATGTTAGCAGAGCATAAAACACAGTCATTTATTTTTTATATGATTATGTCGACATCTTAATCACTTAAACAACTTCTTAATCCATGTTGGAAGATATATAAAACTATTTTAAAAAGGCACGACTGGGTCCACTGGGCCCCTTCTTAGACTACTCTGGCTAAAGCACTGGGCACTTAAAGACAAACACACCTACAGTAAATCTAAGTGCTGTCTTGCAGTAAACATGGTAGGCAGAAACCGGCATCACACTTTAACTTTTAGAGCTTCTGCTCGCTCCTGTTTGTTGACCTCTTTACCTCCAGTATCTGCTTGTTCATTGATTCTTAAAAACTTCTCACATCCAGCGTCTGTGACCTTTTGTCTGTTTGCTTAGTCGGTGGACACCTCGCTCACTACTTACTTCTGCTGCCTTCCTCTGTGTCTATTGACTATTTTATTAGGAAGAGGGTTTAAAGACCGTACGAGTGGGAGTGCATCTGGAAAATGCTCTGTCAAAGCTGTATACACGGGCATCCATTCTAATCAGCGCCATCATGCTGTAAAACAAGCTTGCAATTAAATCCACAACTAGGTGGAACAAGTAGAGCACAGTTGTTTGTTGTACTGACACAGTCTATGACTCAGTTTCCTGTCCATCCTTCAATCACTCCATCTCTCTGTCTGTACACTTGGGTTTTAATTATAGAAGCACAGAGAAGCCTCATTATGTAGAGAGAGAGAGGGAGAGAGAGTAAGAGAAGGGACTGAGAGAGAGAGAAATAAGAGGGACAACAGAGGAACCAGACAGAGACGGGATGGGGATCAGGAGAGAGAAATCTGATCCCTTCGCAACTGAAATGTTTCAAATAATAATTCCAGACACAAACTGTCGTAGCAGGAATTCACCAAAAAGCAACGATTCATTAGCCGAGCCTCTTTATCAAAACCACTGAGTATTAGTGCCTATTTGTATGATTATGCATGTGCACGTTACACATCTGTAGACATCAAATTACCTTTCAATACAAACGAGACCATTGTAGTCCTAATACGTCCTCACACAAGGTTAGAGATTTCAAATTAACCCAGCAGGGACGTGGTAATAAATCTGTATAAAAGTGTTCAAAGAATACTATGTACAGCATAGTGGTACCCTTACATCAAGGTTTATATGCTAATAAATGGTTCTATAATTCTGTAAAGTGACCTTCAGGATGGTTATCTGGTAATATCTCAGTGCCACTGGACAGTATGGTGCTTTTTGATGAGGGTGAAACTGCTATAACAGACAAACCAGTCAGAGCAACCTAGAAACAACAGTGCATATTGAGGCACGGTTGAGCTATGAATACCTGCTGATAGTAATCTAAGGGTACTGGGGATATCTTGAAACACGTCTGATCCAAAAGAACTCATCCTCACAACCTAAGTGTGCCAGATCCCAAAGATTGCCTTCTGGAGTCATTCTGGATTAACTTTAACATCAAACTCTATATTTTTCGCAAGGTTAGTTATAATGTTTTAGCTCATCAATGTATAGCTATTAGTCTAGCATGTCACTCTCAACCAAAATATTAACTCTAGTAACTGTTTAATTACATAATTTCCTTAAGCATTATTAAAGTATTCTGATTCTGATAAAACCATTGCATTCACATCTGTGTCTGTTTAAAAGATGTAAAAAGGCCTCAATAAATTAGTTATCCAAATGCCCACTTTAATGCAGAGTAAGTAGAGTGACTGATGAAGTCTATACCAATTTCACTCTAACTACAACTGAAACAAATTTCCTCCAGCGCATTAAATATGCTATCTGATATTCGGGTGCAATCACAGACGGTCACAAAGAGGAAAAAAAGTTATTTGGCATTTAAGTGTGAACGCAGGGTCTGAAGCCCATGTGGTACTCCCTTTTGTCTCCATTAAAAAAAACCTTCAAATCAGACATCATGTCCAGGTGCTGTACCTGTTTGCCTCAAACCAAAGGCAAAATAACAAGACCAAAATCCAGTGCCTGATGAAGGCTGACTCCTGGAAAGCTTCTACAAAGCCAGACCGAGGACATGGACACAAGGTACCAAATGCTGTGTATCAAAAATCAGAACACGAATATGTTGTTTCTTCTGCTAGTCTACACAACAAGTACCACCACCAGAGTTTTCCTGCACAGAGCAATACTTTTTGGGAAAAAAGAGAGCTAAAAGAAAAAATAACCAGTGTTATAATATATATTTAAACCAGTTTTGTGGTTTTTATTGACTTAAGACTAAGGGATTTCATTATTGGTCAGAAGAAAATACACAAATTTCTATCACAGACACCAGAGTCATTGGCGGCTATTTACTATTACCATTGGATTCAGACTTTAAAATGCACATTTTAGCTTATCTGCATACGATCTGTTCACTATCTGCACACCATCGAGCCTCCATTTCTCTATATAAGAAATAGGTTCAGCTTGAGGTAAAGTGGAGAAAGTCATGATGTTATAAGACATGTTGCAAGAGAGAAGCCTGTAGAGCTAAGGTAAAAAAGACAGAATAAAGTCCGACTGAAGAAACTGAAACAACAGCACATGAGGAGGAAGCAACAAAAGGTGCAGCGTTCCAAATTTTTCCACAGAAGTGACACAGTTAAAAAAGCGAGGCTTGGGCTGAAATAACACAGAGTGCTGAAAACTCTTTCCCCTGTGACATTCACTGTGGTTCAATAAAGAAAAGAGAGAGAAAGAAAACAAATGGTTTTAAATCAAACATCATATAAAAATCTAGAAGCCATAAGAAAAATAAGAAAAAGAAACATCTTGTGAGCCCAAAATGAGAAACACTCCAATGATTGAAAAACATCCATGTTGTCCAGCATCGATGATAAAGTGCCAGAAAATTAGACTGTAAGTGATGATATCCAGCATTCTTTAATGAATGATTAAAGATGTGAGTAAATTAACCAAGACAGCCAGGTCTTCTTTATTTGTTTGTATTTTTGATATGAGGGACTTCTAAGTTTGTTTTGTAGCATAAAAGTAAATTCAGGTGTGAAAATAGTGATAAATCACAGATTTGTGCAAGCACACTGTTTGTGAATGAGGCCCACTGCCTTCACTACATGTGAACTGATAACGCTTAAGTGTGTAGCCAAGCGTCAGAGGCTCACTCTGAAGAGGAAACTGCACCAAATTACAAAAAAACACTGAAAGTGTCATTTCTACTGTCATTCTAAAACCTGCGATTGAAAAACTAGTGTATATATTTGATAAGTGAGTGATCTGAAGATAATAAACGCATCATCAACAGGCACAACAAGTGGGCTCTGATTGTGGTTAAACACACACACACACACACACACTACACGCCACCGCCTTCCAGCACTTGCTATAATTATTACAACACCATCTTATACAAAACCAAATTAAAATTTTCCCATTTATCTGAGAACTGCTGCTGTTGCCAATTATAATCCGCTCTAAAAAGATTCTCCATACAGGAAGTCTTCTGTTGGCTAACAGGAGGAAAAAAACAGAAAGAAAAAAAACCTGTGAAATCTTTGAGCCATTTTTATCTAGTTGCTAAGTAAAGTATACTAGCAGCTGCTTCCAAAATTGCCATATTTTCTGCCAGTAATTAATTAAGAGCAGTCATTTGTGTGGGAGAAGAAGACAGCACATATCGGTGTCCCTGTTCACTGCGTACACCTGTGCTTGTATCACAGGATGGTGGGTTGTGGCTAAATAGAGTCCAATTTGGCTTTCGTTTTGATTTTTCAGAGGTCACCAGCCAAACAGTCTGACAGAGAGTCACTACCCCCCACAAGTCTGCCTGTATTCGCCTTGCACTCATTTGACTAAAATCGCCTGGGATATATTCCCTAACCGACGCTAGAAGCTGCAGTCGAAAGCGCGCAGAGGCAGCTTGTGGCACGGATCATTACGCTGCCACCCCGGTTAGAGTGGTTTCCATGGCGTTCCCTGAAGCCTATCAAGGCATGATGCAGCAAAATGCAAACCACCTTGAGCTCATGATGAGAGCTGCAGCAGCCTCACAGCACACAGGGACAGAGGGGATTCTCTGATCTTTCTCTTAAGATTTTAAATGAGGGCTAGCAGGTCTGCGACACTATGACACGCTTAAAACACGCACTTGTGCACACACACACAAACCACTTCACCTTACAAAAACACAAATACACACTCGGGGACTCCAGGGACACAAAAATGCCTCCAATTAGACGCGCCACAGAGCAACCGGGATGGTACTTGGAGCAAACACACACGCGCGGCTGCTCAGAAACCGTACAGTAGCACACGTGCACAGAAAGATCCGCAGCAGGCTCTCGTTTAAGAGTCAGTGATGTGGAAAGGAAACATCTGGAAGAGAAGGAACATGATTACAGAAAGAAACAAATGACACAAAGACACACCCCCTACACAAAAATAACAACACAAATGTCACTGTGCACACACACTTACACAAGCATTAAATGCTTCAAACCCTCATTTCTTAAAAGCTTTTTTAAAGTGACAGTAACTTTTCTGTCATGTGCCATATGCTCTTTTAAAAGTCCTCACTTTTCTCTCACCTCTTCTCCTCTTTCTACTTTCCCAAATGATACCCTGACTGTATATGCAACTGTGTGTGTGTGTGTGTGTGTGTGTCTCTCTCTGGGTTTTCCTGAGGTCAGCAGAGTCTATTGTTCAGGTTCTGACAAACGTCACTCTGTCACGACTCAGGGCTGCAGGGCGACAAACCCTGTTTGATGGAGGAAGGAGAAAAGAGGATAAATGGTAGAAACGCAGTGATGTTAAACGGCAGACACCAGAGGAGGCTTCAACAGGAGACGTAATCAAACGCAGACAGATTTTTTTCCTTCCAATCACCAAGCCAAGGTAATCAAACTCAGACTCATACACCCTCTATAATACACACATACAATGAATGATTAAGGCTGTGAAGGGGTATTTCTCACACACACCAACCCAAGCTCCCATCTGCTTCACATCACGGCTTTGTCTTGTCCCCTTTCTTGGAGGTTGCTCTTCTCTATTTGTGCACATTACAGTACACAGTGCCTGAGAGAATCCTTGTTCTTTATTCAGCTGAATCAGTAACACAAATCATTACTGTGCAGAACTCTGAGGCTTCAAAGAAAAAAATGGAAATTTTCAAACAAATCTTTCCAGCTTCTTTGTAATGCAGAGATCATAATTCTGGAAACTTGTCTGGACACTGCAATAACTTCTGCTACTACAGTACTGCTACTACAGAGGTGTAGTACTGTATGAGGGGCATTTTTAAGGTGACTCCAAACATTCTATGCATAGAGATTGGTTCACTTACGTGCTTTTGCAGGATGCTTTGTCAAGTCTGAGCTTTGCAGTGAGTGATGGCACCAAGGTCGTGTCAGCTTGGAATTGGAGACACAGGCTTTCAACTTATAAGTCAAAGCCTGGTCTTTTGGAGTGGACAGATTTAGAATTAGACAGAGAATTTACAAGCCAGACTGGGTCTAATGAAAAGATACTATCAATTTCTTTAAGAGACTAAAAGTCAGGACATCTTGGTCTCGACGACTGCATTGATTTTTTTTCTTCTAATCTATGTCTTGCAACTCTCCCAACTTTATTCAAGCGAAGCCCTGAATAACTGGAGCACTCTATTCAAGTGAAGCACTCTGTATGCATGTGATATTCTACGCTATTTTTTGCATTTAAGCAATTATTAACAAGTGTGACGTTACTGCCTTTTTTATAGAGCAGATAAAGGCAGCTGATCAACTATTGAGCCCAAAGCTGAGATACCATTTAAAGCAACTACAGTAATTATATCAGCATGTACTGCACGTGTCTGCGCCCTTCCCCTTCTTTGTTATCCTGCACTTTTCTTCTCTCTTATAAACTCTGCATACCCTCTTTGCTCCCCAAAATCCTATCTACAAAATCCATACATGTGAGATCAAATGGGTTTTTTTTATTATTTATTTTTTAATCTCACCATGTCTAAAATCTGGTGCCATTCCTGTTTCTTTGCGCTGCAAAGGGGCTGTCCAGGCATGTCGAGTGTTCCTGTGCACGTGCATGTTGTCATGTCTGAGTATGTGAGCGTGTGTGTGTGAGTCTCCCAACGGTGAGTGCACTCTTTGGGGATGCTGTGCTGCTCTAATGGTCTGATGTACAAATCTACAAAGACCTCGGCTGCTGTGAAATGAGCAGAAGCACAGAGACATGCATACTCTCTTCTGGGCAACAGGGAAATAGACTGCTGTTCTGACTGACAGCCTAAAGTGTATGTATGTGTAAGCGTGTGTGTGTGTGTGTGTGTATTAAACAGAAAGCGACAGGTAGTGATGATTGCAGGTATGCATGAAGCTCAAATAATTGAAGTAGGAACGCTGATCTCCTGCCTCTAACAGAGATGCCCTGAGGCCATTAGTGTTCATGTTCTCTCTAATGCAAACATACACAAGTACACAATGAATCAAGCGTGTGTACGTTGTAAATAATAAAGCAGAGCCACTCAATAGAGCCCGACCCCGCCTCCCTGGAGTGACTGTAGAGATGAGAATGTGCTGCGTTGAATGGATATTGACGTGCCACACGCGCTCCTTTATGAAATTCAACCTCTGTCAATCTGTCAAGTTCGGTCCACGGCAATAACTGACTGAAAATGTCGTCTCTAACACCATATGTTGTCGGCGGCGATAAAAAGCTCCAGGAGCTGTTTATTTTAGAGGCAGGCTGTACTTCTAGTGATTACAGTGTCTGACCTCTCACCAAGCTGTTGAGCTGCTATCAATTGTGGCTGTTCCAGCTCGACCACGGATGACAGTTACTGCTTTTTATTTCCAGCAGTCTAGGCCACACTTACAGGACAGTGGTCAGGGACATGCAGATAATGGATCTGTCAAGTAGGTAGGGCATGCAGCTGGTTGTCTGACACTTTCCTCGGCCCTTGCAGGCTTTGCGGATTAGCAAAAAGAATTTGAGTGTTGGTCGTGCCACAGCATGAATGTGACAGAAAGGTTTTACGAATGTGACAATATCTTAACTTTTCATGCCTGTTCTTGTGTCTGTGTGTGTGTCTGTGTACGTGTGTGAGTGCAGGGCACACACTTTCATCAACAGCAGTCCTGACATGAACAGGTTGTTGGTCATATCCTCAGTCTACACCCACGTCTCACTTCATTAAGTCTTTCTGTCTCTACCAGTCCTTTTTCTCCCTCGTTCTTGTCTGTTGAGCACAATGCTTGAATCAAAGAAAGAAAGGGGAGAATAGAAAATAGGTACCTCATTTATTCTGCTCAATTTATGAAGAGAAAGACAACATTTTTAGAAATATGACTGACAGCTATGAACTTCTGCCTTCAGATCCTCTACAGGCTGCCTAACGGAAAGAGAAGAGAAGAGAGGGGGAGACAGGAAATGAAGGGAAGCGACAGAACAGGAAATGTAAAGGAAGAGGTGGGAAAATAAGAACAAAGTGGTGGAAGACATGAACGAAAACACCATTTGCAAGAGTTCATTCACATGTTCTCTTGTGTCAGTTAACTAGGTTAAGTGTTAAACACTTCATTGACTTAAATTGATCTTTTTTCTCCTTCAAATTTCCTGACAACAACCCTCGACTCATCTGTGTCATTAACAGGCCCAGTCTCCTTCTCTCTGTGGCTATAATCAGTGGCATCTGTGTGCATTCAATAGCTACATAGTGTTCAAAACTATGCTTAACACCTTTTCTATTTCCAAAACCAACCAAGTGATCAATGTGATGCTTAATGTCAAAAAACAGCCCTGAGCAAAAGAAAATACACGAATAAAGATCTGTTATTTCCATGTTTCCTTGCTCACGCTCTCTTTTTCACACCCTGCACGATTTGCAACATTTTACCTCTTTGGTTTGTCCCTGTTTTTATCAAATTCCATGATCTTCTATTTCTTCCCTGTGTCAATAACAAATAACTGAAATATGCTTTTATATAGAAAAAGGCATTTACCCAGAAAATGTTTATTGTAGAAAACACAGTTTTGAACAGAAACACACAAACACACACACACAACCATGCATAGCTGTTTATGGCCGAAGACTGATCAGTGAAACCTAACTATACCCTTACTATTCCTAAAAACGCCCACGGGAGCACTTCACACTGACAGCTGTAACAAGGTACTGTACCTAAATTTATTTGATTGTGTGTGTGTGTGTGTGTGTGTGTGTGTGTGTGTGTGTGCGTGCGTGCGTGCGTGCGTGCGTGCGTGCGTGCGTGCGTGTGTGCGCGCAGTTGTGACAAAGGATGCCAAAGGATACAACGCTGTAAAGAGAATCTAATTAAAACTCTATACAGCCACGAGGGACAGAGGGCTCGCTCCCTCCCTCTCGCTTTCATTTAACCATGGTGAACACTTCAAGTGAAGGACTGTTAGACAGTAGAGTCAATCCTCCGGCCTCCAAGGAGAAGAGATAGAGAGAGAGGCATACAGCAATAAAGTGATTCAGCGATAAAGGCCACGACAGAGACGGGAACACACAGAGAGGCTAAAATCCATCAAACTTTGCAGTTCTTCTGACTGAAGCCTGTTTCTGTGAAATGAACAAAGAGCTGCTTGTCATTCACAACAGTGAACAACACACAATAAGTGCATGCTGTTTTTACAAGTAAAAGCACAGTCAAAGCTTGCAGACTCAATGAAATGACTGGATCAACCACAAAGATCTAACTCTTGTAGTTTTTGACAGTCAAGAGGAAGCAAAAAGCTCAGAATAACAAGAAAGCATAGTACAGTAGAGTATACAACACAACTAACACTTCTCATGTTTCAAGTAAACACACACATGAACATCAACCAAGGGGAGGAAAAAGCATTTAAAGTAGGAAGATGTCATCATTTACATGTCATCTAAAGACCCAAAGCCAATGCATGTTTCTTTAAAGTCACTCACCAGACACTTTATTAGGTACACCTCACTAGTACTGGGTTCGACCCTGTTCTGCCGTAACTGTTCCTGACATAGACTCAACAAGTTGCTGGAACCTTTGGTCTTTGGAGATTTTGGTCCATATTGACATAACAGCATCACACAGTTGCTTCAGATTAGTTGGCTGCACATCCATGATGTGAATCTCCTGTTTCACTACATCCCAAAGATGCTCTACTGGACTGATCTGAAACACTATCTGGTGAGTGTGGAGGCCATTTCTGTACAGTGAACTTATTGTTATGTTCAAGAAACCAGTTTGAGTTGACATGGTGCGTGATTCTGCTGAAAGCAGCCATCAGACGACAGGTACACTGTGGGCATAAGGCATAAGGGGTCCTCAACAGTACTCAGGCTGTGGTGTTTAAATGATCTAGTTGGTACTAAGGGGTCAAAGTGTGCCAAAAAGATTTCACCCACGCCACCAGCCAGAAACAAGGCAAAATGGATCCATGTTTTCACGTTGTTTACATCAAGTTATGAACCTATTAAACGACAATCACAAGACAAATTGAGACTCATGAAATGAGCAAAACATTTCTAATTTTCTGTTGTCCAGTATTGCTCATCCCACATTTAACCTCACTTTCCTCAGTTCCTGTTATTAGCTACTGCAGTAACCAATCTGCTTCAAGGTTCGCATCTTGTGCATTCAGAGATGCTCTTCTGCATACATTGGTTGTAACAAGTGGTTATTTGAGTTACTGTTGCTTTCCTATCAGCTTGAAGCAGTCTGGCTGTCCTTCTTTAACTTCTGACATTAACCCAGAGAAATTCTGCTCACTTAATATTTTAAGTCTTTTCTCTGTCAGTCCCAGTAGATCAGCAGTTCCTAAAATTCTGAGACCAGCCAATCTGGCACCAACATTCAAAGTCAGTTAACTCACATTTCTTCACCGTTCTGATGCTCCATTTGTGCTTCAGCAGGTTATCTACACCATGACTACATGCCTAAATGCACTGAATTGGTGTTGTGGTTGGCTAAATAGATATTTGCATTAATGAACGGTTGAACAACAAAGTGGCTGGTGAGTGTAGTACACACTGTATGACTTTACGTGACTGAGACAGATTTCCTTTTGGACCAAAAATTGGCAACACTCTAAATTTTCAAAGCTTTAAGTCCATCAAATATCTTATCAAATTATGTCTCACTTGCTTGTTGATATGGCAAAGGCCAAAACAGAGATCTATTATTGGTTCCTGATCTCTCTACAAGCTGGTTCCTCCCTACTAGATGTAAGACTCATTAAAAATCACTCTGTGATGCCGAGTTTATTTGTTGTTGAGCTTCACCATGTGAGTAGTGATGCTTCTCTAATAAAACTCCTGCCGGCTGCATTATGGTAATTTTTGGTTGCTGGAATCTCTAATTTGAGATTTTAATAATCAAATCAATAATTCAAGCATCTCTACTTAATGATGAGCCAAGACCTCCAGCATTTTAGTTTGCAAATAATGTGTGCACAAGTATGTTGTTTCTGTGATGTGTCAGATATGTTTTTACATCTCTACATGTCTTTTGCAGCTCATTTTCAGGTTTAGTAATTAGCCCGACACTCAAAACTGTCTTCTCTATCAATCAAAGGGAGTTATGTTCTGTAAAAGGGATTCAGATTTATCCACACAACAACCACAGAAGACCACAGAAAACCTAATGAAGCCCCACCCCAACAGAAAAATATTTGAGGGACAGAAATATGCTGGATGGTTTGACTGCAGACCAAACTAATGCTAATACTGAGCATAGTGTTTACCAGATGGGCTGTTTGCACTGTTATTAAATACCAATTTAACACGTTTTTTTATTTATTTATTTTTACCTGAGATGCTCAGGTAGACAGCAGGACTCGTCACAGTCTCGCCGCTCAGCTCGTTCACCGCCTCTACATGATAACGTCCGGCGTCCGTTGCAGCGGTTGCCAAGACAACCAGCTGATTGTCCAAAGTGATTGTTCTGCAGGGAACAAATAAGACACACAGAGAACAAGAGTTTAGAAAACACAACAATGCACTCCCAAAGCAAAACATGCCTCCTTCCAGCACTGCTCCGTCTCAGACGGGAACACTGCTCAAACTAAGACTCTGTCAAGAGAAGAGTATTTGGTACATGGATCATTTGGAATTCATAATGGGGGAGGGAAACATTGAATACAAGCATCAGAAAGGAAAGAGGATTCAGAGAGCTTAAATAAATCTCTCCTCCTGTCTCAGATTGATATGTAGCTCATTTTGTGTATCTTTCATTCTTTTTGCCACTCTCACTGTTTGTGTATTGTCTTCTGTTCCTCCTTCTTCACACTGATCCATCCTCATTTCCCCGCATAGCAGCGGCAATCAATATGCCACAAACATGCAGCGCGCTGGTACACAAGCACACACGATCACAAGCACGCAAAATCTAAAAGTGTTCTTACTTGAGCACACAGAGACTCACAAAGAGATTTTGCGTTGCCGTTGACTTTCAGGAGATCATACTGGGAAGAACTGACTTTGGAGGGTGATGTTGTGGGAGAGATGCTAACAGAAAATATTTTTGTTGCACTCAGATTTCGAAGGCGTTTGAACTCGTCTGTCTGGCAACAGATGCCGCCAGGCAGGAAACACAGGATGATGTTTTTAGTGATGCTACTGGTGTTTTCAGCATGTCAGAGGATGGAAACTCCCCCCCAAACAAAAATATTCAGAGAGCCCGACAATGAAATGAAATCAATAAGATCAAAGCAAGAATAGAGCGCAGTAAAGTTAGACGACTGTCTGTTGTTATTAAACAGTCAGCTTGTTTCTGTAGAGCCTGTGCTGTACAAATACTTCACTGCATTTAGAAAAACAGTAGAAAAACAAAAGAAGCTATAACTGTGAACACCGGTTGCTTGAATACTTTATGTATAAGAAGAAGGGCAGTGCTTGTGAAAATTAGCCTCTGTCTGTGTGCTTGTAAGATATGTGTATTTTTCTGTGGCCATTGTTCAGCAGTGCTGAACTGGCAGCAGTGAATGTGCCCAAAACTCAATCGGCACATTGCCAACTGGAACACAAAACAAAACATGCCACTTATGACAACCTAAATCGATACTATATGAGAGCCAAAGAGGGAAATAAACACAAATATAAGTGCCTCTCATAACTACCAAAAGCACACCTCTTGAAACCTTCCATCTTCTTTCTCCAAACTTTAAACACAAAACTCAATTTTGAAACTAAATAGATAAAACCACTCACTCCTCAGGCAAAATCAAATATAATCTCCCCCCAAACTGCTTTATCGTGCTCAAACATGTTTAAAGATCATACACACAGCGAGTGTTAAATAAAAACACTACAGAGCAGTTTTTGCAAACTACATCAAAAATGGGCATGTAGCACCAGAGAAAACTAAACTTCATAAAATAAATGCATTTCTACAAAAACCACACAAATTCCTTTTCTGTAAAATAAATTGAATATTGAAAACTGTTAAGCACTACAAGCAATAAAATTCCAAAAATTCAAACATCTCCACCATCATGGGCAAGACCGAGGAGCTGTCAAAGGACATCAGGGACAATATTTGTAGACTTCCACAAGGCTGGAATGAGCTACAAGAACATCATCGAGAAGCTTAGAGAAAGAAGGTGACAACTGCTGCGATTATTCGGAAATGGAAGAAATTTAATATCAATCACCTCACATGGAAGTGAGGATGATCATGAGGAAGTTGGTGGATCGGCCCAAAACTACACAGGAGGAGCTTGTTAATGATCTGAAGGCAGTTGGCACAGTCACCAAGAACGCCACTGGTAACATGCAATGACATAATGGATTGAAATCTTGCAGCAGGGTCCCCCAGCTCAAGAAGACACGTGTACAGCCCCTTCTTAAGTTTGCCAGTGAACATCTAAATGATTTAGAGAAGGCTTGGGAGAAAGTGCTAAGGGCAGATGAAACCAAAATTGAGCTCTTTGGCATCAACTCAACCCACTGTGTTTGGAGGGAGAGAAATCCTGAGTGTGGCCCAAAGAACACCACCCCACAGTCAAGCACGGAGGTGGAAACGTTACACTTTTGTTTTTCTGCTAATGCTACAACACGACTTCACCAGCAAATGGTGAAGTTGTATCGTAAAATGTTGGACATGAAACTCCTTCGCTCAGCCAGACCACTGAAGACCCATCTTCAGTGGTCTTCCAGCATGACAGTGACCCAAAACATGCAGCAAAAGTAACACAGGAGTGGCTAAAGAAGAAGCACATTCAGATCATGGAGAGGCCTAGCCAGTCTCCAGACTTCAATCCTATAGATAATCTGTGGAGAGAGCTACACCTCCGAGTCATTTCTGTGAGTTTCTGTAAAGATGTGTGAGCCAAAACTCCTAACCTGTTGACCAACTACAAGGAACATCTTACCGCTATGCTTATTCCACTTAGTGACATGCAAATCAATTTATAACATTCATGTAATGTGTTTTTTCTGGATTTGTGATTGATGTTCTTCCTCTCTCTCTCTCCATTAAAATGAAACTACCATTTATCCTATTGTAAAGTGTCCTTGGGTGACTTGAAAGGCGCTCATAAATAAAATTTATTATTATTATTATTATTATTATAAAAATTAGAGGTTCTTCGTGTCTTTGGAAGCAAGAAAACTTCCAAAATTCATCAGGGGATCAAATGATTTCACCCACTGTATAATGCAAGTGAAATGCATATTAGAACACTCTGTAAATGTAACTCCAAGTCTACAAGTGATTCCTTCGGCACCAGCTTCACATCTCTGTGCTATATCGATCCAGAGGGCACACACACTGCCCTGATCTCTGATCGTGCCTTAAAGGATACTCCGTACACTTGCTTTATCTGCACCCAGGATCTGGTGAATGGTAGAAAGGCTCACATTGATTCTTTCAAAACTGACATGTTTTGAAAGCTTTGTTCTAAATGTCCATGCCGACATAAAAAAGCCCCCTGCCTCGTGCTATTGGGAAATCACAGATGTTACCTGTTTTTTCCACTGGGGGCCATATATAATTTTCTGTCCTGCTTCTCGTTCCATGAACTCAAACGTGGTCTATCACAATAACTAAATTTCATCTGAAATTACTCTTCTCAGCCGTGCTTTTCTCCTCCTCGTCCTCATCCAGCACCTCCTACACACACCGTTCCTCCTCTGCCTCTCAGATTGCTTCTATCACTGGTGGTACAGCGTCTGCCCTCAACTCACTGTGCAGCCTGTTCACTCTGAACTCACATAAATAGGTTACATTACATCACATTAATAACTTTGCACAGTTGCACTCAAGCAACAACAGGTGTGGCGTAATTGTGTTCAACTTCTTCCACCTGAAGCTATCAGAGCCCAGTCTCTACTGGCCAAATACAGCTGAACTGAGGAAGAAGGCAACTACAAAGTGGCTCAAGAACAGCAAAATTTGGTAGAATTACTTCCTTTTTTTGTAAAAGAGCTTCAAAAACACCACATGGGGTTGGAAAGACTTGAGTTACATGTTCTGAACATTGTGTTTTCAACTTCTTGAAGTGTGTAATGACTGCACAGTAGGGTTATTATGACTGAGCAAGTTTTGAGTAAGTACTTTGGAAATTGGATTTTCGTTTTCAGAAAATAGCAAAAGGTTCAAGAGACGCATCTATGCAATTGTGAAAAACTGAACATTTCTCGTCTCACACTGAGGAGTAATTGCCTAATTGACTCATCATTTGATGCTGTAAAAATCTGAAAAGTGTAACTTGATTTGCACAAGTTGATTGAAAGCACACTGCAGTGTCTTTGCCAACGAACTAAAAGAAGACTGAAGATGTTGCCGCTTGATAAGGAAACATTCAGCATCATTAATTCACTATGCTGCTACGTATTAAATAGCAGATGAAACACAAACAGTGTGATTATCAGGATTCACAGCTTAGTCCTCAATAACACAGGCGTAGCAACCAGCTGGCAACCCTATGGCAACCACCAATCACTAGGGAAAAATGTGTATTCCCTGACCAGCTGGTTAGTGGTTGTTGGAGGCTTCTTGCTGTTGCTATGTGAACTCTGTTGGAAAGACCAAAAACCTCCTTGTGATTGCTTTGGGTGATTGCTTTGGTTACTAGCAAACCAGAAAGGAAGCCCATTCACCTTGAAAGTAAATGTTGTGCCTTACTACTGAAACCAACATGTTTCAAAAGACACACCTTCTACTTTGAAGATGAACGGTCTCTGTTCATGCATTGAACTTATCACAGTTTTACTACTTCTCAGAGAGCAGTTGTTGTGTTTGTGTTTCAGTTTCACAGCGACTACCAGCAACCACTAGCATAACTGTTGGGGAGTACTCATTTTTCCCTAGTAACTAGTGGTGGGGCCAGGGGGTTGCCAACCTGTCTCTAGGCCTGTGTGACCGGGGCCTTAAAGATGGCTGTGTTGATGCACTCATTAACATTTAAACATGGAGGTGCTGGTGTAGCTCACCAGGTTGAGCAGGCAACCCCATAAGCCATAAAGCTATTGCAGAGCCCTGGGATCAAATCTGCCCTAAGGCTATTTACTTTGTGCCTTTCCCAGCTTTCTTCCCTTCTGTCTTATCTCAATAAAGGACGGGGGGTTTCTTTATTGTATATCCAGTGATGAAGTACAAAGAAGTGCTTGAATGTGCAAGAAAGAAATATAGGAACTGCTAACTGAAATATTTATTGAAAGGAGTGGTGAGTCATGGGATCACATGGAGTTGTTCGACGATTCTCCGACAAACACACTCAAACCGAGGCAGAATTCCTCAGGTCTAAATTTATTCAGCGTGATTTCCCAGGAGAACAACTTCAAGAGCCAGAGCCTCAACCCCGACACTGACACTTTATTTGTGTGAGCGTATGTCAATGTGTGCCGGTTGGATTTTGTGTGCATATCACTCACTGAAAAAAAGGAGGCTTTAACCAAACCTTTCTTCTCTTCTTTCTCACTTATTTCACCGCAGGGATGAATTCTGCATCTTCACCTAGCTCCATAATGTAATTTATAGCTGTTAAGCTCATTAAGTGCACTGACCCGCCCATTTTATCACATCTGTTTTACCCAGCACATGCTGATTAATAGACAGAGAGGGCTGGCTTCTACTCGCCTACAGTGTCTGAGGTAGGAGAGAGCCTGGGAGGTTCGAGGGAATCTAAATTCACCAATTTAACAAAGACAAAGACGCTCAGTGGGCGGCAGAGCTGAGTTTAGACCAATTAAGATCTAAGCATTTGTTGAGTTAAAAGAATTTCTTTATGGAGTATCTTTTGTTTCCCATTCACAAATGCCATCATATGTACTATTTACATGTGAAGCTGTATGCTATGACATTGGCTGACGGCTTGTTCCATTTAATCCAAATTGGCAGGACTTCCATTTCTCATTACATCCCCGCATGGAAAATTCATATCAAAAAAAGAAGAAAAAACGAAGTACAAAATGAAACGCCAATAAGAATAAGAAGTCAGGCGACAGAAATTAGAGGACCATAATTCAAAAAAATAATAAAATGTCAGTGCTAGTTCCCAATACCTGGAGGGTGGCTACACAGCCTCATCTTAAGAATGACAATACAGTCAGAAACATGCACCAGCATACAGACAGATATGTATAAGCTTAGGAGTGTCCTCTTATTCTGAATATATATGTTCAGATTTATTATGACATGTGACTTTCGGCTCTCTTTTAGGTCTGCATTTAATTAAACTGGACAAAATTGTTCGGGCTTTTAATTAAACACAAACCCAGTTGTAAAACTGTGCATGACTCCGCATGCTTATGTCTGTGAGAGAGAGACAGTTTTTCCCAAGGCAGAAAAAATTAAATACAGCAATCAGCTACATCCCATCTTCTTTCCTTTCTGAATCACAGCATCCCATCATTTTTTTTCTCTTTGTACCCCCACTCCACACACACACACACACACACACACACACACACACACACACACACACACACACAATAAAATAAATAAATAACAACCTCTGTGACTCATTCCTTCAAATCCCATTTCCATTCTCACTCAGATTACAATCTGCACATTTCTCTCTTGGTTTCTTTCCATTTTCTTTGTATTTTATTTCTGGCTGTCTCTCTCTCTGTGTCCCCCCCCCCCATCACTTCATATAACTGTCCTGCTTTACCCTCCCCTCTCTCTCCTCTGACTTCTCTGAACCGAAGCGCCAAGCCAGATTGGTCTTTCATTTAAGTGTACTGCCCCAAGACTTAATAAACACTCACGGGTGACCGCAATGCAACACTGGCTGCTTTACACACACACACACATACAAGCACGCACACGCACACACACGCACACACACCAAACTGTGCCAAGAGCTAATTAGCACACACGTCGCAGGCCAGGGGATGAGTGAGCGAGTGCGTGAATGTGTGTATTTTTGATCTGTGTGTGAGCGTGTGCGCCAGGTCCATGGACTGAGTCGCCTGCCCTCCTCCTCTATCCCTGATAAGCAGCGTGCCACCTTCTTAAACCACAATGCTTCTGACACACAGCAGCCTTGTGTGGAGAAGTGTGGCAGCAGTGCAGAAGGAGGAGGACACTACACTGTAAACCGAGTCCAGACAGCAGGTAGGGTTTTTTGGCAGCTTTGTCTGCAAAGCTAGTGCCAGCCAGCCACCCACATATTACACCTCATACATACACACACCTACTCAAACAGGCAGGCGCACAGTTGGGACCATTCACTGTGCCTCTCAGCCGTTTGAACTGAATATTTACTCTGGTGTTCAAGTCAGCAGACACATGAATACGTTCTCTGTGAGACTGATTGATAGTTAACGTACACAGGTTCGTGTATGCTGAGGGCAACCTTATGTGAGTGTATGTGCGCCTGTATAAATTTTTCTACTTGTCTTTTTAGCTGGGGATTTTGTTGCTACACACTTTACTTTGGGGTGAAGTATTCAGATTTTTTAAGCATTCCTGCCCTCAGAATTGCCTGTCAAATTGAGTTGTGGTGTTGTTCTCTATCCCAAAGTAATTGGTAACAATAAAACCCAGCTCCACCGAGTGCACTGTTTTGAATCTATAGAGGAGGGGAAAGCTTCTGTACCATATTCATCCAATATACGCTACGACAGCATTTATTTTTGGCTTGTGTTTTTCTTTGTCTGCACAACTTGAAATAAAAGCTGACATAAGAACTAAAGCCAATAAACAATCCTGGCATAATGACATCCTAATTAGTAAAAGTGTTATTTGGGGGATTTTGTCTCAAAACATACAGTATTATGCAAAAGTCTTGACCCACCTCTCAATTCATTATATTTTGCTTCCAAGGAGCCAGACTCTTGTAATGTTTTTAAATGCAGTGCTTTACTAAAACATGTGCTAGCATACATGGAAATAGAAGAGTATACAAGGCAAAAACAGAGCACACTTAGTTTGAAAGGAATATTTAGTATGACCACCTTCATTCTTCAACACAGCTCGAATGCACAGAGACTCAGAGTGAACACAAAACTGGTAGTTAACTACTTTTCATGCAGTGCCTGGCAGCGAGCTCCTGTTGTGATGCTTTGGGGCAAATTGGGCCCAAAGATAGGCAGAAAGTCTAGGATAGTATAAGACGCTGTAAATGATGGTAATGTAAGTGTAGCAAGTGAGAAAGTTAGGAATGATCCAGATGGTGAAATGAGAACAGAAACAAGACAACAAAACTTTCCTACAGCAGTTACGCACAATGTGACAGATCTGTTTTGAGTTTGTTTTTTAATGGGATTAACTGAGTTAAGACAGAGAACTGGACCACTGCCAGTAGTTCTTGACATTCTGTTTCCAGCAGCTTGACAGTGAGTGCTTTAGTGATTTCCAATGCACAGCTTAAATGAACCTATTGTCACCACAGCCTGGGGTTGGAGATTTGTTTTACAGTATATTTGCTGAACACACTTTAATCCTTTTGCTCAAATGGAATGGTTCAAAAGTTTCCTAAAAAAAGAAACCTTTGCTTAAGTTTCAGATTACGAAAACAAGGGGGAAACCTACAGGTTGAATATAGATATATTATTGTTCTTGTTTAAAAAGTCAGACTTTATCTATGTGAAAATCAACAAGTAAACACACATTTATTTCTCTGCCACAGCGGTAAAGTGAAGCGTTAAAGTCGCCAAATCACACTCAAACTGTCATAATGTGCTCAGTGGAAAAAGAAGCTATTCCATCAACATTCAAAACAGATATCTGAATTTATGACTGACAGGTCTTTCAAACACAACGTCATAACAGAAAAGAAATTGCAGTTTCTGATTTTGATTTTTCTAAAGCCTGTTTAAATTCAGATTAAAGACAAACATGGTAAAAATCAAAGTATGAAACCATCCTTCCTTGTTCTTCGACATCCAATTCAGGGCCAGGGGACAGGAGTTTATCCCAACTGCCATTGGGCAAGAGGCGGGGTAAACCCAGGACAGGTCGCCGGCCTGTCGCAGGGCTAACACAGAGACAGACGACCATTTACACTGATGTTAAAACCTATGGCCATTTTAGAATCACAGCTTAACCTAACCTGATTAACCAAAACATGTCATGAAACGCTGTGAGGAAGACGTTTGAATACTTCTTGATCCATCAAATCAGTTAGTCCAAAATCCAAAAGACAGGAAGGAGTCCAAACAACTAGAACATACTTAGGAGACTAGGAAGCAGAAAAAGAGGATACACAGTAACAAAAATGACATGATAAATCACAAGGAGAGACTCATATGCATAAGATAGAAAGAGGTGGGGAACATAGCTGAAACTACTCAGAGACAATGAGACAAGGGAGTAAAAATAAATGCAAAGCACTAGAGATAAAAGCCTATCAAAATAAAATGGGAGGAAAACTCATAACTTAACATGGAAGAAGGCACGATAGGGTTAAATAAGAAACACAGAGGGAAATGGATGAAAATGTAATTCATATGAAAGGGAAAGTATATACAGAAACACAAGCATCAAAAGGAATCATGAACTCTCAAAGGAGAAACTCAAACATGAATCCTTTTCAAAACTAAAAGAAAACACAAAATGTAGCTAAAAGCTATATATATACTATACATATACATATGTGTATATACCAGTAAGATATCTGTTTTAACAAAGTAAAAACTGTGACTTTAATGATATTACAAGCCTCTTATTGGATCTAACACTTCAGTTACTCAAAGATAACAGGGTGATCCAGCTGTGTTCAACAAGAAGACCGGCATGCATGCAACAAGACCCATTAAGTTGCTCTTTGGCAGTTGCTCTAAAGTCGTTCTAAATAAATTCCCCCAAACACTTAAAACATTAAATGTCTGCTACTCCTGTATCTTGTAATCAAGGGGAAAACAAAGCATTTACAAAACAACTCCACATCTCTATAATAAGCTTGTTGGAACTGAACCAAATGGAAAGAAATAATGGAATGCGGCTGCTGATGCATTAAAAATGTGCATCAACTATTTAGAAGGCCTGGATTTAGTCTATCTCAATTTAAATCAAAGCCAAACCATTTTGGACTACATTAAAATGATAAAAGGCTAACGTTCACATTTATTAAAAGGCACCTGTAGGGTACACCCAGAGCCACACAGTCAGACCTGCATGCGAGCCACCTCCTACAGGACCCTTACAAATTATGTGGCCTAAATTATGTGAAGACATTCAAGAGCAACTTGCAGGTTAAAATTTTTTTCTCTATTCATATATAATATTTCTTAGAAATTAATATTTTAAAAGTTACTCTTTTTTCGCTTGACATAAAGGCTGAAATTCAGATCAAAAAGTGTGCATTTTAAGCAGTGCTTCAAAAACACTTTCAGGGGGAGTGGCCTTTTTTTTTGCTTAGTGCTCGTTTGCAGTAGCAGGCGTCATAGTGAGCCTGAGCAGTAGCAAATTAGTGAGTTTGTGTTTTTTGCTAGCTTCATCATAGTGAATTATTGTATGTACAGGTTGCACAAACTCAAGCTTTGCAGGACATCGAGTCCGCTGGTTTCCTGACAAGAAGAGGAAGGGAGCTTGTTTTCATCCCTGGGTGTTTTGTGCAGGTGAAGCGGCGGGACTTCACTGCTGCATCTGTCACGTAAAACGCGGCTGTGTGCAGCACTCATTTTAGACGGGAGGATTCCTGGAGATATGATGGAGTTCATGATGGGATTTCAAATAGAAAACTGTCTGATAGTGATACTGAGTGTGACTCCTTAACCTTTAGCAGCAGCTCCTCATGAGTGCCAATGGGAGCATTAGCGACCTTGTCAACTTAGCTGGTATCACCATTTTAATGATGGGAAGCAGTTCTAATGATAATTAGCATTTGCTTACAGTTTTGGATAAATTAGCACTTCATTAGGTTTAATTGGTAGCTTCAGTTTTATAGTAGTTGAACTCAGGCATAAAAAAAACCTTTCCTGTTGACTTGTTTGTCCCACATCCACCAAAGCGTCTCTCTCAACAACGAGCTGTAAAAACGAGGTGTCAGGTGACAAGTTTGATAGCGGCTGATCTTCACGTTAGTTTCTTACAGTATTTTTTAGTAAAGCAAGATTACATTTAGTTTCCAAAATACCTTCCACTGGTTGTCCTCATGCCACAAATTTCTCTTTACTCCTCATCTGTTCCTGTTCAGTTCTTTAAATAACAAATACGTAAGGCTGTGGTCAGTCATATGTGTACCATGGACTTATGACTCATGGAGGCATGAGTCACCTTTCAGGACCTTTCACAATTTTTTTCACAAAGTTCAAAGCACATTATGGTCTCTTGAGGCATCCCTGTGTGCTGTGGTACCCTCAGGGAAACAGTATCTTACACTGGAGCCAAATGTGAATGGGTTTTTGCTTTTCCACTCACATTCTCCACAATTCTATTTGATAGATGGTAAATGAACTGCAACATACAGTGGGGGGAAACCATTGATTTAGTGAAATAAGTATTTGAGCCATACAGCCCAGCATCTTGCCCAACCATACTTCAATATGCAGAGTGCAGCAGCTAGAGATCCAACCACTGACCTTCCAATTAGTAGACATGAGACCCAAAGCTACTTTAAAGTGGGACCACTAGGCTCTTTAAAAGAACAGTAAATACCCCAGCTACAAACCAGTTTTTTTGGTAGGAACTAAACAGTCCCAGACCAAATGTAGATTTAAGTATGTGATGTAAACACCCCTCGTCATATATTTTACAACCCAACTGCATATCATTCAAAACTTTATTAAAATTTCACCCTACACTGCATTAATAACTCAAAAAACTCAATTTGAAGGTATTCTCGGTCACTGTGGTGACTATGCTAATAAATCTTAATGCATTTTCCACTCAAAGAAATACAGCCTGTACATGTGACTGCACATGAGACCAATAAAGACAGGGAGAATGAGAAAGAGGGAAAAAAGAAAGAAAGATGGTAGAGGTTACAACAGTAATGAACACTAATGTGTTTGTGAGAGATTTTAACAGCCCCTTCACTGACTCAGAAAACATTCCCCTACCTTCCACCCTACACACTCTGCAGCTCTGTGACTTGTAATTAACGCAGTGCCTAAATCACAGGCTTGCATCCTCAATCACCTTTACAGTTTCTTCAAACGGTCAAACGGACACAGAAAGAAAGACCTTTCTGTGGTCACTCACTGGCTTGGCTGGCTGCCACTGCCACTGTAAGTCCTCCATAAAATACACACACAGGCACATGCCCACACACACATAATCGAGCATCCTTGAGCACACACAGCCTAGGGCCTTCAGTCTGAAAGTAATTGGTGTGTGTGTGTGTGTGTGTGTGTGTGTGTGTGTGTGTGTGTGTGTGTGTGTGTGTGTGTGAAAGAGAGAGAGCGAAAAAGGGTGTGGGACAGGCTGCGTTTGTTTAATGTCCCTTGGCATGGCCGGAGGGACAGGCAGAGAGAAGTGGGTAAAGGCAACGGTACAGGAAAGGAAAGCTGAGCAGGCCAAGGGTGAGATGGAAGCAGGAAGAGAGGGATGAGGCTAGATGCTGAGTAAACAGAGGAAGGAGGCTTTTCTCCACTCTGTGTTTGTTCAGCTACACGAGCTCCACGACTCGCTTCCTTTCTACCTCTGCTTTACGTCTGCCTCTTAGTCATTCGCGCACACATACAGGCTGTTCTTCACATGCATGCATGGGACAAGCATTCGTCTGTCTTACCAGGTCGTGCGTTAAAGCTACACTACAAGACCACATTGTTCTCACAAGGAGACTGGATGGATGGCAACAACTCCTTTTGTGTGCTGGTGTGCGTGTGTGCAGCTGAGTGTTGTAGTCCCATTACGTGGATGGATCTCTAGACGAATGGCTATTATCCTAATTAGCACTAATTATGTCTGCTACCAATTAACCACACAACTGGCGGTGACTTCTCTCCCCGTCTTTCTGTCTCGCTCCTTCTGTCTTCCTCTCAACTGGAGGAACACACCTCATTCTCAGTCTCCCTCTCTCTGCTCAGCTGCAGATATGGGCTGAGCAGAGGGCTGATAATAACCACACTTGTTGATAATGAGACATCATTTTCTAATTGTGGTTCGTGTGAACATTTGAACTTGTCAGTAAAGAGCACGACTCGAGCCTCTGTGATTTTATGCCTTTACAACACAGAACTCACTTTGTGACACAGGACATTATTTGCTATTACTTTTCACAGTTTCATGCTTTCTAGTTTGCACCCTGTGCACTGCATGCAGACCTGCCTAACCGAAGTAGCTTCATATATTATGATACAGTTCATTTGACACGCTGGCATTTGTAGAGACATTTTTCATGTTTTCCTAAATCAATGAATCAAGAAAATGATGAGTTGGTTGCAGTTCTAATTAACCACCTAAAATGAAGTTAATTTGTCAGAATGATGCAGAAATTGTGTAAAATGGTCTCTAATTTAATTTAATCACCCACAGCAGCCTAATACAAGATTTAATCATAAAGACTCCACCCAAAAAAAAAACCCCATACCTGTCCTCTTACACGTCATGTCCTTGGGCAGTGGCTGATGTTTTCAGATCTCTCCCTGGAAGTTCTGACCACTTACACTTGTCTGTCTGTGACACACAACAGTGCAGTGATTCCTCAGTTTCTTTTTTCAATTTCAGCTCCAGTCAAAGTTGCAGGGAGCCATATCTGGTGATTTGAGCTGGTGTGGAGCAAAGATTATTGGTGTTGCAGACAATGACACGCGTGGTTTCAGGTTGTTTCTGACCAATGATCCTTCAGACACCTCAGTTTGTTACAGCCAAACTCTGCACTGACAACCTGACCCTGGGACAAAGTTGTGGTTCAGACATTAAGAGTTTACGTGGTCATAACGGGATGGTAAGTGGGCTGGCTCTTATGTAGCACTTTTCTAATCTGCTTAAACACTCAAAGCCCTACAGGGAGTGCAGAATTATTAGGCAAGTTGTATTTTTGAAGAATAATTTTATTATTGAACAACAACCATGTTTTCAACGAACCCAAAAATTAATATCAAAGCTGAATGTTTTTGGAAGTAGTTTTTAGTTTGTTTTTAGTTTTAGCTATTTTAGGGGGATATCTGTGTGTGCAGGTGACTATTACTGTGCATAATTATTAGGCAACTTAACAAAAAACAAATATATACCCATTTCAATTATTTATTTTTACCAGTGAAACCAATATAACATCTCCACATTCACAAATATACATTTCTGACATTCAAAAACAAAACAAAAACAAATCAGCGACCAATATAGCCACCTTTCTTTGCAAGGACACTCAAAAGCCTGCCATCCATGGATTCTGTCAGTGTTTTGATCTGTTCACCATCAACATTGCGTGCAGCAGCAACCACAGCCTCCCAGACACTGTTCAGAGAGGTGTACTGTTTTCCCTCCTTGTAAATCTCACATTTGATGATGGACCACAGGTTCTCAATGGGGTTCAGATCAGGTGAACAAGGAGGCCATGTCATTAGTTTTTCTTCTTTTATACCCTTTCTTGCCAGCCATGCTGTGGAGTACTTGGACGCGTGTGATGGAGCATTGTCCTGCATGAAAATCATGTTTTTCTTGAAGGATGCAGACTTCTTCCTGTACCACTGCTTGAAGAAGGTGTCTTCCAGAAACTGGCAGTAGGACTGGGAGTTGAGCTTGACTCCATCCTCAACCCGAAAAGGCCCCACAAGCTCATCTTTGATGATACCAGCCCAAACCAGTACTCCACCTCCACCTTGCTGGCGTCTGAGTCGGACTGGAGCTCTCTGCCCTTTACCAATCCAGCCACGGGCCCATCCATCTGGCCCATCAAGACTCACTCTCATTTCATCAGTCCATAAAACCTTAGAAAAATCAGTCTTGAGATATTTCTTGGCCCAGTCTTGACGTTTCAGCTTGTGTGTCTTGTTCAGTGGTGGTCGTCTTTCAGCCTTTCTTACCTTGGCCATGTCTCTGAGTATTGCACACCTTGTGCTTTTGGGCACTCCAGTGATGTTGCAGCTCTGAAATATGGCCAAACTGGTGGCAAGTGGCATCTTGGCAGCTGCACGCTTGACTTTTCTCAGTTCATGGGCAGTTATTTTGCGCCTTGGTTTTTCCACACGCTTCTTGCGACCCTGTTGACTATTTTGAATGAAACACTTGATTGTTCGATGATCACGCTTCAGAAGCTTTGCAATTTTGAGACTGCTGCATCCCTCTGCAAGATATCTCACTATTTTTGACTTTTCTGAGCCCGTCAAGTCCTTCTTTTGACCCATTTTGCCAAAGGAAAGGACGTTGCCTAATAATTATGCACACCTGATATAGGGTGTTGATGTCATTAGACCACACCCCTTCTCATTACAGAGATGCACATCACCTAATATGCTTAATTGGTAGTAGGCTTTCGAGCCTATACAGCTTGGAGTAAGACAACATGCATGAAGAGGATGATGTGGACAAAATACTAATTTGCCTAATAATTCTGCACTCCCTGTATATTCAAGGAGCCACTCAGGGTTCAATGTCTTGCCAAAGGATACTTTGGCACACAGACTGAAGCAGCCAGGGATCAAACCAAAAACCTCTCAATAGGTAGATGGCATGCTCTCCCTTCCTGAGCCACAGCCACCCCACCTCAAGTCCACAGAGGGATCGAGAATTAGCAACCATGCTGAAACTGTGGTCTGGAGGTGCACAAGGAGGCAATCTTGAAGGGGAGATTGGTCAAATTTTAGGTTTTACTAGATTTTACTTGTTGTAGGGAAATTTGTAAAACTTTATGATTGCAACTACACAGAGAGAAACTTGGTCAATTTATCAAATGTTTCACAGACTTCTATCATCTCATAATTTGCAGTTTAATCTTGTATAACACTATTTAAGATTTTTCTTAATGCACTGGTCCATTGTAACAACAACCCTAACTCTGGTCGATGTTAAGTGAAATTACTACAGAAACACAACCTGCTGTAAATTGTTATTGATATGGTGCGCGTATAAATATGGGCGCACGGGGTCACAGTGGTACTTTATAAAAATACGGGAACATATTACTGTAGATAAATTGCTTCCGTAGCTTTAAAGGTCAGTAGTAATAGTGCTGCGTAAACAAGCTTAATGTCCCTGGTTGATTATTAACACCAGCACAACCACACAGTTACAGCATCTCCTGTAAAACAAGGTTTTTAAGGGATACACTTGTTACCATGGTGAGAGGAAATCAATACAACTAAAGGAAAAAGGTTCTGCCTACAGACAAACACATTTTAATTTATATTATTTTGTAACAAACATACAGACTTGCTCTTGTAGCCGCATCAGTGAATGCATCACTGATGCTGACAGATAGCTGTGTATGTTTTCCTGAAACTAGGCAAATATTTGCGAGAACAACCTTAGTACACGAGCGTGAAATTGAAATGACTCGGAATAAAAGGCTGAGACCACCTTGGCCAGGAATAGGCAGCATGCATGCGTGAGAGTATATTTCAGCCATCGCCTTTAATTTCAAACCTTTTATTTTGTCTTAAACTCCATACTTAGGTGGTCCACATGAAAAGTGTATGTCAAAAGGTTAAAAAAGAAAAAAAAAAACGAAGGTATGTGAAAGAGGATTTTATGATATTTACAGGGGGGCATTATGTGACTTATTTATAAATAAATTCATGCAAAAAAGGTCCTAAATTGCAGTATGCCTCTTGCTAAATGCTAGCCACCTGCTCTGCCCCAACTGCACCCACTCAGGTGAAAGCATTTGTTTGGAGAACAGAAATTGCTGTAACAGGTGCCAGTGCAAATGGACAGAAAAATTAAAAGCCTTTATGGGATTGACTAATTATGTGCATGAGCTCGTTGGTGAGTATTAGAGTTCAGATACCAATCTAGATTTCAGTTGTATGTGTGAGCTCATAATTATCCCGTAAGGAAAGGTGATAATGATGAAAAGAAACCCTGTGGCACGGAGCAAGAGGGAAAGCAGAGTTTGGTGCAATAAGAATGGATAGCTACGTGTTTGAACAAAAAACAGGGGACCTTGGGTCAGCATTTTAAACAGTGTGAACGCATTTATTTCTTGACATAAGCTCCCAAGTCATAGACGCAAAACTCCCACGTGAATACATGAGCAAGGAGGTTATGGCACGGAAAGCGAGAATGTAATTTCCCAAGAGCAGGAAGTTCTAAAATGTAGCCTTTATTTGTCTGTGAGAGAAAGGAAACTTGTGACCTTCTGCTTATTGATCCGGCTCTCTGATCTTGAGGATATAATCTTTAGGCCCTGATATTAACCAGTCAATCAGCATTATGTCCTTTTTCTTCTTTTTTTTTTGTCCAGCTATCCTCAGGGTGTTTGGCTTAAGAAATCTGACAATACATCTACAGTGTGAAAGAAAGAAAGGTGTTAATTGAAAACAGTGCACTTCCAACCTTTTATGCATTTCTTTAATTTCTTCCATTGTCTCTCCTGTCTCTCCAAGCAGTAATAACCTGCAAGCTTTTTACAAGAGTGTCAAAACCAAACTTTAATCAGTCACTCCTCAGTGCACTGAGGAGTCTTTCACTCTCTCTCTCTCCCTCACTCATTCTCCCCTTTGGTTTCCCTCCCTCTGTTTTGTCGATAGGTTAAGAACTCTTCCTAATGACAGATATGGATGTGAGTGTATGCCTGTGCGCACACAGGGTGTGAGTGTGTATGAGCCTGTGTGTGTACAGTCTGGTCAGTGATGGATGTGTGTGTGGCAGGTAATTAAAAGTGTGATTAGTGGGTAATTAAAAGAGGTCTCTGTCTTTGGAATATTTAACAACTTTGGACAGAGGACACACTAATACACACACATGCACACACACACACACACAGGCTGGCAGGTGGAAGTGTGTTGGTTCAGACTGCATTGGGGGAATAATAATGGTTCGTGAAAAGATATAGGATGTAGGAAGGGAGACACAAATGAGGGGGAAAAGAAGATAAAGAGAGGTGGAGAAAAAAAGTATAGCAGCAGATCGGACACAGACAAAAGACACTGCACCTTTCATGAATACACATCTGTAGAATTAATCACCATCAGCATGAGCCACACAGGTTTGGACACACATGCACACACAGACACACACATTTCCACCCTCCCCCTCTCTGTCCATCTTTGAATGATCAGCTCAGACAGAAGCAGATGCTCTCTGGCAGACAGAAAAGAGATGAGGAGAAAATCACTAAAACCTAGGCCTGCACACAAACACACGCACGTATATATACACACACGGGAACAATGGAGTTGGAGTGCAAAAAGCCACCCTTTGTGTAAAGTATTACAGCTCAATTTACACCTGATATTAAAATGAGATCGCAGGCGACGCTTATTAACAGGAATCTGAATGTGTTGACATTTCTCAGAGTTTCTAGAGACCAACAAAATGTGGGAAGAGACTGTTCCCCTTCTCTCTTTCGTCTCTCCACACTTTATAAAGTGTGTCTCTAAATGAGCCATTCAGTTTGCATCTGGTTATGACATCAAACTGGATGAGCACAGCCATGACGAGTAAACAGACACACCTGAGTGGCACACACCTGACCAGTTCATTTCAAAGCAGCTGCAGTCTGTCGCTGTTTCAGTCTTTCTCTCTGCTAATGCTAACTCAATGACTGTCATGGCAACATCCCCACAACATGAGGAAGATCTCAGCAATTTATACAGCTCATGTGGGTAACATTACCATTAGCGTTAAGCATATGCACACAGGCCTGAGTGATCTGAAAATTGTAATTAGAAGAAGTGAAAATACTAATTTAACAATTAATAACCACTGAGTATGGCTTACTGTGTTTTTATGTCACATTATGTCCTTCACTCCAAGCTATGCTTTTCATTAGCCATATACCATACGTCTGTTTGGTTTCCTCTGTGCTCACTTCACAGGATTTAAATACAGCTAAAAAGGGCATGGCCAGCAGCAGCTCACTCGGATTTAAACCTACATGCTTTGTAGAGAAGTATTAGGGGTGAAATATGCTTACCAGTTACTTTGTTAAGTAGAGCTGTTCAACTGCTTGTTAATGCAAACATCTAATCAGTGAAGACAGCCTGCTGAAGTTCAAATTGAGCATCAGTTTGAGGTAGAAAGGTGATTTAATAGGTGACTTTGAACAGGGCATGGTAATTGGTGTATTTCAGAATCTTCTGATCTGCTGGGATTTTTCACGCACAGCCATCCCTAGGGTTTACAGAGAATGGTCTGAAAATATCCAGTGATCAAGACATTCTCTGAGAAAAAAAAAGCCTAGTTGAGGAGAAGAATGGCCAGACTGCTTTGAGCTACTAGGAATGTAACAGTAATTCAACTAACCACTCATTACAACCAAGGTATGCAGAAGAACACCTCAATGCATAACATGTAAATCTTTGAAGCAGCAGGCTAAAGCAGCAGAAGACCACATGAGTGCCACTCCTGTCAGCTAAGACCAGGAAACTGTGGATGGAATTTGACTACAGTTCACATGGGATCACTAAAATTAGGCAATAGAAGATTTAAAAAATATTGCCTGATGTGATGAGTCTCAACTTCTGCTGCAACAATAAGACGGCAGGGTTAGAAACTGGCATAAACAACATGAAAGCATTGATCCATCCTGCCCTGAATCAATGATTACGTTTGCTTGGCACACTTTGGACCTATTAGTACAATTTAGGATCAGTTAAACACAGTCTCTCAGTTTTGTTGCTAACATGTCCATCCCTTTGTGACCACAGTGTCTACATCTTCTGATGGCTGCCTCCAGCAGGATAACACACCATGTCACAAAGCTCAGAGTTCACTCAAATGGCCTCCACAGTCATCAGATCTCAAACAAGTAGAGCGCTTTTGGGATGTGATGGAACAAGACTTTTACATTGTGGATATGCAGCCAACAAATGTGCAGCAACTGTGTGATGTTATCACGTCTGATAAAATGTCTGATATTACCAGCAGCTTATTGAATCCATGCCATGAAGAATTAAGGAACTTCTGAAGGCAAAAGGAGCCATGACCCAGAACCCAGTACAAGAAAGGAGTGTCCCTTTGTTAAAACTTGCTTTGAAATAAATGCTAACTTTAGAACTGGGACCAAAAACAGTTCTAAAATTCTGATTTTAGCTGGTATAATTTTTATCTTTCCCATATTCACAATTTTAGTTAGCTAATATATGCAAATTAACATCAAGCACTGCAGCTGAGACTGATGGCAAAGTCATTAGTTTTGCAAATATGTCGCAAACAAAACAAAGTATTCGGAGAAATGGAATATTTCCCCAATAGACACTTGATATTAACGTTCTCATTGTTCATTTGGATGTAGCCGTGAAAATATGTTCCCCTTTAAAGAATATCTATATTGTTTTTAAAAAAATATGTATATTTTTTAAAGAGGACAGCAGATTCTACATTATAGTTCAGTGTATTTCAGTGTGTATTTCAGCTCGGCTAAAAACAAACATGATGGTTTGGGGGGTAATTTGAAGCAATATAAAACAGCATGTTTGCTTTCCATTTGGGAGCGGGTTGTGTTTCACAGGAGGCGCATGAAATGACAGACAGGTAGTATTTCCACACACAAAACGTGTCTGCGGCTGCTGTGAATCCTACTAGTGTACCCTGATCATGCAGAGAGCCTCTGTGAAACTGAGAGCAGGGCGAACTTCACAATGAGTCATGATGGTTGTACACCGCGAGTACCTCTTCACAAATCTGAACACCCAGTACGAACAGCATACATATACTGCAGATTACTGTGGCTGAAATAAAAAAAACAACTGTTTTGTAAATTCAGTCACAGATCTATGGCAATGTTTGGTGCATGTGTTTACACCTTGAATTAGCATATGTTCTGCTTTACCTAGACCTTCAGATCCAGATGGCATTTTAATACTGTAAACAACACTCTAATAGGGCTTGTTACAGTACATAAAGTATTAGTTTAATAGTACTGGGAAAAAAAGAAACTGTGATTTGTTTGATATGATTAAACTATTTTAAAGGAAAATAAAATCAGAGCAGTTAACAGTTACATAGTTTGCAATTGCAAAGCAATCATCTGTGTCGCACTCCTGCAGTTTAGGAAGCTTTTTGTTCTTAACCCTCCTCATCCTCCTTTCCCTCCCTCTCCCTCCCTTCAGTGTACAAGGCAGAGTAAGCCTCTGTCGTTTGGGAAAGTCATTAAGCAGAGCCTCGGAGTTAATGTCTTTTCTATTTTCTGCTTTTAAAAAGTTTTCTTAGTACCTCGGTTATTTGAGAAATGTGACTGGTAGAAGACGGCAAATTTGGAGCACACTTCAAAGTAAGCGACCCAAGTTAAGGACAGATGAGGGGAATCTCTAATTCACCTGATACATCCACCAGACACCGAGGCTGCTATCTCAGCAAACAACGCATACGTCTGACTGCTGGCTGGGATCTGCAAATAATGGCACTATTGACTCAAAATATCTCTTATTCTACATCTAGATAGGAGAGAAAATGCATTTTATTAGAAACATAACATTTTACCTCGTGGCACATGTGCAAGTCTGCTTCTAGCCTCCAGACTTGGAAAGCACATCAACGGTTTTAAACACAGCGACAACAAATTGCTTTTGGCAGAATAAGCGATGAATATTCATAGTTCGACAGCAGGCCCTAAAGTGCTGTCTTCATAATGCAATTCTTTCTGACTGCACCTTGACAATGAATAATATCACCAGAAAATGCAATGCAATTAAAGCAACCCCTTGTTCCCCGTCTCCCATTGCCACATGTGTCACTCCCCCACCCCCATGCAGTACAGTGATAACATTAAAAATTAACCAAGCCATCTTGTTTCTTTACTGCAACATTTATGGGTAATAGTGTACTAGTGGAACCAATTCGCCTCTGGACTTTTTTTTAACCATCAGCCAGTCTTTTTGTATGTATGAGTAAACACTGGTTCTAAATTGGGCGCATAAAGAGAAGCTGACATCAGTTATAAAGTGGCGACAGACTAATTGTCATTAAGTCTGTGGTTAGAAAATCCTTCCTCCAATTATTTACACGGCTGATTGCAAATGTGGACAGATGATTAGCTGCAGCAGGCACATGTATGCTTTATGTAAATAAAAATAATCAGGGGATGCATTTTTCCACCAGGCTCAAACACACAGAGCAAGAGCAAAGGCAGTTTTTATGTTATTTTTCGTGGCCACTTAAAAAAATCATTAAAAAAATCTGCAAATGTTAGGTACCTGGCACCAAATAGCACTAAAAGACATGTTTGAACTGTGTTGGTACGCTGATTAGACACCTCAGCACAATTATGATACTTTTTGTACAAAACTGTGCTTATAAAAAAAAGCCAACCTTGCTTTGACATCATCATCGTTTATTTATATAACACTTTAAAAACACACAAGGCTGACCAAAGTGCTGAACAATAGAAACATAATAGATACCATAAGAATAATAAATACGATAAAATAATAAACATAGCGAAAACAATAAAATATAAGTAAATACAAGTCAGTCAACCACTGAGTCAAAAGCCAGTGAATAAAAATACGTTTTCAATCTGGATTTAAAAACCAGCACTGATGTCGATTGCCTAATGTGAAGAGGAAGATTATTCCAAAGCTTAGGAGCCACGATATAGATCGCTCGGTCTCCTCTCAGTTTCAGCCGTGATTTGGGGACTGAGAGCAACAGCTGCTCAGTTGACCGGAGCGAACGAGTGGGGACATAGGGCTTCAGCAAATCAGACAAATATGCAGGTGCCAGACCATTTAAAGATTTAAAAACCAATAAAAGAACTGTAAAATGAATCCTAAATTCAATTGGAAGCCAGTGCAGGGAGGCCAGAACCGGAGTAATGTGCTCAAATTTCCTTTTACCAGATAAAAACCGTGCCGCAGCATTCTGTACTAGTTGCAGGCATGTCAGAGTGCCCAGTCCAACCCCTATTAAAAGGGAGCTGCAATAATCCAAGCGTGAGGTTATAAAAGCGTGGATAACAGTCTCCAAGTCACGCCTTGAAAGAAAAGGTTTAACCTTCGACAGACGCCTGAGTTGATAGAATGACGATTTCACCACCACATTCACGTGGCCATCAAAGGTAAGTGCAGAGTCGATTTTTAACCCAAGATTGGTAATCGAGCTCTTCAGGTGAGGGGTCAGAGCAGCAAGGTCAACATCAGGGATATCAGAGGAACGATTCGGGCCAAACTGAATTGCTTCCGTTTTACATTCATTAAAATTTTAAAAGTTTTGAGCCATCCATGACTTAACATCACTAAGGCAATCAAGCAGGAGTCTAATTGGGGAGCTATCAGAATGACTGAAAGGAAAATAAAGCTGGCAATCATCAGCATATAGATGAAATGAAACTTTGTGTTTACAAAAGATCGCACCCAGTGGCAGGAGATACAATGCAAACAGTAATGGCCCAAGAGTAGATCCCTGTGGTACACCCCATGGCAGAGGGGCCACAGAGGATGATGACGAGCCCAACTTAACACAGAAGCTCCTGTTTGAGAGATATGATTTTATCCGCAGGAGTGCCAAGCCAGAAATGCCCACAGAAAGCTGTAATCCAGAGATCAGCAGGTCGTGATCCACTGTGTCGAATGCAGCAGTCATATCTAGAAGTATAAGCACTACGTGTTTACCACAGTCTGTCGCTACCAGGATATCGTTCATAACCTTTATGAGAGCTGTCTCTGTGCTATGAAACGGCTTAAAGCCGGACTGAAAAACTTCAAACATTTAAGAGTTGTTTAGATAATCCATCAGCTGAGTGTGAACAACCTTTTCCAAGATCTTACTCAGAAAAGGAAGTTTAGAGATGGGTCTAAAGTTTGACATTACTGAAATATCTGAGCCTGGCTTCTTAAGTAATGGGTGAATAACTGCATGCTTAAACCCGCTTGGTACTTGACCTGACAAGAGGCTGGTATTAATTAGGTTCAGAATATGTGGTCCAACAGTAGGAAACACTTTTTTTAGAAAACGGGGATGAGCGACATCATTCGGAGAACCACACAGGTTAGCAGTTAACACGAGCTTCTCTAGTTCAGGTAGAACAATTGGTTGGAAAGCAATAAGCAAATTTAAACAGGGAACATGCACAGCCGGGCCAACAGAAGATAAAGTGGAGGGTCTCAAACTGGCAACCTTATCCACAAGGAAATTAAGAAACTTATTACACATAACCTCAGAAGATTGCAAAAGAACATGATCCTCTGAATTCAGTACAGAATTAATGGTATTATACAGAACACGAGGGTTATGTGAATTAACAGCAATAAGTTGTGAAAAATAGGAGTTTTTGGCGGTCTTTACTGCCCTCTGATAAGCTTTCATGAAAGAGACACACACAGATCTCTCCAAAACAACACTTGGACAGTTATGTGTGTGAACATTTCTAGGCTGTATCTGACAGTGGAGCATTTGAAAACCCAAAACAACTCACACAAAGAGAGAATGGATGCTAAACGGTCTTTAACCTGACAGCAAACTAAGTCCAGGTGATGTCTGATTGTGTCTATTTGAGAACAGAGCAGGTAATAGCTGAGCATGGATCGTGTCGTTTGGACAATGACCCATTTTTCTGTCATTTTGATTGCACCACCAATCAATGATCAGTATGTGACTGAAAAGCAGACTTTTAGCTTTAATTCAAGAGGTTTAAGAAAACTGCGGCATTAACTGTTCAAGAATTACAGCTATTTTTATACACAGTACCCCATTTTCAAAGTAACTGGAAAATCGAACATAAGGACTGTTTTTGATATTTGGAAGAAAATCCTTTGTAGTCAACGACTGCATGAAGTCTAGAAACCCTGGACATCCCCAAATGCTATGTTTCCTCCCTCGAGATCCTCTACCAGTCTTTACTGTAGCTGCCTTCAGGTGCTGCTTGCTCGTGGGTCTTTCTTTATTCAGTTTGGTATTTAATAACTGAAAACCATGCTCTGTTGGGTTGAGATCATGTGACTATATAAGCCACTAAAGAAAATCCAATTTCTTCACCTTGAGAAACTCATGAGATGCTTTTGCAGTACACTTTGGATCATTATCCATTTGAACTGTGTGTGAATCTGAGCAGAGAATATAGCCCTATACGCTTCAAAATTCATCCTCCTCGTTCTATCCGCACTCACATCACTGGTGACTAGGGATGGGTATTGAAACCCGGTTCTTGTTGAGAACCGGTTCCCACTTTTCAATTCCTTGGAATTGCTTGCCATTTTTGCAAACGATTCCCTTCTCGATTCCAGTCGCCCCGAATGACGTCACCACGTTGCGGAGCGTCATTTATCTGGCAGGAAACACGGCGCCTAGTGGCTCAAACCCTCAAAGGTTTGGTTATACTTTACGAGAACGGATGACAACAGGGCAACTTGTAATACTTGCAAAGTAGATATTTCATTTAAGGGAGGAAACACTACGAATATGCAAAAGCATTTGCTCACAAAACACGCGATGACCTTAAATGAATGTCATGTTTTTAATTCCGCTCCGGACTCGTGAATCTCAACCCAGCAGCAGCGGTAACGTTTGTTATACTTTGTTATTGCTACAGAAGAATATTTATTTTATTATTTTACATTTACAATTTTTTTCCTGGGGACCCTGTGACACCCCATTGAAGAGCCGTAGGCTGTGGATCTCTTAAGATCTCACTGTTGGGTTTGTAAGGCCATGTTACTCCTAAATTTCTATCTCGTTCAAAGAGAAGATGTAAAACAAAGTTCTAAGCTATTCGACCTTAGTGTTCTCCTTTTTTAAAAATAAGAATTGATAAGAGAATCGATAAAGAATCGAATCATTAAAAACAGAATCGAAAATGGAATCAGAATCATGAAAATCTTATCAATACGCATCCCTACTGGGGACCCAGTTCCACCGGCAGCGATACATACACGTATCGTAAAACACTGCCACCACCATGTTTGAGAGATAACGTGATATGCTTTTGATTATTAGCTGTTTCACTCTTTCTCCATAATTCTTTCTAATTATTATAGTGGTAAAGGCCAGTCTTGGTTTCATCTGTCAAGACATTTTCCAGAATTGTGCAGGCTCTTTTGGCTTTCCTGTTCTTGAGCGTAACCAGTGGTTCACACCTTATTGTAAAACCTTTGTAGTTATAAAGGCATCTCTTGATGGCAGATCTACGATTCCTTTTTAATGTTCTTGGCTGGATATTGTGAAATTGTTTGTCTTAACAGTGGACATAATTATGTAATCATCCACTTCAGCTGTCCTCTGCTTCCTCCTTTATAAAATGCACCATATCGTTGATCTGGCCACTCCAAAAGTTTTTGGTCTTCTTCTGATAGGTTTATTTTGTTTAATTCCTTTTCCTCCCTTACTTCCATTAACATCTCTTCAGACCTCATATTGACAGTTCCAACGAAAAGCTACCAAATGCAAAACTTTTACCTACTTGATATGTCATGAAATAATGAGGGAACAGACCTCCGTGGCCCTGAAACTGCTTGTCAGTCAATTGACAAATTACTTTTGAGCCTCTGAAAAATGGGGACTGTGTATAAAAATAGCTGTAATTCGGTGGTAACACTTAATGCATTACTTTACCATACTACCAAGGCAGCTCCCTCATTTAAACCACACAGAGTATTTCCAGAAGTAAGAACAATGTCCCGCCTTTATTCTCCTGCCATTGCCTGGAGTACATGTAAAGTCAGTCAGCGTGAGCCTAGTGTGCCCTGTTTCATTTTCTATTAAAATTTATTTCATATACACACATAGATATATATATATATATATATATATATATATATATACACACACACACACACACACACACATATATATACACACACACACACACACACACACACACACACATATATATATACATATACATATATGTTATAATAATAACCGTGTACACATAATGTGCTTAAAATAGATATTTTAGGTGACTCAAGAAGACTTCTGCTTATATCATCTACATGATATATGAGTGTCATTTGGTGACCTGAAGTTCTTAAGAAACGCCAGCACAGAAGCTTTGTTTTATGACTGAGTCACCGATCAGCTGCAGTTGATGATTCAAGAGAGAGCCTGGGTGCAATCTGCAAGAGAGAGCACAGCCACTTCATTTTTGGTATTCACATATCTTGACATGACAACTGAATTTGTTAGAATTTTTTTATAGTAAATATTGAATTTTGTTCAAAAGCATTTTAACCACATTGAAATCATCTGAAATGACACAGCTGTCCTCAGGAGGAGTCCTGAGTACAAAACCAAACAAATTATGAGTCACAATGTTTTCTTTTTAATAAAGAAATATTTACATTTTTCTGTGTTGGCACTTATATATAATTATACATAAAAATATCTTACAATCGTATTTCTGTATATGCATATTCGCAGGATTTTATCCCAGGGGCATATCCATTTAAAAATCAGTGTTTACCATGCTGGTCTACTTGCAAATTTATACCTAGCCCTCATCAGTACAGCTCCACACAAAGTGATCTGTTACCTCTGTCTGTCTCTAAATCAAACCCCAATCTCCCTCAACACATTAAAAATCAGGCCTGAACTGACCTATAATCACATACAGGCTCAGACCTGCTGCTGAGGTATGAAGACGGAAGCTGAGGCCGCACAGTAGTCATGGTGCAAACAACGGCAAGAGGTAACAAAGAAATAATAAAAATAAATGGAAACACGGAGATGGAGCAGATTGCAGAGGCGGAAGCAGCCTTCATGTTTATGGATTATGTTCAGGCGTGTTTCCCTCTGCTCAGACCAACAACGTAACACTCGCATCTCTATGAAACCTTGCACACCTGGCACAGCAAGGACACCTTCATTAATTACTTAAACCTCCAGATATTACACAAGGATTTAATGATAAGTGACCCTGTGTTTTTCACTATACTAACAGAAGGGTGTTGCTAATAAAGTAGCTACTAGCAGTCATTTTAAAACAACCTCAGTTCTTCAGCGAGTCCACACAATGCTGGAAACAATTCTCTGAGATTCTACTCCATTTTTATGCGACTGCGTCTCATAATTTCTGCACTTTCATGCTGTTGATTTCTCCTGTTATACGTGTGTATCACAACCCAAAGATTTGCCACTCATACCTGGTAACTGAAGAGAAGACCACTGAACTCATTGCATATTCATGAAACCAGGCTGAGATGACCTCTGTTATGACATTTATGCTAGAAGAAGTCATTCTGGAAAATGTAACTGCATAACCATTTGCTGTAAATGGTCAATTCATTGCTTCAGACATTGTTGTACGCGGTAGGCCCATTAGCTCTGCAGGTAAATAATTACTTGTAAGCCAAGCAAACATCTGGGGTTGAAAAATGATGCAAACAGAGAAGTGCCAAAAAGTTTCCTCTAACGGTCACTTGAAGTTGGCTCCAAAAGTTAGTTATTCCCCATAGAGCCCCACGTTACAAAGCATGTTTACAGCTTGATACAAAAAGGAGTTTTTGCTTCTATTGTTAGTCTTCCCATTTTTATAACTCATCTGGTAAGGTGTTAAATTAGGACCACAGCTGCTTTGATTAACAGGTGTGCTTCCATTTATGGATACACTTTGCCAGCCTTGCTAGTCCTAGCTGATGACTCGACCCTCTTGTTGAAATTGAGCACAGATTAAGCGGGCTGAGCTGGTTGGATTCTGGTTATATTCCTGTAAAACAGGAAGCTGAGCTCAGTGTAAATGTCAATTTCTGTTGATTTACAGAGTTAATTGCTGTATTATTAGAAACATATTAAACGTAACTGCCAACTGACTATCTCATTTTCAATAAATGAAGTGAGATAACTTAAAAGTTTAACTTGGCAAAAAATGTTTTGATCGTTATTGGGATATGAGGTGTCTGGTGAGTCCCATCTCTAATGGCCAAGTCCACATGTTTTAAACAGTCTATGTTTTAGGCATTGACTGTCTAAACAATCTAAAAATACCTTGTTACTGAAATATTACCAATTCAAAATGACCTCTGCTGGAATCTATAAAGAATAAAATCTACCCATGAATTCCCTTTAAAGATGTTTAGCCTCATAAGAGAAGGAGCTGCTATTGTATCTGTAAAGTGGGATCAACAAACACCAATAGAAGCGGGGGACAGAGTGAAACAGCCTGAAAATGAGAAACAAAACAAAGACAGAATAACAGGAAAAAAAATATGTTGTACTGAAGAGAGCGGTAAAATACTGAAGTGGAAATGGAAGAGTTTACAGTAGAGAATTTTCATTTTGTTATTTGCCGCCACATTAGAGGACCAAAGGAGCAATTCAATTATGGAAGTGGAAGGAAAGACGAAAGGGAAAAAGAAGAGAGCAGGAGGAAAAGGAGGAGAGAGCTAAATTGGAAAATATCAAGTTCAGGCAGGCATCAAAGAAAGAGGCCCTATTGTTTTATGTTCTGTCTTTTATCTTCTTCTCTAACATTAATCAGCGTAGAGATTTTCACATTTTCCTATCATGCAGTGGTTTATCTTTTAACCAATGTCATTAACTGCCATTAGTGACAGCACAACTATTAACTTTAACACAACCTCTTTTTTTTCCTTATGTACAGTTTATATTTCCTATTGTACCATTTCAGAAGTCAATGAACTGTAATGACTGCAATTACTCTTGACAAGCCTTATTTGAGCTATCAATTAACAAAGCAGGGTTATTGTAATTCCTGAAAGAGGACAGCAGCATGGCTCCCAAAAGGAAAACAAGACCAAATGCCTTTTATCGACCTAATCATTTCTGGGAAGTTGCCTCACTAATACATAACATTATCACACATGAATCAAATGTAGGCAGAAATTACACAGCAAATGAAGACATACATGAAGCCCTCATGTCAGGCGAGGCAGGCTTTGATACTATAACCATGCGAAATACTACAGCAGCTCTTTTTCTGTTGCTAAACTTGCTTTAAATGTCTGATTAGATTTTGTGTATATTTTGGATTAATTTGCACAGTGCACAGATTATGCAGTGAATTCCCTTCATTGTCTCTGCACACACACACACACACACACACTAGTATTCTAGCATAATCAGATTTCTGGAACACGTGGGCTACTTCTGTGCACATGTGAACAGTATTTGGGGGCTCTCACCGTGTCACGACCAACTCTGTCATCACGAGAGTTTTTAGGTTGAGCCAAATTGTGAATTCTGTGTGAGATGGTGCCCCACCCTGCAATCGTGTGAGTTCGTAATGTCACCAGGATCAAGGTGTGAGTGGGTTTTGAATCGCCAGGAAAGGGATCTATAGGTGGCTTTTAAACCACCACCTCTGTTCAATGGTTGTCATCCCATGTGCACAAAGATGACATCCTTTACTCCGTTCTTGAAGCATCTATCGGTTCAAAATGTGAACAGTGGGATCCTCGAAAGAGTGTCCTTCTTCTTTTAAGCTACGCCTCATCCTGATGAGCTGGTACTACTATGCTGCACCATGTGTCTAGGAAGAATACTCCTGTGAGACATTTAATTACACATCAGAGAACCAACTTCACCCCTGATTTCCATCCTGTTAAATCTTTGCTTCATTACCACATACTTCAAATAGAACAAGGGTTTAGCCAGGCAAAAGCATACATGTGCCATGGCTTCCCCAGGTTCCCACATAGCAGCAAACATCCATAGAGTGGAAGTGAAAAGTAAAGCTCTAAGCTCTTTCAGAGGGACAATACTTTGCCAGTGCATCAGGTATGTGGATGACACCTCAACATCAAAACCCAAGATTTAGAACATCTATTCACAGAAAAATCAACTTCATTGAGGAGGACACCAGGATAACAGAACAGGAAGAACAGGTATGCCTTGACTGTGCAGCAATCATTGAAGAGGACGGTAGTCTGTACACTGACACCAAAGCTCTTGTGACCCTAACAACTCACATGATGACAGGATGGATCAATGATTCTCAGGACCACCTCCAAAGGGACAACAACACTGGGGGTTTAAATACCTGCAACTCTCCATCAGCTGTTAAAACTAAAGTAACCTATTGGATGAGAGGTCAACTCATGTAAGGCTACCATTGGTGGATGACTGAACTTACACGAACATTACACACTGCTCAAAAATAATTCAGGAACATTTTTAAATCATAGTATAGCATGACATCAATAAAACCTCTGGGATATTGATGTGGTCAGTTAATTAACAGAGGGGGTTATTTTTCCTCCTCGTCTTTTCTGACTGCATTTGGTTGTGGTCAGTGTCACTACTGGTAGCACGAGGCGATACCTGGACTCTACAGAGGTTGCTCAGGTAGTCCAGCCCCTTTAGGATGGCACATCAACACGTGCCATTGGCAGAATGTGGCTCTGTGTGCGGGCAGGCGGAGAGGAGGATCCAAACGCAGGACTCAGACACTAACTTGAAACTCAAAAACCTCAGCTTTATTGCTGGTACGAAAACAAAACATGACATGAACCCTGAAGACGGCGAATAGAAACACACAGGCATAATCTGATGGTACGACGCGACACCAAGCATGGGAAAACACAGGGCTTAAATACACAGGGTAGTAATGAGGGAATGGGCAACAGAAGGGAGACACAGCTGGGGGAGATCAGAGCTAACGAGACGGGGGAGCTAAGCTGCACACACTAACATAAGACAAAGACTTTCACAATAAGACAGGAAACAAGAATTACTAAACCAGATGCAGACATGACACTGAGAGACAGACTAGACACTGAACAGAAACTGCAACACACATGAGAACCCAAAACCTAAGAACTGATCCCTCACCAAGAATAACAGAAACAGATCTATAATGATAATAATAAACAAAGCACCAGAACATCAGAAAACAATCCATAATGCAAAAATAAACCAAAACATAATAAACTCAAAATACTGGGTCCAACGGACCCAGAACCGTGACACTGTCTCTCCCAGCACAGGCTCAACAGCGTGGTGGAAGTTCAGGAGACAGGCAATTCCTCTAGGACAGCTGGACAGGGCTGTAGAAGGTCCTTAATATCTGCTGCTTAGTGAAAGGAGGAACAGGATGAGCAATGTCGTTGTCTCTTTATGAGTACGTGGGGGCCATACAAACTACTGAGTACAATTTTTGGTTTCTGAAATGAAATTTTGGCAAAATGGACTGAGCCTGTCGCCTCATTTTTTCACTTTGCTTTTCGCGGCGTCTTTGAATTCAGCCCCTCTGTAGGTTGATAATTTTCATTTCCATAAAATGATGTGGCATCCTTTCATTCCTAACAAATTACCCGGTCCATATCAGCATAGATATCCAGCATGATTTTTTTCTCCATCGAGACACGATGTGTTCTCAGAGTGTTCCTTTTTTTTCTTTCTTTGAGCAGTGTATAAGGTTTCAGGAAGTCTAATAAACCCACTCTAAATTTGGGAGATGAATAAAGTTTCTCAGTGCTCCATATAAACATTAAAATAAGAAAGTACAAGAACTTGGATAAGACTCACAACTGTACTTGCTCTGTAAGAAAGTTTATGTAATAAAAAAATAAATGAAAGCTTTAACAAAGACTGACAAAAAGAGGATTGTAGAATACAGTATATGCGTAAATGCAGAAAAAATTTGGCACATGGCTCGTCGTAGTGCTGCCACATGTCTTTAAATCCTACATGTCTGGGATGTCTTTGTAATCCCAAAAGTAACTAAATCATATCATTGAGAAGAAAGTCACATACAGTATCTAAGCTTCTGGTGGCTCCAGAGATTAAGTTCCAGACACAATGGATTGAGATGAGCTTAAACTCTTTACTCCATATTCATTTCCTGCAAGCTTTTTTTTTTTTATTCATGTCTTCTTCTTCTTCTCCTCAGCCACTTTGATGCTTCCTCTAGCACGCCGTGAGAAACGCAGTCATTAACAACTGCGGCGCTACTGTCGTGGATGGAAGACCTTTCAAATGGCCGGTTGCATTTTTCAACATGTGGTGGGATCTAAGGCTACGTGTCTTTTAAGTCTCCCTCCAAATGATGCTCTTTTCCTCTTGATCTTGCTGTTTGCCTCATCCATACACATGAATATGTGCGCACGCTCTCACACACAAACACACACAACATCTGCTTGCAAAGTTCAGACACCGAGAAAGTTCCTTCTGTTCAGACCTCTGCTGATTATGTGTGCGTACGTGTGTGCGTGCGACAGAGAGCGGTGAAATAATGAATCGTTCCTTCTGTTAGAGTAGTGTTTGACAAATTAAAATGAATGAATTTTCAGAAACACACACACTCACACATACCCCACCACGGCGTATGGCAGCTTAGGCCAGGTATAAGGAGAAATAGTTCCCATAAGGCCCAGTTCTGACACTGATGGCTTGTGACATCACTGCTCTCCACACCGCTCAACTCCCCAGCAACAAGAAGCTGAAATATTCACTGGCTTTCCTGGCATGCTTCTGCATAGATCACTGCCTTTATTTGATCAATCCGGGCTTCATGTGTCCCTGATGGAAAAAGAAAGGCGAGTTCTAATTCTCCTCGTCCAGCCCGTCCTCTTGAAGCTGCCGGCTATCAGAATCATTTCACGTCCATCTGCCACAGGCCACAGAGCTAATTAAAAACAGCAGCTCTCTCCTCTCGACCTGGGCAGCAGGTCACAGCTCAAATATATATCAGTGTCTACAGCGCTGAGGTGGGAGCACTGTCCCCAAGTTGTTTTTTAACTGCTGCTGGACAGCTGCGAGAGAAAAAAAAGTCTGAAGTTTAGAGCCCGTTTAAAAATAGGAGGGTGAGGGCAGGAGAAACATTTTGCAAGGAGAGGGAGAGGGGTGGGACATCAGAGAGATGGCAGAGCAGCATGGAGTGGAGATGGAGAGGACAGGGAGTGGGGGCTCTATTAGATTAGAGCAGAGTGTGTGGGAAGTGACAGCTTGTAAGTTCTTTGCTGGCCGGTATTTTGAGGGCTGGGGAGTTTGGGAATGTTCATCGACAGGATGTCTGTGTGTGTTTTTTTGTGTGTGTGTGTATGTGCACATGTGTGTGTGTTTGTTTGTGTGTGTTGGATATGCAGAGTGGGGTTAGGGGCAGGCACGTGGACATAAATTGAGAGCAGGGGGAGAGGTAGAGAGACAGACAGTGAGATGGGGCTGGGGACTCTGGGAGTGATGCATATCGGATCAATAAACTTCATAAACGAAATCATCAACTCGGTCACCACGAAGACAGCCAACCGCCAGGCACCATCTGGCCCCGTCTCACCGGACCGCAGGATCAGCCAGCGTAACCTCACACACACACACCGTTACACACGTAGGGCTGTGCAAATATTCACTGCACTCACTCTGACACGCATGAGCGCACACAGAGACGCTTGTGCCAGGTAGACGCAACTGAGATTGGTCTGAAGAGACAGATTTTCAGTGTGCGTGTGTGTGTGCGTGTGTTCGTGCACGCACCACAGCCGTTAAGCAGTATTTTCAGAAACAGAGGTTTATGAGTTCCGTATAACACTATATCCTGTAGCATGATAATGACCGTAAAAGAGGCAAAGAGTGAGCAGTGAGGGCAGCCAACTGAGGGAACAAGGCAATATGAAGAATAATTTAGAGGCAGAAAAGTAGGAGGACAGACATGGAGCAGGGAGGTGAGAGGGGGAAAGAGTGTCTTGTAGAGACAGGAGGGGAGCTGTGAAGAAAGGTGCAAATTAGTCTTTTCTATGAGGGTTCAAAGGAAGTGTTATGCATGAATCTTCATCTCAGTATGTGAATGTGGGCTGCAAGAAAATCAGAATATTTCAATTCACAATGCAGAGCTGAATGTTTTTATCCAGATTATATTAATACCTGATAATGGCGTGGAGAGATCCACTTTTCCTAGTCACATTATAGGCGACTCTGTTTTGGAAGAGCAGGAACACCAGAAACCCATGAAATGATTCGAATGAAAACGTTGCAATTTTATTTAAAATATTTCTGTTTACAAAATATTTCACCATGCTCAGACTTTGCAAAGGGCCAGAACTAGCTGTCATTTTTATGTTGTTTCCATGGATACAGATACTGGTGTGAAAACCTTGAATTTGAGACTCTTCGCTCCCAAGGTTCACACCAATCAGATCTTCTCCGCCCAAACAAAGTGCCAACACAACTGCTCCCAAGGGTGTACCCACCTCTTAATAGGAATAAACAAATACATCTTATCAGTGAACAGCGAGAAGAGTCTCTATAATTTGTGTTTTTACTACTTGTACTGCATAGATATCACAGAGAACTGTGCTTTATAATGGTGAAAGCTATCCGGTTCAAGTCCAGCAGGAGACAAACCCAACCACAGGGATTCACAAGCTGGTGTACTCCTAGTGCCAGACCCAGGCCGGGAAAAATGCGAGGGTTGAATCAGGAAGGGCATCTGGCCTAAAATCGGTGCCAAATCAAACATGTGGATCCATCCATTGTGGTGACCTCTTGGGAAATAAGGGAGCGGCCTACTGTGTTTCTGTAAGGTTCAGAGGAGTGTGGATTTGTTGCTTTGTGGATATCGGTTTTTGCTAAAGATCTATTAAGCAACCAGGACAGAAATATAAGTGATAATTTATGTTCAGTGGTATCATTACATGGCTGTAATACGAGAGCGCTGGCCCGCCTATTCTAAGTTGACCGCTATGGTCTGTGCACTGGAGAGTTTTTCTATAACAGTTAAGATTACCTACTGCTAGAATAAAGTACCAGGAAAGTGTTCAGACTTTATTTCATTTTACGTGTTCAGCTGAAATCAGTCCACTTATGTCCATTATTCAAGGTTGAGCTAAATCATTCATCACTGAATATAAATGAGGTTATGATATAATATGATGTTTCGCTCCCAGGGTGCCTCCCCCCTCATCCTGTGTGTGTCGAGGCGCACATACGTAGCCCCGCTGTTCTGTCTCAGCCAGCATACAATTAACAATTAGCGTCATAGCAGGTGGACAGTGCTACATGAAACGAGCACAGCGTTACATTGTACCAAATCCCTGACCCATCGCTGCTGCTGGCTCAAACAACTTTTCTAGCTAAAACCCTGCAATCATCACTAGAAACCACATGTTTTTCGCTCAATATACAAAAAACACAATCAGAAAAACATGTCTAAGTGACACAATGAGTGTATTTTATCTAGATTATGTGTTTCTATTTTAGAGCTGCTACATGTGTAAATAAATGAAAACATGTTACTCTGGCTCACTTCCACTGCTTGTCTTTTGTCCTGTCTCCCTCCCCTCATCCCCAAACAGTCATGGCAGATGGCTGCCCCTCCCTAAGCTTGGTTGTTGCTAATTCTTTCCTGTTTAAAATGAGTTTTTCCTTCCCACTGTCTCCAAGTGTTTGCTTATACAGTGGTGCCTGATTGCATTAGTATAGAGTTTTTTACACTAATATATAAATATAGAGCAACTTGAGGTGACTGTTGTTGTGATTTGGCGCTATTTAATAACATTTAATTGAATTGAACTGATCATGATTTAAGAAAAACCTTTGTTTCATAGCCCTGTATCTGTTAAAACAGACTGCTGGCCAAAGTCAGGCAGCTAGCTAGCACCAGGAATGTGCTGGGCATTGGTTACAGTGTATTTTGGCTAACTCAGCTGCCAATAAATGCTCTAAGCCTGTTATCATCTGTTAACTTAGCAAAAAGACCGATTGTCTCTCTTTTTTATTTTACTATTCTGATCCACCTCTATACTAGAGGAGTCAAAAACTGCATCAGATGAAAAAAAATGAAAAAAAGATGAATCTCTAGAGTTTCTACTGGTTTCTCTGTTTCTCATATCTAACTCTCTCGAGGACTGGAGAGACTGCTGTCAGCATTCAAGACAGATAACTGAGATGGAAACTATTCATACCAAATTATTAGAGGCAACACACCTCATTCCATCTTTATAAGATTGGAATATGGTCTAAATAAAATGCCTCCTACATTGAGTGCCAAGCTTTTGCCATGTGAAAAAGCACAGCGGCTTGTTATTAACAGAATGCCACTTACATTGTATTTCATATAAATGCCTTAATTTCTTATTACTTTAGTGGAGGCAGTCTGGAATTCAGTGCAAACTGTGTCTGCAATAAATAGCCGAGAAAACTCATGAATTTTATGGGTTTTCCTGGTAATAAAATGTCTTGACTGTGCATTTTAGGACAGAAAGTTTTATCAGTTTTTTCCCCCCTCAACTTAATCAAGATAAATGGCAAAGAGTAATGGAGCCACTGGAGCTACTTCAGTGACATATACCATTTTCAATACTGGCCACTGTAATCTCTGTGTTGATTGCTCAGCTGAGTATACCTGCCAAACTTGGAACTGTATTTCAAACACTGCAGCCCATTTGGATATAATGGAACAGAAAAGTAATAAAAGACAAAACAAGGATAATCACACACACACACACACACACACACACACACACACACACACACACACACACACACACACACACACACACACACAGACACACACAAAATGCAATCACGAGTCATAACAATAATTACAAAGTGAATAAACAATTGTTCCTGTGATCCAAGAAGCTGGAAATATCTTGTATCACCTGAAGCAGGTACGGTTAAAACCATGACAACCATATTTTCTGAATCAATTATCAACACGTATATATATAAACCGCCTGAAGCTTTTTCATTTTTGATATACTGTAAGTGCACCACAAATGTGCTGTATAAAGTGAAATACAATGTGCTCTAAAAAGAGCTGTTTTAACATCATCTGTAACCATGTACCGTTTACACTGGTAAACAGTTTACATCATCATCATCACCACCGTACAGATCATTCTGGATGATGTGACCTCCAACTCTAACCATAGTCAGGTGCCCACACATTCCTTGTGGCTGTGACCATTTTGACATCTGCAGGCTCTGTATTGGCCTCAGGCTTGTGGATATGATAAAATCGGGCAGCCAATTGTTCACTGTCACATCACATTGTTTAAATGCTCTGCTAACCTACTGCTGCAACTGTTACATCAGTGCTTACTCTACGATCTATGCACCCACCTCAGCTTCACCTTAGGCTTTTACTATTAATTATATATTTCCCTCTATTGGTGTACTGTAGGCTATGGAGCTTCCAGAATATATCCAGGCATTAATATAGTACTTAACCTTTGTGTCAGGAGCAGTTCTGACAAAAAGGTTGATACTTTAAAGCTTTTCATTGCTGTCAGGGTTGATTTACAGTAGATAGATATTAGAATCCAAATTTAAATGTATACTCCGCATATGCTAGCAGGCTTTTAAAGTCACCATGGAGTCACATGTCAGATCTTATAAACCAGCTCTTTTCAGGGTTAATGTGAGGATACATCCTCCATAGCAGGTCTGTGAGACAAGAATTGGACTCATTAATGTCCCAACGAGCACTTGAGATGTTACTAAAGGTCCTGAAACTGGTATGTAGAGAAAGAGGTGCCTGGGTTCGTTGTGTGCTTTTGTTTCAAAGTTAGTTCAGAAATTGATGAAAAACATAATAGTGGCAGTAGCAACATAGGGAGAAGTGATAAAAGCTCTGGCCAATGTTAAGATCTATACAGATATTTGGCGATTTAACAATCAAATATTCTGATATCTGATAACAGCCAATGTTGTTTTCTTTCAGACACACAAACCAAATAATCTAATTTGCCTTATATTTGTAATCTACAGTTATTTATTTGCTTGTTATTAACTTGTTTCCTCTCTGCCAGACTCTGCTTGTATCATCTTGTTGTTATGTTTGCGTGTTGTCAACAGGGAAGTTGCAGAGTACCCTCTGTTGGACAAATTATCCAGTATCAACACTCATAACATGAATGTTATGAGCTAATATCAGCTGAACATATCAGCCCGCTGATAAATTGGTCAGGCTCTAATAAAGCTGAGAAAATCTCTACCACTGATTCCCTGTTGCTAATTTTAAAGGTTAAATCCTCATCGCACAGCAGCTAGTGTTTTTAAGATTGCAGATCGTTTTTCTTCACTGTTTACCGGCACGCCACTAAAACCTGCTTAAATGTGGTTGGTTGGTAGCGCTAAGACACAAGCAAACACAAAAGAAAAGCTTCAGGCACTAACAATCTTGTCCCCTGGCCACAGATGCTCCATATCCACTGCAGATGTATTTTCATTGAAATAATCACGGAATAATCTGTAACTATAACAAGGGCTCCTCTTTGTTTTGTTTTTTTTCGTGTACAGCAGCAGGGAGCACACTTCAGCAGGGATGCTTTGATTGAAAACACCTTCATGCAGATAGTGTCTTGTGCAGCAAAATAATTGCAGTCCACTATCATTAAGCCACTCTCAATGAAGCCCCATTAACTTAACAGGAGTACATTATCCTAGTTCATCCAAATTAAAAAGCAAATTCAAACTTGATGTGAACCAGAAACAAAAGCAACCTCCCCCCCCCGCAGTAAAAAAAACAACCTGTTTATATAACCTGAATCCACATAGCATTCTGAAAAGCTCTTTGGAGGTGGTGTCTGTCGTTAAAGGGGTGAAAAAGTTGCTGTCTGACCGTTTACGTGTACAGCAAGGCCACTGACAATTTCATTCAATAACACACTGGGGAGCAGTTAGTGGTCTTAATGGGGAGTTAGTTATCTCAGAGTGCAAGCAGAGACTAATAAAATCACTGAAGGTCTCCATCTCAACAGCTATTGTCACTGAGGAGCCGATTCAAAAAGGTGCATATCCCAAATCAATTTAAAATGCTGCCTGAATCTATATCACACCACTCTGCAAACCAACAGCACACTACCATCCCTGTGCTCGACGCTTAGCTTATGAGTATTTTTTCAAAAGAGTGACACTTACAGGATATCTGTAGCAACTAAGAAATAATATGCAAATTGTCAGCATTTCAAAAAGAGCTGGAGAATAACATCAAACAAAAAGTCTGTGAAGCACAGCTTACACAACACAGGGACCCTCATATCTCTGCTGTACAATTAATATAAAAGAATATCTCCCATGTACCTAAAATTACTTAATAACCTTGTAGATTTGATTCACTGAAAAGCCCGCTTTATCTTCTCTTGATAATGTCCTGTGTCTCTTCTTATGAAAAGGGTCAGTTATCTAAATAGCTTATTATTCATAGCAATTGACATGCGAGGATTAAAAGAACTTTTGTGCTTCTGCAGAACACTAATTAATACACCACTGTGGGATGAGAACTGTAAAATTAAAATTTTATCTCGGGCGGTATTTTGTTAGACACACTTTGTGCTTGAGACTGCAAAAGACACCATACAAACACAAGTGCGTGCTCAAGACACAAAGCAAAAGGGTAAAAGAAACACCTACATTCGGTTGTTGGGGATTATCTTGTGTCCATCTTTGTACCATGTGACCAATGGTTGAGGAAACGAAGCGAGGGGAGGAGGGTTGATGAGGGCTGCTCGGCCCTGAGTCACCGTCTTTCTCTGCTCTTCGGCCGAGAAGTTACCCAGAACTCGAGGAAAAGAGAGAAGGATGAAGAGTATGAAGATCAACACCAATGCATCACAACACATTTACTGCACAATCAGATATGCCGGTGTTGGTGTTGTCCCTACATCATCATAAAACTGTTGATCTAGACTCAGTATTGGAACTGACCAATCACACTGTCTTCACAGTCAGTTAGCATTAGCCAAGACGTTATCTAATGCTTTTTAAACCATCACTAGCAATCTAACATAGGTAGCTGAAATTTGGCTAACGGCAAACATAAATTGATGATATGCTTATAATATTGTATAAATTAATAAAGAAAACACCTGGAATGCTTGCTATTTGTTCTAGGAGAAGGTTTTATTTAAATACATGTTTCAAAACTAGAAACTTGATCCTCGTTGATTCCAAAGATTATTATGAAAATGCAGCAACAACACCAACACAGGGAAATCAGTTAGATCACATTTAGCCATATAATAGTTAGAAAAATGGAGCTCCAGCGGTGTAGTGGGTAATTTAAATGTGAATATGTGATTGAAACACACAGGTCCTCCAAACGACTGTTTTCTTCATGCTGTGCTGTTTGCTGTCCATATGGGAATACATTTAATTTACTGAGAAGTTTTCTTGTTAAAGAAGGAAGATCTCAAATTTCAAATCTAGCATCTGTTAGCTAGCAAGCTAATTAGCGTCATCGTTAACGGGACCATTTAAAATTCAAATCTGAAAATCATCCCTGTCTTTGAGAGCATTTTATACTCACGCTGAGGAATTTAATAAAAACTGAACAGTGCATACCTCCAGTCGACCAGACATTAGAGAAGATTTTACTTGGCTTGGTTTTGATTAATCTTCTTTGTAAAGGAAACAAATACATGTTTCTTTTCTTAGACAGTTGACAGCTATGTAATTACTGGATAATTCATGCTACAGTCACACGAGCGAAAACAGTGGTCGGAGACTGTAGCACACCCAAAATTATTAAGACTGTGTATGACAAACTTGTCTAGCTGTCCTGAAAATGGGTGCTTTAAAGATGGCTTCAAAGTAACATTGGCCTGTCAAGAAGTCAAGAGAGGAATGAAATGAAAATACAACTGAGTTAGCCTGCTACCGGTTTGAGATTTAGTGTCGTCAATCTGCAAATGAATGAAGTCTATTTGTGACAAATCAGCAAGAATTGCAAATCTGGTGCCTTTTACTGACATATGTTCAAATTAACTACTTTATGAGGCAGAACCTCATAAATTTAAAGCACAATTTCAGAAATTCCTCCACAAACAGTGATGCAGTTACTGCAGGACAGAAGTTCTAACTGCAATGACAGGCTCTTGGCAACCTTGTTTTCATATTGGAATAAAACCAGAATCCAGGTAGTTGGGAACCAGATGAGTCAAGTTTCCTTTTGCAAAGAGACATATCGCAGACGAGTTGCTTATTGGTGCAGACTGACTCACTGATTGCAACATGTTGTCGATCTGACTGTACTTATGAATTACACTGGAATCATTTCTAAACCTTTGCCAGGTTAGTCTGAGAGTGAGAGTGAGCATCCCATGCAGCTGCCATTGAGGGTGTTGCACAGAGGAGCAGCTCACTACGGCAGTAACTGAATTAAAAAAACAAATGATGCAGTCACAGAGAAACCACAAATGTTTCCTAGTCGCAAGAAGGTTGAAGTGGTATTTTTACTCTAATGTGACAGAGCCATTAGAAAGAGTACAAGCAATGTGGAAGCCAAACATTTACAAATTATATTTTGAACTCGAACATGACTAATTTGAAAAACGAAGCGTTAGCCACTCTGCATGGTCTCTCACTGTAACAGTCATGTGTAGTTGGATAGCTCCACGCTTACTGTTGTGACATGTAGGGCTGGGCTATATCATACCGTTCACGGTAATACCGGTATAATGTCGGGCAATGATAAGAAAATGAAATATTGCGATAGGATATGGGTAAAACGCGCATGCGCAGTGCCTTTGTTTTCATACGCACATGGCGGAAAAAGCATGGGGTGACGGAGAATGAGAAGGGCGAAAGCGGATTGTTGAATGAAACAGATGAACCAGAATTGGTTTGTAAAAATGCTGCAACTTCAGTGGTGTGGAACTGGTTTGGCTTTCGTCCATCAGATACACAACAAAGCACTATTTTTGGTAGAGCATGCTAGCGGGCCATCGTTATTACCGTGTTTTTCGGAAAATAAGGCACACTTAAAATCAATCCTTTGATTTTCTGATATCGACAGTGCCCCTTATAATCAGGTGCACCTTATGTATGAATTCTGGTTGTGTTTACTGACCTCAAAACGATTTTATGTGGTACACGGCGCTCGGAAATCTGACAAATGTTTTAGTACCTAGTCAGGAGCCTCGCGGAGTGATACGTACTGTGCTTCAACATAATATTACTGTATTGTGTGTCTGTGTACCTTTTTTTTTAAGTTTTGTGGATATTAAACACGGCTATGCTCAGGATATGTCAGCCAATTTCCACTGAAAATGCCTTTTGGTTAAACTATCAGCAAGGAATTTGCATTTGCACTGTTACATTTTTATACAACTTTAATGCACATAAAAAACAGCTGCTTGTTTAAGTGAAAATACATTGATGGGGTTTTTTGCACTAATAAAGTTGTGTAGTTGTAAAGTATTTTTCTCGCATCGTCAGTTATATCGTTATGGCAAATTTTCAAATATATACCGTGATAAATATTTTTGCCCCGCCCTAGTGACATGTTCAGAGTTAATATCCTTTTGCTGGTGGTGTTAACTGGCACCTTGTGCATTCACAAGAAATTTTATATCTGAAAGGGTCCGAGGGAGCCCTCATTTCCTAAAAGGTTAGCACTGTCAGGATATCCAGCTGCTGGTCAACTTGATAAAATTACATACAACCAGACATCTAGTCTTAAGAAATACAGTTTGTATTTTCAGAAATTTAGCACTTGTAATAAATAACAATGTTTAATGAGGCAATATTTGTAAGATTGTAAGAATTGAGCAAAGCTGAAGCTTAAGTTTTAATTGTGCACAAAACAACATCTTCAGTTGTTTTACTCAGTTTACTTTAAACCAGCGTGTGTGTCCGTGTATGCTGTGTGTACTTACAGGCCACCTGCACCTCCGTTCTCCTGTGTATTACTGCTCCCATCCTGTTCCTCACCATACACTGATACAGTCCAGCATCAGTCCTCTTCAGGGACGGCATAGACAACCTAAAGATGGACACATGGAGAGGAAGACTATAAGGGTAGGTTTTTCTTCTCAAAGCTGTAAATAAAAATAAAACTGGGAGTGATGTCTGGAGACCAACAAGACAGAAGGGAACCAAGGTGGAGGTCTGGTTGTCCATATGCGTGCACTCTTGTGTAATTCCCTTTCATGTCCTTGATCTCAGAAAATGGATTGGGCCTAAGGTTGTAAAAGTTTCCAGATAACAGAAGGCAGAGAGAGCATATGCACAGTTTGTGTACATGTATGTGTGTCTGTTTGCGTCTGTGTGCCGCGTATGAAAAGGTTTTTGATGTTTGCGAGGTCTTTTTTTTCTGAGAAGGATTGTTAATGGGGTTTTAATGGACTGTGCTTCACTAATGGGAAGCTTGGCATAGGATCTAGGTTGGTACCATGCTGGACAAATACACACACACACACACACACACACACACACACACACACACACACACACACACACACACACATATATTCCGCACAAACCGGATAGACATAGCAAAACCGGACATCGCTTTGGGGCTCATTACGAATACCAGGACAGCCAAGTATTTAACTCCCAGGCTGTCAGTGCATGCTGCCAACATACACAAACCCGCAGACACAAATACACACATGTACATCAAAGACTCACAAACCCAACTCCATTTGAATCAGGAACGACACATTACACAGCAGCTCTGATCCTAAAACAAATTTTGATATTGGACACTTTCTACCACCAATCTATCTCCCTCGCTCTCTCTGGTCAGCTACATTTTCAACAGCCGTGTGCAGCGGAAACACCATGTGTTTTAAGTTCCAACAAGTTGTTAGATTTCTGTCATCTACCACTATATTTAGATACAGATATATATATAGACAATGCAGTAATTTCCTAGTCAGTTTCTCTGACAAGCTTAGCGTTAAATGCGATTGACTGATTCAAGAAATAAAAATCTATTTTGTTTTGTGTAATACTGTGATGAGAGACTGCACAAAAGAAGAAGGTAAATGTAGGACGGTAGTCATTTTACATTAAATCTTAAGTTCATCAGACCAGAAATGATTAATATTTATGTGTTTTCAACAGGTTTATATTATTATAAAACTGTATGCATTACTTTGATGCACAGCATATGTTACCTCCCGCTATGCAGTTGTACAGCACGTAACTGAGACAAGTATTGGCTTGAGGGGAAAAAAAACATGCATTGTGAGAAATAAGTTTGTCAGCCAAGCATGTTATACAGTTTTGAAGACAATGCAGTAGCCTTGTCATAAGTGTCCCTGAAAACAAAGCAAACGCTGCTGCCTTCTTTTTTTTCGAGAGTCTAACTTGTCTTAGTGATGTTTTTATTCCAACTCGCAATGTGTAAAAAGTGGCAGGCTACTGCCGTTGAACTGACAATGATAAAAGAAGCCGGAGCTGAAGCTTCCATTAATGTAAATCATTGTCACTTACTGTTCATCTGAATTCTCCACTGACCAGCGCTTTAAACTAAGATAAAGGATGAAGAAAAATAAAATATTCCAAAGAGGATTTTACTATGTGGAAGCCCAAAGCATGTTTCTGAGTTTATGTAAAACCAAGTGGATCTGTGAGACCAGTATTAATTGTAAACGTGACCAAAAATCACAGCAAAGCACAGCTATCGAGCACTGCTTGGTCCCGCTCCTGTCGCAGCAGCATGCACAAAGCTGCAGGCCGTCCAATTTGCTGAAAATGGTCTATATATCAATGGCAGAAAGGTGCTATGCATTGCAATAGCTGAAACATCAGGATCTAGTGAGGTTCAATATCTCATCCCACACTATATGTCTTCATTTAACTGAGAATAAAATATGTAAATGAGCATATATAAAGTTGCAAAGGTAGAACACTAAAATCAGGCTTAGCAGATGGCCACATCCTCATACACACACGCGCACACACACACGCACGCGCACACACACACACACGCACACACACTCATATTCACTGCAGCTTGCCAATTCAGCATAGCCTCACCAAACTAAAGTAGCCAGAACGCTGAGAGCAGTCCAGAGCCACACTGCACCTCCTGGCTCGAACAACGACTGCCTACAAAACTGCTGGCTCAACCTCTCCCTCCCTCAGTGTGTATGCATTCCCAAGATTCCCTCCATTTCTGAATGATGTGAAAAACAATTTTGTTTCACAGCTGCAGTTTTGCCGAGAGGAATTGCTTAGTTCTTACCAACCAACACACACAGGGACAGAGAGAGAGGGGGCACAGGAGGAGGAGGAGAAGAAAAAAAGTACAGGGCAAAAAGCAAAGAAACGGCACAGACATATTGATTGGGTCCCCTCCTCTTTACCCACACCATATACATATTTATGGTGCTAATGTAATTATTAATCTCACTTTGGCTCTGCTGTCCGAATGCTCTGACCTCTACACACACTCCATCTCTAACGGGAACAGCTCTTACTCTGCAGATGTTTGTATATGAAAGGAAGGGTACGAGAGAGACATATACACTTAAAGACAATGAGAAGATCCACGACAGAAAGTCTGACATAATAACTAGGCAGTGGGTGCTAACTGACCTGTACTGTGGCGTCCAGTCAGTGATGTTGCTGTTGTTGAGAGTCCAGCGGTACTGCAGAGGCCAGCTGCCTCCAGCCAGGCAGGTCAGCACCAGTCTGTTTCCCTCTAACACCACCTGCTGCCCTTGTCCACCCCCTCGTAGGTAGGGAGCCACTTCTGACAGACAGAGACACAGAAAGGAAAATGTGTTATTTGTGGTGTTTGAAATAGTCTGCTTTAGTCTCTCTGAGACAACACGGCTGATTTCTGCTGTATTCATACACCACAGAAATCACGGCCTTTGCACAATAAGTTGAAAACAAAAAAAACAAGTCTTTTCTTATTTTATTGAGAAGAGTTTCAGACTGGAATCAGAAAATTCTGTAATAATGGTTTTAGGTGCCATTTTGCAAATGTCAAATCAGATATGAAAACTCATTTCAGGCTTAGAAGAAGACATCTGACATCAAAGCAATAGGAAAAAAACTGCTACTCCATCTACAGATGCTTTATTTATATTTAGTTTTTTTTCTGCGAGACTGTCTAGAGAGCCCTCACCCTATTAGTGACGCCTGTCAAAGCTTTTTTATACAGACACACATACTAGTTTTTTTCCACAAAATTGTACTTCAGCATTTCAGAAAACCTACCAATTTTAAATAAACAACTAATATCTCAGATCAAACTGCATCATAAGTTATAACACTGATTTTAAGACAGACCAAGAGAAAATGTGTCCCAACAGATGTTTAGCACAGGTAGGAGATGTGATGCCTGTCCATACACTTAGACCTTTTGTTTCCTGTGTAAGCTCAAAGGGCTGAACTGAGCGCATGGCGGCATGCATGAGTGCTCCAACACATCCTATTTCCCAGCATTGATGTGCATCAACGGTCCAGAAAAGCAGCAATTCTATCACATTTACTCCCTGGAAAGGCACCACGTAACTTGAATGCAAACAACATCTGCTGTTTGTTACTTAAAGCATATCAAATTCCAGCGTAGACTGCACGAAGACAAAGGTCAGGCTTCACAGACGCTTTTAACCCTTATGCTAAAAATTAGATTGAGCATCCTGTTCGTCAGATGCAGTGTAATGTGGAATTGATCAGACTAAAAGGTACAGATGTTGCGATGATTAAATTGTTCACTCAAGCTTGTCCGATTCTGTCAGGACTCTTTTGACCAATGAGCATGCCTGCAGTATAAGCATCCTTTCACTGTAATGGTAATCCTGGGTTCTTCACCTCCACATTTAGCTTTTTCCATCCTGACAGAGAGCATTTTCCCTTTCACCACATGTATTGTACTCCTGAACAGCCAAGTTTCCAAGCACAGATATTGTACAATAGCGCACTCACAGTGCCCAAGCTGAATCTTATGATAAGCCTGTTGAAATCACTTGGCCTGCCTTGCAAGGTGCAGCTGCTGAATGGCTCAGCAATGCCATCCAGTCTTTAACTTTCTACTCAGGTGTGAGGACCTGGCTCACTGTCACACAGCATAGGGGCATCAAGGCTAAATAGGCTGTCCAAAGCCACTTGCTGCTGGACTGCATGTGCTGAGGCCTGGATCCACTCAACAAAAATTAGCATCTGGGTTTGGACTGAACAGGAGATTCACACATGCATACACACGCATCCGTTTGAGTGGAAGCCTATCTTCTAGCGACAGTAAATATGGACAGGTTCATAACTCTTAACGCTCCCCCTTTCCCCTCCTGCCGTCCACTAGATCTTCTGTCCTCCCTGTCGTTTCAGCTTCCTCAGTTCTGTATCACTTCCACCCCTCTCACTTCATCTCCACTGTCTGCATTTCCTCCCTTATTCCTTATTCCCTCTGGATGTCTCAGGGCCACTTTTTCCCCCTCCTCTTCTCTTCCACTTTCCACTGTTTCACCCTCTCCCTCTCTCTTTTAGATTGATAGCTGCCTGCTCTGTGCACAAAAGGGAAGTGTTCCTGCTAGGACAGATTTATATGGGAGTCTGTGTGTGTGTGTGTGTGTGTGTGTGTGTGTGTGTGTGTGTGTGTGTGTGTGTGTGTGTGAGAGAGAGAGAGAGTGCGAGCGCATGTGGGCATAAGGATTTATTTGGAATATTCTGTTTCTACAGACGATGGCTGGCAATGCAGACTCCAATGTCATACTGCTGACCAGCACTATAATTCACTGCTGCATGCCTCAGAGAGTGAGGGAGAGACAGCGAGGGAATGGAAGACAGAGAAAGAATACAAGTTTGCTTCTACTGCTACCTTGGGAGTGAGAACTTTTTGGGAAGGTGAGGACATTTTGGCCAGTCCTCACATTCTGACACCCCTTCAAAAGGGCTGTTTGAAAAAAACAAAAGAACAAAAAAACAACAACCTAAAAATGTTTCTATTGACATTTTAAACACAGTGTTCCAGCTATGTTTAGTGTTGTGGTTGTCATTCACTTTAGGCAGACATAGACATCGTTGTTTTACCCGGATACAAATACTACATAAATAAAATTGGCCTTTGGCCTCCTCCCAAGGGAAAATCACCTGAATTGTATCATTATATCAGATTTTTGTTAAAGGAGGGTTTCATTTGTCAATCATAATATACATTTTTGGATAACACATGAACAGAACGAACAGAACAGAGCTTCTGTTAAGTAAGGGAACACAGACATACAGCATTAACAAGGGCAGACAAATCATGCTTTGTGCATAGTTACCTAAAAACACACACAAAAACACACACACACTCAACCCCTCGTCAAAAAAGTCTGTTTCGAATATATAGTCCAGTACTATATATGATAAATGTGTGTAGCTACCATGATATTAACCTCTGCTTCATGGAACCACGCATGATGAGTAAATATGACTGAGAACTCGAGGGGCACTGAATGTACACTGGCCAGTAACTTGGCAAAGCAGACCATCCCTTCTCTGTCTTTTTGGTTTACATAAAGGGACAATAATTTGTCAAATTACCATCACGATAATTTGAGCGAGTATGACAATTGACAAGTAGCCTTGTCATAAGTGTCCCTGAAAAGTGCATCAGAGTTTGTTGCATAACTGCTGACCAGGTAGGCGACCACATCCACTGTCAAAAGCACCAACAGTGGGCACATGAGGATCAGAACTGGACCACAGAGCATTGGAAGAAGGTGGCCTGGTCTGATGAATCATGTTTCCTTTTACATTACATAAAAGATGTAAAAGGGGCGTGTGCATTACTCACCTGAGGAACACCTGGCACCAGGATCCACTATGGGAAGGATTCAAGGTAGCAGAGGCAGTGTGATGCTTTGGACAATGTTCTGTTGGGAAACCTTGTGTCCTGCTATACATGTGGATGCTACTTTGACACTAAACATTGTTGGAGACAACGGACACATTTTCATGGAAACTATTCCCTGATCGATGTGGCCTGAGCCCTGCTACAAAAACAAAGGTTCAGGAATGGTTTGAGGACCACAACAACAAGTCTGAGGTCTTAAGATCTTAATCCAGTCGAGTATCTGTGGGATGTACAAAGAAGTGCAATCCATAGAGGACCCAAATCACATCTTACAAGACTCAAACTATCTGTTGCTAACATCTTGTTGCAGATACCGCAGCACACCTTCAGAGGTCAAGGCTGTTTTTACAGTAAAAAGAGGACCAAAAATGATTTTAGTCAGGTGGTCCGAATCTTATGTCTGATCAGTGTAAATTTAATCAGAAAACTGTCAAATCAAGAGAGTTGATCACCGTATTCCTATATACTCCAACCAAGCTTCTTTTTGGAAAGGAGGAACCCCTTGCTGTCAAAAGAAAGAGGGTGGGTTTAATGCACTTTCTAGAGTCTATAGTGGCAGCTAAGGTCAGGGAGGGGGCATAACTAATGCATAATGTCAACTAATGTCCCCATAAAAACTGTGTTTGTGTTAAGTGAGAGAGCAGCCTTAAAAACTTGACACAACCCTCAGCTACAATGGCTGCTTCGTATGCCAGTGTGAATGTTTTGCACCATTACACTCATCCACCACCTCGTTCATACATCACGCTTTGCGTCCACTCCAAAGCCCAGCCTGAGGCACTCCCCTCCTTGTCACTCCTTAAGCCCTTTCTTTTCCTTTAAAGGCAGCCCATGAGAAACTACAGATAGACAGAGAACACTCTGTAGAGAACACTCGGAACACCCTTCTGAGATGAGCAAGGTCAGCTAACAGCATGTTTCAATCACTGGCGTTGTCTGTCTCTCTCTCTCCCCCACACTGTCTGTCTCTCTGTCACTCAATCTCAACATGTCAGCCTCTCTCTCCCCCCGCAGTCTTCCCCATTTCTGACCTGTCTGTCTTTCTCAGAAGCTGCACTATCCAGCCACCTATCATCCTCCCTTTGTTCCTCCCTCTTTCACTTGTTGCCCCTTGGTCCATCTCTGTCAAAGAGTGCGGCAGCTCAAGGTCTCCTCTTTCTTTCTCTTCAGGAGGATCGTTGCCTAACAGAGAGGTTGGCCTTCAAATGTGACAGGAGAGCCAAGAAGCACACATGCACACTTTTTTTTTTCTTCCTGACGCATCCCGCGCACACATCCACTCTCAGGCTGGTCTTATGAAGCTGCTTAGGCAGATTCTAGGGAGGAATTCAATTTGCCGGGAAGATGAGCGCTGCGATAAAGAAGAGAGAGAGGAGAGGAGGATGAAAGGACAGGAGGAGGAGAAGACCAGGGTTGTGGCTTCGGGGCTGATGGTCCACCATGATCCTGCTCTCTCTACTCTCCTCTTCACCTCTGAATTTTTATAGCACGGAGCAAATGTGCGGTGGAAATTAGCCCTTAAATGGCTTGTCCTTTAGAAACGGGCAAGGAAAAAAAAAGATTATTATTACACTGTGTTAAATAACCCTGAATTTTACTGCAACAGCTGTGGTTAGACGTGAAATCCTCTCTACATGGGGTCAAGATTCTGCAAAACAGTAAGAGAACGGCTAAAAATGTTGATTTCTTCGTGTGGAAAGTTTGACAGGTGGTCAGAAAAGCTCTTCGCGATGCCGTTGTGCATTCAGATGCAAGGAAACCCTGTGGCGCTAGTGTACATGTGTGTGTGAGTGTGTCAGGTCAGAATTAGGGTTCGCTCACTCCAGAAAAATCACTTTATCTTCATAGAGCTGAACCCCTACTGTGAGACAGGGCCAGCAGAGCTGACTATAGTCTATGAATACTGATTTACTGGTAGGCTATATTGCTCTCTCTCTCTCTCTCTCTCTCACACACACACTCACACACACACACACACTCACACACACACACACACCCTTTGCCATGCCCTTTTGACGCATGAGGGGAAGAAATAACTAAATCAGTCTCTTTTTTTAAGAGTCATTTTTGTATGCATATGTAGGTACAAGCTGCATGGCTAAGCATTTTTTCCCCTTCACGGCAACGGCAGTCTATTTGATTACGGGGTGCGAATGAGTTCTATTCCTTTTTAATCTAATAAGTCTGCCTGCGCTTGTTTCAACAGGCATTTAAAAGCACTTAATTGGACTGACAGTGTGTGAGGAGACAGGAAGAATTATGAGTTGAGTTTTTGGCATGTTGCTACGAGTCGGAAAAGGGTCGAAAAAAGGGGCTAATTAATTGAACAACATAACGTGAAAGGGCTGAGAAATGAGATATGATCCCTCCCGTCAAGCGACTCGGGTGAAAACACACGTGTGTAACCGAATTTTGAAACTACAAAACTTTAGGTTTGTCACTGATGAGCCCATACCTCACAAAGCTTAAAGACATTAGCATTAGTGCAACTCAGGAAGACTAGACAGCCTCTCACTGACAGTCAGCGAGGAGCGCATATTGCGCTAATGAGCGAAAACAGGGATCAACACACTGGATAACAGCCAGCGTATGATTAGAGTTACATCATTAAGCAAACTCCCATAGGAGGCCCGATTTTTAAATGGTCCATCAAAACTGAAACATCCAGACAATGTGAGAACGAGCTAAAATGGTGGAATAAGGCAAAACCAACAGTAAATTCTACAGAGCGCTCGAGGTGAGTGAACCTCACAAGAGTGAGGTGACTTTCAGGTGAGCTGTGGCTCTGACCCGAAAGCTGATGAACTGGGTTATAATATAATTCCCCCTCGTGGCCTACTGGACTTTTTAAAATCATTTTCACGTTCCTCCTGGTGAATGATGTTGACAGCACTGATCCCACATGAAAAACTCCAACACGTTTAAAATCATTTTAATGAGAACGACGAGCAGCAGCTGGATCAAAAGGCAAACGATTAGACTCATTAAACGCCACACACTGTAGGATTTTATCTCCTAAATGTCAACAGCGGCCGGCTGTGGTCCCATCAGTTTGGAGGCCCAAATCACACCCAGAATCATGACGGCCCCAGACAGCTACAGACATATGCACACAATCTTAAGAGAAAACTAACCGAGGGAATGTAGTGACCAAAGAAGATGACAGTTAAGCAGAAAACACCTGCTGTCTTTGATGATGATGAAATCAAAGTGGCTCTGACGCTAATCCACGGGGCTGGAGCTCACCCACTGATCCCAGCAGGCCTTAGCTGAACTATAAGATGGAGAGTACACAGGGAGCTGAGCGACCACAGACAAGAAGCACTACTCCTGGACATAAAACAGCAGAGAAGCGTGCACAAGAGAGGAAAATGTTTCCCCTGCTTCATCTGCTGTAAGATGGAGCAGAGCATACAGGATGTGAGCGAGGAACTTTGATCAGGAGTTTAACTCGTGACTTTTCAAGTTGGCAGCCGCTTTAATTGACTACTGAATGTCAAACTGCCTACAAGAACAAAGCATCTCTCACTGAAGACATAACATTCTCCCTAACCTCTCTTTCTGCAAAAGACAGCCAATCACGACTCCCTCCCCCAAGCCCCTTTCTTGCCTGCTCCAATCATGTTTTTCTACAAGCTTTGACTGATAGCTGTCTGTGAAGAGCTGGCAGATGACTGACTGATCCTGATGTGCTGATTGGCAGATGTCAGACCAGCAGGCACGATGCAGACGCCGACACGTGCACGTACACATACACATGCAATGGCATACGAGTCGAGGAACAGTCGAGTCTCGAGTTCAAAGTCGACGCGCTTGACTTTGCTTGTGAGAGTGTTTGCTCCTCGGTGACAAAGCCACTAATAGCATGATGTGCTGAGAGGTACAACCTCTACAACAAAAGCATGTCAAGGAGAACGATTCAAAGTTGAGATTTTTCTGTCTGGTTTCGCTAATGATGCTGGTACAGTGGCTGGTGAAGGGAAGGCAATGCGCAGACTGCATCGGCTTTGGTCATATGCCAGTTTGATTTGTGCCCATTTAGTGATTGGCCATTGTGTAACTCTGTTTCTCATAATCAAGACTGTTGTGTTAACCAAAACTGCGCCTGAGCAGTCGATTACAAAATGTCAGTTTATTGCTTTTTGTGGCATTTAATAATGTCAGCGTAAGCATGTGAGTATATGCCCATGCATTTGTATGCATATGTCTCTATAGGACAAGCAGCTGAAATGTCAGCTCTGAACACAGTGCACTGTAATTGAAAGAGACTGTTCTGTGCAAACAGCTACTTTGGTACAGAAGAAAAGGCACCTTACGCCACTGGAAGTACGGGTGGATGTACGCACTCTCAACCTCGCATGCATGGGGTCATGCAGATCCATGTGGGGGCGGCTGGGGGGGTAATAAATGGGGCAGAAAAGATGCAGCATAGAAGTGGGAGGTGGAGCGGTGGTGTGTTGGGGGAAAGGGGTGGGGTTGGAGGGGTTAGGGTAATCAGGTGGAAGAGACTATGATCAGTGACATTTAAGAGGTGGGCCACGCTGCAGGGCACATCTGCTAAGACACACACGCACCAAAACACACACATACACAAACAACTGTCAGCTCCTATTTTCTGATGAGCAGACAGGCGGACAGGAGGAGCAAGGAGGTGAATGGGAGCGTTGGGAGGGAGTGAAATAAATACCTCCCACAGAGACAACAGCATCCTCTTTCTCTCTGAAGAAAGTTGAGCACACAAGAAACCGTGAAAACACCTCAGTGCTTTTGAATCACACAAAAAATAGCACAGATGATAATTATTCCTTTGTTTCTGCAATTTTTCTTTTATCCCCGGGCCTCACTCTCCCCCTACTGTTTCCTCAGCACTTTACACCCCCTCATTAAAAACATTTGTCTTTCTGCAGGTGGAAAGCAAACTCTTATTTACAGACAATAACAATCAATCAGACTCAACTGCCAAAGGAAGACAACGTGGAGTGGTGTGTGCACCACTTGTACCACCATGGTATAAGTGCTATATAATGGAGTCACGAGTGGACGTAAAACCAGTTTGTTCCTGAAACTGTCCGACACGATCACCGCATCACCTTCCCATCACTGCCACCGGGCTTCACGCACACACTTGACCCAAATCTACATTGATACTGAGAGATTTTCACAAACACGACTGCATTCAGACATGTGGTAGTCTGACAACATGACTCCAGGCTTCATCTCTCTCACCCCACACATCACACTTTGATACACACACACACACCTCCAAACACACACACACGAACACACAGAATAGGAAAGAGAACCTAAAAAAGGTAACTTGAGGTCTTCAGAGAAAATAAAGCACTGAAAATCACGCGAAACTTCTTCCATTCTTGCTTCTCCCAATCGTATTGTTCTGTTTTAATATCCTTTTCTCCCGTCTTCAGAGGAGGCCCCTCTTCTTTCATACATTTTCATCTGTTCCTCCTCTAGTTCCTCTGGTTCTCTTTGGTGTGTACGTGTGATGCATGTGGCCAAACATCCTCCGCTCACCTGCCTATGCTAGCCATCATCCTGTCTGACAGCTGCCACTGTCCTGACCTTGGGCAATGTGGGCTCCATGGTTTTTGAAGTGATTGACGAATTGTATCCTTTCATTCATTATTGAAGGCGGAGATCAAAACCACAGCACCTGGGATATCACCGTGACAGCCCGGCAGACCAGACAGAGGTAAAGAGGGGAGGGAGCAGGAGGAGGACGAGAGAGAGGGAGAAGGTCATCTAAGCAAAGAAGTGCAGGTGAGAAGTAAGGGGTGAGGGAGGCAAAAGGTGCAGGGAGCTGGGCAGAAGAAAGGCCTGGCATCTTAAACAGCAGCATAATATTTTTGTTTCACTCTGCACCCTCTTCTTTGATTCAACCTTTACAGCAGAGATCTTGTCCCTCTCTCTCTCTGTGTGTGTGTGTGTGTGTGTGTGTGTGTGTGTGTGTGTGTGTGTGTGTGTGTGTGTGTGTGTGTGTGTGTGTGTGTGTGTGTGGACCCTTGCTCACCAAACATGTAACAACTAAAGAAAAATATTAAGTACAAAAGTGAGTAACACTTTTTTTCCTTTTAATTGTTTTATAGTCATGCAAGCCTAAAGACCATTTGGCAACTCTTTGGAAACCACTGGTTGCTAGGGAAATTCCTTAACCGGTTGCCTGCTGTTGGTAGGAATTGTTTGCATCGAAGTACATACTTCTGCACCAAAAACCTTGTGAGGTTGCTTTGGTAAGTAGCAGATAGCAGCAGTCACTTGCAGTTTATAAACTATGAGTGACAGTAGAAATCTGCTAGAGACCAAAGCAATCCCAAGGAGGTTTTTAGTGTAGCACGCTGTTTGTGACTGATTTCACCCAGCGACTGCCAGCAAACACTCACCAACCAGAATGCACATTTTTCCCTTAGTGACTGGAGATTGCTCAGGAGCTGCAGACCAGTCTCTACACCTGTGTAACTAAGATCTAACTTATTTAAAACTCTGCAAACCATTCATCTTTCTTTCAAGTGAAAGGTCACTAGAGGAAAAAAGATCATATTCAGAAAGTGTCTTATCTTTGAATTCTGAGCTGATCATCTAAATATTTTAGGATACTGGCTACTTTGAAATGCCATCCTAAAAACCTGGCAGTTTAACACCTATTCCAGATTTAATATATGATTTTAACCATTCTTCATTACTGCTTTATGACCTCTAAGAATTATCGACCCTAACCACGCTAACGAGACATCATGGTGTAAATGACGTGCAGAGACGTGAAAGAAATCCAGGGAGTAGGTGAGTTTAAAATAGGCTGCCAGATGACTCTGTGCAGACGTGACTAATTTGTAACTGTGGAATATTTTCCAACACCGAAAGTGAAATAACAAAGCGTGCCCTCACACCTGAAAAGTCAAAAGCGCGTCTGACGTCAATCCGAAAGGTTGCAAACTAATTCCTTCTGGAAACCGCCAGCCTCAGAGCCAGAGATGAGTAATTTACTCTTGTGCCAAAAAAGAAATTTAGGCATGACCGGCAGCGGGTCTCCAGCGTCCATCCTCAACACCCGCACTGAACTTTGCGCCACAGTCAACACTGCTTCATCTCACTTTCCAGACTTTCTATCAAATCTGCCTTCATTGGTCTCCACCTCTAGCCTCTTTTCATCTCTACCCAGCAGCATCGATTTTGAGCTGGACTGAAGCATAGCTCTCTATTCTAAAGGACTACATGTTATGTCCTCTGGCAATGCCATTTAAACGTCACCTGAGTGGCCGTTGGGGAAAAAAAAGAAAAGAAAATGAAAGGAAAGAAAAAAGATCTTCAAGTTTCACTTTTCCAACCTGCTTTTCTGACAAACTCATTCACTGTCTATGACCCGCTGCCCTGTTCCTCACACATTTTAGCTAATTTGTTGTTGTTAGGTACGTGGGAGGTGTTTCGTGATGTGTGTGTGCCTGCTTTCTGCGTTTATGTCTGTGTGACTCCATACGCTCTGCAAATTCAAGAATGTGTGTGCGAAAGTGATGTTTACTTCCTCCTTTCCACAGCGACAACATCTGCCACCAACTGCAACACACACCATGTCTCCCTCGTTCTCCCAGCTTTCTTCCCTCCTTCCCTCCCTCTTCCTCCCCAGACAAGGGCAGCTTAGTGACACGCCATTTGAAGGGCAGACCGCGTCTAGGTAAACACTCTTCTTACATTCTTACAGACTCAAATTAATTCAATAACACTGGCAAATGTCCTTGCCAAGATACGATATGACTTTCTGTTCTGAGTGTTTACTTACTTCCACATTCTTACACATATGCGAGAGCTTAAACATAACCGCAGTTGGACACAAAAGGTCAGACACAAACCTATCTGAGCACAGATGTTTCCAGTAATAGCAAACAAATGCACTGATGAGTAAGAAAGCGCAGACGGAGAGGTTTGAGGCATATGTACTCATTGTTTGCCGGATAATTCAGTGTTTAGCGAGTGGAGTGGGGTATTTTTAGATGTCTTCTGGGTAGAAATTTAAGAGATGCTCGTGAACATAGTCTTAGGAGATGGTTGTTCAAAATAACTTTAATCATTTTGCTGTCTCAAACTCTCTTTGAGACGAACTTGAGTTGCTCTTGTTTGCAGAGGCACTTATTTTTCACCAAAACAGTCTTAAACAGCAGTCGCCATCCCAGTTTAACGAGCAGGGTGGTGAGCGAGTCAGTCACTGCTCACTCCTAGTTTGAAACAAATAAAAGTTATGGATGGCTGAAGTATGTTAGTCACAGTGTTAGTTTGGGGAATCACTAAGAAATTTACAATATGCTGCCCAAGACAACAATGATACTGTAACAAAGGGATTGTGAGATACTCAACAGTAATAGACAATCATGAACAGTTTGATTTTTTTCACCTTAAGATGAAGAAAATCTCTAAAATATAGTCAAGAAGTCATGAGCTAGTGACTCTGAAACGTCCGTATTGGAAATCCATTTCGAGTGTCTGCATTTAGACCCCATTCATGCAGGTCTAGAGACTGATTGGAGACTCCCTGCCAACCAGCGGTTACTGGGGAAAAATGTGTACGTCTGGTTGGTGAGTGGTGGCTGGAGGTGTTGCACTTAGACAGCAACCATTTGCTAACTGGCTGGGGAATACACATTGTTCCCATATTTTCTCCTCATCAGATGGTCCCAGAGTGTTTAACTCGTCTCTAGCTCCTTGTGATTGAGGTCTTAAGTAAAACTAGTACTGATATTAGGTGCCAGTGTATTGATAACATATTGCATTACAGTACATTGACATTTCACAAGTTTCCACCGGAGATTGTGGATCTTTCGGTACTGGACTCGAAAGAAAAACAAAAATAATATGTACGTCCTCATTGTGAAGGACAGGACAGCAGTCTTTGACACATAATGGAAAGAGACAAGCCAGCTCATTCAAACTCTGCATAACCTGACTTCATGTATGGGTGGATGCACACTGTGTTGTTATTTGTGCGTCTGTCAGTGTATGACTTAGTGAATCACTGGATTAAATTAAGACTGATTACAGAATGAGCAGGGGAGGTGCTCAGTTGGTGCACATCAGTTTTTAACACTATTAGAAATGTAATTTTTACTTAGGCCAAAGTTGTAGTTTAATTCAAATACATAGAAATCATAGTTGGTTATGTATCTTGTTTAAGAAATGCAGAACATTAGATTCTACCATCAATATGGAGTCTTATTGGCTTATTCTTACAGCAATAGCTAAAAAAAAAAACCCTCAAATATTGACATAGTCAATAAAAAAGACAAAAGAAAAAAGTGTAAAATGAAAAAGAAATATTTACATTAGGACAAATGGTCTCATGCATGGCGTGTGGGGTCATTGTATGATTTTTAGTTATTACTAAATACTCCAGCATCGGCACTACTTTGTGTTTGAGCTCTAAATGTTGGCTGGTCAATTGACCAGGACATTGTGAGCAATACAGCAAGGCCGACTTAACTCACAGTTTTGTGAGTGTACACATCAGATATGTTTTATGAAATTCACACAGTGTACTAGATACTTCCCCGGCTTGATCTTGCCCATCACCCAAATTCCATCTAGGCAAATCCTGCCAGTACTTAGACAAAAAGGCACAGAGAACAGGCTCCCCATGCAGAAAAGAGCTGTAGCTAGGAGCCGAGAACATACGAAGGAGATTAAAAAAAAAAAAAAAGCCCAATTATTAAAGCTTCCCCCTGTGGATTACGACAGATACCACACCTCCTCTTTCAAATACTCGTGTTACGGCTGAGGGACGAGACAGTGAAAGAGAGAGATGTTTGAAAACTTCAAAGCTAGTCAGGGATTCAAAGTTCAGAGTTTCATCTCCCTAAGTCCTCTTGCAATTTGTAAGTCAATGCAGTGCGTGTGTATGTGTGTGAGACTGTGTGCACCCAGTCATAAGCGTGTGAGTGTTTGCAGAAAGAGCAAAGATTGCGCAGGTAGCTTGCACTTCACCTACAAGCTTACGAATGTTAAAAGTTGTTACAGAAAATAGAAATATAGAGATATGACAAGCAGTCATTTATATTGGCACTCTTCCAGCTCAGCTGAGCTCCAGATAAAAAGGACAAGTGATTTCAGGTGAGTACATACACCGCTGCTCACCTTACTTGCTCTCTTTCCCTCTCACTCCATTTAAAGCCCTCTTGCATTTCTTCGATTTCTCCTCCTCCTCCTCTTCGAGCCCTACCCTCCCTTTTCTCTTTGATTCTGCTCCCAAGCACGCTGCCCCATCGTCTCCATCTCACCCTCTCCCTCCCCTCTGTCTCATTCTTTTCGCTCCCATGCTGTCACTTAGCATTGCGGCCGATGATTGAGCGGCCCATCACGGCCCCCACGCAGTCAGCATTTTTATTCATTCACTCCTTCATTTCAATCTTCCCACCTCTCTTGATTTCTTTCCTTTTATTATCTCTATCTGCTTTTATGGATATGATGACAAATGTTGAGCGCAAAGAAATATGCCGACATGCGCAGCGCAGGTGCAAAGGCATCAACAAGTGCGCTCCTGTTCCTTGGTAGCAAATGCTTAACATCCACAGACACAGCTGATCAATCAGCGTGTACAGAGAAGAAATTGGCGTAGGTCAGGACCTGCTTTTCCTTTACTCTACTGATGAGATAAACAATCATCCTCTCTCTCTCTCCATCTCCCCCTCTCTCGCTCTCCGTAGCGGTGACAGCACGCGCCTGAATTAAACGTGACACTCTCGTTAATCCACATTCAGTCAGCCACTGCATCTCCTGAGCGCGCCAATCCAGGTACACAGACCTGAGCCAGGAGAGCTCATGAATAGCTAATGGAGAAGACACAACAACGTTCCGACTCTCAGAAAATGGTCTGTACGCCATCAGCCTCACTACTGGCTACAGGTCTTGGAGAGAAGAGGGAGAGATTGATCAAACCTAAAAGGGTGAAAGAGTGAATGCGATACGTCTTCGGTAGAAAGCCTAAATGAGAGACTGTGCGCGCATGTGTGTGTGTGTGTTTTTGTGCGAGAAAGAGAAGCAATTTGCAAATGTGTAAGAGAAAGAGAAGAGGAGAAATGAAAGATATTATATGAAGTTATTGGAAAGCAGAAGAAAAAGCAATTTTAAACACAGAACATCTGCCAGTCTGTCTCAAATCCTTTTTGGCACTCATGATAAACATATATGATAACCAAATACATGAAAAAGTACTCACTTTCAGAGAAACACAAGTACTCCACAAGTGCTCTGTGGTTTGTGTGTAAGACCAGCAATGATCTCTTAGCTTGTAGGGGAAACGTGTGGCCTAAGAACACATCTGTCATAATCACTTGCCTCCTTTTGCTAATCTCACCTTCTTTGTAGCTCTTTCTCTGCAGCCTACATGGAGCCCGTACAGTGGGAGTAAAACATGCCCAGCAGTGCTTTAGCAGACAAAAAAACTCGACTGGAATCATGGAACAGGGAGATCTGCATATTATTTCTAGATTAACTAAATCAACCGCAGTACACTGAGTGCACTCTACCTGCTGTCTTTATTAGCCTAAATGAATCATAGATAACCATAAAAGCTTCTATTTGCAGCATATGAAATCTTTTTAGCATCATTATTTTACAATGAAAAGATAACAGACTCAGAGCCAGCCAGCATGCATTTCCCCATACTCTTATGGTTTCCAGAAATAGAACTATATTGACTGGTGATCTCAGCACAAGAGCTACTCAAGAACATTGCTAAAGAACTCATGTCTGGAGAAATAAATCAGACAATTCATCAGTTCACACTCATTGTCGCACGTTTGGTCGTACAATTTTACATTCTGATGAAAGTCGAGACTTCACATGAAGCTCAGTGCCGGTGTAACTGCTGCTAGTGGTGCTCAGTGAAGCCATCGAAGTTGTTTCTGCGTGAGCCCGCCTTTACAAAATGATTATTAGATCAAACGCATTTAGTGCGATCATTATCAGAGTTTGCACATCACAAAGTCTCAAGCTGAACACAAAAAGTTAGAAAAATCCTAACACACATGAGCAAGCTAGCCATTTTTAGGGACTACATCATGGTCGGTGCTCAAAACAACATGTTTTTCCACAGGTAGTCTGCTCCTCTGACAACAAAGCATAAATGGCTTATTCGTGGAAGGCTATTTATGTGGCACTTTTCTCCTTACGAATGTAGTGCCAGCGACTCTCCAGCCAATGAGATATGAGTCAGATAAGAGCATATCAGTCCAGCAGTCCAGAATTTTCCATTCGTTGGTCGAGACGTCAGCTCGGGCACAGATTTAACGGGCCTCATTGACTAAATAAAAACAAGGCAATTTGACGAGAGAAGTCAATGCGTATTTATGAAAGAGTCTTCCAAGAGATAGTTATAACTAGCAGGAGCTTGGATCTATAAAGACAAACAATAACAAATTGCCAGCTGTGCAACAGAGTGACACTCGTTTTGTTAAACAGTGACAGTGACACATCAACACGCACAAGGAGGTGATCTTTTTTTTTTAAGTGATGAGGTAATTTAAGTAAATCAGCATCTAAGGGTTGTGTGAGTGAGACGGTAATAAACGGTAGATGCTTATTCAAGGGAGAGGGCAAACATACACAATGACAGCACAAGCAGTGCTACAACTGGTACCATTACTGGGGCCTCTTTGCATACAAACTCCAAATATCACTTTGATAAAGTCTGGGTCTAATTAATCAAGCTAATCAGCAGGGGGGCTGGCAGCTAGTCCTCCCTTCTCTGCAGTCTCTCTCCCAGGCTGGGGCTCTGCAGCAATCTACTCACTGTAGAGAGAGAGAGACTAAAGGCTCTGGATGTTTTCTTGCATATTAAAAACTTCTCTACTACAAGTGAAGCGAAACTGAGAACATTGTAGAAAAATACTTTTAATTTTTACTTTATGCATTATGTAGATGTTGTAGCTGGCACTGCAGAAGAATGACTGAACATGGCTCAGATTTTTTTAGCCTTTCAATTAGTTTCTATAAGAAAAGGCTGGTCAAGTTCAAAAATCCACTTCACAAAAATAATGCAGGACCAGGCCTTGTGCAAAACTTTGGCACTTGAGCAAAAGCACAAAGCCATGAAAATATACCACAGCTATTGTACTACTTGTCTCATCTTTTTTTTAATATTTATGTGAAATAAATCATGTGTCGCAAAGACTTTACTGGCACTTTTAATACTTTTCACTACAGATTTTTAGTGATAAAAATCTTCTGTATAGTTACTTATTTTTAGAGCCTGCCTTGAAGGATTACATTGTAATATTACATCCACTTTTAAGCAAGACAGCACAATGAACAAAAAAATGACGCTTTATTTATTTCAAATGCATGCCGCTTTATTTCAAAGTAAATAACGAAGGCTTTTATAGCATTATGTAATCATGGTCAATCTTTTTTGTGTGTTATGCCTTCAAAATAATCTAAAATAACTATTTTACGAGTCCTGAATGCTGAATAATGGATCCGGAAAATTCACATAATCACATCACTTAGTCCATGACTGTAAAATGTAGTGATACAAAAAGAGCTGCATAATTACTGTCATTTCAGTCCCCTGTGGTATACATACCGCAGTGCAATTTGGAATAGTGATGGACAGGGTAGTTTCACTTTGATCTGCTTAATATGTGTAAGCTGGAGGGTGTAAAAGTGAAGCAGCAGATAGTTCAAATAATAACAGAAGATTTCTGATATGAAGTAAAGTGAACCTCTCCTCATACGACCCCTGACTATGAACTACACTGTGCTGCTGAAAGCACTACACATGGTTGCAATGCACATGGCTGTAGCCTTTTCTCAGAGGTCAAACATGACCAAATGTTTCATTAAAAAAAAGATTACGCTGTTACACGTGTAAAATGATGAGGGGAAAAGAAAAACACACCACACAGCAGCACTTTCTCTCTTAAAAAGACTTGATGACGAGTCACACCACCTCAGCACTGCTAAAACTTTTAGCAAACCTTCACGTCTGCTGGGATCCTTTCAGCAGATGGTGGCATATACAACAGGAATGTCACAATCAGTCTCTCTGTGTGGGTGCTAAAGGCATAACTATGGTGACAGGGACAATGTTTCCATCCTGCAAGAACCAGACAAATTCAGCAGCTCCTCAAATAATTTCCTTAGCAAGATTTACACAATTTCAACCTGCTATTCATTCCCGTACAGATTACTGAAAGACGGTATGTCAAAGAGAGACAAAGGTTTGGTATATTTCAGAGAGTGAGAGGGGTGTAACTCTATAACTGGCTAGGTGCTATCTGCATATGACTGGCTTTCCTGAAATTATGTTTAGACCTCCATATATATGGGTGTATATATATATATATATATCTATAAATAAGTCATCTTTCCCTGGATATCTGTAAATGGAAAAAGGAATGGATGTTACAATCCATTGCAATCAGGTGCTAACAGAGCAGCTGCACAACAACTGGAGCTGGAGCATTGTGAGCATTGTGGATACATCTCAGTTTGGTCTAAATGCAGTCTGCATGCTAAAGGGAGATACTACCAAAATAAGTAGAGCCTATACAGCACAGAGCTGGGGTGGGTACAAAGGGTGTGTGTATTTGGTTAAAAATTATATTTATATTAATTCACTGGTTATTGGAAATATGTGAAAATGAGGAAAATGTGGAAGCAGGGAAAATAAAAAATTCAATTTAGAAAACACACACACGCACAAAGACACACACAAAGACACACACACACACAGAAAAAGCATCAACCCTAATGAGCTGCGATAATTCATTTTCTTTGGTTAGTGCCTATGATACAACCAAACCGTGATCATTAAGACCTGATATTGCAGCTGATGGATATTAATGGGAGGCATCACTTTATGGTGACCTGTGATTACAACAAATCAGTTGTCTTTGATTACATTGTTAATACATGAGGAAAATTTTGGAGCTTTGTGAGTCACATCTTTGTACATTTAGATGGGATAGTAAATTATACTATGTGAAACAATGTTAAATAAGTTGTTCTTGAACAGTGAAACTTATTAAGCGCTCAGCTCTCTGCATGTGATTTAGATCACAGGTTTTTGGTTCTGGTTGTGACTTTGCAGGAAAGGACCCATGAATGACTCTGCTGTGGCATCACTTCCTTTAAGCTGAGACACATCGTGTTTGTTAAAGAGTCTGCCAGTGCCTAAGAGAGGCAGCTAAGGTACCAGCAGCAAATATTGATTATTTCAATTTCAGCACAGTGGTGCAGTGAATAGCCCTGTCACCTCACGGCAGGAAGGTCCTGTATTGAAATCCACCAGCCAGCTGGGCCCTGTCGGCGTAGAGTTTTGCATGCTCACTCTGTGGTTAACTGGTGATTTTAAATGGGCGTCGGCATGAATGTGAGGGTGAATGGCTGTCTCTCTGTGTCAGCCCTGCAACAAACAGGTGATCTGTTCAGCTTGTTAACCGCCCCCAAAAAAGTAGCTAAAAACGCATCAGTTTATTTGAATTGCAGCAGTTAGTATAATTATAAAAAGTTAAGTGAGATAATTCATGTTTATAAGGATTCATCTTTAATGTAGCTTAGCTCGTAGTTTGGCATCATACAGGAATTAAGGAGTCATAAGTAAAGTTCCCTCCAGCACCCCGGATCAAATGGACCACTAGACTTGGAGGGAGTGTTTGATATATTATGTGAGGAGCGAGAAGAATACATGTATTACATGATGCAGCATATCTCGCGTTGACTGCCTAAATTCGCTACTAGGCTTTGCCACACATTTGTCAGAATACTTCTATTGATCTGCAAATGTTTGAGAATAAACATGTACATCAGACCTAAGAATATTGAAATATATTTCACAGATTTCTTTTGAACGCTGGCCGTAGTGTTAAAAAAAAACAAAACATTGTAGAGAGTGAAATAATATAAGGATTACGGCAGTCGTAGGCAGCACTCCTGTGGTCACCACAGGATAAGATGGCCAGCGGTGCTGTGACCTACACTCAGCAGGTCCCTGAGCAGCAATATCCCCTGGCCGCCCCTCGGGACAGCCGGGCAAAGACGGGTAATAAGCTGCAATCTTACCTTGAATGCTGGTGTGCAGGGCAAGACAGAGATAGATGGTACAGTTGAAATATGTCTTGGAAAAACACACACACGAACACAAACCCACACGCACACAAACACACCAAGACACCTTGTGGACTGTGCACACAAGCACAATTTGTTAAAGCTGTACTGCGAGGATGTACTGCTGAGTACAGCCTAATTGGAACATTCATTACTGTTACACTGAATTACAGCATTGTGCCTGATTCCACTGTATTGATCCTTGAAATGTGTAGTGTGTGTGTGTATTCCACGCACGTTTTTATGGCCACATCGCAATCGCTAAACAGATACTTCTCAGTCCTTTGATCTGACTCTTGACTTTGACCTTTTAGACTGCTTTCAATCAGCTCCTCTGACTGGCTGACAGACAAAGCCACTGATCAGAGTCTCTCTCTCACACACCCCCTTATACATATATAAACACACACATGCTTAGTGACAGGCCCTGTCTCCAGCTGACAGGGTTTTATATCAGCAGAGACATCAAACCACCCACACCCAGCATCCCTCCCGCCTGACCCTACGTCCATGCCATGATGAGGGATGGGACAGTCTGCTCTGTGACAGCTCCACTCATGCAGTGACATACGTACACACAGCAATTGAACACAAATGATAAGGCTCCAGTTAATGTATGCCTGCGTCGTGTGCATGTGTGTGTGCATATCACAGGAAAACATGCCTCAACTTGTGTGTGTGTGTGTGTGGCAGCCTCTTAACTGAAGGCTTTGTAAAACTCTTGTTCATCATAACTGTGATGTTCTAGCCCGAGGGCTTAGCGGCATAAAACAATTTCCCTCTCGTTACACCAGGCGTATATTAACCTCCAGAAACTGTCACACACACAAATACAGACCCACACACGCACATGCACTGCTCTCTTGCCATTTATCTGTCGTGTCAAGTTTAGCAGGGACTATTCTCTTGAGTAGGTTATTTATAATATGGCTGTGTACTTCCTTACCAGCTTGCTAGTCTACTGAGTAAAAGCTGTCTCCCACTGTAGGCTTTGTGACGGCTGCTCCTGAACAGTTAGGGAATGCTAAGTCAGACTGACTTGAGAGGTAGTCAGAGGCAGAGTCAAACCACCTGTCTGGGCTGTCACGACTACCTCTGCAGGTTTGCTGTGCCCATCCAAATTAATGAAAAATTACTGCATGAGTCAGTGGAATGTAAAACATCGGTGCAGGTAGTGCTGTGCTTCCATGATAATAGCTTTAAAACTGAATGAAAAAATGAATACATGGCTGTGCTAATAAAATGAGTGCTATGCACTCCAATATCCTCAGCTTATTAGGAGAACAAGTACAGGCAGCGAAAGCAATGCAAAGCAGCCTTACTAAAATCTAAATAACAGGGAAAATGTTTCTGTCCTAACACCAGCTGGTTTTAAATGATGGCCTCTCTCTAAAGCTAAGATAAATAAAGGCCTAACATAATGATCACATTTTATATTAAAGTTAAAGAAATTCTGATTTCGTTTTCTTGTTTTACACACTTTTCACCAAACAGTAAAGAACAATTTGGATTGAGTGAAGAGACCTTCATTCGACCCACTGCCAGTTTTAGTTAAAGAGGTCTAGTATACCCCAGACTGTGACTGCTTCAAATCAGTTCACTACAGCTGCAAAACCAGTTTATATGTGCAAATTCATGCCATCCACACCTTCATGAAGAACTGCTCTCATTTACACGCTTGCCCTTTTTTATCCGTCTCAGCACGTGTTGCATTTATCCATCCCCCAGGAACTATGAAGAAGAGTTTATCTACTTCCAGCTAACATATACCCTTCCACAATGCCCACTTCTCCTGCCTTTTACCTTGGCTTTCTTAGTCACTCTTGCATCTAACATGTCTTCAGAGGGTTTTCTTCTTTTGTATTTATCTCCATCATTACTCAGCATCACCCGTTTCATTCCTCCACCGTCTTCCTCCTGTCCATCATGTGTCTTTTCTTTTACTATCAGCTTGTTAGGTCTGACATAGTGATTCATTTCCAGGTCCACCCGCTCTTTCAGTTCCCATAAGCAAAAGAACAACAACAACAAAAACTAAACCACACTGACACACTGCAAAAAGTTACTACAAATTCATTTAACTCCAATAAAGTAAACAGTGCCACCCTAATAAAAAGAGTTTGCACTAGGCTAGGTTAACATTTGACAACAATATGCTACACACGCACGCATTTTGTTTTTAAAATTGCATCTTACTTGTTGCTTTTATATAAAACCTTTTACATAAAAGCAACAGATAAGATGTTAGAAGCACTTTTATTACCAGACTGAGATTCTTTAGGCTGTTCCCTTATTCCCCAAGCAGTGGCCAGAGCAGATGGATCTGTATATTTGATTTGGTACAGATTTTCCTGATGTGCTCCTCTCTTTTATCAGTGCTTGTGATCTGCACTGGGACCATACTAGCTTATAAGCTGATCTGTTAGTGATCAATATAAAATAAAAGAAAAAAAAATTCTGGTACTCTGTATCGGCAGACACAGATACAAAAATACTGCTATGACATCAGAATTTGAACTTGATGATTTGGTGCATTTCTATTTGTTATTAATTGTTGGACAGGTGCTGTTTCCCATTCTATGCTGCAGGAGAATAAAGTGAGAGAAGAGCAACAAGCGCTGTACATCATGCAATTTCTAACTATAGTCTATTTTGTTTGTTAGATCAATATATTTTTAAACATCACCAGTGTTGGTGAAGTTAGGCTGGCTGACATGGTGATCTGCCACTCTGTGGCTAGCTTAGAGGTTAACCTCAATTAAAGAAGCTTTAAGTAATCTCTTCTAAAATATTGAATGAATATTAAAGTGGTTTCAAATAAAGTGCACACTGAGTGTCAGTCAATGAGGTACAAAACCTGTGGGAGCCTGATTGGAAGCCGTGAAGAAGTGCCATCACGCTGCATAAAGAAAACAGTGAAAACGGACAAAACTGCAGCAAGTGTCTCAAACGACAACAAACATAACACAAGGACAGACATTAGCACATTAAAAAGTTGTGGAGCGTAGAGCCTTGGATCCAGAATCAGGAATGATACGTTCTCGCTTAACAAGCGGATAGATGGGAATGTGGAATTCAAGCCTGGAATTTAAAAAGAGCAGCAAACAGCAAACAAGCATGATGAAGAACAGGCAGCAGAAGTAGAAGAGTGGGGCGGTGAGAAGCAATTAAGGCAAAACCTGCAGGGAGAGTATAAATATAAAACACACAATAATGAAGAACTTCTCAGGGAAAAAGTTAGAAGAGAAAAAAAGTGCATGGTTAGGAGCAGAGAGAGTGCGAAAATTTGAGAGCAGGTAGAATAAGGAGACTTGACCACAATTGGACAGCCACTCAGCAGGTTTCCACAGTAACGCAGCCACATCCACTAAATAAAAAAGTCGAGCCAACAGGAATAAACTTTTAATTAGAGGGCAGTTAAGTCTGAATGCATGACTGTGTGTGTCTACCTTTGCATTCACCAGTTGTGTGTTTGATTATGTGCAGGTGATTTTTGTATCTTTATCAACAGAAACTGATGTGTCTGCTTCATAGAGATCAGCTTTAGGTCTCTGATGTCAGTGCATCACCTCTCTGATATTGCTAAATGTAAGTATGAATTACTTATCAATCCAGGATAAATAATTGAAAATGCGTATTAAGAAAAATACAAAGAATCTGCTGCTTTAGATTGTGAGATTTTAAAATTTAATGTCATTATAAAAGAAATGTGGGGACATTTTGCACTGCTAGGTGAACAAAACAAACAATCTCACGAGATGCAGACAAAGCTCATAAACACAAAGATCTCCCATTGTTCATGACCTTAATAAAAACACCAACAACAAGCATTCTTACCTTTGCCAAGAGGAGAAATTTCTGTTTTCTTACAGTAATACATTATATAGTAAATATAAAGCCCTGAGATAGACAGGTAACCTGTCAAAGGTTACATGCAAAGATAGCTGGGATACGTTTAAGTTAGCCTAAATTGGACGAGCACTTATTAAAAATAATGGATTATATTTACATTACAGCATATTTGTTGTCTTTGAGGTTTTGGACTGATATCCATAAACATCAGATGTGTTAGATACAACAAAGCACAAAGTAAAGATGTCACTTAATTGGAATAACTGACAGTTTAATCACCAATGAATGAATAAGTCAGGATGTCAAGATTTCCCTGGATTTCTACTTTTGGTTCCTCCACCTTTTAAATGCAGGAAGCAGGAAATTAGGTGTCTGTAACTGTTTTAGCTCAAGTAACACCTGATGCGACTTCTTCCAGACAACCATCTGAGGTCAGTGACCAGACACCCCTTAAAAGATCAACACCAGCGCTCTCAGTGGTCAAATACCGAACGTTTTGATTCAGGAAACACTGTGACCTTTTCCTCCTCTACCTCTCCACTCCTTCCTCCTTTCTCTCCTCCTCTGATCCATTCATCACGCAGACATGCTGTGGTTTTTGACTCATGCTCAGTGTCACTGGAGCAGCCTATCTGAGTGGAAGAGGAGGCAGATAAAGAAAGGTGAAAAACCAAAACAAGAGAGTCGAGGCAGACGGATGGCACGAGCAGTCAGATAACACAGGCAAACATGTGCTGAATACGTGAGACCTTAAACGACAGCTTGCGCGTCCTCCTTTGTTATCCTTTGGCTTGTCTTGTGTTAGCTCAGTGCAGCTGCCTTCTTCATTAATTTAAAGGCTACCTTAATTTATTTTATATGAAACTGGAGGATGTTCGTGTTTGCTTTTTTTATTCTATTATTCTGAAAAGTCCAAAAATATGGTGGCAGCTCTACGCTGGTGAAATAAATCCCAGAAAAAAAACAGCAAATTCTTACTCTGTGCAACCAAATGTGTGAAATCTCAAACTGCTTTTTATGTGTTTGTTTGTGTCTGCTGCATGCCATGCATACTCTCATTGGAGAAAAATTTAATTTCCAGCGAGTCCTATGTGACTCATTCAACCCTGCACCAATGAATTTCCTCTGCCAGCTCGTGTGTGTATGTGTGTGTGTGTGTGTGTTAAGATTCCAATTTGCTGTGATATCTGACAGCACCTCTCTAATTCCCACAGAAGGCCGAGTAGTGGGTAGGAGGGAATTACTACTGTTACATACCTGCCAACTGATTACCTATCGACTGGTCTAAACAGTCTGGCAAAGCCTCACTATTCCTGCATGTGTATGTGTGTGTGTGTATATGAACAGGGCTGCATGAGACAGAGTTATCTGTGACAATCGAATTCTTCCTGTCCTACAATCCTTATCTCTGTTTCTTTTAGACATAAACAAACACACACAAACACTAAAACGCAATCAGACCCAGACATTTAGCGATGTGGTTTCATTGGAAGTGATTGGCCCGCCAGCGCCAGCGCCACAGCAATCAATACAATGAAAAGGGGATGACATCACAGAGGGTGATGATTCCAGGTTAAACACTTATCAGTCCAATCAGCTGCCCACCTGACACTGTGACTAATAGCCAAGGCGGCGTTGGTGCTAGACCCCAAAGAGAGAAACTAGTAGTCTGCAGCAAGCACAAACATCTTCCTTTGTGGAAGCAAATAATGGCACGTTTATTAAAAAGTCGTTTTACCTCAAAAAATAATAACCCGAAATAGTTTCAACACTTCTGCATGAATATAAGACTGCCTCTTAAAATTTAAATACGCCAATGGTACACTACAGGCACAAAAGGGATAATCGCTTTTATGAGAAGAAGAAATTGATTTTAGATTGAATCTGACCTGTGGGACTGCAAGGAGGTTAGTAACAACGACAAATGCGCTTGTGGCAGAGGTGCGTATATATCGTGCCCGTGAATCCTTCACGTCTCACGACTCCATCTCTTTTCCAACATGATATTTACTTTGCTCTTGGTTGCTCTTGGTTGACCAGGACAGACTGACTGGCCTTGTGCAAAATTACTCCCTCTTTACTATGTTGTGCACTTTATCTACCTTACAATATTTCATCCGTGTGTGGGTGTAATTCACTCAGAAATGTCAGTGGCAAACTTTGGGAATGTGCACAACTTTCTTTTCACAACCTCACTACAGAAACCTAATGTGGAATATAACACTAGGGGACAGAATTAGACAAAATGTCACAATATAATGGTTATTTATTAGTGCTTAAAATCTGCTGTTCAGTATGGGGGGATCTCACGAGTACAACTGTATAGGTAGTAATGAATGTAGGGACCAGCATGCCTGTGCATTGGTCCTACACAGAGCTTATGCACAGCTTTGCAGACTGTTATCTACATATTGTAGCTGTGACTGGAGGGAGGTGTCGCAAACAACCAGTCTGTCAGCTACTTTTACTCTCACTCCTTCAGCCAGCCACAGAGAAAGCCAAAGTTATAACAAAGAGCTGAATGAATGCAAGTGTTAAAAACAATGACAAGAGTCCACTTTTGTGCTTCTCATGCTGACATTTGATGATTTTTTTTTTGCACTTCCCTTCCTACATGGTGAATTCCACTATTGCTCCCGTTCCCATATAGGCCCAGTTTCCTTTTTTCTATTTTGGAAGACTACTGCACACAAGCAGTCCTCCAAGAAGCCTGTGTGTGGTTCTCCACTCTATACAGCCAAGATACCTACGCAAACAGACACAAATACAGTACCATGAATCCATGAATCCACCATTGGCTGTGTTCTAGAAACATGCTGTGATCGTCCCTCCTTTAAGATTTCTTTAAGCTGTGCTGTGATTCCAAATTAAACATGCACATGATGTGTTCAACAGCCACAGTGTTCACTTAAAAAAGGTTCATTTTTCAGCCTGCTCTAAAATGAAATGTATCGGCTTCATGCTGTGAAGGGCGACTTTACAGAGTAATTGTTCCAGTGACACAGTCACACTATAACAAAACTTTCAGTGCTATGCTCTTATAAAACTATTACAGAGCAGAAGAAACTGGAAATGGGCGTAATAATTTATGATATAAAAGTTGGTCTGCAGTGGAAACTATATTATTCTTTTGCAATAAAGGTTGTAAAATTGAGGAATGTATTTTTTTAGGGCTTAATCTTGAAGCAAACCTGCCACACTGGTAATCTAGCATAATGGAGAATACAGCGTTTGAACATGTGTTTACTATCCTCAGTGATAGATACAAAACCAACCACACACATTCAGGATATGTTTTTCATTTGATTATTAATAATTGTTCTACAAAGTCTTAGCTGTCAGGGGAAAGAGAACGGAATCAGTCTAATTTAGTCCACCAAAAAAAGCGTGTTGTGCTTTTTTCCAAAACATAGAGGTCAGGGTTTGGAGATGTGGTTGGGTTACGTTAAACTTTAGAGTGTTAAACCTAAAAAAGTAGCTCTGGTGTATGAACCTAACCAAAGAGAGAGTTAAAAGAAAAGTAAGAGTAAAAATAAAATGACAATATAGCCACACGACTACACAAAAACCCATCTCCCAGGAGAAAGACCTTTTGATTCCATGCTACGCTTGTCTTAAAATCCACAAGGAAAAGGAAAGTTGACAGCCACATGATGTCAATGCAGACTACATATGTACATGGAAGGGCGGTGAGGTCACACAACAACACCGTGCTGCCAAATATATCTATCTGCAATAAATTCTTGCAGATGGAGACAGCCTTCTTTTGGCTGTGGTGAAAAGTACATTTTGATGTGGAACAGCAAATTTTTATATGAAGCTACGACTTTAAAATCTTTCTTGCGCATCTGTAAATGTAAATGTTAGTGTGGAGAGGGAACTCAGTTGCTAATTTCTTCCTGGTAAACAGGAAAAAAGGAATGCTCTAACACTGGAAACATACCACATTTCCTGGAAATATGAGCTTTTCACTGCAAAAATGCATAATGCAGTGAGAATTGGCTGCCAGCACAGTAAACAACAACTACCAAAAACAATAAAGTACTTAAACTATCACGTTCTGATGAGTGTACAGTCAAAATTACAGGGTATGAAGACAAGAGTAACAAAGTGAAGAAAGAGCACCACTTTCCTTCCAGCCTCGCTTCCAGGAAATAACACTATATGCATAGTAATTGACGCTGTATGACACGGCACGAAAAGCTGGGAATAACGGTTAAAGACGTAACAAGACAAGTCAAGTCTTCGAGTCCGGCTTCACTCAGTTTACACTGAAGCCACTGACATCAATTTGACGCCTTAACCCCACTCGACACTTCATGTCTGGGCAGGTTTGAGACTGTCAAAGACAAAAATATTAAGAAGAAGAAGAAGAAGAATGGCGGAAAAGGAGAAAAAAACAAGCAGTCGATTCAAAAACATTACTGAAATTGGATGAATGAAAAAAATATTTAAGGAAATGAATACAACCAAAAAAAAAGAAACAGGCAGAAACAAACAAGGGGGCAGATTTAAATAGGGAGAAAGATGTGCATTAGCAAACAGTGAATTAACAGGGAGCAAAAGCTCTTCCATTTCTCTGATTGTAGTACCCATTATGAGCATTCCCCTAACACAAAAACACACAATTTATTACAGCATTAGCGTTTAGTGCTAAATGGACTGATAAACTGCACAAAAGAAGGGAGAGAACAACGAAGGGACGGCCAAGCAAACACTACTCCATCCCCGAAGAGCGTGGGCGCTGTGACCAGAGAGACGCAGGGAGACAGAGAGAGGCAGGGGGGGGAGAGAGGGAGCAAAAGGCAGAGGTGGAGGCCAGACAAACAGGGCGCTTTTAAAAGGTTAAAAAAAAAATAAACCTTTCATTCTGAAGTCATCTCTCACGCACACACAACTGTGTCCAAGCAGAGACACAAACGCACGCGCCCCCTCGATTCAATCAAAGCAGCTGCCATTACACTGGCAACACGCAATGAATCATGGGATTGATGATGCGCCCTTGCAAGGGGACAAGTAATTTCTACTGGCCGGAAGATGAAGGGAGGAAGGAATGGATGTAAGGGAGTGAGGGAAAGATAAAAAAAGAGGAAGAGGAGAGTTAAGAGAATGGGCCTGGAGTGTGCCTTTTATTTATTTTTTATTTTTTTTGCTGCCCCCAGTCGCGCCCTCATCGACCCGCTAACAAGAACGCAGAGCAATGAATGGCAGTAAAGACAAGCAACGGGAAAGGGTGGTGTATGAGACTCATCCTAGAGGAGAGCTCCATACATCATTCACAGCCCTCCTCCAACAGGCTGTATGTTTGTGAGTGTGTGTTTGGTACAGAGGGGATGTACAACGCTGAACAAAAAGACAAACTCTCCCTGTCTTAGTCTTGGCGCCGACTCCTTTTTCTGCAGAGAGAGAAATGAAAATTCAACACAGCGCCATTGAATCCTCTTATATATTCAGACCAATATCTCCCAATTTCACACAAGCAAGAGGGGTGTGCACGCAAGCATGCATTCAGCAACCCACACACACACACACACACACACACACACACACACACACACACACACACACAGTTAGGTAGGTATTAAACCCTTTTTCCTTCAATCCCAGAGAGCAGACCTGTACCTTCTCCTGCGGATTAGTGTGAGAGAAGAGCGGTGAGAATGATGGGACTGAATCAATGAGGAAGACAAGAGGCGAAGGAAGAGGAAAGGTAACCGTTACAAGGAAGCAGAAAGAGACAGGTGGAAAAAGGAGAATGAAAGATTGAGAATAAGCAAATGGGAGAGCCAGAGAAAGAGCTCCAGGAGAGAGGGGGAAAAAGAAGCTAAAAACATGTATTGAAAAAGAGGCTGCATAGACAGGTGTGACACAGAAAATGAGTCACACAAAACTGAAAGAACCCCTACTGGTGCCATGATGTGTGTCTCGGACCGTAGCTGCTGATTCTTTTCATTACAGAAAACCCATCAGTTATTTAGTCAGTTTAAAAATTAATCATTTTATATGAAACGTCAAAAATGCTGGATAAATGTTCTTCACAAGTTCCCAGAGCAAAAAGTGATTACTACAGACCGCTAAATTAGTCTGACCAGCACCCAGAACGAGATTAAGGGATAAATCCATTTTATTTCTACTAAGCATATTTCTATTAATGTGGTCATTACACAGCCGTGCTAACTTTGCACTCTCCAGAGAGTCAAAAAATCTTCTGTATGAGTGATGTGAAGTATCTGCAGCTTCCCAGACACTGTGATTTTTACATTAATTATATTAAACTTTTAAACTTTAAATCGAACCTTGACAGTCCATTTTTCTACCAGTAAGGGAGCGCATCCATCCGCAAACACCAGGTCATGTTTCTTTGGGTAGGGCCCCAGTCACGAAGGCCTAGAGATCAGACAAAACCCCCTGGCAACTTGAAAAAGTGTAACGCAAACTGGAAAAAGAGGCTGTTCACGTTTGAAGTAACAGTTGTAACCTTTGAAGCATGTTGGCTAGCAAGATAAGGTCTCTATGCCTGTGTTACTGGGGCTTTAGTTTAACCACTCACCAACCAGTCAGGAAAAAACAAATTTTTACTGGGCAGGCGATGGCTGCCACGTAGTTGCCAACCAGTGTCTAGGCCTGACTGTGGATGGAGGTTTAGCTCATTGACCGTTACAGTGTAAATGGTGTCAGCTGTAATGTGTTGAGAACTTTAGCACATAGACAAATATGGGACAATGCACAGACAATGGAGGCAAAGGCAGAAACGCAATGAACCACAAAAAACGTTTGCCAATATTGAATCGATGTGCAACTTTGCTAAAACAATGTCGGACTCTGTAGTTTTCTCTGGTCCCCTCCCCAATCAGACCAGGAGTGACATGTTTAGCCGCATGTTCTCCTTAAATTGCTGGCTGTCTGAGTGGTGTCCCAGAAACGATGTGGGCTTCATAGATAATTGGCAAACCTTCTGGAGGAAACCTGGTCTTGTTAGGAGAGACGGCATCCATCCCACTTTGGATGGAGCAGCTCTCATTTCTAGAAATATGGACAAATTTATTAAACCCCCCAAAATATGACTATCCAGAGTTGGGACCAGGAAGCAGAGTTGCAGTCTTACACGCCTCTCTGCAGCTTCTCTCCTCCTGCTACCCTCCCAAAAACCCATCTCCATAGAGACTGTGTCAGCTTCCAAAAAGACAAAAAACAAACTAAAAACCAGCAACAAACAACTTAAACATAAACAATTACAAAGAAAGAACAGTACAGTATCCACATCTGAACCAAAGAGTAAAACAGTGAAATGTGGATTATTAAATATTAGGTCTCTCTCCTCCAAGTCTCTGTTAGTACATGACTTAATAATTGATCAACAAATCGATTTACTCTGCCTTACAGAAACCTGGTTGCAGCAGGATGATTATGTTAGTTTAAATGAATCAACACCCCCGAGTCATTCTAACTACCAGAAACCTCGAAGCACAGGCCGAGGGCAGCAATTTTTCACACCAGCCTATTAATTAATGAAAGACCAAGACAGACTTTTAATTCATTTGAAAGCCTGATGCTTAACATTGTCCACCCCAGCTGTGAAACTCAGAAACCAGTCTTACTTGTTATCATCTATCGTCCACCTGGGCCTTACACAGAGTTTCTGTCTGATTTCTCAGACTTTATATCTAATTTAGTTCTGAGCTCAAATAAAATAATTATTGTGGGTGATTTTAACATCCATGTAGATGCTAAAAATGACAGCCTCAACATGGCATTTAGTCTGTTATTAGACTCAATTGGCTTCTCTCAATGTAAAAGAACCCACCCACCACTTTAATCACACTCTAGATCTTGTTTTAACATATGGCATAGAAACTGAACATTTAACAGTGTTTCCTGAAAACCCTCTCCTGTCTGATCATTTCCTGATAACATTTACATTTACAATAATTGATTACACAGCGGTGGAGAGTAGATTTTATCAAAGTAGATGTCTTTCTGAAAGCGCTGTAACTAAGTTTAAGAATATAATCCACCCACTGTTATCATCTTCAATGCCCTGTACCAACACAGAGCAGAGCAGCTATCTGAACGCTACCCCAACAGAGGTTGATTATCTTGTTAATAATTTCACCTCCTCACTACGTACGACTCTGGATACTGTAGCTCCAGTGAAAACTAAGGTCTCTAATCAGAAGTACCTGACTCCGTGGTATAATTCTCAAACACGTACCCTAAAGCAGATGACTCGTAATCTGGAGAGGAAATGGCGTGTCACAAATTTAGAGGATCATCATTTAGCCTGGAGAAATAGTTTGCTGCTTTATAAGAAAGCCCTCCGCAAAGCCAGAACATCTTACTATTCATCACTGATTGAAGAAAATAAGAACAACCCCAGGTTTCTCTTCAGCACTGTAGCCAGGCTGACAAACAGTCAGAGCTCTGTTGAGCCAACCATCCCTTTAACGTTAACTAGTAATGACTTCATGAACTTCTTCACAAATAAAATTTTTATCATTAGAGAAAAAATTACCAGTAATCATCCCACAGATGTAATATTATCTACAGCTACTCTTAGTACCATTGATGTTAAGTTAGACTCTTTTTCTCCAATAGATCTTTCTGAGTTAACTTCAATAATTACTTCCTCCAAACCATCAACGTGTCTTTTAGACCCCATTCCTACAAAACTGCTCAAAGAAGTCCTGCCATTGATTAATTCTTCGATCTTAAATATGATCAACCTATCTCTAATGGTCGGCTATGTACCACAGGCCTTCAAGCTGGCTGTGGTTAAACCTTTACTCAAAAAGCCATCTCTAGACCCAGCAGTCTTAGCTAATTATAGGCCAATCTCCAACCTTCCTTTCATATCAAAATCCTTGAAAGAGTAGTTGTCAAACAGCTAACAGATCATCTGCAGAGGAATGGTTTATTTGAAGAGTTTCAGTCAGGTTTCAGAGCTCATCACAGCACAGAAACAGCTTTAGTGAAGGTTACAAATGATCTTCTTATGGCCTCTGACAGTGGACTCATCTCTGTGCTTGTCCTGCTAGACCTCAGTGCAGCGTTCGATACTGTCGACCATAATATCCTATTAGAGCGATTAGAACATGCTGTAGGTATTACAGGTACTGCACTGCAGTGGTTTGTATCATATCTATCTAATAGACTCCAATTTGTGCATGTAAATGGAGAGTCCTCTTCACACACTGAGGTTAATTATGGAGTTCCACAGGGTTCAGTGCTAGGACCAATTCTGTTTACATTATACATGCTTCCCTTAGGCAGCATCATTAGAAGACATAGCATACATTTTCACTGCTATGCAGATGACACCCAGCTCTATCTGTCCATGAAGCCAGATAACACACACCAATTAGTTAAACTGCAGGAATGTCTTAAAGACATAAAGACCTGGATGGCCGCTAACTTTCTGCTTCTTAATTCAGATAAAACTGAGGTTATTGTACTCGGCCCTGAAAATCTTAGAAATATGGTATCTAACCAGATTCATACTCTGGATGGCATTACCTTGGCCTCCAGTAACGCTGTGAGGAACCTTGGAGTCATTTTTGACCAGGACATGTCCTTCAACGCACATATTAAACAAATATGTAAGACTGCTTTCTTCCATTTGCGCAACATCTCTAAAATTAGAAATATCCTGTCTCAGAGTGACGCTGAAAAACTAGTTCATGCATTTATTACTTCCAGGCTGGACTACTGTAATTCATTATTATTAGGATGTCCAAAAAACTCACTGAAAAGCCTTCAGCTAATCCAAAATGCTGCAGCAAGAGTACTGACAGGGACTAGAAGGAGAGAGCATATTTCTCCTGTTTTGGCTTCCCTTCATTGGCTTCCTGTTAAATCCAGAATTGAATTCAAAATCCTGCTCCTCACATACAAGGTCTTAAATAATCAGGCCCCATCTTATCTTAATGACCTTGTAGTACCATATCACCCTATTAGAGCACTTCGCTCTCACTCTGCAGGCCTACTTGTTGTTCCTAGAGTATTTAAAAGTAGAATGGGAGGCAGAGCCTTCAGTTTTCAGGCCCCTCTTCTGTGGAACCAGCTTCCAGTTTGGATTCGGGAGACAGAAACTATCTCTACTTTTAAGATTAGGCTTAAAACTTTCCTTTTTGCTAAAGCATATAGTTAGGGCTGGACCAGGTGACCCTGAATCCTCCCTTAGTTATGCTGCAATAGACGTAGGCTGCCGGGGGATTCCCAAGATGCATTGAGTTTTTCCTTTCCAGTCACCTTTCTCACTCACTATGTATTAATAGACCTCTCTGCATTGAATCATATCTGTTATTAACCTCTGTCTCTCTTCCACAGCATGTATTTTATCCTGTCTTCCTTCTCTCACCCCAACCGGTCGCAGCAGATGGCCGCCCCTCCCTGAGCCTGGTTCTGCCGGAGGTTTCTTCCTGTTAAAAGGGAGTTTTTCCTTCCCACTGTCGCCAAAGTGCTTGCTCATAGGGGGTCATATGATTGTTGGGTTTTTCTCTGTATCTATGAAGCGCCTTGAGGCGACTTTTGTTGTGATTTGGCGCTATATAAATAAAATTGAATTGAATTGAATTGAATTGAATACTTTTTCCATATTCACAGGAACACAAGAGTCCGCTTGGGTCAGAGTGTGCAAGCAAAAAATGATTCCTCTTCTTCAAAGTCCACAGATTTTGGAAATTATTATCTGTCCATGGCTTTGGGGTGGCCAGAAATTTATATCACAATATTTTAAGGAAATTCATGATAACAATATATCTGACAGTGTATAAAAAAAAAAATACTGAACTCACAGGCAGCAGCGTATTTTAATGGAAACAAAATAAAGAACAATTTCCATCTTTTTCCAGTCATCTGCTTTCATAGATGACAGACTACTTAATTCAAAGTATGAATCTATTAAAACAAGGTGCCATCAGCAGCCGTATAGTAATGTCGTAGTAATGACAGCATTATTCTTAGCCACACAGCACAAATCAAATATAAGCACAAAAGAAGTGCTTAGTATTGATGCTTAGACTTTTACTTTAGGTTCACACATCACCAGTTGTGCCTCCTCGCATGCCTTCACCTTGTTGTACTCCACAGTGTGTTTTAGCCTTAAGTAGTGAGGCAGGTTTGCTGCTTTCATGTTTTGCAGGAGTAGTTTTCTTATTTATTTTGCATATGTTTTGCATATTTTGCATCGTGGTTTGTTGGATGTTGCTGAAGTGCTCACATTTTACTAAATGGTCACTGGAGGCTGACGTGTCTTATCATTTTGTGGGAAAGGGAACATAAATGCATGACGGCGCTACAATTTACAATTGACAATATGATACAGCACATCCCTACTACAGGTGGCAGTAATCAAGTTACAAAATATGAATTGTGACTTTAAGAAACAACAGAATGACATGCTGGAGACAGTTTTTCTCCGAAAAAATCACCTGGAATATAAGGACAATAGCAATCAAATCAATCATTCAGATCTCTCTAGGTAAAAGCACAGCACTGAGAAAGTGACGGTCTTTGTTGTATATCTAGTTTACTACATCTCAGCAAAACACCCCTATCCACCACCTCACCAGAGTTACTGTAGTTTTCCATTTTGACTTTTTGTTTTTCATTCTGTTCAGTTTCATCTAATTTCAGAAATGGCTTTGCTTGTTTCAGTTAAGTATTTATTGTCTGAAAATGTTTAGTTTTAGATTATTAGTTTCTGTGTAAGTTTGACTCATTTTAGATTAATATTGTACAAAGGTAATATGCCAGAGGCAAGGTTCAGTGTAGAAAGTCAGCTACAACAAAAACAAAGCAGTTGACTCACAGTCTTGTAGACATCCAAAATCTCAAAAACATGCCCAAATACTAAAACTAATGATATTTCAACTATATATTTATTTTATTTTGTTAGCTTTCCAGGGGCACCACAGTAGCCCAGTGGTTAGCATTGTTGCATCACAGCAAGAAAGGCCCTGGCCAGACGGTGGATTCGATGTGTAGTGTGTCTCCCCATGTGGGTTCTCTTCAGGTACTCCGGCTTCCCTCCGCAGTCCAAAGACATCTAGTTAGTTGGGGTTAGGTTAACTGGTGATTCTAAATTACCCATAGGCATGAATGTGAGTGTGAATAGAAACTGTAATGTCACCAACTGATTCAGGCCTCTGCATTATGAATCCTAATACATGTAAAAAGGTTGTTGCATTGGGTATCGGTTTAGCTCAGTGTGTGAGCAGGCAACCACATACCACATGGCTAAAACGCAATGGCTTGGGTTCAAGTCTGACCCGTTGCCTTTTGCTGCATGTCTTCCCTTCTCTTTCTCCCTGATTTCCAGTCGATTTCAACTTACTATCCAATAAAAATCAAAAGAATATTAAAACTAAAAGCTTAGTGTGCTTGGATAATGAGTCTGGTAATTTTCAAGCTGTTCCTTAGTTTATACATTAAAGTATATATGTTGAGTTTTATGTACTCAACATTCTGAGGAATAAAATTGTGCACATATTTCATTTTTTATTTTGTACTTTTTACACGACACTCCTGCACTGACAAATATCATAAGGCTTAAGATCCTTTTGTTTTAGTCATGTTATCATTCTTCCAGTCATTTCAGTTTATGGAAAAAAAAAAACACCATCACGGAGACTCCTGAAGCAATTAATATTGCCGCTAAGTTTGGGGCTTTCGTTTAAATCTTAATAAGCTCAATAGTCCTGTAAGGTGTATGGGGCACATGGTTGCATACCATAACTTTTACCTGGTACAGCTAATATCAGCTATATTTAAGGGAAACAGATAACACTGAAACAAACTGAATCTTTTAAATACCCTCAGGTTTGTCCAATTTCATCGTACAAATGCCCTAAAAAATGAACAAACTCACCTGACTACTACCGTTTTGACACAGATATCCTCTTGTCCTGAATCAAAAAACTGTTCCCAATATTCCAAAAAGGTAATCTGTCATGCCCGTGCTTTTCCATCCTCACACCCACACACACCAATACTCAGTGAATAATGTAGACGATGAGAGCTCTCTACTCTCCCTGTCCAGTAATGCACCTTTCATAAACCCACACACACTCTTCTGCCAAAGTAGTACACAATGCACTTGAAAATACACAACCAGTCACTTGCACACATACAGGTGTCAGTTGTGTCTGAGTACCAGAGCTCTCTGTGTGGTCCAAATAAAGATTACGCCAGTATAAACACTGCTCTCACTGATGGCTGCTATAATTTTCTGCAAACGTTTGGCGTGCTCACCGGCAAGCAGCAAAAGTCAATACTAATTACCATTAACATAATGACTGTAAATGAACATTTGGGTCTCCAGGCTTTATGATGCCAGTAAAGCAAAAATGCTTAAGAAATCATCCTACAATCTCAATTTTCCATGAAAATATCTAATTAGTGAGCTAACATCACTGAAAAGCCTCTCAGAATATTTCAAAAATTCTTCTGGCCCCAATTTTGGGAGGATGCAAATGAAGCAAAGTGACCCAGTGCCAGTGAAGTGACAATTCTGTTGGCACTCTGGGCTGGAGAGCTCCAATTCACACTACGTCATGCAATGTCATCTTGAGCCATGACACACTAATCAGTTCAAATTGGGTTGCACAGAACAGTTTCAGTGGCAGAAATTATACTCGTGCCTCTGCTTACAAATTTCATTTCAGTGCTCAAGTTTTTTTTCAAAACGACCATGTTTTTGCATAATCGTGGACGTACACAAAATTAATATTCTGGTCCTGATGGAGAAAGAACTTGAACTCCCAAAAGAGTTCAGGTTAAACTCTGGAGTGAGCTGACTTTTCACACTTTCACTGATGACTCAATCTGCTGTACAGTCCATGCACTGCATTCAGAGTAGTCAAAAGGCCACAATGTACACGCAGCCAGAGGTTGTAGTTACACAATGCTATCCTGCTGTAACTACACACTGATCACATGGTTTTAAAAGTCATGAAAAACAGAGAGAAAGAAAATGCAAACGAACTGCTGAGCTTCTCTCGCTATCTGTCAAAGATATTTTTTTGTAAAAATCAATGTGTGGACGAACTGTACAGTGTCTCTGCTGTAAATGGCATTTTCATCCTCATCTGACAGCCACAACAGCTGCAGAATGTATTATACGAAGACCTCTTATTTTGGTTAAAAATATCTTTCAGCTGTCAGGATGAAGGGTGACAGGTAAGTGCTGCATTTGTAGTCTATAACTGGAAGTATACACTTCAACTCTCCAAACTGTGTTGTTACATATTCACTTTGAGTGAACTTCTTCCCCCCCAAGTCCTTCTTTGCACACCACACTGATTAAATTTTAAGCTCCGTCTTACACAAAACTTTCCAAGTTTATGCAATGCAACTGCTAATCTAGCCATAAAGGTGACAAGAATATGAATAATGTTATCCTGCAAACATAACTGCTGCAGTAGTTTGCAAGGCTCAGATCCCAAGTTCTGTGTTCACATAAAATTACTGAGCTATGTCAAGACCACCCACTCCTATCACTCCTCATATCCTCACTGACGGCAGGATTTGCAGCAGTAGCGTGTGTCATCTGCTGCGTTAAAGAGTCCCCCTTTCTAGCAAATGTGTATTGCACAAAATAACAGTGAAGGAGTTGAGTGGCTAAGATTGTGGCTAGCCTCTAATCACACTTTTGTATGATATACAATATTCTTTATCTTCCGATCCTTGTTGGAAATTCAGCTCAGCCGTGCTGCTGTCAATGATCAAATTTACACTGAGTTGGGAAAAAAATTAAAAAGGCACTTTTCAGAGTTATGTAACCTCTGAGAACACTTTCACTGTCAAAAATGTTTTTTCGTGATGCTTTTATTACACACAATTCTACTCTACAAAGATCATCCCGACATGATTACATGAAAGCTGTAAAATTGGACAGTTCTCTCTAAGTAAACTGGAAAGGGCCTGTACGGCTACATCAAACCCAACTTCTACTTTTATGTGAAAGGGCTTCACAATTATGACCAAAGTAATAATCACAATTACCATGCTGATGCTGTGATCACACTTATAAATCGTGTTTATGACTCTTTGCGAACTAGCCAGTTGGGAAGCAGAGGGCACAGATTGAACAAAGTATTTGATCACAGGACAGCGGGGACACGTGTCACTTAATAGTCAGCGGTCATAACTGCACAGCAATGCAGGCAGAAGCTCTTTAACTATTGTAATTTATACCCGGTGCTCAGAATTACTCTGGATGTTCCCTAATTGATGATATGCCAAGATTTTATGGTTGGTAATTTAAAGTAAAACTGTGATATATAGTTTACGGCCAGTGTATATTCTCGGGCACAACACTTCTGTACACAAGTCCTTGAAATGTGTGTGTCCCCTTAGCTCAGTACTAAGAAAAATACAACTCACCTAAGGGAGAAGATCCACCGGCACAGCACCCGCACAAAGCCACGGAGATGGAGGGAAAGCAGGGGAGAAAAGTGGAGAAAAAGTGGAGAAAGAGAATTAGCCTTATTACACTCATATATTCCAAGTACAAATGTAGTGAGGAAAATGTTTTCCTCTGGAGGGGTGTTGGAAAATGATGCTCGAAAGAAAAGATGGCTCGAAATATGACACAAGAGACAGAAATACAGGCAAAACGAGCAACCACTCTGGATTTGTGGGCTTGTATATGAATGCAACACTGCGAGCATGACTGTCTCCTTCCCGGCCGTACACATAAACAAATAAAAAAAAGAGCCGTAAAATGTTAGTAGCAAAATGTTTTTTATAGCCTGAAACAGTCTGAGGGTCGACTGCTATAGCTCATCAGCAATGGAGAGGAGAGGAGGGGAGAGGAGAGCAATAGTCTCTCAGTTTCTCACATGTTGCCATAGTTCTTCTTGTGATGGGAGTGTGTGCCAGAGAGTTTTTGAATTCTGAATCTCTCAGTTAGTCAGAAAAGGAAAGATCAAAGTCTAGTTTCCTCGCTTATCAGAGCTGCCTATCAGACACTATCCTCCAGCTACAAACACTCTGCTGCGTCTTTCTTTTACCCGTTTTTTTATATATATATAAACAGGAAAGAAAGGAGACACACTGTGAAAGTTATAGTAGGACCAGAAATAAGAAGGAAAAATGCTGCGTGAGCCTGATGGTGCATGTGCGCTTTTGGTGAGGGTGCATGAGAGTGCACGGGCTGCGAGCCGCGGGATCTGGGGTTGCCATGTGAGTCTGGGCTTGGCAATCTGCCAAGGCATATCTCACACACAAAACGAGCTGGAAAATAACACACGGGGAGAAGCGCTGGGTCACACACAAAATGGCAACAGGGGTTTAAATCAACTGAGGTAGTAAGAGGAAGGAAAAAAAGCTAAATTTAGGAAAGCCATACAGATATACAGCCTATATTTGCACTGTATCAGCCTCCCACAATGCATAGGATAAATGAGCCAATCACTGAATAGTGGGCCTCCCACAGGTTCAAAGAAATCAGGAGAATTATCCTGCATCCATATTGTGTGAATGTATGCGTGGCCATCCCTGCTTAGTTGGGGTGAGTGAGAAACCCAAGTCAAACTGTGCTGTGCAGCTCTATCAAGTGTAGCTGTCCAGAGGTGGGAGTCATCAGACACCCCTCCCTATGATTCTCACAATACTTCACCCAAATATGATATCGCTGCAGTTTTTAACATTTTGCAATATGTTAAGTATTGTAATCACGTATATTGCTATTTATCATCGTCTTTTAATGCAAATTATGCCTTCAGAGTAAAGCTTATACTCTTATAACGTTATCTCTCCTGAGTTTCTTTGTTTTGGGGGGTTTTTGGTGCAAAAAGTGTACCGTCACAGCAACACCCTCACTAAAAGCTGCAATAAATGCTGCCATAAGACGGAGTCAGTCTGAAATCCCTCTGCTATCAGTCTGCAATTAAACGGGGTCAAGTTGGCAGTTATATGCAGTCTGTCTCTGATCAGCTAGTCCTTCCTTTTATTTATTAGATTTGCTAGAAGTTCCTTCGATGTGATTAGAGAGGCACATAAAAGTGATCAGAAAGAGCCCCCCCCCCCCTCTTTCTACATCTCTCAGGCTTTTTATAATAAGTTGTTTTCATGTTTTTAACTCTGTTTTTCAGTTATAGACATGTATACATTTAGAACTTGAAAATACACACATACCAAAATAAAACTCTACTCTCTCGCCCACCCTAACCTTCTGCCTCCATCTATTTTTCCTCTCTCAATTGTTAAATGACTGTCTGTCTCGCCCCTCTGCACCTCCTCTCCCCTCCTGCAGCCTGAGCACACCAAAGTGAAGTGTTGAAAGCAAAAACCCTATTGTTGTTGTCATCAGAGCTGCTTGGAACTGGAACCCTGTCATGACGTCTCCACCACAATGGTCTTTGTAGTGGTCAGAGAGACTTAAACACTGTCTTTAGTGCTGTCACACAAAAATGCACGCGCACACAACCGCGCACAATCACTATAATTGAAGCACAGCTCTGGACTCCTTCAGTTCACATCTGTATGGGGGGTGCGCGCATGACGGTGCAGTAATATCCTATTCGTCTCGGGATAAGTGAGGACAGCGGTGCTAAAACAGCTCATTTTGTGGCTGTGCAGCCTTAAAGAGGTGTTATAATGAGACATAACTAGTTATGGCAGCTCATTTTCTATGCTCTTCCATACCACATGGACACAGTCAAACAGTCACCTGCTCACACAACCATCTACACACACATACACACTCTAGTGGCCAAGGTTATCACTGAATAAGAGTACTGTATTTGAGTCAGTGACAGGGGAGATGTATTTGCCCCGAATTGCTGTCTGCACCATCACTAATCTCTCATGCTGAATAAAAGGCTCGCAGCAACACACATGGGACACTCACAAACATGCATTTAAACAGACACACACACACAGACACACCTGTCAGAGACCACAATGGCAACCCCCGCAGGGAAACCCCATAATACCATGCACCAGGTCAGTTGGCCAGGAAAGTAGGAAGAAACAGATGGGGCAGGGAAAAGGGGAATGATGAAGGAGGAAGGGTTGGGTGAGCAACAGGTAAGGGA